>NW_027273862.1:28355833-28981666 GCF_046630095.1 Trachinotus anak | reverse complement strand
GTTGAGGTTTACTGAGTCTCACGTTCTCCAGGTCAAACAGAAAAATATACTGAATGACTGTAGGAAAATAACTGGTTCTGCACAGGAAACCTGCAGGATCTTTACAGGTTCTTAAGAGAGCTGACGCCATCCTGTCAGATCCTTTTACATCTACAGTTTCAGTTTCTGCAGCCTGGGTCCCTCCTCAGACGCCTGCAGCCAAAACAAACACATTCTTTTATATCCTCTGACATCTGCCTCCTAAACTCCAGGAGGAAATGACAGATGTTGATTTAACTAATTGCCCACTAATACACTGTCTGTTTTGTTTTTTTAACTTTTTGTCCTTTGTCTTGTTTTTCTTGGCGTTGTATTCATGTGCTCTGTGTCTCTATGTTTTTATATTTGCTAAATGCATATATCCACATGCATAACAGGCAGTGAAGGTGTGTTTTCCGTTGAGCGGTTTCTGAATGTAGTCGCCACTCTGTTTGACTCAGGTGTGTGTGTCCTCCTCAGGTACACATTATCTGAGAGGTGTCAACAACAACCTGCAGCCGTGGGCCACCACAGAAGGCAGGAAGCAGTTCGGCCTTAAGCCGGCCAATCCCACGGAGGAGGGCCTGGCCAGCCTGCACAGCGTGTTGCTACGGAAACAGCCCTACCTGTGGCGTGCAGCTCTGCTGTACTACACGGTGTACCACGCCACCAGCATGAGCTTCAGCCAGCTCTTCAGTCACATCGCGCGCTTCGTCCAAGACCCCGACGTCCGCTGGGAGTACTGTCTGAGAGCCAAGAGGGGACAGACGGACACCTCGCAGCCCGGTGAACACACACACACACACACACACACACACACACACACACACACACACACACACACAATACAACAGCTCTGCCACAGACTGGACTGTGATGATGCCTTCAATGTTACAGCACAGTGCAAAAGAAAAAGTGCTGTTAATAATAATCCAATGAATAGTTTTAATTTATCAGTTAAAGAGAAAGAACCTAAATCAGATCAGTATTTGCTGTGATTATAAATGTTCAGTTTTATGTTGGGGGGGGGGGGTCTTTTTGGGACCAATCAGACACCTCCCTGATGTGTCAACATAAGACTGAACATTATTGTATTGAATTGCAGTAGATTTTATACATGTACCTAATAAAGTGCCAGCCGATTGTGTAACAAATATTATATATTATAAAATTATAGTGAATTATCCAGCTTTTCAAATTAATGGTTGTCTGATAAATACAAATACAAATGTAAAGTGTGGTGTTATTCAAACACTAACCCTGGTGAAAGGGGAAAATAAAGATGTGAAAACAGGCTGAATGACTGATTTATGTCGGGAAAATAATTTGTGCTGCTTTTATTTCTGTTCTCCCTGTTTGCCGTGTGCTTCTGTGTCAGGTTGCTTCAGTAAAGATCAGGTTTACCTGGACGGGATCCTGAGGATTCTTCGCCATCGACGGTCCATCGACTTCAAGATGTTGACTTCTTTAGGAAAGGTCAGTGTTGATCCATTCAGATACTTTACTGCCAGCGCTCAGCCTGCTGTGTGTTTACATGCATAGATCAGCAGCAAGTAAACTTCATTCCAAAAGGTGCAAATGAAACCACAGTGCTAAGAAGTGCAACAGGATTTTTCTGTAAATCATCAAACAAGAAGAGTAATAAAACAACATGAAACCAGTCAAGTGTTCATTAATAGAATGAAGACACACTGATGGAAGCAGAAACAGGAGCTTCCTGAGCTGCCGCTGCCCCCTGCAGGGCTTCTGAGGTGATTCAAAAAAAAAACCAGCTTCACACCAACTTTATTTATTGAACAGGTGACCGAGTTACTCTTCAGACCCAGAACCTCCTGATCTTTAATTCTGGAAACTCAGGGTGTTAAAGATCTTTAATGAAAACATGAACCATGATGTAGAGATACAACAGCTCACACTGTGTGTCCATTAATCTGTACTAATTCTACCAATACGAAGTCTTTATGAATATTGATACCAGCTTTAGATCAGAGATAAACATCTGCACATTAGCTGCTTTTGACAATAAAAAGTATCAATATCAGTATTGATATTGGTGATCCTGGTCCTGGTCTCACTCGGTTTGGGATCTAAACCAGATTTTCTGTTACTACCTGCTGTGAAGGTGAGAAAGGAGACACGGTTTGAGCTTCTCTGTCACTTTTCACATGGACAACATGACGAATGTGTTTTATCCCCATATTTCAACCATATAAACACTTGATTTCCAGTGTGGTCGACCTTTAAAGGTCCATATTTACTCTTCTTCTGTGGTTTATCTGAAGTGTTGATCTCCATCAGAAGATATATCTGTGGTTTTAAGAACCAAAAACCATCTCAGTGTAGTTTTACATCTCCTCTCTCAGGCTTCTCTCTGGAGCTCTAGAAACAACAGGTCAGTCAGCCAATCAGAGGAGAGGATCTGAGCCTCTCTCCTGATTGGCCCACTGTTTTCTGAATGCTCCAAAAAAAAATATAGAAGCCACGCCTTGGGGCGTAGCTGAGAGCAGTGACTGTTTTGCTGTGACATCACAAAGTTCCAGAAGTCCTGACGGCTGGTTTTAAGGCTCAGTGTCTGAATACAGGCTGTGTGCATTTCTCTGTGGACTGAGGCTTTGATACTGTCACAGTATTAATATAGAACCTAGACCTGCTTTATAATCACAAACACATGGACATCTACCTTTAGACTGTGTGGAGCTTTAACCCGACCCTCTACATGTCCACTGATACACTGTCCTCTTTACCTGTGCAGGTGTCTTTTGAAGACGTGGAGAGGCTGCGACATCTGGCGGTGCTCCCGAGAACCAGAATCCCGCACTTCATGCGCGACCCGGAGCGGTACCTGCAACATCTGGACCACATCGTGGCCGTCAACGAACTGGACGACTCGACGCTGCAGCATCTGCTGCCCTGACGTCCCTGCGTCATCTGGAGCCCAGAAGAAGAAGAAGTGGAGGATGCTGGTACACTGACTGTATCATGTGGTGCCCTGAATCTCATCAAACATCAAACCGATGCTTTATTTGAGCGATTTTTGTAAAACTTGAACAAAAAGGGACGTACACACTAACACCTCTATCTACATTTTCACTTTTGTCCAATGCATGTTATGTGGCTTTTTCACAGAGCCTAGTACAGTTCAAGTGCCCCCCTCCCTTGCCTTTACTCCCACTATGAAGTTACCTCAATACTGCATCTCTACGATATAACCAACATTATATATGTAGACTCATACATAATCACTGCACCCAGCGCCTGTACAGGACACTGCTAACACGTCATGTACGGCTTTAAATATTCATAATCACACGCTTTATTTATGCAAGTATTTAAGTTTTTTTACTTTGAGAGAACAGACTGAATGTCTCTGGTATTAGCTTTATACCTTCTGTTTTTTAGATGACATTTTTTTATGCCTTAGATTGTTTGCATTTTAAAAAGGACACCAAGGACACGTTAATTTACAGCCCTGGGGAAGTGACAACTGAGGCCATGAATCTTTAAAATATCAAGTGCCAGTGGACTCAGTCAGATATTAAAATATTCCCCAGGGAGGTTTTAAAATATCAGTGTTATTAAGAAGATAATCAGCTGTGGTGTTTCAGTCTTACCAGTGTCCTTGGTGGTCTTTAGATATCAGTACGCTACTGTGATGTGACCCGTCCCCGAGCTCCCACCTCTGAGCAGCAGCCAAACTTTTCTTTTCGCTACGTTAAAGGAACAGTTGGACATTTTGGGAAACGAGTGTGTTTTCTGTCTTTCTCAGAGTCAGATGAGAAGATCGGTGCCACAGCTCTGTCACAAACAGTCGACTGTTTGACTCCTGAACAAAGATTTTTAATCACAGATTAGAAACCTCTTTAGGAACCAGAACCAGAACCACAGGGCGGCTGTGTCTCAGGACGTAGAGCAGGTCGTCAGGTTTGATCCCCGGCTCCTCCGAGGACCTGTCCTCTCCACACACGTGTCCTCAGGCAAGATACTGAGCTCCTGACTGATCCACCGGGGTGTGAGTGTGTGTATGGATGTGAAATGTGAATGTGTGTGTGAATGGGTTGATGAGACATGTACCGTAAAGCGCTTTGAGCGGTCACTAAGACAAGAAAAGCACTAAATACGATCAGACTATTTATACCTTCTGGGTTCTGAAGTAAGAAAACCTCGTTCAAAATCCCTCTGACGTTTATATCTACGCTGAAAATCCAGCATTGAAACAGAGACTTTGTTACATGTATTTCAAATAAGGACGTTAGTGTTTTTGGGAGATGATCCAATATTGTTGATTATTGAATATTTCGAGTCCATTGAGGTTTTAACATCTGTGACAGCAGCAGGACTGAGACGACTGCACTGCAGAAGTTCTCACAAAGTTGGAAAATGACTTTAAAGAGAGAGAGATGGTGAGTTTTATGGATAAGAACAAAAATGTTACAGTGATGTACCTGCACTGCCACGTTTGTAGTTTTTTAGGGGGGGGGGGGGGGGGTTGTAGTTTTTTTGTGCTTACAGAGTAATCATAACTGAGCATATCTTAGTTTATGGGGTTTAGGTTAAAATGTGCATTAACCTGAAGGAGGCAGCTTGAAATCAGAATCAGTTTTATTGCCAAGTAGGTTTTCACATGCAAGGATTTAATATAGAAAATATAAAATACAAATATGTACAATGTGAAACATAACAAGCCAGCTGGGGACAAAGTTTTTAATCGATTTATGGAACTATTGTTTGCTGTATTAACCAATCAGCTGCAGCTCATGAGATCTGCCAATGACCAGGCTGGATTTCGTTCCAAAATATATACATCATTACTGAAGCTGATTTGACCTTTTTGTTTTGTTTACCTTTGTCTGACATCAAGGACCCATTGCTTCAAAATTGACTGAGAGTTTTGATGCTAAATCTGCCACAGTTTTAATTAGAAACTAAAAGAGCTGTGCAGCAACAGAAAGCAGTTCATCACTTAAAACAGTCCCTGCGCATAACTCGATGCAAAATGTCTAAATGTCGTCTTTATATAGAGTCAGGCTAGCTGTTTCTTAATGCTAAGCTAACAGCTGCTGGTTGTAGCTTCATATTTAACAGACAGATATGAGACTGGAATCTTCTCCTTCAACATCTCCACAATTTCCCAAAATGTCAAACTGCTCCTGTGACGTGTAGATAAAGTGCCTGAGCGGCACCTTTAATACACTGCTGGGCTTTTTGTGACGCAGCCGGACTCAGCCTGACGTCATCCAGCCTCATCCAGACAGTGGCTGGCTGAGGGGGAAGCGGGGTGTTGTGGGCGTGCCTTCGATGGGCGTAGAGCTCATCTGCTGTAGCTAGCCGTGTGTTTGTAAAGCTGCTTTTTACTGTGTTTGACTCTTAAAACTTCAGATGTCAGTCAGGGCATTCATTATGGGCCACGTCGTCTGTGAGCAGAATTAACACTGACAGACTGAAAACTAGGTCACAGCGTAACGGACGTGGGCTGACCAGCATCAGTCAGTCCAGCAGTCCCAGTTTTTAACTTCAACACTCAGCCAAAATGTGAACTCCACATCTACGATGCATTTTAAATACTTGGATTTGAAGGTTATCATGTGATTGAAATTTACTCTGCTGTGTTTACAATTTTAGCCATTTGGTGAAGCAGATACGTTTTAAATTCGTCTGCTGACCTCATCAACCTGGGCCCTAAACGAATGCACCTATTTGTAACGCACGAATGTTGCACAAGTGTTTTATGTTCTGGAAAACACCTTGAATTTCCAGTTTATTTATTAAAAAGTACACACACTCGACGAGCTGTCTGGTTTCTTTCATGATGCACAGAGTTCATCACACCAGTGATCGTCTGCACAGCCACTGGTGCCCTGCAGAGAAACTGCCAGTAGTTAATTTGGCACAAGTTTAATTTTGCCAAAATGTAAACAAAAATACAATTAAAAGCCCAGTTGTATAAGTTGCATGGATGCATTACTGAACCGACCTGGAAGACACAGGCCCAGGGGCCCAGAAGGTCAGAGGGCCCCTGGATAACATCACTGTGTGCTCATTTCATTGACTTTCCAATAAAAGAGGCTCTTGTCCGGGGGCCCAGAAGGTCAGAAGGCCCCAGGACAAGAGCCTCTGTTATTGGAAAGTCAATGAAATGAGCACAGAGTGATGCAAAACGACTAAGACCAGAAATAAAGTGCACAAAGACATACAAAATGACACAAAATGACTAAAAACAATGTGAAAGGACCAGAGTCTTGCTTCTATGTGGGGAGGGTGGGGGCTTTTACGTCTGTGTCATCAGTAGTCGGTGCTGATAGTAAACCAGATCGACTGATCCAGACCCTCAGCTCAGGATTTCCTGATACAATCCCAGAGATTTTTTTGTACCTTGTGTATGAAGGTAACGCCTCAGAAAACAGAATTTTACAATGACACTGAAAAAGAAACTGTTTACTGCTGATCGGTCATCTCGACCACCCAGTCCATGTAGTGAGGTCATGATACTGATCCAGCGAATCAGATCTGAGTCTGGGCAACATTCATGTAAACACAGATCCAAATAAGACCTTTATGTAAAAGGTAATTTCTTGAGAAATAAATTAGACTAAAGTAAGAGACTATAGACTTTGTTATATTACAATCTGAACAAAAAAACTCATGAATCAAACACAGTTCTGTTGCTGATGACGGTCTGAGATCTTGCAGCAGTGACTGTTTGGTCTGATGGTTCTGACTGAAGCTCCTGCAGCTCAGTCCAGAGTTTACAGATGTTTAAGCTCCTGACGGCTTGCAATGGAACATAAAAACATTTTATAACAAAAAGAGCTTAGTTTTAAATATGAGGCTTTTTTTCGAGGAGACTAAAATCAGTTATAGCAGCTTTAAAGAGTCATTGGTTGTTGTGATCATTACAGCGATCAATAGTCTGGACTGAAGATCTGTTTGTTCATCTGATAACAGAAAAGCAAGAATTTCACTTCCTCCGATCGCTCCTGAGTCAATAAAAGTCCAACACACATGTTTAAATAAAAACAGTTTATTCTCTTTCAATATAGCTTTTGTTCTATTCATAGCAGAAAAGAGCCTCCGTGCTGCTCAGTGCTAAAACCTGGAACTCGATCTCAGGTCACCACAGCGTCGCAATGACCGACGACGTCTTTACAGCAACGACGCCGGCTCGATACTGATCCATCAGTCAGTTAGCTCATTTTAAAAACAGGTTAAGGGCGATGTTGGGAGGCAGCTGGAGGAGGAGGAGGAGGAGGAGGAAGAGGAGGGTGGGGTTTGGATCTGGCTTCAGATCTGATTTATTATAGTGACTTGGACCAAGCAGCGCAGATTCCCCCGGGCTCTGTTTTTGGAGAAGTTTAATCCGTGCAAGTTTGTTTATGCTGCAAAATTGACATCTTACTCCAGTATGGCTGTTGATGTGGAGGCAGAGGTTTCTGCCACGAAAAGGTCACAAGTTGAGGTAACAAAGATTCTTCCTGAGTGGACGGAGGAAAAAACATCATCAATACTAACAGTGACAGTAATAATAATAATAATAATAATAATAATAATAATAATAATAATATACTGGTCAAACACATTGATTTCCTGATGATGTCCTGCCCGGATCTGTACAGTTATTTTTAATAAAAACTATTCAGGACATTATTTCTGAGAGAATCCTCACTTTACTTTCATTGCCTAAAACCTTTGCACAAAACTGTGTGTTTAAAAATCATTATGTTGAGTGTGTTACCTGCTCTCTGGTTATCATGTTGCATTGGAGCTGCTTATTGCCTTTGTGCTGTCGGTGTTGGCGTTAGCATGTTCCTTCACCACAGGATCTGAGGGACAGAGACACGGTCACAACAAGAACCAAACACCAGGTCTTGAGCCCCCTGAACCCTCAGGTCCCTGATCCTGACCCGATCAATAATCCATCAGAGGCCTGAACACAACCGGAACATGACGCATCCACGTTGGAGTAACGTCCTGCACCTGAACAGCTGAATTAGTGATTATACGTTTTATACCCTCTGTGTAAAGGAAACGGATTCCATCGCTAAGAATGAGGGCAAAAAGACTCTTTATATCCCTGATTCACTAAGAAATGTATCTAAATGAAACACAGGGAGTTTGTTTTCTCCTGTGCTATTACACTGAGATTACTTAGAACCTGCGTTAGGGCTGAGCAGAGCGACACCACGGCATCGATACTGCGATATACACCAGTTACTCCTCTGGTATTCAAACAGCTCGGAAACAATCTGTCACATGACTGTGGTATCCTCAGAGTACAAGAGAGGAGCACACACACACACACACACACACACACACACACACACACACACACACACACACACACACACACACACACACACACACACACACACACACACACACACACACAAAAAGACTGGCTGAAAGGAAACGTAGCGTGTTGTGCTGCTACTTTTCATCTGTGGACAAAACTACAGTGAGATGCACTTTCTGTGATAAGTCGGTGCAACATAGCAGAAATTTATTTTATTCATATTTGTGATAATTATTTTAATAATTATTATTTTATTTTCATTATTATTTAATTATAGTTTTATGTAAAACAAAGTAATTTACATTTAGCACACATTTTTTTTTTATTTACTTGTAATAAATTCATTACTAATGGCCAGCATGTGTCATGTCATTTGAATACCCATTTAAGAGTCGTACAGTATTGGTATTGGTATCAGTATCATTAAAATTATAACGGTATCGTATCGAATTGAAAACATTTGGTATCGCCCATCATCACTATCCTGCATCTGTATTTCCCAGGACTACTCGATTTTTGATGCTAATCTAATAAGGTGCCTCTCCTGACTGTTAGCGCTTCAGCATGCAGACATGTTAGCAGCGGTGGTGACCTGCAGACTCTGCACAGGTGACACTTACAGAAGTACGGGTGCTGCATGGCCTCGGCTGCCGTCAGCCTCTGCTGGTGGTCGTAGCGCAGCAGCTTGTCCAGCAGGTCCAGAGCCTCTGGACTCACCAGGTGCTGGTTCTCTGACTGGATGAACTGCTCCCAGCGCTTCCGTGTTTGTCTGGACATAAACAACATTTAATGAGACTCAACTTAGCACTTATTCTTATGTAGTGTAAATTATAGAAGCATGGTGACAGTGCTGACGTATGTTTTAGGTAATAATCTGACAGTCAGAGCAGGTTGGTTAGTAGGATGTTCCTGCTAAAACAGATGTGGAAATGACAGGAAATAACCTCCTGTAGCTGCTAATAAATACTGATACAATGGTGACAACAATACAGACACAACAGTGTAAAACAAGTAATTTACCAAAGAAGTAACAGTCATTTTTCACAGCAGACATCCTGACAGTGTCACACTGACATTTCTTGACTGTCTGTCGTGATTTTAATCGGTCAGCAAGTGAACACTGGTGCTGAGACCGTTTTAAAACACAACCAAGAGCAGCCATTATTATATTATTAAAACTGTTACAAGGGTAATTATTAAAAAAAAAAAAAAAAAAAAAAAAAAATTAAAAATCACCTACAGGGTCATAATCAGTTAATCCAGTCAGTATGTGGCCAATATATTGATTAAAAAAAAAAAATAGTTTGAAACCAGTTAATGTGACACAAAACCACAAAATCTAAATATCTTCATGTCGTCTTTGTGTCATTTATTCTGTTTTCCCTTTAATTTCTGCACAGCTGTACTTTAACCTTGCAAAGATCCTTGTTCCTGAGACCCAACATTAGCATGTGTAAAGTGCTCAGACACACTAATGTTATCATTCAGAAAAAAATACTTTTCTGGGCTTTGGAAACAAAGGGTAATAATTGACTGTTTATAGCTGGAGGTGTCCTGTCAACAGTTTAACACTGGAGGTCTGTGGTGAAAACACTGGAAATGTTCTTTGGGACTTGATAAAGAAAAATGAATGTGTCAACCCGAAGCAGTTAGTAACACTGCTGCTGATTGGCTGCTCAACAACAGGCTCTGTTATGGCTTAACACTGCACTTCGCAACAGCAGGATCGTAAACATCTCCACAGTCAGACGTGCGGCAGAGATAGTGCCTGAATTTCAGCTGTTGGGAATGACTTTGAATGTGTTTCTGTTGATTTGAATGTCCTCTGATAACACTGATACTCACTGTCCCAGCAGGTCTTTGAAGCGAGTGTCCAGTTCTATGTGATATTTGTGCAGGTAGCCGAAGAGCTCGTCGGTGCCAAGAACCTTAGCGATGCGGACCAGCTGGGAAACAACGTACATGCATATTCAAAACATCAGCTACGTGCTAAGGATGCGCTTTATTATTGGGTCCTGAAGAAGCTTTAGTTTAGTTTATGGTCTGTTACCTGATCATAGTTGTCCTGGCCATGGAAAAACGGTTCCTTCAGGAAGATCATGCTGGCCAACATGCAGCCTAGACTCCACATGTCCAGACTATAGTCATACATCTGGAAAAAAAAGACAAGATGAGAGACTGTACTGTAACAGATTCTGTGTTTTTCAGAGCAGACAGAATAACTGTGGTAGCACGTACCTGATAGTCCACTAGCAGCTCAGGGCCTTTGAAATAGCGGGAGGCCACCCTGACGTTGTATTCCTGAGCGGGATGGTAAAATTCTGCCAAACCCCAGTCTATGAGACGAAGCTGTGACACAGACAGAAAACAATCTTGTAAATCTTTTATTTGTACCAGAGTCCATCAACTGAAGCCTTATCACTTCAATTAATACTTCAGCATGACTGGAAAATTTGCTTATTTGCCTTCTTTTCGAAACATCGTTCTACCATATTCAGTGAAGCTACAGCCAACCGATAGTTAGCTTAGCTTAGCATAAAAACTGCAATCAGAGGGAAACAGTTAGCCTTACTCTCAGTGAGAAAATGACCCAGTGTTTTTCCTAGAATGCTAAATTATTCCTTCTAATAAAATAAAAGAAACTGTTTTTGGCCTCGACGTGTCAGAGACTATTTTCATTTCTATGTGAAGTTCTCAGTTCACTCACTCTTACGATGCACCAGGGTTGCAAGACTCTAATATATGATTGTTTTACAGTGCCACAGTCTGAGGTTATGGAGGACTGTCTTACTGTTACCGGACACTGGTTCTGATAAAAGACCCTGAACTTCTAACGTGTGAGCAGTGTGAGCAGTACCTTCCTCAGCTGGTGGTCGATCATCACGTTGTGGGGCTTCACGTCCCTGTGCATGATCCCCATACTGTGGCAGTAGTCCAGAGCCTTAAAGCAAAGACAGGGACATGTTCAGAACTGCTGATAACCATTATCTGTCCTGCATCGGTAGTTTTTCCTCAAAGTTTGCATCACTGGTCCAGTTTTTTTCCTCTGTTTCCATTCTCTTTATCTGTGGCCCCGTTCAGACCTGGTGTTAACATCCGTCCTGAGTGATCCCATCACAAGCGGTCAGCTCGATGCATTTGAGATCCGTTCAGTCAGACCACATTCAGAGGGGGTCTGGGCCACATTCTTTTAGCTGTGTGAAGGACACCGCCTCCTCTAGTGATGTCCTCTGACACAGTCTGACAAGTCCCAACACGGTTTCATAAAATATTTCACTATTTCTCATAGATAAACCGTTATTTCACTGTAGAGCTGTGTGCTGCACATTGATTCTCTCAACCCCTCGGTCTCTGATTGGCTAAAAACAACACTGCATACCTCTTTATTTGCATATGGAAGTGAGATCTGATCAGATCTGTCCACTTGTGATTGGATCCCTGAAGACGCAGGTTCATACCGGGTCTGAACAGGGCTTTTTCTTTTTGGTTTGGTTTATTGATAAGTCAACTGCAAAAAATGTTTTATTGACTATCATGATAATTGATGATTTGTTTAATTTTTCAAACATTTACTGATTCCAGTTTCACAAATGCTTTTCTTTGTCTTCTCCAGGAGTGAAACGAATATCTTTTGTTACTGTGGTTAATCAAGAAAATAATAGATTAATCAATATTTCAAAAGATAGAGAGTTGCATCTCTATTTACACTGATGCAAAAATAATGAAAAGCAGCAAATCCTCATTTGAGATGCCTGAAATAATGACTGCTTCGTCTGATAGATTCATTAAATGATTAGGTGATGATCAAAATTGTTGTTGATTAATTTTGTGATCACAGATGAAAACACTCTGCTTCTTGTCAATCACAGAAAACCTCACGAGGAGTCACAGCAGCACCTGCTCTAAAACCTCGTCACATGATCAGAGGTGATGTAAACTAAATTAATCGTGTTTTTACCTTGAGCAGCTCATACATGTAGTAACGGATATCATAGTCTGTCAGCTTCTGGTAAAGCTCCTGTCAAACAGATAAAAGACATTCATGTGTAAAATGTTTATAAAAACATTAGTTACATGATGTAAACTAGACTCTATACATGAACGACATCAACTGGAGGGTTATGCGTGTTATTAATAATGGATATCAATGCGTTTGCATAGATGGAAACTGTGCTGGTAGTTGTGCATGTATGATGTCAGCCAAACTTAGGTACCTTAAAATCTGTGTTATTGATGCACTCAAAGACAAGCGCTGGTGTTCTGGACTGCAAGAGAGGACAACACAAGGCTTAACTGAGGAGAACAGCAAGTAGGTGGAGATCATTAACACACACACACACACACACACACACACACACACACACACAGTTACAAGCATGACTGGATTATCACTGCTGGCAGGCCAACATGCAGCACAGGGACTGTGGGTCTCTAACTCACCACCGGGTCTTTGACCGTGTCAACCAGACGGATGATGTTGGTTCCTCCACGCAGGTTTTCAAGAATTTTAATTTCCCTTTTGATCTTCTTCTTCTTGACGGGCTGTGATTGAAACATAACGATCCACATTCAACAGAAGAACAAAACAAACTGCACTTGCACAGAAGATATAAACATAGACTTAAATCCCCTCAACATTACATCTGGAGAACAAGTTTGAACTGCAAACACAGCTCCACCAACGAGTGAAGATGGACGCTGATAAGAACGAATGAGGGAGGTACAAAAAGGCCAGAAAAGCTCACACAGAAGAAGAACAGAGAAGACAGACGGGTAAATACTGAGTCACTCACCTTGAGGATTTTCACCACCACCTTCTCATTGCTGGTCACATTTATGGCCTCAAATACTTCACTGTATTTCCCTCGACCCAGTTTACGCACCAGCTGATAATTGTCTTGATTGCTGAAGCGAAAGAGTGGAAACGTTCAGCAGAAGTTTAAAGTAAATCTACTTTAAATGTTATCACAAGAACATGTGCAAACAACAATAACCTCTTTCTCTAAAATCTAAAATCAGACTGTCAATAAGACGACTAGTGATAAAACAATCTAGCAAATAATTCTGGTCACTGATTTCTCATTTAAGCCATGAATGATTTTCTTATTTCTCTGTTTGAGTTTTGGGCTGTTGGTCAGACAAAACGTGACATTTGTGCTTTGGTAAATATGGAGAAGCATTTATCAATATTTTCTGACATTTTGTAGATTTAAATGATTGTTAAATAACACAAATATCAGAATCATTAGTTGCAGCACTAGAGAAGATGAAGGGATTTTATGCTTTACATATAATAGTGCTGAAACTAAAAACAATTTTAATTATCTTATTATTTTATTTAAATGAATCAATTAATTAAGTCTAGAAGATGCCAGAGGATAGTGAAAAACACTCCTCACGAGTCCCACGGTCTTTTGGACGCCACTGGACTCCGATCTCTCTGCTGTGATTGCCTCCACTGACTAATCAGATTTATTCTCCTGCACATTAAAGTTGACACTTTGTTGATTTGCAATATTTTATTGCTTTGGCTCAGTTTTCACAATATGCAAAAACTCTTCATGCAAACAGCCAAACTGGCTCAATAAACTGGTGCCTTTAAACACAAAACGCTGCCCTCTCATAAACACAGAGGTGCAAAAGACTAACTCACATAGAATACAGATGCATCATATTATTATCAGTTTTATTATTGAGGATATAGATTACTGAATCAAGACAGGGTCAATAATCTGTTCTTGTACTTTGAAAACACCCTGGTGAGTGTCATTGCAACATAACAACAAATTCGGCCTGGGCGATATCCAAAATGTAATCGTTGCAGTCCAGCCCAAATATCGCGATATACAATATTAATATAAATTATGTTTCGTGTATGTCACACATTTAACTGTACCTCCAGTTTGGCACGTGTGCGTCGTAGTCCCAGTACTCTCTGTTCTTCTGTGTGTTGACATCGGTGTACACCCGAGCCTTGCTGCTGGCCGGCGTGGATCCGGGCATCGCTAGCTTTGAGGCTCCGTGTCTAGGACCTTCACCCCCAGCTGAATACTTGTTGGCTCGATACTGGAAGGCAGCACACCCACTCTCCAGAATATGTGGCTCTAAGATCCCTGTATTGTGCTTACCATTGGCTTTGGCTGATTGCGGCCTCTGATGAAAGGTGTCGGGCCGGTCTGACGCAGCTGTTGTGCAGACTGACAAAGCTACGAGGACTGAGTGTGTGAAGCCCCTGAGTAGGAAGTTAGGCAGGATGGGATGAAGACCCGCCAGCTGCAGAAAGACAGGAGAAGAGAGAGAAGATTTAAATAAAAGATGCAATAATAATAATGAGGCTGATGTTGGCTTCTGATATACAGAGTATTCTTTCAGCCAAAGGTGATATAGTGCGTGTTTTGTTCAACCATCAGTCCAAACCACAAAGATATTTAGCTTATTTTTGTTTATGACAGAAAAAGCATAAAATCCTCACATTTGTGAAACTGAAATGACAGAAAGACTCAAACTATTACATTACTTTTTTTCAACTGATTAATGAATTTATCGACTAATCGTTGTTGCTTTACTTGTATGATTCTCTGCTGTCACACTGTTTTCAGTTGTGAACACAGGCTCTATATTAATGGCACTGTTTCAAAAACCTGTTTTTATATTTGTGGGAGCATTTTCTCTCCTCCAACAACATGAGACCAGGCTGACCTGAAAAACCACTGAACAATACCTACGGTCCCCTGCAAGATAGGACAAACTGCCAGTTTGTGATAGATGCAAGTCAGCGTCCTTTTTATTTTATATCCTTATCAGGACCATTTTGTGAAACCCAACAACCACTGTACCCCTATCCCCCTTTACACAGCTTAGAAATATTTATTGTATTAGTGCAAACACAAAAAGGGTGACTTCAGTTTTTGCACCATATAGACCACACTGGGCTTCATCCACTTTAAAAAGCACATTCCCTGGACTTGTCAAACCTGAACCAGATTAACATGGCGACTGTAAAGACTGTTCAAGGCCCACATTCAGGTTTTTTATTCTATCTTTGAGAAAAAAGGAGATAAAATGGTCATTTCACTGCATTAATCTCCATCCAGACCACATCAAACCAGAGCTGGCTCAAAACCACTCCATGCAGACTCATTAAACCAGGACGAAAGGACTAAAATCTTTAAGCTGGTGTCCTGTTAAATTTCGTTTCCCTGTCAGAATCTGTTCCACCGACCCCTTTCCTCACGGACCTGACGCTGTGTGGAGCCCGTCACGACACGGGCTCCCCGGGGCCTTCCTCCGCCAGCCTCACTGCTGATATTTACACTCGGTTGAGTCTGGTTAACATCAATCTTGCTAGTTACCGCCAAGTTATCTCAACATTTAATCCAGTCTGGGAGCGCCAGCATCAGTTACGACCATGTAATCCACGGCTAACTAGCTAGCTAGCCGTCAGTTACGGTGACCGACGTTACTTAGCAACACACTCAATTCTAAAACCCGAAGCTACGGCTACAGCAAAGCAGATAAATACATACTGAGGTTATGTTAATTGTTTTTTTACATGAAAGATGTGTGGGCTGAATACTATGTGTGAGTGTCGACATTAGTGAAATGTGAAATGAGTAAGGGGGCTAAAGTTAGCCGGCTAACCTCGTCGTAGAAACACCGGAGCTGAGAGGAAGTCCGCCCGACATGAAGGTTAGCCCGTTAGCCTGTTAGCCTGTTAGCACTTAGCAAAGCGGGACGTCTCTCTCCGCGTAGCGACGAGGCACCAACGGCTCTGAAGTTGCTGATAATGTGCGTAAAATCAGCAAAAACCGGGGATTTAATAATGTTGTCAGAGAGGTAATGGTTCGTTAGCAGAGGCAGGGTGATCTTCCAGTTTGCGGTAAACATCCCCCGGAAGTGAATCGACAGGCTCGGCGACCTGAAAATCGCTAACAATAAATGGTAGGTGGGTTCAACAAAACTACATTTCCATACGTGCATTGTATTCATGATCAACGGGTTAGCGGAGGTCGGTTGGTTAAACCGGGAAAAAACCTGCATCAAGAAAATAAGGGGTTTTATTTGGTTTGAGCTTTAAAACAGAAATCACCTCAAAGCTTTACATAAGCATGGTAAGAAGGGTTGTATCCTTTCACACACACATACACTCAATGACCACTTTATTAGGAACACCTGTGTACCTGCTTATTAATGCGATTATCGAATCAGCCAATCTTGTGGCAGCTGTGCAATACATAAAATCAAACAGATGAAGGTCAGGAAATTAAGTTAATGTTGACATCAAACATGAAAAATGTGATCTCTGTTGACAGTGACATGACTGTTGGTGGCAGGTGGGCTGGTTTGAGTATTTCTGAAACTCCTGATCTCCTGGACTTTTTACTCAGAATGGAGCAAAACATAACAGAAACCTCCCAGTGAGCAGGAGCTCTGTGGACGGAAGCACAGAAAGAACATATCAGAATGAACAACACATCCAACCTTAAGGAGGATGAGCTACAACAGCAGTGGACACACGCTCACCAACACTGGACGGATGAAGACTGGAAAAACGTAGCCTGGTCTGATGAATCTGGATTTCTGCTGAGTCGGGTCAGAATTTGGTATCAACAGCATGAATCCATGGACCCAACCTGCCTCGTGTCAACAGTCCAGGCTGGAGATGGTGAGGGGGATGTTTTCTTGGCACACTTTAGGCCACTTAATACCCATCAAATGTAGTTTGAATGCCATAATCCTAATCTAATTATCTATACTAATACACGATAAAATACACAACAAAATATGTTTGTACACTAGAAATGAACCAAACCAAATTTACTTTGAAATACTGTGAGCTTTAAGACAGAAACTCAACAAAAACACCAGTGGAGGTAGAACCTATTGTATTTAATTTGACTTCAAAATAGGAATTTGTCATTTGAACAAAACTTTATCAAATGTTTAACTGCACGTCACTGTAGTGAAATTTGTTCATGAAGTTTAAGCTGCTTTCAGAGAGATTTTAGTAAGGATTCATTACATATCAGGTTTATTATCAAGCCTCTTGCATCTCTTATTTTAAGAGGAATGTGGACCTCTCCTTTAAGAGTTAAATCTGGATCTCATCTTGCCAAAAACGAGTCTTTTCTTTTTGGTGGGAGATACTCAGCAGATGCTGTAAGAGGTGAACCTGAGCTGAGGACAGAGAAAGGGCTTTCTATCATCAGGGGCAAATCCATCACATGCACCACTGACAGCTGTGGCCGACACTAGGCCGCAGTGATAACCAGTGTAAAGATAAATGCTTAGCGCTCATACAGCAGATACAAGTACTTTAACTGATCCACATCTGGGTCATCTGATATTCACCTGTACCTACTCTAATCTTCATACTTTACAGTTTCATGCTGTTTACAATGAATTTATATTGTATGTCTCTATCAACCACGGCAGAGGCATTTTCATTACATCTGAAAAAAGTCATCCATTTAATCAATTAGTCAAATGAAGTAAATCTAACTATTCTGATAATCTATCTAACTTTTCTATTAAAATGCCAACTATTTCCATGTCACTGTAAACTGAACATCTTTGGGTTTTGGATTGTTTGTCTCAGACATATGAAACAGACATCTTCCACTCTGAGAAATTATAAGTTGTATTTTTCACACTTTTGAGGTAAAATGATGAATCGATAGTGAAAATAATCCTTAGTCGCGGCTCATATTTTAATCCAGACAAAATACATGTAGTAGTATTAGCTGTCATGAAAACAATGTACACCTTGTTTTCGTAAGGGTGGTTTATTTTAATTGTCTGTATACAATATGAACAGGAGTCTATATTGATATCCATATGTGTAAATCCAACGCTTCATTACACTCGTTCATCCTCCCGCAGGAGGTTTTGAAGCAGACTCACCAGGACCTAAACCATGGCACACAGTCCCCCTAGACCCCCCCCCCCCCCCCCCCCCCCCCACGTCTGCCCACTATTATTCCCTTTTTCCACGATTTTTAAACTCCAAAACCTTCTTTTAAATATACTGCAAAGATTGTACAGAATATAGAAATTCACACGTTAAACTAAAGTACACACATTATTTTACTTTATCCCTGGTACAAACCAACACGTAAGTCGCAACTTTGAGGCTACTTGGATTAATCTGCTGAATGTCTGATGTGGACCAGGAGGAGGCTAGAATCCTGTGAGGACATTAGAAGGCCAATTCTTCAATAAAAAATAACAATACTTTTGTTAGATCTATCGCACAGTAACTAATGCAGCTAATTTGTGGCAAGTGAGCAATATAATGCTTTGAAGTCTTGTCGGGTTAAACCTTGTGACAATCCATCTGTAACTCAAACTAAAGAGCTTGCAAAATACAGCAAGCTTATTCATAGTGAATACAAAAGCATGTAACATAAGCACTATACAGTTTTCAATGTTTACATAAGCGTATACACACAATCTATAATATAACAGAGTAGACTATGCCGTGAATCAGTAGTCATAAATATTACATTGTGCATGTTCTATTGCACATGTCAAGTGTTTGTATGACATGATAGGTATGAGTTAGTTACCTAGATGTCATTTGTTTTAATACAAAGATGCAACAACACAGATTTCATAGGACACAGGCTATACATTTTCACAACTCCACTTGTTTTTTTCTTCTTAGGATGTTTTCCTAAATAAATCAAACCTATAATACAACAGTGATATTAAAGTGTGATAAATATTCATGCACAAACAGATGATACTACCTAAGACCTAGTATGTGAAAATATACTGCTGCACAAGCCAGCCGCTGAACACGGATGGGAGGGTTTCGGCTACACTGGACATTAAATTAACAAAAACACAAGAGGAGTGATCTGTTAAAAAAAGAAAAAGGCACATGGATTTCAGAGGAGCTTAACAAGCACACACAAATCTGACAACTGTCTGGAAGGTCTTGTCATCTTTCTCAACAACAGAATCAACAGTCACAAAACAGACAATCACATGCAACCACAGAATAAGGTCCCACACTCAGAACTAAACAAAATCAAGATCTTCCCACATTGTACTTTACAAGCCTTTTTCATTCTGTTTTTTCCATGTGTTCCAAAATAAGAGGAGGCGTCCTAATCCCCTCTGTTGATTAAGGGTGTTTTGCCTTTTACTCAACAAAAGGATGAGGATGAATTAAGTCTTACAGATATTAAAACTCATAAAATATAATTAATGGGTGCATGTTAGAAACTACAAATGGGAGAGCGGAGGCTGGCACATGTTGCTTTGAGGGCAAATGTCACATTTTCTGCCCGAGACTGACGAGCAGCGCTGTTCATGGGATGCAGGGAGCTTCAGGGAAGCTCTCGCCCTCAGCAGTGTGCTGAACTGTGTGCTCCTGCAAAGCTGTGAGGTCAACAAAACGCTCTCCGCACCACACACACTTAAACTGCGTCTCCCGAGAGTGCACGCTCTGGTGCTTAGCCAGGTGCTCGCGTTGCTTGAAGCTCTTGTCACAGCTCGCGCACTTGAAAGGCTTCTCCCCAGTGTGAACTCGGCGATGGCGCTGCAGCTCGGACGAGTACCGGAAGCGCTTTTCACAGTCGGGACACTTCAGCGGCTTCTCTCGGGTCGGGTCGCAGCGGTGCTGAACGAACTCGGACGACGACACAAAGCGCTTGTCGCACAGGGAGCATTTCAGCGGCTTCTCTGTGCAGTGAGAGTTCTGGTGGCGCTGCAGCGTTGAATTCTTTTTGTAACCTTTGCCGCACACGTCGCACTTGTAGGGCTTCTCCACCTCACCACCACATTTGTGCCTCAGCAGTTCTCCTGATTGGCTGAAAGACTTCTGGCAGGACGCACATTTAAACAGGCTTTCCATACCGTGAACCTGCTGGTGGTAGAGCAGGTGGGATGGCTGAAGGAATCCCTTATCGCAGAGGTTACACTTGAAGGGGCGATCCGCGGGATTTTTGTGAGTGCGACGGTGGCGAACAAGGGCGTACTGCTGCTTGAAGCTCATCTGGCACTCCTCGCACTGGAAAGGTCGCTCCTCTGAGTGGGTCCGTTCATGCTGCCGCAGGTCAGATGGGCGCTTGAAGCTCTTTCCGCATGAACCGCAGCGGAAAGGCCTCTCCCCCTCTGGCTGACACTGGTGGTGCAGGAGCTCGGACGACTCCTTAAAGTGCATCTCACACAAATTGCACTTGAAAAGGTGCTCGCCCGAATGAGCATACATGTGCCGCACGAGGTGAGAGCGGTGCTTAAAGCTCTTCTCACACACGGCGCATTTGTATGGCCGCTCAGAGCTGTGTGTACGCTGGTGGTGTGCCAGGTGTGAAGATTGGCTGAAGCTTTTATCACATGTGTCACATTTATATGGCTTTTCACCGGTGTGCACCCTCTCATGGCGGGTCAGCTCTGACAAATGCCTGAAGGCCTTATGGCACACTGAGCATTTATATGGCCTGTCTGGTGCAGAAGCCTCAAATGCAGGAGGCGACGAGGCACTGATGGCTGCACCGCCACCGGACGTCTCACCGGTGGAGGGCTGCTGGGGGTTGGCAGCTGACGAGGTTGGAGTGGCGTTTCCAGACCCTGGCCGGTAGGTCTTCTCACAGATGGAGCACTTCATCGGGTTGTTTCCATTGCCGTGCGAGTTGTGATGCTGTGCCAAGGAGGTTAGCAGCGAGAAGCCCATCTTACACACACCACACACAAACGGCTTTTGCTCCACCTGCACACACTGATGCTCCAGCAGATCCGTCGCCTGGCTGAAGATCTTCATACACTGCGTACACTGGAAGGATCGGTCCTGGCTCACCATGCACTGGTGCTCATGAGGGTTGGCCAGGTGAGATATGTCATGACCACAGGCGCCACACTTGTGCCCTCTCTCGCCCCCTACCTGTAAGGAGGGTTGCTGGGCTTGAACTGAGTGCTGCTGGCCATGCTGGGGCTGCTGGAGGGACGCATCTGGCTGCAGGACCACTCCGTACACAGTGCAGCCCAGGGGGTTGTCAGTCCCCTGGGGGAGTGTGTGCACAACAGAGGGTGGAGCCACTGCATGCTGCTGCTGCCACGCCTCTGTCATCCTTCCACTTCGCATGTACAGATTCAGTGCTCAGGAGATGGGGGGGTTTGCACCGCCAAACTGAGTGGGTGGATGCGGTTTTAGAAATAGTAACTAGCACAGTGGGAGGAGCAGAGTGCTATATCTGTGTTTACACACCTCCTTTGTGATAGGTGAGAAAACCTGTGGGAGAAAAAAAAAAACATAATGTAAACAACAAGTAAACATCAAACACATATATTATTATTCCAATTAGTACATACAATGCAGGGAGTTAATATAGAAGTTCAGGGCCGATGACCTACAACAGTGCCCAACGTGATCCATTATAAATAGCAATGTAAGGGACAGCGGCACTGGTGTATTCAGTGACAGAACAGTGTGTGTGGAACATCAAGTCTTGTTTGTGGTAAGAAAAAAAATGAAATTAAGCTGCAACAATTAGAAAGACACTTAATCAATTATCCTTATGATCAATTAATGATTTGAGTAAAATTGAGACAAAATGCAAAATTAGTTGCTCTTCTTTGTGTTACGTTACTGTAAATTTAATAGTTGGGGTGTTGGACTGGCTGCACAGCCAAAATAATTTGTCAATTAACTGAGTAGTTGCTTGACAGAAAAATAATTGCCAACTATTTCAAAATCAATTAATCATTTCAGTCATTTTTAAAGCAAAACTAGTGAAAAAATGCCAAACAACTGATTCCAGTCTTTCAAGTTGCAGGACTTGCTGTTGTCTTTGTCGTACATCATTGAAAACTGAATGTTTTTGTTGGTCAAAGAAAACATCTTAAAATGTCACTTCAGTCTCTGCAAATAGATGAGGGGCATTTCCCTCAATATTTTCATCTTTTGATTAATCAAAAAATAACATGTGAATAACAAAATAACAAGTGAATCAGTTATGATAATATTACATTAGTTAATAAGACATAAGACAAAATAAGACATTGAGGGATGTCACCTTGGACTTAAAGCTGTTGCAATGCGTGTCTGTCATTATTTTCTGATATTTTTTTGACTCAAGGATAAATTAATTAATTAGCAGTTTAATCAATATTAAAAAATAATCAATAGCTGGAGCCGTAAACTGAAACAAACCACCTAGGTCAGCATGGGAGGCCTAAAACTAGTTCCTTGATTAATCATGAAACCAGTACCACAGTGTGATGTAGATACTGATATCTGTGAGGCAGATAATGAGGTGACATGTACAGACCCGAAGCGTTTTCATGAAAGGAAACCTGCAAAAATAACAGTTACAAGCTCAGAAACGGGCTTGGTCTATTTCCTGAAACGCACATCGGTAACGTAATGGTCCAGTTCCTCATATAAAGGTGTTTGGTGAACGTTACGTGATGCAAAGAGCTTTGTGACACACCGCTTAGTCTACCCAGCTTTGTTTTTTGGTGGGGGACATAAATTTTAATTTCTAAAAGGTATATCATGAAACTGTTTCGGTTCCAGGATGTTGCTATCAGACGTTAGCTCGTCAGCTGCAGCAGCGAAGCTAACAGCAGCGAAGCTAACAGCTAGCGGCTACAGCTAACGCTCCTAAACATCAAGACCTTATTACAGATCGTCTCCATTTATCTCATATTAGAATAAATATTAATCGCCGGTCTTTCCGTGCGATAAATTGGACATTTTAACTAAACTACAACAAGGGCAGGGCGACTGAAGCGATGCAGCCCAGAGTCACCATCGCCTCGGCTGAAAAGCCGCTTTATGAAAGGCCACAGCCAGTTTGCTGGTCCAACGTCTGATACAAGCCTTCACTGAAACGGACCCCGAGTCAAACTAGGCCTCCCCGGAGCTGCAGGGGAAATCCGCCTCCTGCAGCCGAGCCCCGCAAATCCGCAAAAACACATCATTTACAAAAAACTCTTCACGATAACTTACCCGAACAGTTTATCGGTGGTTTTCACTGCAGTCTTCAGCCAGGGGTCGACAACCTTCAGTAAATCTGGGACTCGGAGGACCGGCGGCGGAGGGGATGCAGTTGAAGCCGGACGCCATCCTCCTACAGACGGACGGACACCGGAAACCGCCACGCAGCGAACTGCTGCCGAAGCTGCTGCTCCCGCTGCGGCCGCTCCATGCCCGAGGTTCACCGGGGAGCCGGAACTACCCGAGGAGGAGATTAACCGCCTCCAGAGCTAGTTCCACCAAGATTCAAACAAATACAAAGCTGAATACGAGCTTGTTAAGATATTAACAAAGGTAATTCCACAGTTTAACAGCAGGGGGAGTGTTCCACCGAGTCAATCAAGGTAAACACCGAAGTGAGTGGTTTACCTGCATTTTCACTGATTTATAGCTAAAGTCACCTCATTAAATGGAGATTACGGCACAGGGACGGTGGCCCGGGAGGTCAGGTGCAGCACAGCAGACTGCTGAATATTTTGTGTTTGAAAGTCACAGAGCTTAGTTAAAAGACAAAATGACCACCTGAAGGGACAAAGGGACCGCAAGGACACACTAAAACAACCACAGAGTAATATACATGACTGCAGAAACACACACAGCAACCAGAAACAGGCAAAAAAATGACCACAAAGACTCACAAAGATCAAATGCACAGACACTTGAAGCAACACAAATGCAAATAACCATGAAATGGCCAAAGAGGATGACTGAATAATCACAGAGACTCTAAATGACCAGAAAATGATGCAAAGCAGCCAAAAAGAGAAGGAAAATGTCCAGATTCATTCTCACACACACACACACACACACACACACACACACACACACACACCTTTTCATTAGTATTAAATGCAGGCTGACTTAACTCTCTTAGGTTTCAACTTGATTGGAAAAGAAAAGGGGGCAGTTTCATTGCTGTTTGATGCCAATAGTTATATTATATAAATAGTTACATCCTGGGGGCAGGTTTTTATTGTTTGACTAAACAACAATCAGCACCACTCTGCAGTTTGGTGTGAATATAATCCAATGTTGAAGTAATACAAGATAAATGTGTATTGCATAATAAAGTATTGTATTGTTAAGTATTTAAGCCAATATAGCATTGATAATATATTTTATTATAAAAGCAGTGGGGGAACAGAACAGAAGTACATTTACTCAAGCGCTGTGCTTAAGTATAATTTTAAGGTACTTTACTAGTAGTTGCATTTTATGCCATTTTATTCTTCTACTCCACCACTTTTCAGAGGTTTCAGAGTTGCTGAGTTATGTTGAACATATACTTTTCTAAATACTTAATCAAAGCAACATTAAATTTTAAGGTTATGTACAGCTTGCATTTCTTTGTTGGTGTAACTTTAAATGTCAGGGTAGAAACAAAACCTCAATTTGTCTTATAATGCATAATTCAATAAGAATATTTAATGTTAAAACAGCATATTTATAAGCTCAATGGACAGAATTTGTGCACTGTGTAAAATAGTCAAATACAAATGTTTGATTAAATATGAATATTAGGGAAACCATGGCTGTACATTCTAAGCATACATAGTAATCACTGTACAAATAATTAAAATATATTTTCTATGCATCAAATGTATTAATATAATTCAAGTTATGATCAAAATCTGTGTTTTAACTTAGGTGTGAAAACTGAGTAGTCAATGTGTAACGTGGGCGGAGAACATATATAACAGGGAATGATTTTGGAAAAACATTTTATTCATTTTATACAACTGAATTTGGACTAAGATGCTTTTAACTACAAATTATTTGTGAACATCACTTTCCAAGCTCAAATCTTGACCCTGATTCGAGGCCTGGGATAAATTTGCAGTCTGACAAGAGTCAACTGATGCAGTTATTTTGTTTGCTAAACTAAAAATCTTGAGCAAATGGGAGTGAAATTGGATTTACAGTGTATTCTCGCTTATGTATGTGCTTCCACAGCATGACTCACATTTAAACTTTCTTCACTGCCTACACTACAGTTTACAGTCCTCACTCCTTTTTTCTTACCGCTTTAATACTAATTCAAGCCAGCAACACGCTTTAGTTCCAGCTTGTGCAGACGCAGCGATTCCACCGCGATTTCGTCAAAAACTGCATTTTCTAGTTTCAGCATATCACTGCTGTGCCCCTTGACCCCGGCCTGGACTGAGAGTCAGTGGATTATTTATTTATTTTAACTTTGGAATGGATCATAAAGAAACATCAGCGGAAATAAAGTTCAGTCTCAAAGACAAAATGCTGATTGCTTCACTTCTTTAACAACATCTCTGTTGTTAAAGATGACTCTTCTGTTGGATGTGAAAATGTTTATTGTACTTACCAAGTCCTGAAGAGAGGAAACGTCCCAAGAAACACTTGTTTTAAACTTGACGTCAACCTTTTGAGCTTTCATTCATAATTTAGAAATGATAAGTCTTTTACCGTATGTTTCTGTTTCTGACTCAGGCCATTCAAAGCAAACGTTTGATTTTGGGAATTATGTTTATTAACCTTCTTGTCTCTTTAGTTATATATCTATATTATTATATATATATATATATCTGTATTATTAGTGTAATGTGTGCATATTGTACATATTCATATACCATTATATCTGTTTTATTATTCTCACATTACCCATAGTTCATGGCTACCAGAGTTGCATTACTTGACTCTTTTGCACAAATATAGTCTCAGGTTTTTAAATGTATATTTTATATATAGCTTTTTGTAATGTGAACTCTCTGTAATATTTCATCTTATTTTACTTCTTATATCTCATTGTGGTATTTTTTCTTTTACTTCAGTAAAATATCTGAGTACTTCTTCGTCAGATCACCCGACGCCACCTCGAGCTGTCGTGCACTGTCGTCGTGGTAGCAGCTGTAGTATTCTTCACCGTTATGAAGTTGAATCGTGTCAAACAGCAATAATAACCACACCAAACTCATTAATTTCAAACATTTCATTATTTTCTCCACATTAACTTCGAAACAACCTCATAAACCAAAGAGTAAGAAAGAGCATGCTCGGGCATGCAATGATGTCACAACATGATGATGCCACTGGGTGCGAAGTATAAAACATACAGTAGCAGAGAGTTTCTTTTATATCATTCATAAACTCAGGACATTTTCGGTATCCACTGAGAGTTAAAAGCTAGCGTTTATTTTACACTGCTCTCCATGTCTCACATAGCCTTGTGTTGCTGGATAAAAGAGACGAGAGGGAGAAACTCACAAACTGACACCAGATTGAGCAGGCTAAACAAACATGCTGAAAAAAATCTCATCCGGCCCAAAAAGTGTCTGGAAACGACACCGTAGAAACCCCATTTTTCCCTTTTTGACTGGTCCAAAAGGGGGACTGGGAGAGAGAGACAAAACAGTGCATGCCATTTCAGGGTGAAGAGGAAGGTTTGTGTGTGTGGGGGGGTGGAGGGTCACCTTTCTTAATGTTGAAGGGTATTCCTCTCCTCTTAGCCTGCCCACGCTCGAGTGTTTTATCCAGGGTCAGGGGTTTAAATAAATTTGAGACGGAAAATGAATAAATACGAGGCACTCAGCATTCTCTCTGTCTTGCAAACTGCAAAAAGTAACAAACTTGAATAATAATGACACATACACATATATAGTAGAATTAGTGGTTATAACATAACAGTCTTTAGGCTGTACAAAGGGGCAAGGCTGAATCCTCCTCAGTGTGTCAGCAGTTTAATTTGTTTTATGTGTCTTTTTTTTTGCGTGCGAATGTGTGTGTTTGTGTGGGTCGACAAAAATTTAACTTCACTTACAATAAAATTCAGGAAGTTCCTGGAGGATTTAGACACATGGGTCTCGGAGCGTGTTGGTCGCTGGCGTTTGATCCGCGAATCAAACGTTAATCTGATTGGCTCAGATTCTGTGATTTGGTTGGATGAGAAGTGGTTTCCAAATCTCTGCCGACAGGTGCAGTGACGAGAGGTGACGATCGGGATGGAGTGCGTACAAATGAAGACAGAACAGTGATGTTAAAGGGATAGAAAATGCACTTTTTAAAACCCCACACAGCCTCATGCAATGGTTGTGTGTGTTTATGTAGTTCGTAGTGGAAAAAAGAAAAGAATAATGACGGAGCCCTTTAAAATGGATCTACTCTTGCAGCATAGTTCTGTATGTAGCGCATAGTGCGAGGGGAGGGGGGGTATAGACTGGTGGACTGGACCGAGAGGGGAAAGGGTTAAAAGGCAAATTGGGGGGGAGGGGGGGTAGGATGGAGTGTATGTGCCATGATCTTGGTTAGCATGTTCCTCATGATAACCAGGAAACAAGAGTTGCTATATTCTCATCTAGGGGGATGGAAAAATGGGCAGAACTGCCTGTGCCATCTCCAGTCCGTATGTGATGGACACCCATGCATGTGTGCCCCGATACACCTCGCTCGTTTAAAGCTGCTAAACTCTTTACTCTCCTTTGACTCTTATCCAATCACCTTTTTTTTTTTCTATGGTTGCAACGGAAGCGTTTTGAAAAGGAACGGTGCTCTCAGAGAAACTGAAAATGGGCTTCAACAGAGGTGGAAAGACCAGTAGCAACAATAGAAAGGCTCTGCTGTGTCCGTCACTCGGGCTGCGGGCTCCAGTCGAATAGGCAGAACGTCCGTCTCAGTAAGTAATAATATAATATACTGTAATTATCAATAAGTCTTAGTAGATCATACCTGTATAAGCTTAAATAAAGAAGTGAATGAAAAGAATGGCTACTCCAATATTGAGTAAAATGACCATAACCACCAGAATAGAGCTGGAGCCCTGGGAGACAAGAGAGGAGAAAAGAAGCAGTTAGTGCAGTGCAGCTGCCAGAAGCACACAATTCACCAAATTACAGCAGATGAGGAAGTGTCAGGAAGTGATCAAGCATTGGTTGTAATAATAATTTCTGTAGCTCAATTTGATCCATTTTGTACATCAGTAACCTACTGGCTAATAAAACATGATATTTCTGAAATGTGCATCTAGTGCGGCACCGTGACTTTGCTCGGGTTTGTATAAATGTGACAGGAAGTGTGATAAACATCCTTTGTGCATTCAAATTTCTTCTTGGTGTAATTTTGAAAATAATCATCCGCCCTCCTTCCTGAGAGGTAACAGCATCCCAGACTCATGGGTACTGAGGTATTTGGACCCTTCCACTGATTTTTCACATTAAAAGTCTTCCTGCCCAGAAAAGCAGAACCACTGGGATTAATATATGACTAATACTTCTGTTGAAACAACACTGAGAGCAGTGGAGTGGAGAGGGTGTGTTTGTCGGTGTATGGAAATATACGTGATGCTGAATTTACTGTGTGAGCCACTGCGGTAGGCTGTGTTTTTACTTTATTAGTGAACAGATATTAATTAAACACTAGATTTTTCACTTTATGTGAGTTTTCAGTAAATGGCTCTTTATGTTATTCTGACTACGTTTCCTTTTTGCCTGAATTTGACTGATGCAAACAAAAGCTTTGTATTCATCATACAGATATTACAGTGGTAACAATATTTGCATCTAACTCAGAAATAAAACTGAGCATTTCCTAAAATCTATATATTATATTTCTTCATTAGCTGGTCATTGGTCAGAATTCACACTCAGAAATGAAGAGAATCATGGACGATGTGGATCCATGTTCCTATAAACACACAGACAGACTTTATCCCTCAAACACAAGTGGAAGGACTCACTGAGTTTGATTTGAGGGTGAGATGCTCTCCTTCCTGCTCCAGAGTGATGGGCTGAGACTTTAGGGGTGGGGAGAGGGTGAGGTCCCTGTGCAGCGGCCACTCCTCCAGCTCTGCCCCCACATTCAGGTTGTCCAGCATCTGTACAGAGTCCATGGATCCCTCTCTGACCGGCCGAAGGCCTCGGGATCGCAGCCTGTTGTTTTTCGGGGCGGGGGACTCCTGGCCCAGCCCCCGAGACGTCTGTGAGTCCGGACACTGAAGCCTCATGTCAACCGTGTAGTCGTTCATCCTCTCCTCGTCCTGCTCTGTGAGGCGTGAGTGGGCGGGGCTCCACCTAAGGGTGCTTTCAGCAGTCCAGCCCACGGTGAGGCCATCGAGCCTTTGGTCGATTACAGCATGCTCGTTAAGCTTGTGGTTGGAGGGGTTGTGCTGCTTTGGGTGGTGGTTGGAGTAGACATGCTCTCGAGGGTTATAACTAGAGGAGATGTGGTCCTTTGCATTGTGATTAGAGGAGATATAATCTTGGGATTTGTGATTGGAAGAAGCATGCTCAGAAGTCTTGTGATTGGACATGTTATGTTCCAAGGCTTTGTGATTGGACAAAATGTGCACCTGCGGCTTGTAGTTGGAAGAGGCGTGCTCGCAGGCCTTGTGATTGGTGGAAGAATGATCCCATGTTTTGTGATTGGAGGATGAGTACTCCCTTGACTTGTGATTGGAAGAGGCATGCTTGGAGGGCTTTTGGTTGGACAAGGAGTGCTCCCACGCTCTGTAGGAGGAAGCGTGCTCCCGGGACTTGTGATTGGACAAGGATTTCTCCCGTGGTTTGTGGTTGGACAGAGGGGCCTGCTCGTGGCCGTTGATTTGGCCCTCCTGCTCCTCCAGAAGGGAAGGTGTGGTGGAGCGGCTGCTGCCTCCTCGCTCCGGATACATGTCATCAGTCCAATTGTTAGCCCCTCCCCTCGGCAGATCCACCCCCCGCCCCTCAACCAGCACCTGGATCTCGGCCCCGCCCTGATCGTCCACGGCGCTCTGGCGCATGAAGCAAGCATTTCTGGGGCGATGGGCGTGCTTGGGCGGGCTGTGGGGGGGCGAGGTGGGTACGCTCAGCACGGGGCTGAGATCAGGTGTTATTACAGGCGGCGTGGTGTCCGGAGTGCACAGCTCCGGACTGTCTGTTCCTGTGGAGATGACCTCATGGTCTTTGTCCTTGGCATCCTGGTGCTTGGGCCTCTGACATTCGAGCCCTGAGAAAACAGTTGGAGAAAAGCAGCAATGAAGCGTCTTGGCACTGATCCACAGCAAGTCCATCAGACCTACAGTGTGTGTGTCAGTGTTATTAGCATGCAGAGTCACAAAGGGAGAGCAGGCTGCATACAGACTGGATCTTGTGCATGCAATCACTGTTGGCTTAGAGAGGATTATGGAAGTGAATAATCTTGATTTAGCTTGAATTCTCAAAGGCTAATCCTCTGTAGTTTGGTGTTTATTTGACGTTTATCATGAGTTTATTATGAGAGCAAACACTGAGCTTAGTGCTCACTGTAAATCCACATCTGATATATAATGTGTTAATCTGTGAAGGGTCAGATACATAAAGATGTTTTGATTTGGGATTTTAAATAAGGACAGTGAGTGCAGTTACATCAGATCCATAATCTGCTGCCTTTTTTGATTTAAAGCTGCTGTTACAATCCAGGTCTCTGGGGAAAAATGAAGAACCATAACATGGATAGAAACTGGCAATAAAATAATTTAGAGTAAATCTTTAACAAACTTGAACTGAATAAAAACTGATGTTCAACAAAGGCAGAACTTAAGGCCTGTAAGAAATGCTTTATATTGGTGTCTGACAGTTATATTTCTTACCAGAAGGAGAACATTATGACATTAACAGTATTATAGCTGATGACTTATAGTAGAAAGTTAGTTTGTTTTTCATTGTCACATATGTCATATATTACATCTAGTTTACTTGTTTTCTTGACTATTGTTCTTCTTTTTTAACTCATTTTCTGTCTCTTTGTTGTCGTTTTGACTTTTCATAAGAAATATTAACATTTCATACAGAAGCTGTTGAACTGAACAGTCTGACTGGGAACAGGCCCTTGGGTCCTTGGACCTGTGCCCAGTCGGCCTGTTCAGTAATCAATCCATTACACTCATTACATTATTAGTACAGATATTTTAATATCGGTAATCAGCATGTCTGTGAAGATCCTCAGTCACGCAGGTCGTGGTATTCGTGCCTTCGTTCAGCACTTAGAAACTGTCAATCAGCAATTTCACACAAAAAATTTCTGTTCTAAAAAGACTTTTAAATGATTCTAAAATATATCAGTGGTAAATAATCTCCATATAATACAAATGAAGGGTATCTGTTTACACTGAGACATGATCCCTCAGGTCTGACCTGGATTTAAAATTCTGTGTCTGTTGTCCACTCACCGTTCCCGTAGATGTGGAAGGAGGGGGAGAGCTCTTTGGCAGCTATCCGGGCCAGTCGACACTCTTCCGTGGCCTTCTGCGCCACGCCTTCAGCTGCCTCCGCCTTCCCCCGAGCGTGGCTCATCCTGAACACGACAGGTAGAAACGCTGCAGTCACACAGGCTTTAGAGCTTAAACTGAGTCTGGAGCTACGCAGTTCTGCTCATTTAAGCCAAACTGACTCTCTATACTTTTATAAAGTCACATCCAGGAGAGACGGGAATAGATTTAAGATTATTAAAGCATAAATATCCAAAATAAAAGCATTGAATTTATTGATTGAGTTTGTATTTTTGCTTCTGTTGCCTGGTTGTGCAGTGGTGGTATATAACCAAGGACATTTACTCAATTACTGTTCTGAAGTACAAATTTGAGGTACTTGTACTTTACATTTACGTTTTCTTTTCACACCACCTCTACATTCATTTGACATTATTTAGTTATTCTACAAATTAAGATGATTTTTGCATAGAGAACATGATTTTGATGAAACAATGTTACCTGATAAAACAAGAAGATCAGAAATGAGTAGTTGATTGATCAATTATCTGATTGACAGAAAATTAATATGCAACTAGTGTCAAAGCCATTTTTCAATGCCAGTTATTCATACATTTAGCACAGAATTTATTCCGTCCTCGCAGATGATTTCACCACTGGCTGTTACACCACCTGACATCTCTAACAGTAAATATATTAACGACTGAATAAAAACAATAAAAAAGCATCTTTAGGTTTTATTCATCAAAAGTTTTACACTCAAGTCCATGTGAGCTCTCTCCTGTGTGGGCGTGGTTTCATCAGGTTTGATTGATTGTGATCATATTTTGACTTAATCCTGATTGGTGCAGAGGAGTTTGTGACATGGCAGCGTCCCACCAGGAGCCAGTGAGACAGACAGAGACTGTGACCTGAGCAGGAACATGTCCACCTGGACTCTCTCACCTGGACATGGCGATCTCTGCCTTCTGCTTGGCGATGTCCGCGGCCTTCTCCGCAGCCTCCACGGCCCGGTCCACCTTCTCTCTGATTTTACTGGCCCTCAGTGGAATCAGGTTCTTGCGTTTCCCACTCACCAGCACATTCTGCTTGTACTTCCCTTCCTCCTTGGTGCCGTCAGGGAAGGTGGTGCAGCCGTATCCGTGCCTCTTGTTCCCCGCCCACTCACCCGCGTAATGCAGGCCGTCTGAGCGCCGGCTCACGCCCCAGCCGGCCCGCTGGTCGCTCCGCCACTCGCCCGCATACATCTCGGTGACGGTGGCGTCCACGGGGGCGCCCTGCTCCGTCTCGCTGGCGTTGGAGTGGATGTCGGAGGCGGCGGAGCTGACGGTGCTCATGCCGGCCTCGCTGCAGAAGGAGCTCTGCTTGCTGAGCTGGCTGGCCAGGGAGCTCTTGGACTCGGAGCGGCGCAGCTTCAGGCCGCTCAGGATGGACTGGCGGAAGCGGCCTTTCCTCTTCCTCTGGCGCTCGGCCTCACTCGGAGCCGTGAGAGCGAACCCGCCTCGGCCCACCGGGCTCCCGGCCAGCCCGGCCACCACTCCGTCTGTGGGCGCGCCGGCCGCGCCGTCCTCCAGCACGGCCGGGGGGCCGTGGCTGTGCTCGGAGCGGAGGGAGTTTATGGACGTCCGCAGAGGGAAGAGGATGACGGCCGCCATGCCGTACGGGACGCTCTGCCGCACGCCGTAGCCATGGCGCATCCCGCCCAGCCACTGGCCCTGGTAGGTTCCTGAGGGACGGACAGACACGCTGAAATACCTCCACGGCTTTAACATGGATTACCATCAAATCCTGTACAAACATTAAACTCACAGTTCACTGAGGACCCAACCTTTCCTCCACCATGAGGCTGATTTCTGCTGAAATGTCTCAACAGCTCTGGACTAAAAAAAACTTATTTATGACCAAACACCTGGAAACTTGATGACACCTAATGAGATGGTAAACATGGTAAACATTATACCTGCGAACCATCAGCAGGTTAGCATTTATGCCATTCATACCTGTGAATATAAGCACAGAAACTATTTCCACTGTAGATTGAGAGCTAGAAAATATGTGGAGCCCCATCGAGCACCGCACACAGTAGCTCTGTCCACAGACCTTCAAAGATTTAGCTGCACATGTGGCACAGCTTTCAGTTTCTGGGATATGTTTCAGTTTTCTTCAGTGAGTATCAGTGTTACCACAAATATAATCCTGTTTATGAGACTGAATCTCTCACAGATTCTGTTATAAAGCTACAAGTTACAGCCTTAAAACCGACATAAAATCTAACAAGTTCAGCATTAAAAGCTTCACACATACGGTTCAATGCAGGATTGTTGTACTGGACTGCACAGCTGTGTCTATATTATAATTACCACTGCTGTTTTTGTGTCTTAATACACTAGTGCTAATTTTTATCCCCATATCAGCCCAAAAATGCCAACTATTGTGTGCCAAGCTACAGATGTATTTATAATTCCTTTGTGTAAAGGTTTGTGTGGTAGCTGCACAACGCCAGGAATAAAATCTTTGAAATATTTCGGTGCCAAACTGAAGCATATTGGTGCAGTGTGAAGGCTGTGAAAATAAACCAAAGAGACACTTCAAACAAACTGAATAAAACCAGATATTTGGCATTTCCTGGATTGCAGAAAAGTACGTGTGCTTCCTAAAAACCGGCCAAGCGGTATTTTCTAAAAACTGGCCAAGCGGTAGTATTTATGGAGTGAATCTTCGTGCCTGAGCTGTTTAAGATTTGGCAGATCAGACAGAGGGGAAGTGTGGAAGATAAACCAACACACCACGACGCAGGAAGAGAGTGAGCCAACAGTTTGACAGTTTCATCATTTCTAAAACATAAAAGCAGGCTTGTTACTCTAAAATCCTTCCTGTGGATCTTCTTTAAAACTTCTGAAAATGAGCAAGAATAAAACCTCTTCGTATCGACACAAATTTAAATCCATCAGCCACAGAGCTTTAAAACAAAGCAGGTCTGCTGTAGGAGGAGGTCAACATCTTCCACCCTCCACCCTCTCCTCAAATTCCTGAGGTGGTGAGAAGAAGAGGTGAAGCAGATCCAGGAGCTCATGTTTCCGGGCAGGAAACCTGACGGCCTCCTGTTCGACTCGTTACTTGTCAGTTTCATTTAGAAGAGAGCTCGGCGGCAGACGTTCCTGCTGAGTTTCATGTCATGAAAGACATTTAACAGCTGTCTACACTTCCTTCATATAATCTGAGCTCAGCCTCGGTGTGTCCTGACATGACCGCCTCACTCGTCCAAATGAAACCAGCTCTCACCGAATCGATTTGTCTCTAAAGTGTCAGAAAACAGTGAGAAATGTCCTTGAGAGTCCATTAGAGTTTTGAAATTAATTATCAGCTATTTTAATAATTGATTAGTCGCTTGAGTCACTTTTTAAGCAAATACATATAGATAAATATTTTTACGCTCTCTGTCACAGACTGGTTTTTAATTTTATAGTATTTCACATTCAAATGTTTTTATGCTGTAAATCGTTTTCTGCTCTCAGAGAAATCATCACTTTGAGCTGTAATCCTTCACCTTGGTGCCACATGCTGGACATACATGCTTTTGGCCTAAGGAGAGAACAAAAACAACTAATTTGTGAAGACTAATGAGTAATTTGTGCTCTTGGATTTATAATCAGTGTAAACATAACATTAACAATGTTAATGTTAAGAGCCAAAATCCAAAACTTCAGATTTGATAAGTCATCCCTGGAAACTCATTTTCACCTCATTAAAGCAGCACAAACCCGTTTTAGCTACTTGAGGCAGCAGAACAAACTGTAACTACAACGTCCACCTTATAAATTATGTCAAAAATGCTGGCAAACTGTTGCTCATTTACACGTCCAGCAAATACAAAGAAATTTGTTCGGGGTCATGTTTCTGGCCACCTGATGAATGTCAGTCCATTAGACACTTTCTTTTAGCTCTGTTTTTGGTCTCTACCAACTCCTGAGGGAAACATCTGGCTCCTCTGCTGCTGAAGGCTCCACTGACTTCACTCTGTCTCCTACAAATGACATTTATATACAACTGCAACAAGTGCAACAGCAAATATGTTTTGCAGGAAATTTAATTACAACCAGGTTATTTTTACTTTAAACATATTGTGGATATGTTGTTCATTACATATTTGTTGATAGTGAACTCAGTGCAGTGACTCCAGCATTATTAAACTGTTTTGTGGTTGTGTTTAGACTCTCACAGCAACAACATGTTTATTTACATTTAATAAAAACCACCAAGTTTCCTGAACCTCAGCCAACGTGCTTTTCGTACCAAGACCACAGGCAGGACTGTGGTTGTGAGTTCCAGTCTCTGCTGTGACAGTTGTACGTTCTGTAGCACCACCACCACCCTGACCTCTCTGCACATGCACTGACATTCATAAACAGACTGGTGCAGTTTGTTGAACGCTGGGTTTTAGATCAGCTTCTTCTCTGAAACAGCTGCCTGGTGCTGCAGCAAACAGGCGGCAGTGAGAGTGAACCAGATCAGTAATATAGTGGGAATAAACTCACAGTAGTTGTCTGGGAGTTTGCACAATCACCAATATAATATTGAATGTTAAATAGGAACCACACTTGGCTTCTCTGTGGCTGCCTCCAAATTACACTCAACATGAAAGGTTTTGACAAAGCCTGACAACTGATTAACATGAAATCAGCACTAAACGCAAATAAACCAGTTTCACAATCATGGATGTTTCACGTTGCCTCCTGTGGGTTTGTCTTTGTGTTTGACATGTGGTTAAATGTCAGTGACGTTAAAGATCATCCTGCTCTGTTGGAGGTTCAGACACACACAGGTTTGTAATAGTTTAATTATATATTTAAATGCATGTTATGATTACTTTCTTGGAAACAACATTACAGTGGGTTCTGGCTCCATCCAGACAGTCGTGGATAGTTGACAGGCTCTGCTCTGACGACTCGTCAGCGCATTGATTGTTCAGAATATGATGAGTTTTTCACAGGTTGCAGATCTCTTTCAGTTTAAGAATTAGAAACAGACACTCTTCAGTTCAAAGACCTAATCTTGGAGTGAAGCAGCTTTAGAGACAGTGAGTCACAGCTGTGAGGAGAAAACTATTTCATTACTGGGTCATTCCAGGGGTTTGTGCTATTTGCTGCAGCAGTGAACTGACATTTATACTACATTTATCTTTACACTGTGAAATAAAAACTAAAAATATTTATTAATATTTTCTAGGTTATCCTTGTGTTTTTTTTTAATGTATCTTTCTGTTGGTGAGCTCTTGTGTAAATACTCAGATTTTTTACTCACGTAAAAGTAGAAATTCCACAATGTCAAAGTCCTGCATTCAAAAGTAAAAGTACACAAGTATTAGCATCATAATATAGCACCAAAGTACTTTACGTACTTATGATGCATAGTGGACCATTTCTGAATATTGTATGGTAATATATTATTATAACTATGAATGCAGTAACGTGTACATCATGTTAATATTACAGCTGGTAGAAGTTAATTTTCACTTACTTTACTACTTTTAATTACTTTATATCCTGCTGAGTAGCTGGTGAATTTCCCGAGGGGGGTTAATAAAGTCTTGCATTATCTTAATCTATAATAATACATCATAATGTATTTGTTTATTATAATGTATATTATATCCCCATATCTGCAAAGTAACTAGTAAGTAAAGTTATTAAGTAAATGTAATGAAGTAATAAGTACAACAGTGGAAGTATAAAGTAGCATTAAATATGCATTAAATATGCAAAAGTCACAGTAGCAGTGACTTTTTAAAGTTTTCTTAAAATGTCTTCAGAATAAAACAGATTGTGGATAGAATCCAATGACAATCACGAGCCCATCCATAATGTTCGGAGGGTCGAGGTGAGATAAACTTAGGGACTTTTAAACTCCAGGAACTATAAGAACAGGAGTCAGTATGTGTCTCATTTACAACAGTCTGCATGTACTGTGGTCCCACAGTGTGACAACACTAATGGAGACTCTCATAAATGATCTTTATATACCACCGTGCACCATGAACATTAGTCTGTAGTAAACCTTGTGTAGTATAAGTGTGTGGTCATTCCTGGAGCTGCTGTGGTGCTGAAACCAATCTCTATCAGATCAGATCGACCCCGTATCAAAGGTTTAACCTCTTCAAACGCACCTGTGGGACGTTTTGGCCTTGGTAGCTCTACTTCAGGTGTCTTTACTGGACTCAATCTGGACACAACCTCAACAAAATTATACATTGTTTGAAAAAAAAATGGTTGAAAAACAATGACCTTTTTATTTTTTGGTACATTATTTTCAGGTGTGTGCACAAACATGGGAAGGGGTCTATTAAGGGATTAACCCCTCTATTTCATCTCAGTTTTCTATCTTGGCTGTTTTGTGTATTTATTGTAATTTTTTCCTCCATTTCCCAACAGTTTTCTGAGAGGAACCTTTTCAAGGCTCCAAAAACCTTAAACCAGAATTCACTTGCTGCAATAAATAACAGATTTAAAAAAAAAATAATTTGCTTAATTTTTGTCATGTTTCCAATGTGCAAGACTGGACACCGACTTACTTCACAATCTCAACTGAAACGACAAGAGCCTTAAAGCAGTTCTAATAGATTTTTAGCCACTTGGGGGCAGCACAACAAGCTGTAAAAACAACATTAACATAATATCAACTAATAAAGATGTTATGGGAGTGTGTCCGCAAACATTTCAGGGGACACATCTTGTAGCCCAAGGTGTGTCAAATCTAATTTTTTAATCTTTATTCCAGTTTGTGTTGTGCATCCCCAGCCCTGACAACATGAGCACATACTACACAGAATTAGTATGTGGTCTGGAACTGGGTCACACAGCAGCTGTGTCCTAACTCTGCTACATGCTAACTCTGAGCAGCTTCTGAGCATGTGATGCTTTCACACGGAGAAAGTGATCACATTAAGTAAACTCAGAACAGTCAGTACACAGAATAAAAACAGTGAATAAAGGAATGCAAAATAAATGCATCAAAATAAACTGCAGATGGTGCGAAAACAGACCCTGTAAGACCTGGGAAACAAAACATGTCTGACATCTTTGCTTTCTCTTTGTTAATTTCTTTGGCATCAGTCTCCTAAAATCTCAGTTTGCCTGATGTTTGTTGGTTGCTGGTGTTACATAATTTCCTGTTAGTATAAAATAGTAAGGAACATTGGCTGTCTTGTTTACTAACTGCAAAAATAGACCATACAGTACAAGTATATATATATAAATACTGCATATAATTAGTAGGCCTATGTAGCCTGAAACTGGGGCACAGCTACAGTTTCCAGATGGAGCTGTCCGCGGTGCTGAAACCAAACCTTTAATTCTACTGACAAACCTGAAGTGTTTCATTTTTTTCAGTTCAGTCTGTGTTTTCTTTTAATTTTTAAATTCACCTCTCTGTCCGAGCTCATCGCTATTTTCCCTTTTATCTACTGATTTTCACTGTGTTTTATTGTACTTTACAATAAAACACAGAGTGGGTCTATTTGTTCCTCCGCGGACCCGCCGTGCGGGGACCGGGAGCTGTCCGCGGTGCTGAACCCTCGGCGGGTTTGTGAGATGTGTGATTGTTGTTCAGTTCTGCGGTGTGAGAAGCTCAGGCTCTGACAGAAGAAGCAGCTTCGTTTTTACCGGGCTGTGGAAAATGTGTCAGCTCGTGCGTGCTATATTCATCTGTCTGCCACGTGACCGGAAGTGGGAGCAGAGCTGTTGCGTGACGCATCTTTTTTTTTTTTTTTTTTTTTTTTCCTCTTTTGTATTTGTCTTTCATGGTAAAACAGCAGGAGTGAGGATGTGGCGGTGCCTCCACCCCCGCTGCAGCACCGACTGACCCCGCTCTCCGGCTCCATCATCCGGGTCCTGCGCGGTGCTCGGGGGCGGGCGTCCGTCATCAAACGGCCTAGATTACAAACCCCCGAAGTCATTAAAAAAAACCCGAGACTGACAGAGGCAGAGAGCCAATCAGAGAGCAGAAGAGCCGCGGACTGGTCCCTAGTGACACGCTGACCTGCTGTCTCCCGTTACCATGGAGACCTCACAGCACAGAGGGTAAGATGCAGAGAGGGAGGGGCGGGGGGGTGGGGGTGGGGGTGGGGGGGTGTTTTTATAAACCTGTGTGTCTCCAAACAGGAGTGATGAGAATTCAACATGGTTTAATTTCTAATATTAGACACACGTCCTCCTTCTGACGCCCACAGCCTGTTTCTGTTGTTTTCTGTCCGTCTGTAATAAAGGCCGGTCAGTAGGCTACTGTGAAGCTGATCTGCCCCGGTGACAGCCCACCTACAGGGGGCATGTGGACATGGACGGAGCCCCCCCCCCCCACCCCCACCCCTCCTACACTGGAGCAAACAAAATGTACACAAACAACTTGTTTCTAGTCGTTTTGTGTCTGTTTGGAGTAATTTTCTGTTTCCATGTTGTGGTTTTGTGTTTCTCTCAGTGACGCTTTGCTGCTGCTGCTTGAAAAACTGCAGCTGAACTTCAGTATTTACTTCACACAGGAGATAAAGAGGCTGTCTGACTCCTGCTACAGCAGATCCACGCTCACGCTCCTCCGCACAGATATTACACTGAATGTTACATCACACTGTACAAAATATGGCCCCCCGGGGACCCTCTGACCCCTCAGGCCCCTGGGCCTGTGCCCCATAATTCAGTCCGTGGCTGTGGATGTGACCTACATGTTATTTATGTAGTCCACATTGGAGAAGTGTAACAGTAAGCAAGTCGCTCCACTTTCAGCCTGAAAATCAGTTTGTGGAGGAAGCAGAGATGTTTTTATTCAGAGAAGTTGAACGGGGCCAGCTCTGACCACCACACCGTCCCGGGGCTGATACTGGGGGGTGAAGGGGCTCTGACAGGTGAGATTTCCCTCAGTGTTGCAGAAGATGAGTTTTAGCAGCCTTACCTCCATCTGAATACGTTTCAGTGCCGTATCCATCCTGCAGACCGTTGCTCCACGTCCCCTCATACCGGGCCCCGCTGGCCGTGCTCTCCAGCTGCCCGTAGCGGCCTTTGAACCCCTGCGTCCACTCCCCTCTGTACTCCCAGCGGCCCTTGTTCTCCACTCCAATGCCATGCCGCTTGCCCTGTGCCCAGGTGCCTTGGTAGCTGTTCCCGCTGGGCCACGTGTACACGCCCAGGACCTCGAAGCCGTGGCTCCAGGCCCCCGCGTACTCGCCCTGACCCTGGGGCCCCGTGCAGACCCCACGGCCATGGGCCTTACCCTGCTCCCACCCCCCGCAGTACGACCCCCCATCATCAAAGTCAAACCTGCCTCCAGTGGACATGCATGAAACAGGTTTAGGCAAATCCTTAGAATGTCAAGAAGAAGAAAAAACAAGGGCCTGGTTCACTCAGAAGGAGTACGGAGGGAGGAGGCCTCGTTTGAATCAGGTAGCATGGAGGTGCAGGGCCCCGACTCTCCCTCTCACGTTAGTTTAGGATGTAAAACGCCGGCTCCTCGGTTTAAAAACGGCAGAACTCGGCCCCAACAGCATCACCTTACGATGGAGAAGCAACCTCAGCCTCAGCGGTGGGTCTGAAGTGACGAACGCAGCTGCCGTGCATGCTGCTTCCCATGGGCATGCAGGCTCAGAGTGCTTCTCATCCTCCTCCTCCTCCACTTCCTCCTCCACCTTCCTGCTCCACGCAGCCTCGAAGCCGGGGAGCTCGCTGGCCCGTCGCCTCAGCCGTGCAGCGGGGCGCTCCAGACAAGGGAGGCCTAGGCTTTTCCAGCAGTCCCACAGGCCCACAGAGCGGCGGCGGCAGCAGCGACCGAGCTCGGCTCAATCAGACATTACAGCATCCTCACATCCCTGCTGCACCGAGAGGGACACAGGACGGGGAGGCTGCTGCACTCGAACGCCATTAAAGAAAAATCAGAGGAGCAGGGAAGTTGAAGATATTTCTCTATAGCATGGCCTGGAAACAAGCAATCCAGGCTAACGCTCAGAGACACACATCCATAACCACACAAACACACACACAGCCTCAGCCTTGCACACACACCTCCACCTCGGCAGACATAACAGAGTGTGAATATCTCCTCGGCTCCTCTTCTTTCCTCTCTCTCCCTCCTCTCTGCTCTGCTGTGATCTAAAGATGAAGCTCTCTCCTGAAGATCAGGGTGTGAAGAGAAAAAACAGAAGCAGAAAAAATAAATTATTATTCCTCTCCTTCTCCCTTTGTCGTCTCCATTTCAGCGCTCGCCCAAATCTGGATTGTTGTTGTATCCCAATTCCACCAAGTCATCTGCCCTCTCTTGTTTTTTGGCCTCTCTCTCGCTCTTTCTCTTTCTATCCCTCCCTCTCTCTCTCTCTCTCTCTCTCTAAAATCTGCTCATTACAGGACTGTTCCACCCCAGCCAATACCCCTCCCCCACGCACACACATACACACACCGAACACACACTCCTTCTCTGAGCTCTTAAAGAGATAGAGACGGAGGGACGGTGCGAATAGCTGCATGCACGGAGCTCGCCGCTCTCTCCCTTTGGGGAAACAGCCTTCTTTTCCTAATTATCCAGCCTCATTTCACTCTCTCACACTCCTCCTTCCAGACGGAAATCTGTTCAGTCAGCAGGTCTGTTTTCCTGATAACTGGAGGTTTGTGAGCTCATTGATCCCCTGCCACTCTCCCCCCAGCTAATTGTCGGTCTTTTTCACTGGTGTCTCATATGGACCATAGCCGTCAGCTGCTGAAGACCACAGAGACCCAGAATGACCTTTTTCAAACAGCAAAACCCCACAAACCTACAATTAATTATGGAACATTTATCTGCCAGTGGCACCGAAGCACAGGAGCTTCATCACAGTCTGCAAACCAAACACGGTGGCCTTTCCTTTCACAGTGGTCATGTGGTTAATAGTTTTCTAATCAATAATGGAAGCATGATGGTATTGGAAACCTTTCTGTCACTGAAAACACCATCTGTTGGATCTTATGGTGACCAGGAACTGGACTAACACTGACCCCATGAGATGAATACACTCCATTATTACATTACATACATTATGTATTATTTATTTATACGGTGTGTAATAAATAATTTAGTAGACTGAAGGTAAACTGATTTACTCAAAGTAAAAATTGTCTTTTCAAGTTCATATTTTTTACTTTCAGCAAAAAATAATAAACCTTTCTCAGTGTCATGGTCCAGACTCTCAAACATAAGAAATGAAACAGAGCAGATTATAAGGAAAATGTGTGGCATACCCAAATTTAAATATACATTTAAAATATAATTATAAAAATGATTTCAAACTATAATAATACATAATTTCCAAATATGAATACAGATAAATATATGAATAAAAAATTCAGTTGACATTTGTAAATAACTTCGATAAGAGAATAAATAGTAAATGTATTTCTTATAGAAATGAATGGTGGAAAACTCAACTGCTTCAGCCGACTTTTATCCAGAGACTTCATTTCAACTTTAAACGTGTCCCAAGATGTTCAGCTTTTAAACTTCTAGTCGGCTTTTTTGTATCTTTTACAGTTTTTGATAAATCGCAGTTCAGGTTTTATGTTTTTTTCGGACACTTTTTGAGTGTATAATGGGTCTCTGTGGAGGAGGTTATACAAACAGGTTATACACTCTGCACACATCATTTTTTTCCCAGATTGAAGGCAAATTTGTTTTCTTTCACACGATGTGAGCAACAAACCACAGTGACTCACGGGATTTGAAACATGAGGAGTACCTTCCATCTCCATCCATCCAGCAGAGCCTCGTCTCTCTGAACCTGTAACAGCTTCAGGTGATAGGAGGTAACGGCCCTTGATTGGCCAGCCAGAGTTTCAGGTGTGTCTCACCATAATCTCTGTTTTAACCAGGTGTAACTAAGGAGATACCATCACTATGGCAACCATTAACTACAGCTGGACACACACAGCTGACTCAGATCTGCTGATTTGACTTTCACACACACGTAAGCACTGATTTCTGAGTTCAATTCACTTAAATGTATAAAGTTGATATAGCCTAATTAGTTCCAGGCCAATTAACAACACAAAGATGGTTCACTTGATTTAAACTGTGGAATTAACTGAAAAATGGTTGTAAAATTAGCACTAAATGTTTTTATGTTCATATGACAACATGACAAACAGTGTAGTGACACGTAACAGTAAGTGAATGGACCGAGGAGCTGTTTGCTTATTGTGTTTGAATCTTGTCACTGTAGAGCAGGTTGAGCAGGTTGAATTTTAACTTAAATATTGCAGCCTGTTGGAGGCGGGGTCACATGACTTCTGACCTGAGGAACACAGGTGTGCTGACTGGGCAGCTCACACAGGAGCCTTGAGTTTTCTTTGTTCTGTGTCCTGAGCTCGTTCTGTGTTTGTCCTTCAGCTGAGCTGCTTCCCTCCATCATCTCACCTTAGTTCCTGAGTGTTCAGTGAGTAATTTATTTTATTATATTTCCTCAAGTCGTGTTTATTAAGTGGAACATCTAATCTCCTTGGTTTGTTCTGACATGATTATATATTTAAAGTCAGAATGTATTGATGAACTGATTTTGATTTAGAATTGTTTGTTGCTTTATAAAAATAATGATTTGAATAATGACTTTGATCTGTGTGTTCACTTTCTTTCATTTGCAGACACATAATCACTCATGTGCAACCACTCACTGTGAAAGACTAAAGACTAACAAATGGAACCTGCTGACTGCTTCTCCTGCTTCGCTCCTACTCATTAACTCCAGTGTTATCCTAGAAAACATGTGAGTGAAAAATTATATTTTCATTTTCAAGTTTACATGATCTTTGAATAAAATCCCCTACAGGCGTCTATGACAACGTTACCATTTAATTTTAGTCTTTTATTTTTCTGCAGCAGATGGTTTGAGGAGTGAAACATTATATTATAATCCTGGATTTAAAGGAGAATCCAACCCTATAAGATGTCACATTTCTTATTCCTGAACAGTTTGGTCAGTATTTGTGAACATGCAGCTGTCTCCTCCTAAATTTAGAAACCAAAGGGAGAACCTTAAAATGTTGCTGTGTTATTTAAAAATGAATGTGTGTAATTTCTTACACCAAAACGGGTGTTTCAAATCGTGGACTTTATATCAAATTTAAAATCTAGATGAGACCTTTTAGGGGCGTACACCACAGAGTTCTGTAGATTATGGGGTTAGCAACTCATTTCCTCCAGTGGCTCAAAGTAATTTCAGCTATAACTCCAGTAGCCTGACTGATGAGAACGAGCCTCTTTAGACTGACATTTGCAAGTTTCTGCTGTATTAGTTCATCATTTGCACTCAGTAGCTCTTAATGAGGTGGAGTCAATTTAAAAAAGTGACGTAATTCCTGTATTTCACATTTTCATCTGTCACTCATGACATTTAATGGATATTTTAATGGAATACACAGCTGCTCAGAGTGATGCATGTTTCCAAATTAACCTTGTACACATAACGTGACATTTAAGACTTTTATTTAGTTGAAATTACTTTCAAATGAATCAACTGTGTATTTATAAATGTGATAATTAACTAAAAACTTGAACTTCATGCACAGCTGGTGTTGGTCTTTTACTTTCACTTACTGCTGTGGTTTATGAACTTTAAACAATCCTTTATTCACAGCTGAAGTTTATGGATTTAGTTTCACTTGCAGCTGGTGTTTTTGAGGACAAACATTCAAAAGTAGTGGAAAGATACAAATCACAATATGCGGTCAGGACTTTCACAATAAAAGCAGAGCGGGAATAGGATGCAGACTGTGACTGATTGTGGATTGCGATTCTACTCAGAAAGATTGTCATGTGATCTTCTGGCCTGATCGCCCAAAGCTGCCTCAAATATCCTGCTTTGCCCTGCAATGGAAAAGCATTTTCTGTTTTCACTGTCCAGTCAGTTTCAGGTGTAAAACATGGTCATTTTCTACCTGTAGCCTCAGTGTCTGTTCGCAGACTTTGACAAAAACACTTCATCATTCAGAGTCTTTGTGTGACCTCACCACTGATGGAATTCAAAAACATTTCATGATAAAAATAGGGGCTGACTGAAATCTCATTGTTTGCCCTGCAATGGAAACAATTTCATTATGTGTTTCCATAGAGACGTCAGGATCCACCTCAGGCCGGTACCCGCACCTGATGGTCCCCCACATGACTCCACCTGCAACTGTATGGGCTCCAGTTAGGGTCAAAATGATTTTGAACTTGGAAAATAAAGTTTACAAATAATTCCAGTGTTTGTGGTTGTAAATCAACCTTTGTAAACCTGTAAAATAAAATCTGCAGGAGAAACTGTTTCTGTGTTTGAAAAAGTTTGCTTGTGTAGGAAAGATTTGTATTTGTTAAAAAAAGACAATGTGAACAAAAACTGAAGAAAAAAAGATCAGTGTTGAAATTAAACAAAGACTTTGTAAAAGAGGAAATGATCCTGTCAACATGTGTGAACTGATACAGGCAGAAAGCTGCAAAACTCTACTCACAGTGTGTGACGCTGAAGTTACAAGGGTTTAAGTTCTCACCGGTCAGGGAGTTTTACAGCTCTGTATCTGTACAGACATCCACAAAACCATTACCAAACCTGCACATTTATTTTAGATTTACAACTGAAATTATTTGTGAACATTATTTTCCAAGTTCAAAATCATTTTGATCCTAATTTGAGCCCATATAGGTGCGGGGGGAGTGAGTCGGGGGCTCCCAAGGCATCTGTCTCTACAGCTGGGCGCAGGGCCCCCTGTGGTTGAGCCAGCTGCTCCCCCCAATGCTAATGCTAATGCTAGCAGCTAACATACATACCTGGGGGTTGAAATTTGCATTGATTTGTATGTGCGTGTGTGCGTGTGTGTGTGTGTGTTTTATTATATATATACTTACTAAATGGTTCCTTGATGAAACATAAAAGTAACCAACAGACAGACTAAAGATGAGAATAACTGATTAGTTGTAAACCTACACCTGAGCACAGGTTTACAGGTGTAGACGAGACCCAAGGTGACGAGAGCAGAACACCGCCTGTATTCAGCGGCGGCTCATTACCTTCAGCATCTGTCTGCACAGACAGGGAGACGTCATGTGAGGATTTCACAAAAGCCAAGCAGAGAGCAAACTAACACATACCAGCAGTTTATTAAAAATGTAAAATGTAATGTAAATAACATGTTGCACTTTTGCCCATTACTTTTCACCAGAGATGTCTTTGTTAAATTCAGCTTTATTAATGTGGATATTTGTGATTTGCACTGTTTCTATCTATTGTCTATTGTTTACTTGTCGCATGTTTTATGTTGTTTTGTGTGTTATTTGTTATCACTGGACCATGTGAGAGGTAACATTCACACTCTCAGCTCCTACACTGATGTGCTTGTAGATCTATAAAACAAATAATAAAAAAATGCATGTACAACTACTGACTGTGTGCTCACTTGTTTTAATCATCCTGTATCTTCTGCCCGGAGGCCGTAGCTCAAACAGGTTTAATGTTGACACAGTTTAATGGGAACATTAATGTTAAAATACATAAAAAGGTCTTTTTAGGTGACTGTGTGGTCAGTCAACACATCACATCATAGCACAAATAACACATTTGAATGGAAGATGACAAACAATACGACAACAGCACGTTGTGCCAATATTTTGCCACCAAGATGTTCGAAGCGCCATTTGTTCTTTGGCCGAACGTGACCCAGGAGTTCAGTGAAGCGTAATAATGTCCACAGAGCACAGAAAGCTCTTCTGTAAAGTTCTTTTCTATCATCAAAGATGAGAACAAACTAAAAACAAAACTACTTACTGACAAAAAAAAAAAAATGCTGTAGATTTGTTGAAATTCTTCAAATAAAATGTTTTCGTCATTGTCTGATGCTGTTTTCTCCACTTTCTGTGCTTTTTTTGCACAAATTGCTGGTGTGAATATCAGGGTCCAATAAACTGATAAAATACTTTTTCTGCCTCCTGCAAGTCTGTTAAATATTTTATTTTCTGAATCCTTTTTATTTCCCCCAACAGAATCCTTTTTATTAACAATTTAACAATACTCATCAACTCATAAAGGGTTCAGTCTGAACTAATAAATTATCCAATAAAACAGAATGATATAATAACAACAATAATTGCATTAATTAGTATATTTATATGATCAACTAAGTTTTATTTGAAAATAAGGAAAAAATGTTGGGATAAAACAACAAAACATAAATTGTCTATAATAACTCACATTGGTTCTAAATTCAGAAGCAAGAGAAGAAAAATCTAATCTCCAACACTGACAGATGCAGTGAAAGCATCAAAACTTTTTTTTCAAATGATTTACAAACAGATTCACAGATTTAATGAGCATTTTGTAGATTCTCTTGGATTTTCAGAAAGACAAAGGCATCAGAAACTAGAAGATAAATTCACTGTGAAAACAACACTCAGCATGTTTGAAAGTGACACAGAGCAGAAAGTGAATTAACAGCTCAGGTAGCACATTTCAAACCTTTACAACCTCCATATGTCAGAATACAGGTGAGGACATGATCGCAGACGTGTCAGCAGGCAGCAGATTGTCACCGTGGAGTGATTCAGAGTTGATGTGACTGTAATAAGAGGTTAATGAGCTGCTGTCTGCACAGCGCTCGGCACAACCTTTACTCCTGCTCACTAGATTTTCTTTCACTTGAAATGAGTATGAAGACAAAACAGAGACAAGTTGAACTTAAAGGCCCTAGACAACATGCACACAAGCAGGAACAGAGACGCTGGAGAGGAGCCCTCAAGTCAGTCAAGAAAATAATCTGCAGATTAATTGATCATGAAAATAATTGTTGATTGCAGCACTATTTTGTAACTGCATGTTGAAGGGAGACATCCTGTAGTTGTCAGCATATATATTAACTTGCACTTTACAATGATATAAAGATACACCCTTTAATTTTCACATTATAATAGTAATAAATGCCAATTTATGAAACAGTGAATGATGAGGTCTTGAGTTGTAACATTAACATCTTAACCTTTTAATTAATGTCACAGCAAAGTTATGTCATTTATGGACCTGTAATTAGTTATTATTATAATTATTATCATTATTAAAGAAAAGTGAACACAAGTTAGTTTCTGTCACAGTAATGAGTTGTTTAAACTCGTCAAGATTAAATGTGGATTCACAGAAAACATCCCGAGCTGTTTCCCGTCCACCGTACTTCTCTGCCCAAACTGATTGTACTAAGAATCTTTTACGTGGCTTCATACATTATTGAGTGATTTCATATTTTATAAGCTTAACATAATGTTTCACATGTAAAATTCTATTATGCAAAGCAGACACTGACTACAGAATGGGATTAACGTAGAGGACTACAACGAAAGCAGCGGAGAGTCTTATGAAATGGAGATACTGAAAGGTACAAACCATGATCTCTAATATAAACTGAAGAATCACCCACCAGACAAAAATACAGGCACAAGCATTTATAAATGTTTTCTGATGCTGAATGTTCTGCTCACATCAGTGTTAATGCTGAATATAATTTCAGTTAATATATTATTTCATCTACAACTAGTGTGTGTGAATATAAATTAATGGTTTAATTCAAAATTAAGTGTCCAAGTGCAAAAAGTGCTCCATCTCCATTTGGTCCAAGTTTTAATCTGTCCCACACTTTGGTTTCTGGCCAAATACCTGCAAACTAATGACATTCCCATCAGACTGACATTAACATGCTTGCACATTAAACTAAAATATAAAACATAATGAACTATACACCTGCCAAACACCAGCATGTTATCAATTAGCACAAAGCACTGCTGAGCCTCACTGTGACCAGGTTTCTGTTACCTTGACCCTGTGCAGGTGTTTGCATCAGGATGGAGGTGAAAACTCAAAAACATGTGGCACATGTGACCAAAACTATCTGCACAACCAGATACAACTGGATGTGAGAACAAACAAAACAATAAGTCAACAATATGGTCCATATATACTTCAACATAGCACAGACATAAAAAAAGAAAAAAAACAAATGTAGAAAATGCAGATAAATAACATTGATGACTATAATTTTTGTAGAGATTTTTATTCATGTTTTAGACAATATTTTCATTCCATATGGTGAAGTAATAAGATAATGTCACAACCAACTGTTTATTTGTAAAATACCACAGTGTAAATTACAGGTTGGTGATGAACAGTGACAGAACAGAGAACATCCAATAGAAAAAAAAAACAATACAAAACAGAAATCTGTGGGAGGAGGTGAGGTTTCCCTCTGTGGACTGAGGGCCGCTCAGGTGAGGATGTCGTGGGCCTGCTGCTCCACCAGCATGGCCATGTTCTTCACGTCACCACACCAGAAGTCCAACCGCTCCTTCATACCTTTGATCTGAAACAGTGGACAACAGGTGAGACTTAGAGCAGCAGGTAGAAACCAGGCTCAGCTCGTCACATTTTCTGTGATCAGTCTCTGTTGTAGCCAGTGGAGATACATTGACATGATGTTTGCACGTTGTATGATCTACATTTGACCAGTTACCACGTGTTAAAAAAACAGGATGAGGATGATTCAGGTAAAGAAACACTGGACCAGAACAAATATAAACAACATGGGTCCTAACCTGCTGCAGGTCCAGCACTCTGGGCTGCACCCAGGTCATCTGCACCTTCTGGTCCACCTCATCAATGTTGCCTTTGATCAGGCCCACAGACAGAGCCTTCATCACCAGCAGCTCCACCTGCAGGAGACAAACACACTGAAGTTTTTCCTCCAGAACAAACACATCTTCACGCTGACAAAACTTGAACCAATTTGACAAATAAAATGTAAAAGCTGCTGGAGGATCTGCAGACTACGACCGAGTCACAGTCGACCATGCTAATCACTGGGTTTATTGACATTTATAGCTGCACTGATTAAACACACTATCGTCCAACTGACCTCATTAACAGGGATTTTGGCGCTCTGAGCGATCTCAGTGAATGTCAGCTGTCTGTGGTTTGCTGGACGTGTGAAAGTCATCTGGAAGAGGAAGGAGACATTTGAAGTGATTTAATATTCTGGTTTTTAAACATTCAGAGTGACAGCCATGTCTGTCTCACCAAGAGTAAAACAACCACACGCATCGAACACAGGTTTGGTTTGTTGGTGTTGATTATGTGTGTTATTAAAAAACTGTTTGTGATTAATAGTGATTTTAAAAACGACATATATAAAACACACTGTGTTATCAACATTCAACTTGTCAATGTGTGTGTGGGTCATTAATCTGACACCAATCTGACCACACAGCTCTCTTGTGTAGTGGTGCAGCAGGGTCTCGTGCTGGCTAACATGTAGCACACAAACAATGAAAATGCATCAATGTCTAATCAGACAAAGTCACAAATCAGATGGAGAGAAATGAGGCGAGGGAGGAAAACGAAGAATCAAAACACAGATGCTGCAGAGGAGACGAGCAGACGCACCACAGCTGCTCAGAGTTGAGCTGCTGGTGAATAAAAGACTGTGGTGATTTATAGAGAATAAAAACTGACATGGCTCCAGATCAGTTATGATATGATTGTTGTGCTGTGGGTCCTCACCTCCATGACACAGAGCAGCTGGATCTTCTGCATCAGTTTGGCTTCATGCGCTGCAAGGTCAGGCTAACACCAAGAGAGAAAATAAATCAGTAAACAATGATTCACATGTACGAGTGAAAACCTCTCAGACTCCAGATCACTGTCAGATCTTGAATTGGACAGTAAAAAAAAAAAAAAAAAGACTCATGGATGTTGTTTGTGGTGAATGTTGAGACCTGTCAATCTGATTTTAAAGGTTTTTCAAAGAACAAACACACTGAGCCCATTTCCCTCACTGCGCTAATCACAGCTGACTTGGACAACCTTAGTCATCCTCACTCCAGAGGCTCGGCTGCCGAGGGCCTACATTAGTTTTAGCCTCCTACTGACAGTAGGAGGCTAAAGAATGTGGACGTCACCACATTGTTGACTAGAAGTCGGCTGAAATGACGAATGTAACTCAGGGTGGTGAAGTGTGGGTTTACTCAGTTGCATCACTTCCACCATGTACATACAGAGAATTTAACTTTATTCCTTTGGCCTCTTTTACAGTCTGTTCTTTGTTCCTGCTCTGTATGAACGTTACAAACATGGGATGGGGGTATTGTTGCTCCACCTTTGTGCCAGTAGCAGGTTGTCACGGTGAGGCTGTTGTGTTACACGTCACTCACTGTGTCACATTATGTCGGCTTGTTTGATTCAGTGTAAACAAGGAGAGGTGACGTAACAAGGGGTCTTCTTAACAGCAGTACAGAGGGATCTGGGTGAAAGGGGCTTTTGTTCACTTGTGGACTGAGGTTTAGTTCAGTTGTTTAAACCTGCACTGTTTAACCTTTGATTAAAGCCACTTCTAATCCTCTACAGTAAGCAAACAGTAACTGAGCTAAAGTCGGCTGATCTACCTTCAAACGTGCAGAAATAAGTAAAATCAAAACCAAACTATTTTCCCAGTGTAACTGAGCCTTTTTTCTGAGTGAGCCAATAAAAATACAGTAGATTTCAGGTAAACACTCAGAGAAAGCAAATCCTGAGGGTACAGGTGGGCAGGGCTTGAGGCGTGGCAACTGCTTTGTTGTGACATCACAAAGTTCCAGAAGTCCTGACAGCTGGTTTTAAGGCTCAGTTTCTGAATACAGGCTGTGTGCATTTCTCTGTGGACTGAGGCTTTGATCCTTTCACAGTATTAATATAGAACCTAGACCTGCTTTATAATCACAAACACATGGACATCTACCTTTATATCATATGGGACCTTAACACTCCCATATCTGGCAAACAGCCATTAAACATTAAACACATCTTTTTAGTCCTAACTCAGTGATCTGAGGTGACTCAGGCGGATCAAATCATTCCAACCTCTAATGTCTTAGTACATGTTAGTTACCTGTTGTCCCCAGGCAGACTTGAAGCCCTGGAATTTCTCCACGTTGCCTCCATTAAAGGCATAAAGTGTATCAATGAGCCACTGTTTGTCTGTGTTCCTCAGAGACTCCAGCACAGGATGCATCAGCTGCAAACACAAACAGCAGATGTGACCACACTGAACTTCAGCTGGAAAGCTGCTCAGCAAAAACATGTGGAGAGAAATGTTTAGCGAGAACCTCACCAGCTCTCCAAAGTTGTAAACCCCTTCTCCCAAGAGTCCAGCCAGTCCGAGTGTGAACGCCCTCTCCTGCTTCTCTGTTTCTGTGGAGTCAACAACAATCACTTGTTCAGCCACTCATATGACCGATACACTGCGTTTCCTCAAGAAAACAAGTCCAGTTTGTTTCCCATCATGCCTTTGCTCACCTGGAAGGTCTTTGATGTCCACACATCCGAGGTAGCGCAGAGCGTCCTTGTAGTAGGAGGCGTGGTTCCCAATGATGCGATAGTATTTGCTGGAGAGGTCGTAAAACCGGCCGTGGACTGACGTCACCCCGGGCAAGTTGTTCAACATTTCCTCGACCTCTTCGATGAGTTTCTGGAGGACAAAGAGGAAGTAAGTGGCGATCTGCACATTTTCATACAGAACTACAGTGTCAGGGCGTCAAGCAGCGGATCACATCTACTGAACCTTTAAACTCCAGGCTTGGTTTTCACTCCCTTTATTTACAGGTTTAATGCAGAGACATAACATGTTTTAAATAGAAAAGCTATATTTATTTTCTAGAATAAGTTGAGCTACTTAAAAATGCAGCAGGTCAGTAGCACTGTGCATGTTCTGGTACAGTTTTCTTATTAGGACGTACTGATCCTAGTTTTTCTGCACCAGTGTCATTTCAGATACCGTTTTGTTTTACAGGTGAAGATCATAAGCAGCTTGAAGTTTGAGATGCTCTCTCACGTTACATGTGAATGAGGTGTGAGGTGGGTTTTGCGTCAGCAGCTTGAGGTGAGATTCCCGGAGCTCTTACCTTTGTGGCAGGAAGATCGTTGATCTCCAGTTTAAGGCTGCCGATAGACGTCTTGCAGAGAATGACGGCCTCTTCGCTGCTTTTCACCTGGAACAGACACAGAGACGTGTTAAAGTTGAATCACTTTACAGTTTACAAAACCTTAGAAAATCTGTCAACGTACCTTTTCCTTGGTCTTCTCGAGAAAAGTGATGGCATCTTTAGGATCTGGAAACAAAAAACATTTACTAAAACATTCAAAGCGAAATCTATTGTGCAGAGAAATACTCTGTCCTCCATTGTGTTGTCTTTACCTGACATCTGTCTGGCAACATACAGTATAATCTCCACAAGGGACAAAGGATTGATTCTGTTGAGGGAGCAAAAATAATAAATTAGCAATGAAACCCAACAGTAAATACTGAACTGCTGTTTGTTACATGTGTCAAGTAATTTTCTGTCACCTGTGTTCGAAGTCACTGATGAAATTTTCATAGAGCTGAAAGAAGAAGACAAAATGTTAGATTACAGAAAATATTTAAATGTGCAATGTTCACATTCCCACTGATGGTATTTGGACTATAACATTATTTATTGTTCAAGCGTCTTATCTGTAGAGTGTATTTGCATGAATTTCCTTGATTTGTCTGAAGTGTCTGTATTGGTTGATATTTTACTGAACAGAAAAGAGTTTCACACCAACCCTTATAATCAGTATAAAGCTTCATGTGTTCCTTTTACTGTATTTATCTTTTTAAGGCTCACACACACAGTTAATATCTAGTATGAACATAAGACGATCAGTGTAACAGCACGAGATAGAGAGACACAGAGCTGGATGATCTTATGTCAGTGGACACAACTATCACTGCAAAAATCTACTGAATTAGTTTAAAAGTTTGTTTTACACGTGGTCTGATGTTATGTGAAACAGGGAAAACAGTATTTTACTTTAGACATTAATCATAGTATCACACTACATACATTAGTCATATTATGATATATGTCAGTAAAAACAGACACATTAATATCATGTCAGCCCAACAGATCTGTGCCTCCTCCTAACATGCAAGAAAAAACAAATGGGTTTAGGGGCAACTAAGTACAAATTAATTTATTAACAGTACCATACAGTCCAGGTTTGTGGAATATTATACCGAACATGTGATGAACCTGTCTGGCATTAGACACTTATGAACAACACCTCCAGTTATCTTATTAACACTGGTATCGGTGATACATCTGTGTCATTTTAAAGCTGAGAATGTAACTGTGGATGACCGACTCCACTTGCTGGTACAGTGTGATTTACACAGTGATGTCACCATGTCCTGTTCTGACTCGTGTAAATAGATATACATAGATAGATATAGTTATAACAAATAAGCAATCAATCATTTTTTGTTTGAGTTCAAATATTACATATAAGTGAAACAACACACATTAAAACCTGTGCATACTTATTAAAGCTGGTTGTCTCCCCATTCATCCAAGGTGGTGAAAATACAGAATAAAGTCTGCCTGTGGTGCAGTTACCTGTATGAGGCCATCTCCTGTTTTGAAGCAGGGATCTTTAACAAAGTCTGTCAACTTCAGAGTCAACTGATGCCACAATCTGCCAATAACAACACACACAATTAAAATCAGTACATAACTGTGTGTTGACAGCTACAGTACAACTATTAACTTCCAGTTACCTTCAAGCTTAGAAAACAGCATTAAATATAACTTACTACGGTGGAGTGACCATGAACTCGTACAGACGCTGACAAATCGCCAGAAAAACTTGTGACAGGCTGATAAACTGATAAATCTTCTACTGGCCTGAATATGTGGAGACTGGTTAAATGCTTTAACTCATAACGTAACATATAAATATAATATTTTTGTTATTAGCCAAGCTTTGGCTCTGTGTTAGCTTAAGTTTTAGCGTTAGCCCCGTGCATGACTCAGCGGGCATTTCCAATGAATGAGCGAGCTAAAGCTAGCTAGCCTAGCGCTAGCACAGCGTTAGCTATGTGACTCGTAGGTTTTTTTTTACCTTTTGTTATACAAATCCTCCAGATTGTGCCACTCCGCCGCCATCTCCGGCGTGGAGCTGTTGCTCTGTTGCTGTTTGAGGTACCCGGTAACATCTTTCATGGTGGCGAAATGAAAGTTTTTTCGGGAGTGAAGTGTTGCTTAATTTTAAGCTAACGTCAAATGGTCACTAGGTCTGCACCGCTGTTAGCCGCAAGGAATGATGGGAAATGCATGCGGCGTCGCTGCGTTCATGTCCTACCGGCAGAATGGGAAGAACAACCACAAGAACCGTTATTCCGGCTTGTTCACCTATTTGCCTTGTACTTACAGCAAATAGACAGACTAAACTAGCCTCTTTCGTTGTTTTATCTGTTTGTGGCAGATTTTTACTGAGTGAAACCTTATACAAATAGTGCTGAATGGTTTGTAGTAGCCTAATGTTCATGTTGGATTTAATTTTAATGTTAATACCGGCAGTGGTGCATGCGCAGCCACTCTACCTGTAGTTTTATTCACCAGGTGAGGTCTATCGTGGCTGTTATAAACATTCCCGATATCTCCAACACGGATGAACATGCCGTGAATGGTTTGTCAGACTCAGGTGATATCCATTACGGTTTAAACGTGAAGACTTGAACGCAGCAGAAGTGAACGCTCTGCTGGGTCTGATGGGAAATGTAGGAGGCGTCTCTAAAGCTAGCTAAAACAACTCAGTAAAGTTCATTTCTTGGCCGCTATAGACTTTATCTTTATCGCCCGGTCAGTTAATTATAATCGGTACACGACGAATAATTAAAGGAAGTAGTGATAAAGTCAGGTTAGCAAAACACCGGCAGCTTAGTGTAGCTGAAGTGTAGCTATATCGTACATTACGGTGCTCTCCGGTACGGAGGTCAAAGGACAACAACAACAACAACAACAACAACAACACATTTCAGCAGGGAGGCAATCATTATTTGCTCATTTTAGTTTATTTGAAATGGAGGAAATGTGCGAACAGCTGGTTTGAAGGTCTGCTGGTAGTTTGTTCTCAGTGTTATGGCTTCTTTGGTGAGCTCCTCATTAGTGTCCCCCGTCAGGCTGAGTGGGCTCTGCTCAGGAACACGCAGGACACACGGTTAGTGGACCCACACAGCTGATGTGGAGAAACAGAGGAAGAAGTGCTCATAGTGGTTAAATCTGACACTTCTTGTTTTTCATAGGCTGTGGTCGAAGGAGTTTGTGTCCAGCTGAAGGTGCAGCAGCTCTGTTCAGGTAATTTCTACCTCTCCTCTGTGGGTTCAGCTCCATGTTCACAAAATTTTAAATAAAGATGAGAATTACCACACATTCAAGCTGTCTCTACAGCTGTGTACACCTGTACTCTGCAGGCAGGTTAACTGTGCTTTCTTATATTTATTCCTAATTTATTGTCCACTGAAAGTTTACACGTACACACAGGGCTGCAGAAAGCTAAACAACAACTATTTCAGTAACCAATTCATTTTCTGTCAGAGGATTAATTGACTGATTGTTGCAGCTTTAATTGCGATTAGCATTTGTAAATAAGTAAAGCATTAGACCTGATGTAGCTTTAGTGGAGCGCTGAAACAGTGACATACAGGGTGAACATGTGATGTTGCTTTAAGTTAGATGAGAAAAGTTTTACCCAAAAAATGAAGTGGAGTATTGGGAACGTGAGGGTTCGGGGGATTGGAGTGAAGTTGTTGATGGGTTGAAGGATTGCTGAAAACTAACCATCATAGACTGTGATCCCACTCAAGTCTCATATTTATGTGCAGCTCCTGTTTTGCTTCTTCACAGACGAGCAAATTTTCCCTGGTGGGATGGAACTCGAGGGCTTTTCTCCCGTGGTGGCGGTGCAGCGGACAAGCAGCAGACCCTGGAGGACATCGCCAAGAACATCAGAGAGCGGCAGCACAAGAGGGTGGTGGTGATGGCCGGGGCTGGGATTAGTACGCCCAGCGGCATCCCAGATTTCAGGTAAAAAATCTACATGTGGTTTCCTGCAGTTGTCATGTAGTATTTCTATAAATCTACTGGTTGCTCTGGGGTCTATCAGCAGACTGTTTCCCCACAGGTCTCCAGGCAGCGGTCTCTATGACAACCTGCAGCAGTATGACCTGCCCTACGCCGAGGCCATATTCGAGATCGGCTTTTTCCACCGAAACCCTAATCCCTTCTTCGCCCTGGCCAAAGAGCTGTATCCGGGAAACTACCAGCCCAATCTGACCCACTACTTTGTACGTCTGCTTCACAAGAAGGGTCAGCTCCTCAGGATGTACACGCAGAACATCGACGGCCTGGAAAGATGTACGTATTTACATCTTTGAAATAACCACACATCACTCAGATTGTGCACCAATCATTGTCTTGTGTGTGTGTGTGTATGAAGTGGCAGGAATTCCTCCTGAGATGCTGGTCGAGGCCCACGGCACGTTCGCCACCGCCACCTGCACCGTCTGCCTGAGGAAGTTCGAGGGCGAGGACCTACGAGTGAGTTACAACGCCAACTCTGCACATTTGGGCAACGCCCAGATTTACATGAGCTTCCTAAATGTTTATAGTAAATGATTCCAGCCAACATGAAATTCTCCACAGTGCCTTCAGACCAGGTACTTATAGGTTTTTATGTTGCTTATTTTGTTTGTTTATTATTTTATAAATCTTTTATTTCCTGATTCCAGTGAGAGCGCTGCATCGTTATCAGAATAACAGAATAAATACACGTCTAACTTTAAACACACCACTGAGGTGTGTCACTGCATTTGGTCCATGTGACATTTCATTAACACACACATATGTTTACAGTGTTTGGATAGTGATTAGGTCCTGACTGCTTTGAGACATAAAGTCATCTGTATCTGGATTGAAACTATTTTTCATTCATGTAATTGATAATATTTTATTTCTTTATTTCTACTCCATGTCTCCTGTTTCTGACGTGGTTTTGAAATAGTTTGAAATAAAGATGGAGATGAATGACATTTATGTCTGTGTATTAAAGCGTTTTAGAAAGCATCCAGTTAAAAAAAAAACTAAAAAAAAATTTTAGGATTAACTGGTCAGTCAGTTGACAAAATACTTTGTATCAGATAATTAGCTCTTTATGACTTTTACAAAGTATACATGACAAACATTTGGTATTTAAAAGTTGTGAAATTAAATTATTTTATTCCTTCTTTTAAGCTAATACCATTGAATTTGTGATTAACATACAGATGAAACTGGAAATTTTAAGATATAACTTTTCACTCTGGTCATTTTAGATGAGAATATAGTAAAAGATGAATCTAAAAATTAACCAGTAGATAATAATTTTATATTTTGTTTCCATTTCTCATCAGCCAGATGTGATGAGTGGGACGGTCCCGAAGTGTCCCACCTGTAAGGGCGTGGTGAAACCTGACATTGTGTTTTTCGGGGAGGAGCTTCCCCGGCATTTCTTCAAGTACCTGACAGACTTCCCTCTGGCAGATCTCCTGATCATCATGGGCACATCACTGGAGGTGAGCGCCAACAGCTTCACACCACATCATGTCCCAGTAAATGACATATTTCATGTTAAGGTGAGACGGTCTTGTGTCAAGAACTGACTGGAACAGTTTTTATTATTATTTTTATATTTTATTAAATAGTTCACAGTGAAGATCCTGATGAGAGAGGGAGGTATGACATGCAACACAGGTCCACAGCTGGAGCTAAACTGGGGATACTGCTGTTATATGCACCATGTCTGAACCACCAGTCCACTCATCAGATCCAGGGTTTTTTAAAATCAGTGAATCCCAGCAGCCTCAGGTTCAGAGATTCAGAGTGACACCCAGAAACCTGTCACACTACAAGTGTTTCCATTAGTATCTTAAAGAGTTGTAGGCGTTATGTTAAAGGAGGGACAGGGTGTTAAAAGATTTGTGTTGGTTTTGTGTAATAAAATATTTTGTTGATAACAGGTTCAGTATGAACGAACCACAACAAATTGATACCTTTTTTTTTTTTCAACTTTACTGTGTGGGATTTTTATATGAAAACAAAACAAAATGCTGTTTTTCATTTATTGTAAAACTATGTGATGTAAATAATTAACTCACAGAATAAAAACACACTTTTTTATTTTCATATGTGTCCAGCAGCTGGATCAGAGACAGACAGCTCACACTTCAAGGCTCATGTTGTTGTAATGTTTGGTTTTGTCTTACTCGTTAAATGCTTTGTGAGGTTGCTACAGCTGATGGACTCACGCAGAGTAAATACTGTATAAAAACTGTTTATCGACTTGTTGTCAGTGTCATTTTTAAGTCGCTGTTGTTCACTCTTTGCTCTGCAGGTGGAGCCCTTTGCCAGTCTGGCAGGAGCCGTGCGTGGCTCAGTTCCCCGTCTGCTCATCAACAGGGACTTGGTGGGGCCCTTCGCCTGGGGCCGCCGGCCTCATGATGTCGTGCAGCTGGGTGACGTGGTCAGCGGCGTGCAGACTCTGGTCGACGCCCTCGGCTGGACTCGGGAGCTGGACGCGCTGATGGCAGAGAAAGTGAGTGTGTGTTTAGTTTACATTATAAATCTTCTACGTCACAGTTCCCACGGGTCTGTTGAGTCCTTAACTTATGTAAAAATTTTACATTTCTATGGAAGAAAATGTTCAACACACTTTATTTAACTACTCAACAGGCTCAAGATTTTTGTCTTTACACTTTCATCAGATTGAATACTTGACGAAAGGGAATCTCAGATTTTATAATTTCATCAAATAGAGCAAAAGTCCTTGTTCCAAATGCATGTGAATTCCACAGACAGTGAAATAACACAGAAAGACATGACAGACAGAAATGTATGATTTTTATTATTTCATTGATTGAAGACATAACTGGAATTTGCCCCTATTACCAGTATTTATGCTAAGCTGAGCTAACTGGCTGGTGACTGTATTGGTGTCAATTTTCTCATCTAACTCTGCTCAGGAAAGCAAATAAATATCAAACTCTTCTTTTTTATACCTGCATAGATCTCAGGTGCAGAGCCTTTCTGATTTAGATGCTTTTGATCTTTTTGGATTTTACGACTGCTACAGATTCCTGCAAAAGTAAAAACTGAATCAGAATAACTGCACTAAAAACTTGTGTACGTTTATCCCCAGGCTGCAACAAAGACAGAAGAGTGACGCCACATCAAGCTGGAGGTTTGACTTCATTCACAGCACTCAGCACCTAAAACACCCAAACCTCAGGACAAAATCCACACGACTCTTTTGCACATTGTTGTTTCACTGAGGATCAAATACTGGGGTCGTGGTTGTGTCAGTGGAAAGTTGGTGATGGGCAAACAAGGAACAACTGTAATGGAAATGCAGTAAAATGCAATAGAAATGAAACATGCAGGTAAGTGAAGCACAGAGATAAAATCAAAAAAGGAGCTTTTTGTCTAGTAGAATATGTTGTGCAACTCAAAGACAATTTTGACTCATGAAAATTTACAATATTAGATTTTATTTATTCACTTCTGGTTTCTTGAAATACTGTATAAAAATTCTGCATGAAAAACGCAATTACAGTCTGTATGGTGGCCTTTGTGTGTAGACAGAGAAGACAGAGAAGAACAGGAAATTAAGAATGGACTGGACCCAACATGCAATAATATGAGAGGAACACAGCAGTTGATCAATGTCTCGTCATCTTGTTCATTAAAACGAGCTCAGATTTCATTCTGAATGTATAGTTAATAAAAGAGGCTCAGCCATTTCCTAAAACAGCTGCTCACTGTAGTTTTGGGGACTATTTTAAGCGGCGGATTAATCCACATTTGGTCCTGTAGTGAGTATTTCCAGCAGTGGGACGGTGTGTGTCAGACTGAGTCACAATAAACCACAGTGTGTGTGTTCATGGTGATGAAGGAACATGTCACCAGGGCAACAGTGTGACTCACTGAGGTGTTTTAATAGTTTCTGGAAAAACAGGAATCAGATACATCAGACTCTCATTCACACACAGTAACATGTTAGTAGATAAATTAATCGTTGGTTTTGGTCTTTTTGTGAGATTTTCTGACTGTAATATGAAGAGTAATCAAACGTTTTCCTGACATCAGAGTTGAATGTTTGTAACCAGCAGATGGAGCCAAAGATCAGCCTCCTGCTTCAGTGCTGATCTGGTGCTGGTTGTAAAATCACCAGTTTGAAACGGGCGAGTTGAATTTAGGAAGGACTTCATTAACAAACTTGGTCATGTATGTACACACAGCTGATCTAACCTGGACTGGGTTTGTAAACACCTGGTCCATGTTCCTCATTCTCCACCCTCAACTCGAGTCATGTAACAATTGGTCAATAAAACAGAAGAGGATCTATATGCTGGTTTACCAGTGAAAGGGAATTAACTGGTTAAAGTAAATACAGTCGAGTCCAGGCAGCTAAAAATCAAACATTGTGTTTGCTGGATGTGGACGAATCAGGAACCTCGTGAATACAGAGACATTAACACCCAGGTTTCTCATGGTTCGTGTTCATATTCACAGTACGGTCAAACCCAGGATAAGAGGGTACTGCTAGTTACAGCTTTTGTGAAGCTGCTACTCTCCCTTCCTTTCCACTGATGTTTTTAACTTACACCCAGTTAATGAGCGTGAACTTTTTCCTGTTTGAGAAAGTGAGTCAGCTCTCGTTCTGACCTCAACGTGCTCCGTGTTGTTTGGGGTTTGTAGTTTTGTAGATGATTACAGATTTGATCAGGTTCATCACCTGCCTCAGATTCTTTCAGCCGAACTTTCACACCTCAATCCAATTTTCACCTCTCCTTTCCCTCAGCCCTGAAAAAAACATGTGGTTAGGCTGCTGCTGACGCCTCTGTAACAAGAAAAGGTCTGTTTTATCACACACAGGATGATATCATATGCTGCAATGAAATTATTATGTTTCCTTTCATGTGAGTGTGTGAGTGTTTCTTAAAGGGACTTAAGTATTTAAGTCAAATCCTCCTCACTGCCTTTCTCAGAGTGTTTTCGTTTTTTTTCACTCCACAGTTGACGTTAATAAGTAGACTGCAGAGCTTTTTGCTTTGTTTTTTTACCCTCTGTTCTCCTCATGCTTTAAAAACATGTACCCTGTTTGAACTGAACCATGAGATCCGCTGGTCAAAGCAGGATTCATTCAGAGTTGTAGTTTTTGTCACTCCAAAAGTGTGGCTCTGTTAAAGTTCCCCCAGACATGTTTTAAACTCTGTAAAAATCTTCTGATTAATAGTTTGTTTAACACAGTTTTTCTCACCTAAAAAATGAAAAAAAAAAAAGGCATTACATCTATTAAATATCAGCATGTAGGATCAGCGTTAGAAACCTGTTGTTAGCATTTAGCTCAAAGCACAACTTCTTCCTCACTTCTCTACCCCTCTATGACGCTCTTTAAAACACTTAAAAATATATTTTCAATATTAAATGGCTCAGTAACAACTGATCACTGTTGTTTTGATCAAAAAAACTGAGTACATTTTTGGAGTAAATTTTCACCCCCAGAGGAATCCACATTTGTTGCTCTAGTGAAGAAGAACATCATTTTTGTCCCAGTAGGAAAAGCTCAGTGAATAATGAAATTAATTATGTCTGCTAGGTTGGAATAAACTGGCATTTTCCTTGAACCTTAACTGAAACATCACAGTATTTATTTTGACTGAGTTTATGATCACTGTTTCAGCCAAAGCTGAAGCATTTGAGATCGAAAATTCATGGACCTTGCAGTGAGATAGTTTGGTCAACTTCAACTTTTAAAGCTCCCTCCAGTCTAAAGGTAGATGTCCATGTGTTTGTGATCATAAAGCAGCTCTAGGTTCTATATTAATACTGTGAAAGTATCAAAGCTTCAGTCCACAGAGAAATGCACACAGCCTGTATTCAGAAACTGAGCCTTAAAACCAGCCGTCAGGACTTCTGGAACTTTGTGATGTCACAACAAAGCAGTCACTGCTCTCAGCCACGCCCCAAGCCCCGCCCACCTGGACCCACCATCCAACCTTGCAGGATTTGGTTTCTCTGAGTGTTTACCTGAAATCTTCTTTAATTTTATTTGATCAGTCAGAAAACAGTCAGCCAATCAGAAGAGAGGCTCAGATCCTCTCTTCTGATTGGCTGACTGACCTGTTGTTACTAGAGCTCCAGAGAGAAGCCTGAGAGAGGAGATGTAAAACTACACTGAGATGGTTTTTGGTTCTTAAAACCACAAATATATCTTCTGATTGATATCAACACTTCAGATAAAACACAGAAGAAGAGTCAAATATGGGACCTTTAAGCCAGACGAGGACAAGAAGTCGTTAAAACACTCAGAAAAATGGAAAATGAATTTACAGTTTCACAACTGCTGATGAAGACAGTATGATCAAAAGCTCCAGAAGGAACTAAATTGACCTTGTGGTGAGTAGTTGAAGTTAACCAGGTGTTAACTTGGCAGATCAGAAAACACTGTTGTTACTGAGGCTGATTAAAAATTTTGGCACAAGGACGTATTAAAATTGTTCAGTCAAATTACAAACTCAGTTTTTTGGTTTTGAGGCTCTTTGGGCCAAAGCCTCCAGCTGTGCCTGGAGATCAGCTGGTTAGTAATTTCAGAGTCACAGTGACTCAGTGGTAGCAGCACTGTAAAAATAGATAAGATGGAAGAACTTTACCACATGTTGAGTAGGAAAAATGAGACTTACAGACCCATCTCAGTTGGTGGTAGGAAATTTTCCAGTTCCAATTAATCCCAATTTAATTCAAAGGCAATAGTGTTATAATGTTGATTACTCACAGCTGTATATCAAAGCCCTGTATTTTCCAGTTCTCATTCATGGAGGCAGAAATCCTGCGTCCTGGACCTACTGTGGCAGGAAGCAGAGTCAGACAGCTTCTCTTCGTCTCCTGTGTGAAGTAAATACTGTAGTTCAGCTGCAGTTTTTATAAATGTTGCTCAATGGCACAACTACATAGGAACACGACATGAGCACAAAGAGACACAAAACAACAAAAAAGAGACACAAAAAATCACAAAAGCATAAATAGCTGAATAACAACTATCAGTAAAACGCAAAGCAAGCACAACAACAGACACAAAACGACCACAAAGCACATTTTTCTGCCTGTTTTAGTGAAGTTGTCTTTCTCCTGTTGGAGGGGTGAGGGGCCTTCTAGATGGCTCGTGCCCAGGGGCCCGTTATCTCATAATTGGTCTGTGCATAAATGGGATTTCAAAATTGGCACCGAGCTGCAGCTCAGTCACTTTAAAATGAAAGTTATCTCCATCACATCTGGGATCCAGCCTGTCTGCCCGGCACGAGGTGTCCTCACACATGGAACGATCTCAGATTAAGAGACGAGTCAGTCCGACCACATCCACCTCAGACTGAAGCCACGGGGACGTTTAGAAACAAGACACACTTTATTAGAAAGGTTTCCACTTAAAACGTGGATATGGCAAACAGTAGGCACAGCCAGCAACCGGACATACACACTGTGGCGACAGGCAGTGACGGCTTAAAGGACTGCACCGCTCGAAGGTCAGCCATCCTGCAGCCGAGGATACTTTCAGAACATAAAACAACCGTTTTCACAAGAGTTGACCGGAGGTTAAAGACTCTAATGTCACAATCCGGAAATGCTTCATTTAAATCGAGTTTTCAGTTGCAGCAACGATATTAAAGATTTCATTCAACATCATACAGACATTTTTGAAAGCAAATGGTATCTGATATGAAAAATAAAATGTACAGACTTCCTGCTTTTTTTTTTTTTTTACTCCATTATTGGATCCTCATGCTATTTATCAGTCTGTGTAGAAGTTTCAGTTCAGGAATGAAATTCTTTAAGACAGTTTGAAGCCGAAGTTTCTCTCTGTTCCCTCTGCAATGTTGTTCTCAAGAAATCAGTTTAACTTTGAGCAGCATGATATAAAATATGAACTCAGTTTCCTGCTGTAACAAGAAGCTTTTCACATTATAATGACACATCCTCGTTATTACTACAAACCAAATTATTCCATTTTACAAAAACTTTCTCTGAATATCAACAAATCTCATACAAAAAAACAACCTTTCTTCTTCTTGTGTTTATGGCACTGTTTTACTGCCACCGTTACAAATTTACAAATTACCCATTTCTCTTAACATGAGAAGTTTCCTATAATAATATATCATGTTATAACCAGATATCGTTCATGTTGTAAAAACATCTTTTTTATCTTATAACAAACCAAATTATTCCACTGTAACAAGAACCTTTCTTGTTATAAATATATGATGGTATCACAACCTTTGTTTTCCTTCAATACACAAAATCAGTATATTAAAAGAAGAAATATTCTCTTTATAACACGATAAAGGACATGTGGTTCTCAGGACTGGATACTTTGCTTTTGCAGCCAGCTTACGATGTTATAACTACAACAGATATATTGGTATGTCATTATGGCGTCAAAAGATAAAATCTGTTGTTACACTGAGAAAAATTCCTTAAACCAAATAATTTGTCAAATTGATGCTGAGAAAAATATGACACAGAAAACGTGTGGTGGAGGTGTGAAAATGATCTTATTAAACTGAGAATTTTCTTGTTATAATATAAGTTGGTGTGATGTTGTAAGAAGATATTTGTTGCCACTGCAACTAAAGAAAAAAATATCCACATAAGATAAAACACCATCAGATGAAGGACACATTTGATAACATAAATGCAGCTCAACAAACTGCCCTGAAAATTTGAGAAAACACAACTGGTATTGAAAAAAAAAACACAACAACAAAATACAGAAACACTGTGAAGAAAGTGAAGTAAGTTACAAAATTAAGTTTCCAGGGGACGTTTAAAGCTGCTGCTGTTGCAGCTCATGGTAAAATAAATCTGGCCCGTACTTGGCTCTGGTTTTCCCAGTAGACGCCTGGTTCCTCGGCCCGACTCTGGTCCATATACAGTATGATTGTCAGATGTAAGATGCTACTTCCACATCTGGACTCTGCCCAGATGTGGAAGTATATGGGCCAGACTCAGGCTGAAGACTCGGGCAGAAGTTTCATTTTGCTGCTCCAGTTGTGATTAGTGCTGCAACTAACAGTGATTTTTATTATCAGTCAATGACATCCTCAGATGAACAGTCTAAAAGGCTAAAGTCTTCACTATGCTGCGCTGAAAACTTCTCACATTTGTGCCATGAACCAGTGAATGTTTTGCCTTTTATCTTAAAAAATACCAAAGTGATTATTTGATTATCAAAACAGCTGCAGATATCTTCAACATCTAAACCAAAATGTTAAACCTGAAATAAAAAAACTGTAGTCGGCTTCTGCTTCTGTATTTTTGTGTTGTGTACTTTTAAATTGGCGGTTGTGTTTTTCAGTTTCATCCTTTACAGCATGTTTTCTAACAGCTTTCTAAATATTCTGTTGAAGTGGTGAATGTTTCAGTGTGTGTGCTTCAAGTACAAAGTTTCTTCATCCCAACTTCTGTTATAATGAAAAACATTTCTTGTTTGAATGAGATACACTGATTTTGGGTAAAATTGAAAAGTTCTTGATAAAACAAGAGAAGAAAAGAATAATTTGGTATTTAGTAATGAAAAAAAAGTTTTTATAATTGAAAAAGAACTCATTAAAGTGAGTTTAGTTTCTTGTTATAACTTGAACTGAACAAATGGAGGCAGGAATATGCTGCTGCAGGAACATAATTAATAGGAAAATAAAAGTTTCTTCTGTATATAATATTAGAGGAGAATAACCAATACACCGTTAAACTGTCCCATAAAAGCTGTTCACCCCCTCCTGCTTCTTTTTGCTATATTAAACAAACTTTTATTGTCCACTCGGCAGTGGAGTAAATTATATTCCTTAGAAAAAAAACAGAGAGCAACAAACTGATCGTCATTTCCACAGAGTTATGTGTGAATTACAAAGACAACACGCTGAGGTTTTGATTGTCAAACAGGAAATATGCTCTTGACAACCATAAAAGTACGTTTCTGTAAAAGTCCTCAGTCTTCTGGAGGCTTGAGGTGCTGCAGATTGTAACATGATAGATTTGTACATCCTTTGACTTTAAGGCATTTCGCTACCCATGAATGATTCATCAGTATACATGTGTTAAAATGACTTGAAACAGCCTCAGTGACCTGGTTTCAGCTGCGCCGAGCTTCATGTTTTGTAATTTAACCGAGTGACACAGTTGAAGAGGAAGCCAGTGATGCAGGATGGACGGGGGGCGTTGGTGGCTGATCTTTCAAGTTCTGCTCCTTTTGGCTGCAAATCCTGCTCCTCTAGCCGGAGAAATCCAGTGTATCCACTCACACGTCCTGAGATCACGCTTCAGACATTTTCTTTCAGACAAAACATTTTGATCTTTTCCTTTGACCAGCCAGTTGGTGATTTCTAATGTTTCCCAGACGGACTTTCACGTCTCATGACTGTCGACAGCACCACAGGGACTGATGTGAACTAGTAAAGGAATAATCTGACATTTGAGGAAATACTTTTTCACTTTCTTGCTAAGAGCTGGATGAAAATATTAACACCACTCACGTATCTGTTCAGTATCAAGCTACAGCTGACTGTCTGAAATGATCCAACACATCATTTCTTTGTCATTTTTACACCTCGGTGAATGTTAGTACTGAACAAACAGGATGTGACCTGTTTATTACTGAGCTGTGAAGGTGCTGGTTGGTGGAGTTTGTTACCTTTGACCTTCTACATGTTCATGATCAAAACTCATCTGTTCTCTTGAACATAACTGAAGAACAGAAACTTCATATTTACAGCACAGCTTGGATTTAGTTTGCCTTCCTGCGTATGTTTGTATATTAATGAGGTAAAACCAATTTTTTGTTAGTATTCTTGATTGAATATCAGCGCTGTGAGCACGTGTTCTTTAGTCATGGAGGTCATGGCGGGACATGAGGTGGGACAAATGCCCCTGTATTAAAAAAGCAGCTGTAAATTTTTACAAACAGAATGAATATGATGAAGCTGAACAGCCTTAAACCAAGGCTCTTCGGCCTGAAGCGCTGTCGCTAGGATTTTATAACTTACAAATTTTGACCAGAGGACAAATCTTTTATTTCTCTGGCAAAACCAGATGCACATGACAAATGACTGAAACAGCCGACAGATCTGGTGACTGTGAAAACCACAGCACATGATTCACATCATATTCATCAGGCCCTAACGATGGAGGCATTATCATGGGCCTCTTCCTTTATAATGTGGTTTATAGTCATTCTGCTGAACTCTTCACTGTTTAAATACATGTTTGCAGCCTGTTCAGTTGTGACAGGAACAGACTCTTCTAACTTTCTCTGTCTCACTCATTTTAAATCACAGCACAGCTGCTGTCATCAGCCTGTGTGTCTGTGCAAAGCAGCTGCAGCTCAGCAGATTTGTCACAACTGCTGTGAAAATAACTCATCCTCATTCTTGTTTTGTTGTCTGAGAACAGAAACAGACAAAATGTGTAAATGAAGTAAATGGTGAATGTGGCTGCATTCAAACAGAGAGGAGGTCAAAGAGAGCAGGAGGGGAATAAATAAAGTTTAACGAAGCGTCTCCCTCCTGTCTTGGCTTTGTTCCCTCTCTATCTACAAAAACTAGTTTTGTTGTGTTTGCGTGACGACAAAGTCGAAACAAATTAAATGCATCATTGAAATAAATTAAAAAGTTAATTGCTGATAAATTCAGGCATTTATATCAATTTACAAGTGACTTTCAGGCTTCAGAGAGAAGAGCTGCTCTGGTAAAGATAAACCCGTCACGTAAAGACAGTGGAGCGGGAAAAGGAGTGAGACGCTCCAGACGTGGTGGTTCACCTGCTGAGAGTCAGGTACAGCCTCACATCTTCAGAGACCTGTCCTGTACAAACGAGCCCATAGAGGTCGCCTGTCAGCAGGTTACTATGGTTACTAGGTTTTGTTGCTAGGCGACATCTAGTGGTCGCAGTAATGACGACAGGAGCAAAGGGAAAAGTGCGGTGACGTAGTTTAGAGAGCGACAAAGTCCACGTCAGGAGGAGGTTGGGGTGGATGGATGAATATGACCCAGGAGAGCGGTGTTCGATTCCCATGTGACAGGAGCAGTTTATGTTGTTTCTATCATCCATGACCATTCATTGTTATTATTGTTACCATGACAACAAAGATCGTCTAATGTTGAGGAAGAACTTATTTTAACCCAAATCACCATCTTCTCCTGAACCTAACCAAACCATGACTGTTATTATAGTAACCATGGCGATGAATGTAGGTGCGCCACTCTTGGTACAGTCTCCGTGTTCAATATTGTAACCGTGACAACCACGGTTCGGTAAACCATAGGGCTGTTACTTCATCTAATCTAACTCTGGGCTAGAAAGTAAATAAGAATATTTCCCAAAATGTTGAACTATTACTTTAAGCATATATATATATGTGTATATGTGTGTGTGTGTGTGTGTGTGTGTGTGTGTGTGTGTGTGTGTGTGTGTGTGTCAGTGGCTGATTTAGAGGATTTTTTCAGTCAGGAAGCTTTCAGCTGTTTGTTATTCTGGTCTGTTGAAGCTTATTCAGTCTTTTGAATCCTTGGGGACATGTTTGCCCTGAGTGGATCCTCTCAGGCAGACTTCCCTCTCAAGCTGTGTGTAAATCCCACGTCCTTAACTGGAGCTGACAGACCATAACCCAGACCAAGGCTGATATACAGTATACTGTGAAATAAATGCTGTGTGGACAAACTGGAAGAGATGATATCCTCCTCTCAGGCAGCAGAGCCTGTGTCAGCCGACAGTGTGGAGCTGCTTCCTGCAGCTTTCCACCAAAACATCATCACTTTGTCTGTGCAGGAACAAACGTCCATCACCCAACGACAACATGAAGCCGATCTCACCAGTAACTGCTTTTAAAAACTCTGTTAAAGATCAGGATGAATTATTTCCGTCTTCCAGACACTATCGTCCTCCTCATTTATCGGCCTGTCCGTCTGCACCAGGCAGCCCACGTACAGGAGTTCACTGGTCAAACTGGAAACCTCCGACTTTCAGATCATCCTGCTAATCTGACCACATGTGTGACGGCCCAGGTTGGAGCTTCATCTCGTCCCAGGTCCTTCACTGGGTCAGCATCTGCGGAGGGAAACCTGCTGTCAGCAGCAGCTGCGGAAACACTTCTTGAAGAACTTCTTGAACTCGGTGTTGAAGATGGTGTAGATGATGGGGTTGAGGGCACTGTTGACGTAGCCCAGCCAGGTGACGGTGCTCATCAAACTGGGAGGGATGTCGCACGTCAAACACACGGCTCGCGTCGTGTGGACGACGAAGAACGGCGTCCAGCAGAACAGGAAGCAACCTGCATGAAAATATGAGGAGAAATCACGTTACGTCAGACGCTTCAGACCCAGAACTTGTTTTTAAAACAAAGTGATGGAGCCTGTGGTTCAGGTGTCATCGGATTATCTATAAAAAAAAATCCATAAATCTGTTATTTGTTTGGAAACAAGAAATGAGTAGGTCATGTGATTTTGTTTTTCATCTTTGCTTTAGAATGAAAAATCAATTAAAACGACTTTCAAACTAAATAATGATAAAACAAATTGCCAAAATCCAAAAACGTACCATTTTTGATTCTGACCGTTTTGGTTTAAAACAAATAACAGATTTACGGATTAATTATTACAGATGAATGATGACACCTGCACCTCCTATGTTCATTTTTTGAATGTTTAACAGAATATTGTGGCACAATGAGCTAAAATATGTCACAATATTCATTATGGAGTTAAAATCATGAAAACAATATCAACAGTTTTGCCTTTTTTGTCTCCATTCTAGGTCCTACAAAATACAATTACATAAATAATGAAATGAACAGTCAGTCGAAGCCTTAAAATAATAAATAAAGTAAGAACAAGGAAACATTTAGATAAAACAGTAAAAACAAAGGATTAGATAAAATATTAAATATACATTCCTACATATATTCCGGATAACAATTCTCTATATAACTTCAATCTGTACTGTAAATGTCATGTCAATTTAAATATGTATATAGTGTCTAATATTGATTGATAATATTCTTTATATATTTTTTTATTTTTTCTATTTTGAAGATGGGGGGTCACATTATTATTATCATTTTATTATATTCTGTATATGTGAAATGGAGCACTCCAACATATTAATTTCCTGTGAGGGATTAATAAAATATTTCTGATTCTAATTCTGATATTTTAAAAAAAACTAAACATCATCTTTTCATATTTGGTCTTTGTGACCAGCTGAGGTGTTTGGAGACTGTTCAACCACTCAGAAATGTTAATTATTCATTTACTTATTTTTTTTAGTTGCATGTGAAAGCAAGGGTTAAAGCATTTATTTGTACGTAATTTATACAAAAAGGCAAAAAGAAACCAACCAGGAATTTTCTGCAGTCAAAGTTTGTTGTCATTTAAAACTCGATGTGTTGAGCTGCGAGCCTGCGTCATCTATCACAAACTGTAAACTAACACTGCTAATTAACGCTCCATAAATAGACAGAAAAGGCACCTGTATTATTTTTATCAACGTGATGTTCACTCCCAGAGTAGAAACATTCCTCTCAGAAGTGACAGATGTCGGAATCTGTTAAGTTTGTAAAAGCTTAATTCTATAAACTGTGACATGAGAAAATCTCACATGTACATGCTCAGAGCTTTTTTAAAAATAAAGAGAGAGAGAGTTTTGTGCTGTGCAGAACTGTGTAAAGACGACATGTACAGAGGAGAGAGGACGGGACATTTAACTTGTATGATTTCAGTTCTGCTGCAGGAGATTCTAGCTTTACAGGACAAGACGAAATGCTGGAACGTGTGATGTGTAAATCTGTGTAAACCCAAGAACAAATGAGATTAGAGGTGGATGGAAGGTAGAGGCTTGCAAACATCAGACTGAACGCACAATGAAACCTGCAGGCACGGACTTAAATATAGACGCTTTCATGACACGGTTTGCAGGAACAATCTGTTTCCAAAAAGGTGAAAATTTACAGGTGCAAAGAAAAGAAGTGTGAAGCTGGACGCAGGAATACAGCCGTGACTTCATGCTGGAAGCGTAGGTGGGAAATAAAAACTCCAGCCCATCAAACCATCATATAGGCCATATTTTAATGACCCCTTTTCTCCCCCTGTGTTTTGTCTCGCCTCAACTTCCAGCTTCAACAGGAAATATCTCAAATTAAGGAGCAAAGATGACATGTTTCAGTGAGACTAAATGATTCAGGACCAGACAGAGTTCATTAGAGACAAAGCAGAAATATACCACCCCATCTTCTCATAATTTTAACTCTAGACCTCGCTGCTCGAGGGTGTTCAATAAATTTTAGGGTTTGTGTACTTTTTTTTTCACCTCATAAGAAAATCACTCATTTCAGTGCCAGAGAGAACAGAGAGGATAAAGACACACAGGCAAAAATACGACCTCTGAGAACTTAATATAAACTGACCAGAGACTGGAACGTAATTTTGTTCTGCCTTAAATTAATCTTCAGGAACAAAGCAGAAGCTGGAAATGTTGACACGCCTTATTAAGTTCAGTTCCCTGACTACAAATAACTGTGTCACTGAATCAAACTGAGGCCATTTGTCTCAGGTGACGTCTCCCGTTGGTGATAAAACCGATCTGAGTGATTCATTAGCTTTGTGCTGAGAGGTTGAGGGATGAGATTAACACTATGTCTTTCTTTCCAGGAGATTAAGACTTTGCATAATGTGCCACAGCTCTACTGCCAGGAGGACACATGCATGCTTCTTATTCATAAGATGCATTCAGGCCAGCTCTGATAATGCTGTATTAAATGTAGGGATCCGTGTCAGCGCTCGGTTCTGTCAGAGTAGCTCTGTCCAAGTATTTTTAGGAGAATTTCAGGCACAAAGGCATCGCAGAAGCTCTGCAGTACGGCGCATTAATGGTACAGTTTCTTCTCTGCGTGCACTTTGAAAGTCTTTTCTGCAGCTGTTCTTCAGTTTGGATGATTTTATGGTTTTACACAACTATGTCCTGTCATATAACACTCTCTGAAATCTGCCGAGCACTGCACAAATTTAAATGTAAAACCCAGTGTTTGTAAAAAATCTGCTTTTATGTTTCAAACAGCAATTACAGAGTAAAACTGAGTTGTCTGTGGTGAAACATCAGAGTAGGTCTCAGTCCGGTGTGATGGTGTGACCGTAAGATCATGTGTCCTGCAATAATTGGCTTGAGGACTTTAAGCTGGAATGACGCTGCCCGTTAAGAGACGGTCGGTCAGAAGTGACGCTTTTATCCCAGCACTCAAGAAGTGAAGTGAATGAATGTGAGCAGCTCCCTGAGCCGAGCTGCAGCACCAACAATAATTAAACTGTAAAACTTCTCATAGTCTGTTTACACGTGGAAGAAACACAATTAAGTTTCACGGAGCAGTCAGGATTGAAAACGTGAGTGTGGGGAGTTTATTTATAATTTATGTCCTGATCCTGTTTGACTAATAGGCTCCAGACACAAGAAACTTCAGTGCAACTCACAGCTACTGCAGTGTGGATTTTAAACAGGGTGGTAATTACCATACTGAACTGTTGAGCACTTGAACCACTTCACCTACTGTCAGGAGCAATTTTACTTTTCATTTCCTGCTTCGGTGGATAAACATAATAAAAAGTACTTCAGCTCTGGACTCTTTGGCACAAAGCTCCTTGGCAGCAGAGGGATGACATTTTCACATGAAAAACATTTATTAGTGTGGCAACATCTTCTACAAATAAAAGGGAATTCTTAAAAGAGTCAATTGTTGCTTCCTGAATAGCAACTGTACTGTTTTCTTACAAATATTGAAGAGGAACCCAAAGAAAGAATCACTTTTGTGGTTTTTTTTTGGCTCTTTATAGTTTATAGAAGCTCTAAAGAACAAGAACCACTCGTCCTGCCTGATAAACGCTGTCAGACGTTAAATAGAAACATTTTGTGCTGCTGAAATAACTGTTAGGCTCCATTTAGACTCACTTTAATCACAGCCTCCTCTTTCATTTGAATGAGGGCTGTGCTGAACCAGGCTCAAGGCTGTTGTGATGTCACAATGAAGCAGTCACTGCCCTCAGCCACGCCCCAAGCCCCGCCCACCTGGACCCACCATCCAACCTTGCAGGATTTGGTTTCTCTGAGTGTTTACCTGAAATCTGCTGTATTTTTATTGGATCACTCAGACAACAGTCAGCCAGGGAGGCTCAGATCCTCTCCTCTGATTGGCTGACTGACCTGTTGTTACTAGAGCTCCAGAGAGAAGCCTGAGAGAGGAGATGTAAAACTACACTGAGATGGTTTTTGGTTCTTAAAGCCACAAATATATCTTCTGGTGGTTCAACACTTCAGATAAAACACAGAAGAAGAGTCAAATATGGGACCTTTAAATGAAACTTGCATTAAAAACTTGCATTTCCATTTTCTACTTCTGTCTCCTGTTAATTGTTTAGTTATCTATGTCAGGAAATGGAAACCTTTCAATACTTTGATAATTCGTATCAATCTCTGGATCGGTTTCATAAACTTCTACAAATCAAATGTGATTTTGGGGCGACTCGCTGACCCCACCCATCATAAGTGCTGCAAAAACTTTCTTTACACTTCCAAATCCGCGTGATTATATGTTAATTATCTTCCTGATGTAACAACACAACTGAGGAAGATGTGGATGAAGGTGAACAGCTGTCTACAAATGCATGACTCACTTCAGCTCCACATCACTGTGTGTTTGCTGAGCCTTTACAGTCCCTCTCTTACAACACGCCCATTTAGTCCCTGTTAACTTGGAAATAAGTCTCATTACTGAAGATAAACGCTCTAATTTCTGTTTCACTGAGACTTGATCAGTTTATAATACTGACAGCTATCACAGACATGTTATCTTTTGTTGCAGCAGACTTGAGGTCTATAGTTATCACCCAGGAACATGCACTTACACAGAGTTAATTAGCCACTGCCCTGCTGGATGGTGCTGCATTGTTGGGCCAGGTTAAACTTTTTTGTCGATGACTCTGTCGATGTGTTGACGTCCTTTGCTTTAGCATCTCTCCCTGGACTCTATTTCACCTGCAGCTCGAGCATCTTTTTAACACGTGATTTGTTTTATGGTCTAAACACCCACTTAATCATCAAAACACAAATAATTAAATACAGACAGAAGCTTCTGATGAGTCAGATCATCTCTAGTTAAAGTATGAAGTTTTTATCACGTGCTGATCGTCAGTTATTCTGCCTCTGCACCAATGTCTCAGTAACACATTGAGGGAATTTGCCACAAACATTCAGTTGGACTCAAGGATAAACTGATTAGAATTTGATGGTAAAAGGTCAAAGGTCAAGGTCACTGCTACCTCAGAAGACACATTTTTGGCTATAACTCACAAGTTCATACACTAATTATGACACAATTTAACTCAAATGTCTGCAAGGATAAAAGAAGTGATGACATTTTATATCCAAATGGTCAAAGGTCAACTTCATTGTGACATCATAATGTTCTGAAAAAACACTTCTTGCCATTATTCAAAGCAGCAGTCAGCAGGCTTGCAGATCCAGGACTTAGGCGGACAATTTGAACAAACACAGGTTTCAGGTCCCTCCCCCACTTTCTGCCGAGCTCCAAAACTGTCTCCCAAGGCCCTCCCCGACTACAGAGGAGGTGGCACACGCCAGAGAGCGTGCATGCATCTTAACTCGGGTGCACGTGCACAGTATCCACGGCAACCGGAGACGCCAGAAAGTGTGGAACACACGGAAGTAAGAACTCGCCTACTCTACTCTGAGATAATGTTAGATAGTGACTTTATACTTTAGGTAAGACTCAGCATTTCTGTTTATTTAGCAACAGTCAACTTCAGGATAAAAAATAAGGTTGAGATGTTTTTGAAAGTACAGCTTGTTAACAGAGCCGAGGTTACTGATAAGCAACAGCATTCACTGCAGCGTTTTACTCACTGGCACTTTGATAAATGTGACATTTTCACCTGTTGGTGTGGACAGAGGTTTGAGACCGAGGCACAGGCCTCAGAGGAAGAGTTACATCCCCTCAGCTGCTTCTGCACGCTGACGGACGGGTACAAGCCAGAGCCGTGTAGTCGGTGCATCTGGCAGCGTGCACGAGGGAGGTAAACCTGTCTGCAGCGTGTGCATGAGCTGTGATTGACAGTCAGCCAACACGCCCCCTGGGTCTGATCGGTGGTATTGAACCAGGAGCGGTGGGTTTTTGCAAATCGCATTACGAGTTGTAGGTGGAGCCAGAGGAGCTGGATTACCTGCTTCATGTGCGACTGTCAGAATATAGTGAAAGATTCAGCAAATTAGACAAAAGGTTGTTCCCTACTGAAGCTTTAACTCTGTAGCTCAGGAAGAGAAGATTGTGCGTTTCCTGCAGATGGTTGGTGGACGCACACGACCGTGAGACGGTAATTCTAGTTTTTTCTTTGTGTTTTATGTGACATGTGACATATTAATAGCTTTCCACTCTTATGCAAAATGCTTTCAGAGGGCACTCAGAGAGCTCACACTTCTGCCAAAGCTGCACATTCTTCTAATGTCTTCCCCCCAAAAAAGTCAAAATAATCTATAGTGATCATAGTGATACACAATCACGGCAGACAGACTGTTTTCTTTTGCATATGAGCACTATTTCATGAGGAAACAGTAGAATATGAACAAACAAGCTCTATCTAAAAAAGAAACTAATCACTGGCTCCTTGGCCGACAGCCTAACTTCACACTTCCCGCTAAATTAAATTTCAATCGGTGAACAGATTTAAGAGATATTCTGCAAATAAACACAGTCAGCCGATCTCAGGCTGCGTCAAACTGTCTGTTCTCATGTCCCACAAACAGCAAAATGTGGAGATGAGGACACAGTGAAGCCAGTCAGGAAAAAAAACTGTGCAACTGTTCAATGTGACACTGACGTAACTTAGACTTGAATTATCAAATTAATGTAATGTTATTGGTGAATTTCAAGGTTGTCAGAGCTGATTTTTGTGAAATAAATAGTTTTCTGAGGCCAGAAACAAACAGTGATCTGTGATGTTTAAAGGGCCACAGCAGAGTTTTGTGAATCACCATCATATTTATTTAATTATTTAATCTTATTTCTAGATGAGCTGTGTTTTATAGTCACTTCATATTTAATTCATCCTGTTGTACAGTTTGACATCGGATCTTCACCGACTCAGCCTCTCACACCAGCTGCATCATGTCTTATGTTAAGTTTATTTTAGCTTGAGCTTGAAAGTCTGAGATAAAGTCAGAATTACAAGATGGTTGTTATCCTTTAAAAATGTTCGATATTGGTTCTGATACCAATACTTTGACTTCAATACTGATTCTTAATGACACTTTGTTCTATACAGATTTTATCAAATCTATTTTCACCACTAGAATCACCACCTCACGGTTGTTTGCCTCCACCAACCAACCAAGCTGCAGGAGATATGGTCACAATCTTTCCTTCGAGAGTTACAGTTGTGAATAATGACCAGAGAACACTATGATGTCAGAGTGAAGTTGACCTTTGACCTTTTGGATATAAAATGTGAAATGGGTCATATAATGAGTCAAATTGTGTCATAATTAGTGAATGAATTTGTGAGTTATGGCCAAAAATGTGTTTTGTGAGCTCACAGTGACCTTTGACCTTTGACCACGAAATTCTAGTTAGTTCATCCTCGGGTAGAAGATGTTAGAGATTCTGATCCTCTCTTCTGATTGGCTGACTGTTTTCTGAGTGAACCAATAAGAATATAGCAGAGAAACCAAATCCTGTAAGGTTGGATGGTGGGTCCAGGTGGACGGGGCTTGGGGCATGACTGAGGGCAGTGACTGCTTTGTTGTGACATCACAAAGTTGCAGAAGTCCTGACGGCTGGTTTTAAGGCTCAGTTTCTGAATACAGGCTGTGTGTATTTCTCTGTGGACTGAGGCTTTGATACTTTCACAGTATTAATATAGAACCTAGAGCTGCTTTATAATCACAAACACATGGACATCTGCCTTTAGATTGGATGGGACCTTTAAAACCAGAGTGTAGACTGTAAACTAGTGATGTGTAGTTAATGGACTGTAACTATATTTAGCCTGTGTTGTTGCTGCTGTAAAAGTCCTCTGAGCTCTGATAGGAGGAGAGGAAGAGTACGAACACTCACCTACTACGACAGGTAGCACCCTCATAGCTTTCCGCTCCCTGCTGTTGATCTTGGCTCTCTTCTTCTTCTGCTGTTGTTGGCTGAACGTCACTGTGGGCACTGAGTTCTCTCTGTACTGCCGAGGATAAGGAATCTCCTGCTGTATGTAGTCGTCCATGTCGTCCAGCCGAGACTGGGCCAAGTCCCTCTCGATGATCCTGGGCAGAGGCATGGGCAGAGGGCCCGGGATGGTGCCGGCCAGTGGGGGGAGGGCGGTGGCGACGGCGGCGTGCTGCAGCTTCCTACAGGCCTCGATGCTGCTGCGTAGTTTGGCTTTCCGGGTCTCCTCCCAGCGCCGCAGCCCACGGAAAACACCGAGGTAGAGCAGGACCATGATGGGGCAGGGGATGAAGAAGGAGCAGACGGAGGAGTAAACTATATAATTGTTGTCTTCCAGTTTGCACTCGGTGGGGTCACGGTTGGGCACGTTGTTGATGCCAAAGATGACAGGTGAGGCTACAGCCAGGGCCAGCAGCCAGGTGGCCGACAGCAGGATGAGCTGACGATGGTCCACATGCTTACGGTTATAATTCAGGGGGATGGACACTGCGATAAACCTGCAAAACCAGAGAATTAGAAGTGACCAACCTGCAGTAACACATGTTCTTTACTGCTTAATATCTAATAATATAATATCTTTGGGCTACTTCTTTCTTGTTCTTCCAACTAGTATTGACCATCTCTGCTTTAAAAATGTGTCAATAATCTCCATTGAAATCTAAAAACATTGTTGATGTTGATGTTTTGGCTCCGGTCCATCCTCTCGAAATGTTCCAGTTTCTTTGAGGAGTTGAAGAAAGAAAGAAATGAACACAATAATCAAAGTACATCAGGACGTCGCGGTCTGTGTTTATTTCTACTTTTTACAGGTTTTTCATGTTTAGATGTTGTTAGCTGCCACTGTTTTCCATTAACACTGACGTTTATTGTTTTTGCAGCATCAGAGTTTGATGGGGAGAAGAAGCTTCAATAATTAATAAACATAAAACTTTTAGTTTTTTAGTATCAACAAAATGCATGAATGTTACTTTGATTTACAACCAGGTTAAAATAATATCAGGTCCAAATGTAGTTAACCTGAGTGACAGTGGACTGCAGGACAGTAATCTGATGAATGGACATTTTCCCACAGAAGCAGTAAATATGAAATAATATAAAGTATTCATACAACTGATATGATATTATTTCTAACTATATAGTCGTGTATGAAACTCGGATCTGAGGGCTGCATCTATGAGAGAAAGTCCAAAGATGAGCTGTGTTTTCTACTTCACATTTACATTTATTCATTTGTCCTGTTACACAGTTTGAAAGTGGAACTTCAATGATTTTACACATCAAGTGTTCATTTTCTTATCATGAGGAGCATGACTCAGCCTGTTACGTCAGTGGTGTCGTGTCCTTTGTGGCTCTGGAGGAGATTTGTCAAGTTTATCTGAGCTTGAGCTTCAATGTCTGAGAGAAAGTCTGAATTAAAAACTGTCAGTATTGGTACTGATACCAACACCTTGACATCAATACTGATTCCTAATGATGCCAATGATCTATTACAACACACATCACAGTGGAAATTTCTGTTTCAGTCTCTTTACACACTCAAACATGTTTGTGTAAATAAAACAGCCAATCGCCAGCATTATTAGATCTTGGTCCAAGCATGCTGCATGCTGATTGGCTCACTGACACTGTTGAGATTTACCCTTTTACTCCTTAAGTATTAAATGATGAGGCATTTATCCATCCTTGATAGTATCAAACCGATTCGATCGGTCTATAAAAGTTTCAAAGTTGGTATCATGGACTTGAAAAGACACCGACAAAGATTCTTTGGATTCATACAAGCCAGGATCAGAGAGAAGCAACTGAAGCAACTTTCACAGTCAAATCTTAGAGCATCACAGTCGACAACATATAGTGTTGGAGACATTGGTCACTAACTGATTAATCCGTCTTGTCTGAACAAACTTGAACACATCAGAATTAAAGTCTTTCCAGTTTCTGACCATTAGATTTGTGGATTTGTTTATTTCATCAGATGTGTCTTGATTTAATTTAAATCTGCATTATTTGATTTTTTTTTTCACCTCAGAACTTGGATCAAACTGTGGACACAACACTGACAAATGATTCCCTTATGACAGTTGATGTGGTGAACAAGTTTGACAGTAGCTGTCCACATACGCAGAGACATTAGCATTTATCTGAAGTCAGATTTCTATCAACCTGATGAAGTCCTGAGGGAAATATCTGGTTCTTTAGCTGCTAACTGCTCCACTATGTTCACCAGCTGCTCTCTACACTGTGTCCTATCATCTCTCACTCACCTTATAATCACCAATTTGGAGCATTGTTTTTTTTTATTTTCTCTCTCTTGCTAACAGATTGTGAACCAAGTGTTTGCTTCAGACAAATTCAGGAAATCCAGTGGTTGAAAAAAAAGTTTTAGTGTGTTTATTTCTGCCTTTTTCCTGAATTAGTTTTGTGCAAACAAACACATTCATGCAGGAGAAGTGCAACTGTTTCCTCTAAATAGGATTTTAGTTTTAAGTTTGGTTTGCAGTGGAATAATTAACCACATCATCCCCTGGCCTCCACAGTAAAGGCCTGCCGTGCCTCTCATGGAGAAGCAGGGGATGATTCATACTCTTATACAAACCTCGACCAGACAAACACACACCTACCTGTCTACACTGATGGCACAGAGGTTGAATATGGATGCGGTGCACAGCATCACATCCATGGTCATCAGGCCGTCGCACACCAGCATGTTCAAGGACCAAACTCCACCCTGAAACTTCACACACACACACACACAGAAAACGAAAAGAAACGCACGAACACCACCTCATTAGCTGCCCCAAATCTGAGTCTAAATATGTGTAATCCTCTTGTGCTTGCACCACTGCAGCTCCCCGTTCAGACAAACATTCCTCCTTTAGAACGGAGCTCTGTCCACAGTCTCCTCTCTGTCTGATGTTTCACCAGGGGAACATGGGGAGGTTTTAACTTCCAGACTGACATTTTTTTTCTAATCCACTCAGAGCATGTGGACAAACCACCGGTGTGACACTCAGTAGATTAGCTCTCTGCAGCCACTGGCACATGCAGGTAACAAGATCACAAATGTGGCTAATTAAGGAGGACTGGAGGGGAGGCCTCAGCAGGGCGTCTCTGAGCCACTGAGATATTTACAGAGACAGGCAGGCAGGTGGCTTTTAATACTTTAATAACGGCTAGATTACACACTTTAAAGCTTTTTATTGCCTGGAAATATTGTGATCTATGGATCATACCTCTCCTGACAACCAGTATGAATCCCCCACTTTCCCCCTGTCCTTAATGAATCCTGATTGAGGAGGGGAGAGAGACAGCACGGCTCAGTGCTGCACGGCCCGTCCTCTGTTTTGTGACATGATGACCTGTTTCTGGTCAGTGTGACTCGCAACTTCCTTTAATCAGATGAGATCCTGTTTATAATTTTACCCCAGATATCTCAAATGTGTGCGTTTAGTTGGGAATATAGAGTCCGGTGCACATGAAGTGCTCTGTCTGCACTGTGACACATCAGCAGGTGTTAGGTTTGGACTGTGAGACAACAACAACAGGCCCCAGGACACAGACACTGAAAAGGGCCCCCACCTCTTCTGCAAGGGAGCAGAGCTACACAGTCATGTTAAGTCTCTTTATAGTTGGGTTGCATGTCTTTTTAGTCACTTTGCACATCTTTGCACTCGTCTTGCGTCTCTTTTTTGTCTCTTTCTTTTAGTTTTGTTATCTCTGTGTAAGTTTGCAGTCACCGTGCGTCTCTTTCAGTGACACCCTGCAAGAGAAGCTGCTGGTTGCAAACCTGCAGCTGAATTCAGTGGAGGGGCTTCCTGACTTCCCGCCACAGCAGATCCACACTCACACATCAAACCAAAGCATCGCGGCACATTGTGAACCCACCGGGGCCCCCCTGGCCCCTGAGGCCCCTGTAGCGCGGCTCTTACCTCTGCGTAAACGAAGAGCGGCAGCACCAGCAGCGCCAGCAGCAGGTCGGCCACCGCCAGGCTGACGATGAAGTAGTTGGTGGTGGTCTTCAGAGCCTTCTCCAGGCGCACGCTCAGGCACACCAGCACGTTCCCGCCGGTCACGGTCACTATCAGTAAGACCCCGAACACGAGCGCAGGGAAGTTATAACGCGTGGGGGGGTTCACGCCCGTGGAGTTGTCCGACATGGTGGCAGACTGAGAGCGGCTCTGTCCGGGCTGCTTTTCATCAATGATCCGTATCCAGCCGATCCGAGATCAGCGGGGGGGCCACAGGTGTGGTAGGTGTGAGTGTTTCCGTGGGGTGGGGGCTCGTCCACCCGTGCGCTCCGCTCTCCAAGCGCGGATCCACTCAGCGCGCAGTGACCAGGTCCCCGGTGATCCGTCCCCTCAGCCCCGCTCCGCAGTCCACTCACAGCCGCCGGACCGACACCGGCGGACCGCTGGTGTCGGAGCGTTGTGTGGGTCGGTTTCCCCGCAGCCTCCTCTCCCCGCAGAGCGGGCGAATCAGAAGCCAACGGCTTAAAACGCAAATCTGCTTACGGAGGCTCTGGTGTGAGCACAGTCCCCGCAGCAGCATCAGGAGAGGAGGCAGCGCGGTGATGGACGCTTCCTCAGTGGTGCGACCGTGTGGCCGTGGCCCTGCTGGAGCACGGACCAGCTGATCCGCAGCCCCCACACATCACGGATGTCACCAGAGAGAAGGACACAGCAGAGACTCACCGCTCTGAACTTTTACACTCAGTCTAATACACGAAGTACATTGATTACTACTACTACTACTACTAGGTCTACTACCCTTCTGCTACGCAATGCTAGTACTCAATACTACTATTCTAGGCTGCTACTTCTATTACTACACCACTATTATATTTTTTTACTGCCACGGTTACTTTTACTACTGATATTCTCTCTCTATGACTACTGATACTACCACATTACTACTACTGCTACTACTGCTGCTACTTTACAACAATGACTACTGATACTATTTACTATTGCTTTTCTATTTTGGTGACAACTGATACTACTACATCTTCTACTACTACTAAAGTACCATTACCTCTACCATCATTCTACTACTAATATGACTACTGACAGTAATGTCACTCTCCTCCTCCTACTTCAAATTAGAGTACTACTACTACTACTACTACTACTACTACTACTACTACTACTACATCAAACTACCACTATTACTTTTTATATTGCTATTTCTACCACCATTTGTAGGCTGCTATTCTTCTACTGCGACTACTATTACTATTCTACCACTGCTATTATTACTACTATTTATGTTTCTACTATTACTTGTACTAATACTGTTACTTATACTGTTACTTCTACAGTATTATGACCGCTAATCCTACTGCTCCAACCGTGTCTGGTAGTACTACTGTCCTGTCCGGCAGCCTCCACCTCTGCAGAACATCTGGTGAAACGAGACTCTGCCTCACAGTACTTCAATGTACCACACTTAACTATTTCTACCACTGCTAATTCTACTACCACTACTGATAAAGTACTACTACCGGTACTACAGGTACTGGTACTACAGCTACTGTTTCTACTACTGTTACTGCTGTTCTACGTCTGCTGCTGCTACCACGACTACCAATACTACTACTGCAACTTCTGATACTACAACTACCACCTTCTACCACTTACAACTGATTATGGTGATACTACTGCTACTACTACCATTACAGTACTACTACCACGTGCTGGTATTCTTCTACTCCTATTAGTACCTTTACTAATATTGTACTAATATTAGTACCATTGTTACTGATGATATCACTTCTGCTGCGAATGCTACTCCATCTGCTGCTGCAGGTTCTGGTTCTGCTGGTTCTGCTGGTTCTGCTGGTTCTGCTTGGATTTAGTTTTTTGAACCTTGAAAATCGAGTAAATGTGTTTCTCAGAGGGAAGAACATGACACCCTGCTTTACTTTGATGGATGTTTACACAACAGTACTTCGTCTCATACCACATGTATAATTAAATGTAGCTTAATTAAAAGTTTCCCACAGTTTTTGACAACTTGTGATCGAGTCTGACGCTCTTGAACCGACCAGCTTTGATGGGAGTTTGAGGAAACTGGGCTGAGGGGAAATTAGGTCAAAATGTGAAATGCTCCTCACCAGTGATGATGAGTCTGTTCCCAGTGAACAGAACCAACGTCATCACTAATTTGATCACCAACGACCTCCTGGTCTGTCTCATCTCAAAGGGGCGTCAGTGGGATGATGTGTGGACGCTGTAGCGTCCAGGTCATTAACATCATTTCACCTGGATGTCCCGCCCTCGTCCTCATTACATCATGGCTCCAGATGATGAGCCTGCCTCCTAAATGCTTCTGGTATCGAGGTTTTAATCTAGACGTTCTAACAATCTCCTTGTTTTACTTGAATCCCAACAAACCATTGAGACCATTGCAAACCAAAAAAAAAAAAACAAGCGTTTTACAACTGTGGCAGATTTAATATCATTTCTACATCTCATGTAGATGTACTGTACACATCATACTCACCTCTAACCAGCAGCAGTCGATAAGATGTTTTAGGCTGATTTCTTTCAAAAGAACCTCCTGTAAATTTGCACTTCATAGCTACACCAGTGTTGTAGTAACTTGACTTGAACACTGCTGACTTGGACTTGCTCTCAGACTTTGTTGTGTTAGTGTTAGTGTTAATGTGTGTGTGTGTGTGTGTGTGTGTTGAAACACTGACAGTTGTGTCATTTGTGTTTGACGGCGACTTTTCTGATTTATCTGTCAGCCCTTTGTACCAGAGTGGAGGCTGGAGCCCAACCTGACTCAGACTAAACCTTAATGATCTGGACTTGGACTCAGGTAATGGGGACTCAACTAAGACTCCTCTTTGGTCATTTAGACTTGGACTTGGACTCAAACACTGGCGACTCGAGACTGAACTTCAGAGATTTTGTGGCTTGACTACAACACTGGGCTGCACACATCACTTCATGCTAAAGGACTGAAGCTAAAGCGAACAGGACCCAGTCAAAAAGTCAGTACCCCCACCTTCAGATGGGGGTTTCATACAATATTTGTATCCTTCTTTTTGCACTTTCTATTTACATATGCATATTCATAGTATATTTTTATTTATGGTATTTATATCTTTCCATTCTGTATTTTTATTTCTATTCTGTCTACCTCAGTATTCTATTCTATTGTATTTTTGTATTCTAATACACCGGACTGCTGTAACAACCTAATTTCCCTTTGGGGATGAATAAAGTCATCTATCTATCTATCTATCTATCTATCTATCTATCTATCTATCTATCTATCTATCTATCTATCTATCTATCTATCTATCTATCAGATGATTAATGTAGAAGACAGACAGTAAATATAAAGTCACAGCAATGATCATGTATTACAGTTACATAGTTACATAGTACAATGTTGTAAATGAAGATGTATTAAAATATTCTAACTTAACCCTTTTTGGATGTTTGGAGGTTAGACTTTTACTTTATTGTTGTAAAAACTATAAGTTTCACTTTTATGAGAGAAAGGTTTTAGGATGAGGACAAACCCTCAGCATCTCAGAATGTGTTGGTCCTGAACTGACCTGTTGCAATCAGAACTTACAACCCTGCAAAATAATTTAGTTATCTGATGATGAACTCCTCTGGAAGTGAAATCAGTTTACTGCTGTAGGGATTATAGGCCAGGAAGTCTGCTTAAGATTCAGTCCGTCCCTTTCACTTTAGCTCTTGGTGCTTTTGGTTTTGGACAGGCTGAATAAAAACCCATGATCCTCCAGACTCTTTGGAAACAGAGTATTGTTCTCAGTAGTCAGAGAAATTATAGATGTATACAGAAGGTTAATACAGTCAGTGTCTCTCTCAGGGGCCACTTACAGGACTATAACAAAAAAAAAAATCCTGTTGCAGACAGACATCTATAAAACTGTTCACATGATGCCACAAACTGCAAACATGGTCAGTTGTTATTTCTTGTTTTAGGAATTTTTAAACCACGAAGACTTAACATTTATAGACTTGCCCAGAGTCATTGCTCTTCCACGTCAGCGGACATGGAAGCAGAGTGGACCAGCACCATCTCGGAGCCTGGTATCCAGACTTTCACAGGCTGAGCTCTGATTGACTCACTGATTGCTGTTAGTGCAGAGCTGGTTTTACTGTTTTAAACATCTGAAATATTTGTTTCCTTTGACAATTATGAAACTTGATGATTTGACATGTCAGTTCTCACATTTTGTGTCTGAACCGTTTGAAAACCACATGTAGCAATGACGTTGACTCTGGATAATCGTTGGTGAAAACACTTCCCACCACCACTCTTTAGTTTTGCTGTTTATTCTTATAACCTCAAGGAGCAAATATCTTCATATCTTCTGAAAAAAAATTTTGGCTCTTGACTTCAGTCGGAAACAGAGCAGCTTTTAATCTTCTAGTTTTCACCCCACAATGTTATATTCAGACATCACATGCTCAGAACAGCTGACAAGTTTTCCTGTGACTGCTACTTTTGAATCTCAGTGTAAAGGTGTTTGTGCCCCGGCAGCTCCTGTGGCATGAATATCATTAGAACAAAGTCAGCAGCAATTAGCTTTTTACACGTCGTCACAAGCCCTCGGGAGGAAGAGGAGAACTTGAAGAATAGCACACATGCTTAGAAAAAACCACAACGCAGATGTTTAACGCGCCCTAAATCCTCTGGGCAGAAAATACATAAAGAGAAGGAAGATCACTGAAGTATGATCCCACTGCTGGAGATAAAGGGAACCATGTAAGCCAGTCTCGCCTCTTTGGGTGCACAGAATTTCCTTTTAAGTGCATATTAATCACACTGAGACGAAAGCTGCAGGCTCAGTTGATAAATGAGGTGTAATGTTTAAGGTTTCCTGTCATCACAGTGATCAGTATCTACATGTGAGCAAATGCTGGCAACAAAAAGTGTGTTTAAAGATAAAAAAACACGTGTTCTTATGCAATGACAGGTGGATGACAAACAATGAGCTAACGTCTCAACATGGCAACAAGTCCTCTGACGCTGCTGATGCTCTGTCTCACTCTGACTACAGAGACTGATGCCAACAGAGCCGATAACAGGAGACAAAAACACTCTTCTAGGTGGATACACTCTCTGCTCTCTTGCTGCTGTTGAGTGTTAAAAGTTCACACAAAAAATCTTTGAAAAATTCCCATGAATTTCTGTCTTCTGTGTAAACCAAGTGGCTGAAAAATGAAGGTAAAACGGCAAAACTGCAGTTCCCCAAATGACTCCTGATCCCCACAGACTCCTATGTTAAAATGTCCAACTTACAGCCGGTGGCGGTTCTTGTATCAGAACTTAGTGAACCACACAGACATAACAACATGTACAGTTATAATACCAAAAATATCATGAATACAAAAAGTAACAAGAACAGAAATAAACTAGTATAATAAAATAAAATAAGAATAGAGAATGAAATTTCTAAATTGCACAAATCCAATCCAATTCATCTTGATGTGCAGATCCATTTTGTATTATTTTTAATGATTTCACACAACTCAGAAAAATAACATATATGTGAGACTTTGGGCCTGAATTCACAACATTATCAATGAAATGTGTTTCATTTGGAAGCAGTTCGTGGTGCGATTGACTTTAGCCCATTAATTACATTAGTTGTGCTCTGTCAGATGGATCACCTGCTCCAGTACAGACACCTGAGGTCCAGAGGTGAACCTATTATTACAATTATTGTAATATTACATGTTTTACTTTTTTTTGTTTTACTAATTTTTCAGTCCTACTTCATCGGTGGGATTGCTTCTATGTTCTTCAGAGGTTTTCGTATTCTGTGCTTCAGCTCATTCAGTTTAAAATCAAATAACAGATTAGGCAATATGCTGCCTGGTCCCATCAATAAAGAAAGAACTACATGGGAGATGTAGTCCTATAATATATAGTTTCATCAAAATGGCCTCAACTAATGGTCGACTTTGTAGCATTTTGGAGCTTTCAACCAGTCTTCATCAGTGAATGGCTCAGATGACGTCATGTGACCTACATGTTAAACTGTAGTCACATGATAACAGGTCGGGTTCTACGGGGGGAGCTGGTAACCTCTGTGTCTGTTCAAAGGTAGTCTTGGGCACCATCCACTGACTCCTGGTCGATGACCTTTGACCTCTTTCCAGTCGAGGCTGTGATTGGTTTCGGTCACATGTTCACACCATAGACAGCGTGCAAAGATGGACGCAGCCCCAGTGACGGTGAAGAGTCGTTTGCTCTGCCGTCGCCATCTTGGCAGTGCATGACTCCGCCTTTAACTCCCGGCTAATCCAAAAATTGGCAAAGAGGCGGGGCCTGTGTGGAGCGCAGACTTCAGTGCATGTCAGAAGCAAGCATATGCTCACCCACCTGTCACTCAAAGCAGCCACGCTCTCAAGTATTCATAACTTTAAGCCTTGAGTTGAGCTGAGTTGAGCTGAGCTGAGTTGAGTTGAGTTGAGTTGAGTTGAGTTGAGTTGAGTTGAGTTGAGTTGAGTTGAGTTGAGTTGAGTTATATAAAAGTTCAGCCCTTCTAACACGCGAGCCTCAGGGGACTGACTCGCTCTGGGATCCAGCCTCGTGACCATTAGTAGAACTGCAGGTTTCAGCACTTCACACTCAGCCTCAAAGATTGTTGCTTGATCCACACACACCTGATGTTTGTTTCAGGTGTTTGAACGTCTGTCATCTCACTGATGCAACGTTAACACAGCTGATATCAAGCATATCAACACTCAGAACGTCTTCTCTCTCTTATCTTCAGGGCGTCGACCTCAGCCTGAACACAAACTGTATCTTCTCACTGGTTTTTTTTAAGTCTGTGTGTTTTTTGAGGGGTGGAGAGTCTTTGATTCTCAAATCAAAATGAATCTTGAAAAAAGGCAGCAGCACTCCACCACCATCCTTTACCACTGAGCTGCTACTGAAACACAGGTGAGCCAACTGGTCCTGATCAGGGTCAGTGTCTAACTGACATGCAGTTTTTGATTTTTTTTCAAGTGAACTGCAATGATTTGGAAACATCTCACAGGCTTCTGTCTGTATGTAAATGATGAAATGAAAGTGTAATTCACTGGTTGATGTTTTTGTAGAAGCAGGAGCTGCTGTGTGTTCTGGACAAAGGGCTGCAGGGCTGCAAGAGTCAGACAGACTGATTGAACTTAAGGTAAAGTCCTGCTGTGTGTGTCTGTCTCATTTATCAGTGCTGGAGTTTGGTGGTTTGCTCCACTAACGTTAGTCTGCAGGTGATGGGCTATGAAGTATTAACTAAACACTTCACCTTTGTCTTGCAGAGATAATTATAAAGTCATTAAACGCTCAGCATTTAATGACTTTTCCTGACTGAGCCAGGCGTGAGCCATTACAATGTCTGTGCACGAGCATGAATCTCAGAGTCGAAAGAGGATTAACATCCTCCTCGGCACTGGTGCAGGTCAGGGAGCAGGATGTTGCTTCCTGACCCTGGTAGAAATTTAAAAATTAATAAAGCCAAGATGTTGATCAAGCTAACATCTGACTGAAGACTGTGTCCCCACAAGAATATCAACAAAGTCTGTTTTTGACATTTCTAATCTTAGTGATACTCTGAGTTGATTTTCAATAGAAATCCTGCACAAATTATCTCAAATAAAGGATGGTGACATTTATCTATTTGCAGTGTATGAAACTCTGACAGAAATGGATCAAAAGTGTTGTTACCTCCCACTGTTTCTTTCATCCTAAGCTCTGCTCTGTCCTCTTTAAGTGGGTTCCTGCCACTTGGCAACAGGTTCTGCAGGTCAGTCTGTCCCTGCATGAGCCCGCGATGGCTTTGTAACCCAGCAGGCAGTGATCTGGTCAAAGATAAGCTATTTATGGTGCAGCAGTAATAATACATTAAACTGTAATATTAAAGAAAGAAAACATGGGAGCTCCTCATTTTGTCTGGGAAGGAAACTTAAAAAAAAAAAAATGCATACGAAGGCAGGATGAGATGAAATAGAGCTGAGGCTAATTACTGAAGGATGGTGTGTATCTGTGTAGAGAGGAAGGTGGAGTGAGCTTCCCAGCCTAAAAGAGGAGCGATGCAACCTGACAACCTAATGAAGACTATTGACCCACACAGAAATAAAGGCAAAGAGATAAATAAAGACACAACACCAGATCACAAAAGGCAAAGACCTGATTAAAAGCAGTTAAAAACACATAAAACAGCTGCTAAATTAACTTGTCTTATTCCTCGACATTAAACATTAAAACTTTCTGACATTTTATATTTTAGCTGCTTATTATTCTTCCCTGGACGCCTCCTAACACTGTGACAGATCCTGTGCCAAGCAGCATCGACTGGGAGCTCAGTGCTGACGAGATCCATTCAAGTTCACTTTCACACTGTACGACTTTATTAACATGGTTTAAAAAAGAAAAAAGAAAACATCATTTATTTATGACTTTATAGCCTTATTTTAGAGGTCATAGTGTTAATTCTGTTGTATGAAAGTGAGTTTAGCTGGTCTGTTGCTAAATGATGAATGAAAATAAAAATAGTTTGTCTGTGTCATGATTTTACCTGTTTTTAACAACTATCACAGGAAGAAACGTTTAAAAGATGACGTGAGTAATAGAGAAGCAGTCAAACCTTTAAATAGTGGAAAACATGAAGACCTGACATTTGTTTGTTTCATGTATTAATGTGAGGAAGATTCCTCTGCTCATTTTTTATGCACAGATTGAAAATGTGCATGAAACAGGTAGATTTGTTAGGTTGATTTGATCAGTTTCAGAGCAACATAATAATTCATGTGTGGTGGAGTTTGTGTCCAGTGTTCCCGCTCTTTTATCTCAGTGTTTGGTCTCCACCTGCTCCTGAGGGAGACATCTGGTTCTTTAGCAGCTAAATGCTCCACTGCTGTTTGCTGCTGAGCAGGTCGAGGACAGTGGCTTTTTACAGTTGTGTCTCTGGAAACAGCTGCAGCTGAAAGCGGCGTTGTGAAAGCGATGAGTTGGAACCAGAGCAGTAAAGTTGTGTCCAGACATAATGAGCTGAATCGCACTGTAAAGCTCCGTAAGCTGAGGGGAGCTGCTGATAATCCTCTGCAGGTTTGTCACTACAGTCGACCTCCTTCACGTCGTCCAGTTGTTCTCTTGTTATTTTACATTCATTGCAGCTGCTTGAAAGAAGCTTTTAAATCAGAGGGAGACTCGACCCAGAGCAGAGCGAGCATCGAGTCACTGTGAGTGGAAGTGACAGCAGGCTGCCACCTCGTCCCGAGGCTTTCACCAACTGTTCACTGTGTCCAGTTCAAACCCGCTGGCTGCTCTCTGGGTCAAAGGTCAATGGTGTGCGTCTTGAGGCTCGTCGGCAGCTGCTCTGTTTGTTGTTCACACTTGTTTCTCATATCATCACGCCCACGTGACCGAGCGCTGTCCCATAATCCTCAGTGCGTGATGTCACAGGGTCAGCCACAGGTCAGACCAGGTGACTTATCCTGACTGTCGACACTAATGATGCAGGTCAGGAGCTCAAGTACAAGTACTGACTCCAGACTGTAAAAATACTTCAAAATACTTAAAGTACAAATACTGACTCCAGACTGTAAAAATACTTCAAAATACTTAAAGTACAGCTACTGATACCAGACTGTAAAAATACTTCAAAATACTTAAAGTACAGCTACTGATACCATGCTGTAAAAATATTTACAGTATTAAAAGTAAAAGTACTGATACCATAGTGTTAAATGTACTGATACCACACTAAAAATAAAGAATTTAAAGTACTGAAATACTGATACCAGATATCAGATATCAGTACTTTTACTTTAAATACTGTAAATATTTTTTACAGCGCTGTATCACAAACTTTTACTTTAAAAATACTAATACAGCACTGTAAAAATGCTTAAAAGTATTTAAAGTTTAAGTACTGATTCTACACTGTAAAAATACTTGTTATATCATAAAATTATTTTTATTGATAAGAAGCATTTTACTGTTGTGGTTGGTTGTGGTCGAGCAAATTGTTTTGATGTTTTGTATTATTAATAATTTTTTCTAATTAAATTATTTTTACAATTAATTGATTGATTGTCTGGTTTGTAAAACCAGTGCTCACAGCGACACCTGTACGACATTTGTTTTGTCCAACAGAGAACCTCAAAATGATTAACAATAAATTTAAAATAATTTAAGTAATTAAAAGGAGAAGCAGGAAATTTGGAAAGTGGGAACTGTGGAAATGATAATCAACAAATCATCTTATATTAGTGTGTTTGTAAAGTAACCAAAGCTGAATGAATGTGACAAGTAAAATATCATGGTATGAAAAGAAAATGCTCAAATAAAGTACAAGCACCTCAGATGTGTACATAAGTACAGTACTTGAGTAAATGTACTATTACTATTATTATTTTCCATCACTGGCTTTAACAGCTCCTCCATCAGGGCTGTCAGTGCAGCTCACCAGACCACAGTGACAGAAACATCATGTTTACAGGTTCTAAGAAACAAGAGCTGTGGGCCTTAGATATTTTTGTAAATCTCTGATATTGTGTCAGAACAACCTACAAAATGTGTATAAAGTTGTGAAGAAGCTGTGAATCTGTATTTCACTTTATGGATGTGAACTCAGACAAACTGACACACACGAATACTTGGTAACAAAAATGATGAAAATGTAAATGCAGTTTTGAGTAAATGTTTGGATTTAACTGCTGGAGGAAAAAGTTTCACTTCTTAACATTTGTTTTACATGTGGATGGAGTGTGTGTGTGTGTGTGTGTGTGTGTGTGTGTACACAACAGGAAGTTTGTCGGACCAACACGTAGCCAGCATACATCACCTTTGAAATGTTTTAATAAGACTGGACTTTTTGTGCAATTAGTGACTAATCTGACCAACAAAATACAAAGTAATTAAAATTACACTGCTTTGTATTACTCAGTAATAATAATAATCCAATAATATAATCTGTGTAAATTACTACGAAATTCAGTACATTCAGTAGTACTTTTACTTACTTTACTTACTATACTTTACTTTTACTTTATTATTACTTTAACTTAAGGACCAGAATACTTTTTCCAGCACTGATTTATGTTAATGTTTTTAGCTCAGAATAGAATATCTCCTCTTATGGGTTCTTAGAGGTTGATAAATAGCTCAGTCTTTACATCACAATCCCAATTAAAGAAATCACTGTAAACAGACATTGAACAATTGTCCTGTCGACCCACAAGGCTTAGAGCCACAGCGTTTTCTCTCTCCGCTTTAGGCAGAACAAGAATGCTATTAAGCAGGTCTCTAATGAGATTAGCTTCTCTGCTAAACCACCAACCACAAGTTACAGTTACATCACCAACACTGCACAAATTATTATATAAAAAGGGTCAGATAAAAGTCCAAAGTTTTGCATCACAAACACACTAAACCCAGACAAGAACAAGACTGAGAGTTTATTTCCACACCAGCGGCTCTGTGAGGCTGAAATTCTCATTACACAAGAAACTGATCTGTAACGACTGGAAGATACAGAAAACTCTCAGAACTGCAGGTTTAAATGAGCCTGAGCAGAGTCAGACAAATACAGTCCCTCCACCCCTCACAGGAGAAGACACCCTCAATGAGGCTGCATCATTTGTATTTGTTTTGTGTGTCTTTGTGGTTATTTAGTGTCGCTGTAATGTTTTTCATGTATTTGCAGTCATTTGTTCTGCTAATACTCATTTAGTGTCTCCTCTGAGTTATTCTGTGTTTCTGGTTTTGTGTCTCTGTAGTTTTTTCTTGTGTCTTTGTAGTTGTTTTTTGTCTGTTTGCAGTAATTTCACATATCTTTGAAGTCATATTGCATGGTAGTTGTTTTGTGTTTGACCCCTCTGGGCTTGAATTCACTTAAATTAGAATGAAAGATAAAGCCCTAACTCTCTTTGCATGTTTCTGTTGAGCTCTTTTCAGTAATTTCACAATCCACTGTGATTGTTTTAAAATGAGTTTTGTGTGTTATTTTCACATCACAAATTTTCACAAATCTGCCTCATGAATCACAAAAAATTGAATAAAATATTAAACATCCAGTCTAAACCTCTACAGCGCCTCTGACGGTTCCTGGTCTGAGGAGCTCTGGCTCCTCCTGATGGTCGGAGGGGAAAGTGACTCCTTTAAAATAAAAAATGAAAAGTCCCCGACACGCTCACGAATGGACGGAGCTGTTGCGAGGTGCAGTATCCTCCCTGAGAAAAGTTCAGCTGAGCCTCAGTGTCACAGTCTGTGAGTCAGTGAGGAGCATCGCTGCATGGAGACATAATATATGAGCTTCATGTGACATCAGGACACTGTGAGCTTGTTGTTCCCACACAGAGGAGATGGGCAGGGGGGGCTGGTGTGTCAGTATTGAGAGCATTTAGTCTCAGCCTGGTGTGTGTGCACAGTGGTGCCTTGTCCACATGTGAGGCCGTTATGTGTCTCAGTTTGTGTTGGTGTAACTTTCTGTCATTATTACTGAGAGAAGCATCAGCGAGAGGAAAACATGTCTGACCCTTCAAAACACGTGGCACACTTTTCAACAGCTGATATTGTTTCACTTTGTTTACCTCTGACTAGATGGAGGTTTCTCCCTGAAGACAAACGTAGTAACCGTCTGTTGAAACTGACATGAACGATGCAACCTCTAGCGCTATCGTCAGGTCAGTCGGCGTGGGGGTGACATGCAACAGAGGTGCCTGGCCAGATGTGAACGAGGGACGTTGTGGTTCTTAGTCAGCACTTTAACCCGAGTCTTAAACTTGTGCTGACTTCTTATGAAAACTAAAGAGGCCTGAGAACGGTTACGTGCTTTTGCAACCTCCCATCTGTCCAGTACTTCAGGATCCTCCAAAATCCTGTGGACAATGGGTGTTCTTTAAAAAAATATTACTAAATAAATAAATAATACTATAATATTATTGTATTAATAAATTGTTTTTTTAATATTATTGTAAAACAGTGCATAGTTTCAGAATACTATGCTTATTGAAACAAACAGGAAAAGTTAATTATTGAAATTAAATATCTTTTCAGTATGTTGCAACCATCCCTTTTCCGTGTTGCCATGCTCCCCAGAGTTGGGGTCAGCAACATTTGAATTCTTCCATTCATTTAAAGTGAATAATGTTTCACATGTAATCATCTTTAAATGGCATATAGGTATTTATCAGACAAATATAAGTTTAACATATAAATGTTTGGTTGGTCCCTGAGTAACTGAGATAATTGCAAAAAGTGTTGCAACCGTCCTCAGACTCCCCAATATTATATTCATAGATACATTCTCATTTTTAATACATATATTCTAAATCAGTGGTTCTCAAAGTTGGGTCTGGGGGTCCTTGGGGGTCCCTGGCAAAAACGGGAATAATTTATTTTCACCATAATTCCATCCATAAGTGACCATCCGTGACAGGTCACGGGCTTCAAGCTCTCACTGTAATAAAACGTCCAAAAGCAAAACTCTTATCAGATGTGGGACTGTGGTCTAATCTGTGAAAAAGTTTGAGAACCGCTGTTCTAAATCATATAAAATTTGTCTGAAAGAGAAAATACATGAGAGTGAAAACGTTGGTGTGTAAGAGGAAAAACATATGAATACTGTATGAGAGTGAATATAGACAGTAAATACGACACTGTGCAAAAGTTCAGCAATAAAAGTAAAGTGAGGATTCTTTTTAAAAAACAATGCTGTGAATAGAAAAGTGCAGTAAAGAGAAAAAAAACCTAAACCAGATCAGTATTTGCTGTGACCCCCTTTGCCTTAAACCAGTTCTCCTCAGTCCACCACTTCTTCAGGTACTTGGCAGTTAGGTTGTTCCAGCGTCTTGGAGAACCCGCCACAGTTCTTCTGATTTAAGCGTCTGTCTCTTCTTCTGATCCCAGACTGACTCCATGATGTTGATCTGTTTGGACCAATCAGATGCTTCCCTGATGGTGCAGCATGATGGATACAGATCTAAAGTGCCTGAAGCTTGTGTGCAGAACTGTCCATCCTGAATGTGTGACAGAGGAATTAATGTACTGTCATATATGTATCATATGTTTTATGTATGTACACATGTCCTGTGTGTATGAATTTCACATTAACAAACTGATCCAACAGCGTTAAACAGGTCAGATTAACCTGAAGAGAGTTTAGATATGTGAGAAATGTTTCCAGCTGCCAACATTCCTCTGCTGACTTGCTCCCAGAATGCATCAGGGCCACCAATACAGAATGACCCGTAAAACAGATGCAAGTATTTTAGTGGGAGGCAGCGAGTCCTCTGCTGGCAGGCGCTTAATGCAATATGTGCCCGTAAGATGAAGTCACAAACATTGCAACTGTAGTCGACTCCCACTCGCCGGGCAGCACAGACAGGGCATTATGTGGACGAGTACCAGCTGGTACCACGGGCTCCTCATCCTCCTCGGGACTTCATTTGCTGGTGCCTCTGAAATTGGGACATGGAACTGAAATTGAAGATCAAACCTGTGAACGGTCTCCTCGGATGCATTGTCGCCGTCTGCTTTTGTACAGTTTGTGCGGCTCAAAGACGTGAGTAGGGCTGGGGTGTCTGCTGAGGGCAGGAGGGCAGCGGTGGATGTTGGTGAGGCTGCAGAGTGTGAGAGAGGCAGTTTGTGGTTTCAATGCTTGGTCCTTTAAAGTAGTGGTACCCAACATTTGGCTTGTGGACCTTTAAACTGAAACTGTTTCCTGTTGAACTCTAAGCACAAGAACTCAGAGTTCTTTGTTCTTCGATCGTTTCATTTGCAGGATGTTCACAGGCCTGAGGATGTGAAAGTATCTGATACTTCCCTTGAAATACGCAAAAATTTGACAAAAATAATAAAATGTCGACATCATTTTGTGCAGAAAAAATATTCTTTTGTTCTCTTTAATCATCAGATTTTATGGCACCTCTCCAGGTCCTGACCCCAAGTTGAGAACTGCTGCTTAAAAAATGGAAAATACACAAAAACAAAAACAATCAAATAATTAATTTGTTTACTCCACATGACCAGAGTAGGTGGAATTGGAAAGAACTGTCAGCAGTACTGGCAGGTACACACTGTTTATCAGGTACACCTGTTCAGTCAGAGGCACCTGTGCTGCCTTTAGGTCGACTGTTGTGATGCCTTTAAAGTTTTTATTGTTTTTGTTGATGCTGTCACAGTGTTAATTCAGTTCTTTGTTTTATTATTGAGCTCATAGTCAGTGATGGTGTTGTACTGTGTTACATTCAAAGGTGTTCCTAATGACCCTCATGTCTGTAAATAGGGAGGACAGAAAATTAGTAACACCTCTAAATATAATGTTTAATATATCAGATTTACACATTTCTGTGCTGCAGGCCTTTAGATGTTAGACAGATTTATTTTTGAGTTTTGTTTTTTTTTTTTGCTACTGATTTTTACAGTTTTTTGCCTCTGAGTGTTTCCAGTATGGACGGATTATGAGACAATCTGTCCCTGGGGACAGACATGTAGCTGTGTCTCTTTTGTGATCTTTTTACATCTATATTTACTCATTCTACAGATCTTTGAGGTCTTCTTGTTTCGTAGTTTTGAGTCTCTGTGGTCATGTTGTGTCACGTCAGTTTGTGTCTAGTCACGCTCTTTGTGGTCACTTTGCTTCTCTTTGTATCTTGTTTTCCATGTTGTTTAGCTGTTTTGCATCTGTTTGTCATCAGTTTGTGTAACTCTGCAGTCATTTGATTTGACTTGTTGATTTTGTGATCAGATTTAGTTGCTGTTGGACAAAGTCGGGCTCTCTCCTGTGTTTCCAGTCTTTGTGCTAAGCTAAGCTAACAGAATGTTTATGGTAGCCTTATATTTACTGTGCAGGCATGAGAGTCTTCTCATTTAAGTGAATTATTATATAAGTGAATATGAAACTATTCTAGCATCAACTTTTCATTATTATCACATCTTTTGGCTCCAACTTGAGAGACCATGAGTCAAAATCTAGTTTTTAACCTTTATTATTGTTGTTTATGTTGTTGTCACATTGGGCAGAATCCTAAATTCAATTCTATTCAATTTTTATTTTGATCCATACCCATATAAAAACACACATACACAAAACAACAACAAAAACTAAAACTAAAACTAAAACTAAAACTAAAACTGAAACTAAAACTAAAACTAAAACTAAAACTAAAACTAAAACCAAAAACAAAACAAAAACAATCAAACAAACCACCATGTTTGACCAAAGAAGAAAAGAGAATTGGAAAAAAAAGGCTTCCACTGCTACATTTATGCAATGTTGATAATCATATCTCAGCTTTATATCTATTCATCCCCATGGAATGAAGTTGTATTAATCATATAAATATAAATAAGTAATAAAATGACCACAAACTGACTCAAAGAAAAGCTGGGACCAGGCAGTTTTGTTTCAGCACAGGAGCTCGGACTGGTCTCTGCATGTAAACTTAATGAGAGAGAGGAGGAGATGTAGTTCACAGTTCACGATAACAATATAATCATGATATCTATGGAAAATTAAAACAGTCATAATAATAATGATAATAATAAGGCCGTAAGTCATATTCATCTTTAACTTTTGTCTCTTTTTTGTCAAATGAATTAGACTGAAATATGAGAGTCTGTAACTGTTACTGTACAAATATGAACAAAAAGAATAATTACACCTAATGGACAGAGAAAAGGCACCGAGATGAAATGATAAACAGAAGGTCCACAAGGCCAAACATCTGTGTCAATATTTCGTTTTCTAAATAATGATCCAGACCTCATTTTTATTTTTATTTATTTATTTATTTTTGTTATTACCCATAAAGTGTGATCTACCTGTTGCCTCTCACCTGTCTCAGTTTGCACGGTGCCTCCTGGTCCTGTGACGGTCCCGGAGAACAACACGGCCGATGTCCAGCTGGTACAGATCCGCTCCGGTGGGGACGTGACGCTGGCGGTCACAGTGAACCCTGAAGATCTGTTCTACCTGAGAGGGAACGCCCTGATGGTGAAGAAAGGCCTCGACTACGAGGTGATTCACATTCATCACGTGTGACTCAATTTTAGACCAGTGGCTCCAAACTGATGGAACAATAACTGAAACGTCCTCTGATGTCTGTAATTACTGCAGAAATGAATGGGGCAGGTTTTTGACTGGAAACTGAGGAACAGGTGACGCTCTCTGAGCAAACACATGAGTCAAATCAGAAATATGAAGAAGCTGTTTGTTCATTATCAGTGTAACAGGTGAGATTTGTGACCTGTGCAGTTCAGGACGGTTTCACCTGCATTTTTAATTTGTCATTAGTTGCTAAAAATACATTTTATTTATGTAGAGGCCATGATTTTTTTTCAGCTGTGTGAAGAGGGACATGAGAAACATTTTGATACGTCTGATACCACCTGATCAGTGACCTTGGTTGTCATGGTTACTGAAATAACGGCCATAGCTTGATTAGATTCTGCAGAAAAACTACTTGGTTAGGTTCAGGAGAAGATGGTGATTTGGGTTAAAATAAGTTCTTCCTCAACATTAGAGGATTTTTGTTGTCATGGTTACAATAATAAGGATAACACAAACAACATAAACTGCTCCTGTCACATGGGAATCGAACACCGCTCTCCTGGGTCATATTCATCCATCCACCCCAACCTCCTCCTGACGTGGACTCTGTCGCTCTATAAACTACGTCACCGCACTTTTCCCTTTGCTCCTGTCATCATTACTACGACCACTAGATGTTACCTAGCAACAAAACCTAACTATGGGTCATAGTGACCTGCTGACAGACGACCTATGACCTCGTTTGTTACATGAGGACAGTCTCTCACCGCAGTTCAAACACAGATGTAGTTCTGTTTATGATACCGGAGGTGTCAGGGTGGGTATGTTTACTGGTGCGGACCCTTGTGTCCGTTCAGATGTGACATCATAATTTGATCCAGTGTGCAGCTGCTAATATAATGTTTTTTTGTTTTTCAGTCATTGCCCAGTGCAGCTCTGGTGGTGTGGGTGCAGTGCAGCAGAACTGGCTTCAGATCTGTGAGTTGAGTCACACAAAACACAACATCACACGGTTTATCAAGACAAAAGCAGTTTATGAAGAAAATGTTGGAGATGCTGTTTGCTCCTCTTACTTCTTACTTCTTACTTTACACTTACTTTCACTTACAAAATTAAAACGACTATTTCAAAATCTGTTTCTGCATAAAAACTGAGCTGATCCAGTCGCTGCTTCTCCCTCCTCCAGGTGAACGAGTCTGTTGAAGTCCTGGTTGAAAATGTGAATGATAACCCCCCAAACTTTGCACAGAACAACTATGTATTAGAAGTGAACGAGGTGAGCGGTGCTGGGGTTTCACATTCATCTTCACTGGTTCTCACTCTGGACACGATGTGACTCTGAGCCTTGTCTCCTGCAGCTCACTGCGATCAACTCCAGCGTCGGGCTGATAGAAGCTACAGACGTTGACTCAGAGCCGCTGTTCTATCGCCTGGAGTCTGCAACAGTAGGTTTCTAGTGACTGGACTCTACTGGACTCTACTCTGTGGTTTTGTTCTCGTAGGGAACAGCAGGGTGCAGAGATGAGTGTGATGCAAACATCAAACTGTCTGTACTGTACGTTCATCTGTGTGTTTGCTAATGCTTGAGAAAACAGGCATAGATCCCACCATGGGGGAAGAAAAGAAAAAGAGAGAAATAAAAAACCTGTTACACAAAACTATATTTCAGCGTTGAGGTTCAGTCTTGAACTGTCTGTGACTGAAAACCACCAGGTTCATGTCATTAGTTTGAGAAGGCTCAGAGAAACAGTCAAAAGCTCTCTAAAAAGGCAGTAAGTGAACTTTGAATTTAGAATATTTCATCTCAAAATTCAGTTTTAGTTTTTCCTGAGAGAGAAAAAAAAAATCTCCCTGCTGGAGACTCGTCCACACTGAGACACGCTGAGTGAAGGGTTACAACAACGCCAACGACACCAGGAACCACTGTCTCCAGATATATTCCCCGCCACAGGTTTACATTGGTGTCATTAAAGGACTCTAAATAAGGCGCTTACATCAACTCTCAGGACTCAGAGAAATCAAGTTTCAGATGTCGGATGTTTGTTTGTTTTTTAATTGTCTTGTTTTATTTTAGTCTGTTTCAAAAGTCAGATTTTATTCATTTGTATTTGGTGAAATAATCTTTCTAATGTTTTGAAAAGTGCTGTAAAAATAAAAAGTATTTGTATTTTTAGTATTTTTCATTCTTATAAAATAAATCTTTTTTCTCTTGTCTGTGTTCACCCAGGATAAATATTTCCGCCTGGAGAACATCAACACTCCAAGGATACTTGTAAAAAGCATCTTAGACTACGACATCGTACAGAAGATCTCTCTGATTTTACACGTGCAGGTACAGTAGTCATGGAAACACAAACAACATCCAGGTATAGGCACCGCTCCTCTTTGACCTTTGACCTGTGGAATGTGTCCCGTGCTCCAGGACACATTCAACGGGTCGGCCTCCAACGAGCCGTTCTTCACCTCTGTGGCCACCATCACGGTTCACGTGAGGGACGTGGATAACCGGCCGCCGTGGTTTCAGCCGTGTCTGAGGACAAACTTAGGAATCGCCAAACTGTGTGTGAGCAGCGGCTACAGAGGCAAAGTCAACCTGACCGAGAAAGAGGTGAGAGACGAGTCTGATTCAGAGATCTTTTATGTGAAGAGATGTTCAGGCAGGAGGCAAATGAACAGAGGAGGAAGGTGTTACCACGAGTCTCCAGAGCAATAAGATTTTTGTTCTTGGTGCTGATGAACAGTGAAAACTGCCACCTGATGTCACATGTTGAAAGCTCATCACATTGTTTGCTATCACAGGACTGTCTGTTCAGGTGTACATGAATATGAATGTGGGCTGATTTTAATCCACAGGAAGGCCCGTTAGTGCTGGAGCCCGGCCCGGTGTTCGCCAAGGACGGAGACAAGAACCGGAGCGAGCAGATCAGCTACAGGATCCTGAGAGGTTTGAACTGAACCGCTTTCATTTCCATGTCTTCATTTATTTCCAGTGGTCACACATTTGTTTACTACACAGCACATTCAACACCAGCAGGTGTCATTCATGGTTAAGATATAAATTCTTAAGATTTTAATTTGACTTTTATTACCATAGTCCTTGTTGAAGTAATATTAGCAGTAGCTGCAGTAATCTAAACCTTTTCAGCACCTTCAACATATCAACATTTACAAAATGCTGACTGAAGAAAAGAAGAACTCATCATTAAAGCAAAACAAAACTGTTTGCATCGCTTTATTTTTATGTGTTTTGCCTTTAAAAAGTTCAAAACTCTGCAGCCCCTTAAAAACCAACACATGATATTCAGTCTGTGGGCTGGGCAAAATAAGGTGATGTCATTTATTTCTGTGGACCAATCAGGATGTAGCAATAATTTAATTAAAATTTAATTTGATCAACTGCAAACACAAAATCCTGATGAGGCAGATAATCAGACTTTTCAAGTGACAATAATTTAAGAAACAGTATCTAAGGATGTTTTTGTCTGAACTGTGATTGTTGCTAATTTATATAATAATATTTAATATCAGGGAGAGATTTTCAGGAGTTTTTGAACTCAAAAACATAACATTCCCCGTCTTCAGACAAATCCAAATGATCGCTGAGGATCAATAACATTCACAATAACATTGAAATTAATGCTCAAACATTATTCTCACAGCTAAAAATAACTCCCTATTTCCTTCATGAAGGAGGATTTATTGTGGTTTGTTGTGTTAGACCGTGGTAGTTTTAGCTGGCTGTACCTAATAAACTGATATTCACTAATATTTTGCCCACCACCAAATATCAGTAAGTGTAGACTAAATAACTAAAATCACAGCCTCATAAATGATCATAAAGTTGAATCAAAACCTCCATAAAACATAAACTGAACATTACAACCTTCATGAGGGAGGACTGTTGTATTAGCCTGCATTAGGCTAATTATAGCTAAGTGTTCCTAATAAACTGAACAGCCAAAATAAATAATCACTGAAACTCCATGACTTCTTTCTGTATTGTAATCAGCTAGTGGAGGCATGTGCTTGTACATTTACCACTGATTTTTTTCCGTCCTCAGGGAACGAAGGAAATATTTTCCAGATCGATGAAGACACAGGAAACATCACCATGGCTAAAGCTGCTGATATTGTCGGCCCGATAATTCTCACTGTCCTGGTAAAATAAATGATTTTGGATATTGTATATTGTTCTGCAGTGACTGAATTGAAATAGTCATTGTTTGTGAAGTAAGATGCCTGTCAGTTTGGATATAACTTTGGACTAACACCTTTCAATGTCTCCCGGCCATCAGGCGTCTCAGGTGACCAACAGGGATCAGTTCGCGGTGACACAGGTGACCATCGAGGTGATGAAGAAGAGCAGGAACCCTCCTCGCTTTGAGAAGGAGCGATACGAAGGATTTATCTACAGTAACTCTGTCCCTGAGAGCATGATCCTCAGAGACCGGAGCACCAACCGGCCCTTCAGGGTCCGAGCCCGGGATGAGGACTTCTCCAGTGTGAGTTTCTTTTTATCTGATCTCTGCAAAGACGTTCATTCCCTTTGATGCTTTGCACATAACTTTGGTTCATTAAAAGCAGAAGTGATTAAAGAAACATGAGTTCAACTTCAAATTAAAGATGAAAAAACATGAAAATGTAACGTCCTGAGCCCACAGAAAGGCCTGAGGTTCCGCAGTGCTTTGAGATAACTGCTAACATCAGCATGCTAACAGGCTCACAATGACAATGCTAACATGTTGATGTTTAGCAGGTGTATTGTTTACCATGTTCATCTTTGTCTAGCATATTAGCATGCCAACATTTGCTAATTAGCACAAAACACAAAGTACGACCGAGGCTTTTGGGAATGTCCCTGATTCTCTGACACATCATCAGGTCAGAATCAGTCTGGACCACAGTGGTGGGCCGACTGACACTGCCAGCCCTGGAGCCGCACAGCTAGCAGGGCCAAGCATGCTCTTTAACCTGCAGTCAGTGGTTGGTCGTGCTGCCAAACTCACTGAGAAGCAACACCAGACTCTGCAGCTGTGGCTTTTTGTGCTTAATGTTTTTTTATTTTCTGGTTGTAAGAAGGTGGTGTGGTTATTTCTCACCTCTCTCTCAGCTGTTGGTGAAGATCATTGGTTGGAGAAAGTGTTTTTATTATGAACTGGCTGTGACACGGGACGCAAACATGGCTCCAAATTAATGCTAATGCAGTTGTGTGTTGTGGTTTGCTAGCTCACAAACTTGCAAGCTGACACTACATTAGTGGTGTTTAAATGGCAGCTGAGTCTACACATACTGCTGAGCAAAAACAGTCTGAAAATACCTAAACTTTTTGTGTGTGTGTGTGTTTGTGTGTCAGGGTGTGAATCCAGATGTGAAATATGAGGTTCAGTACAGCAGCTACGTCAACGTGACCTCAGACGGTTTTATGATCCTGAAGAGAGTCGTGAAGACGGAGTCCTTCGCACTTCAGGTGACGGATTTGCATAAATGTTTACTAGCAAATAAAATCATCTGTGTTCACTTTCACTTCTCTCAGTTCTCTGTGTTGTAAAAGTGTTCTTGCTGCCTGCAGCTCCGAGCGGTGGATACGACGACAGGCGAGTTTGGCACAGCAGCGCTCTCTGTTCAGGTCATACCTGGTAAGACCATCCGAGCTGCTCTCTGTGATACTGACTGTGTCACATCATTGTGACACTTTATCATGTTTGCATACAGTAAATCGAAGAGATACGGTTAATTTGTCCACATACTCACCATCATGCAGAACCAACACTTCACTGAATTACTTTAAAAATTTTATTTGTCATGCTGTTTCTATGTTATTCTCACATAATTTCATGAACAGACGAGAGTCATCACCTGTTGTCACTGAGAAAAGCTACCAGTGTAGATGAATTTTCAAAGATATTGTGAGGTTCTATATACGTCCACATTATTTTTTGCTTTGTGAAGTCATTAAACTGAGAACATAGATTCTGCAGAGTTAATCTCGAGTCACTGATCCGTCCTCTGTGCAGCCGTGGCCACCCCCTCCCCCTCCAACATCGGCTACCGCCCGGGCGACATGGCGCTCCTGGGTCTGATCATGGCGGCTGTGCTGGTCCTCTGCCTCATTGTGATTGGCTTCTTGATTTCCCGCTTGTGGAAGGGAAACGCCAGTATGGACAAAATATGTGAGGTCAGTCAGTTTTCGTCTTTGAAGTTTCATCTCAGAAAAATCCAAACTTCACTCATCACATCAGACACGAGAACACCACAAATGGTTCTTGAGGAAAGTTTTAAACGGGAAAGGTTTTGTGTTTGTTTTAGTTTTTTGTGTAGTTTTAATTTGTTATATTATACGTGTTACTCATTTTTATGATGAGTCAGATGAGAGAACTGATGCTACACTGATGTCTGAGCATTAAGTCTGGAGCAGGAGGTCATTATCTTTAGAGCTAATATCCATCAGAAGATTTATTTGTGGCTTTAAGAACCAAAAACCATCTCAGTGTAGTTTGACATCTCCTCTCTCAGGCTTCTCTCTGGAGCTCTAGTAACAACAGGTCAGTCAGCCAATCAGAGGAGAGGATCTGAGCCTCTCTTCTGGTTGGCTGACTGTTTTCTGAGTGATCCAATAACAATATCGCAGATTTCAGGTAAACACTCAGAAACCAAATCCTGCAAGGTTGGATGGAGGGTCTAGGTGCTTTGTTGTGACATCACAAAGTTCCAGAAGTCCTGACGGCTGGTTTTAAGGCTCAGTGTCTGAATACAGGCTGTGTGCATTTCTCTGTGGACTGAGGCTTTGATACTTTCACAGTATTAATATAGAACCTAGACCTGCTTTATAATCACAAACACATGGACATCTACCTTTAGACTGGATGGAGCTTTAATTCAAGTTAATGATGTAAAAAGCAACAGTGCATCAAGCAAAGGACTAATCTCTAATGTCTGTTTGCTGCAGGGGTTGTATTTATGTGTTTTCACTTAAAACAAAATCAACAAAATTCCCCAAACTTTTGATTACATCTGTAACTACTTTTTTATGGTTATATGGAAGTTATATGGAGTTATGAAGGTAAAAAACACACTGAAATTGGAAAAAGAAGAAGTTTTAAAAATGAAAAGAATTCAAATATTTGTTGTATGACAGTAGTTTGTAAAACAGGGGACTTCCCTCTGAAACTATGAATGTGTTCAGCCTGTGATAAAGAACACAAAGACAAACACCTCCATACTGTAATAACGTCAGAGACAGACTCAGCTGTCCCATGCCTTCATGTGCGGCGCTCCTCCTGTGCGGCTTTGATGAATATTTATCAGCTGAAATCCACAGAAGGGCTCTGTGTTAAAACAGAACAAATGAACCTAGCTCACTCTCGGGAACCACGGTGGCATCTGTAACATTCAACAATGCCTCAATATCCTCCATGCTTCATTAACTGCTGTATTAATAATGAGGGGCCTCTCTCTTGACTGTAGTGCCTGGGGCCCTGTTTGAAGTCTGACCGGCCCCGGACCGGCCACAGGGACTCCCTGCAGTACACCAACGACGGCTTCCAGAATGAGGGCGACCACAGCCGTGGGGGTGCCAGGCGCTGGAACAACGCTCTCCCCAGACGGAGCACCTTCCCCCAGGGGCGGAGCCGCGTCATTCCCCTGGAGAGACGGAGCCGCCACTGCTCCTCTTGTGGCGTCTACACCAACCACGTCCCCAAGGGGAGCCCCTCTGTGAGGACAGCCAGGAGGAGCAGAGGAGACGGGGACGAGTACGGCATGAGGTCAATCCTGACCAAGCAGAGGAGGAGGGAGGGCCAGAAGACGGTGTGGTTCAAAGAGAGCGAGGACTCCTCGGACATCGAGGTGGAGATTATCCCAGACACTGTGGGTCGGGTGGAGGAGGAGACTGAGGAGGAGCTGGAGGTGGAGATGGAGGGGGTTGTGAGAGACCCGGCTGCCCCGCTGAGAGAGTCTGACAGCGGGCAGGAGAGCCAGAGCACGGGGTCCAGTGAGGAGCAGGACCGTGGAAACACCAGCTCAGAAAAAGAGAAGGGAGGCCAGGAGCAGGACGGCTGACGTCAGAGGTCAGAGGTCGAACTCAAGTCAGAGAAAACTGAGCAGAACACTTTTTTTGTTTTCTTGTCACTTTTTGGAGACTGCAGCCCACAGCAGAGGTCTCAGCACCTCTGGATCACTGGAAAACCTCAAGAACAGATTCAAGGATCCAAAAGGTTTTTATTTCCTACTGTGAGTATCTTAGAGTGGCTGAGGTTATAACTTTACACAGGGTTTAAAAATATTTACCTGTCACCAGTGTTGGCCAAACATATAGTATGAAATCAAAGACATTAGTCATCCAAGATTTTTCTTTAACATTTGCACCGAGGCGTCTGAAAACCAGTTCTGTACAACTTGGGTCTTAATTCACAGTTTGTGTTATTATTTCTGTTGGTAATGAGATCGCTGCCACATTAATGAACACATCTAAAACAAACAGAAGAAAATGGTCAAATCTGGGGTTGGGAATCACCGACTTCTTCTCAGATCTCAGCCGTGAGTTTGGTGAAAACAGTGTTAATGTAACTGATCAGATCTTCTACAATAAGACCCAAGTTGTAAAAAAGCAGCTTGTAAACAATGTTGCAAATCAATAACATTACTCCAGTTCCTATAAAGGCACAATTTATAAAAGGGTTTATTTTCATTGTCAATTAATCGTGTAATTGTTTAGTGTATAAATTGCAGTCGGCAGTGGCTGCACAGCACAACTTCCTGTGTAGGCTACTGTTTTAGAGCAGTGAAGAAAAATTGATTACTGAGAAAACTGCTGCTTTATCTGGGTTTATTAATAAATGACATGATATTATCTACCTGATCCAGTATTTTATGACTAATCACTGCAGCTCTAGTTGTCACTAATGGCTTTTTGTAGTTGTTAATTCTTTTATTTATTATTATTTAGATCAGTAATAATGGTCATGATCAGAAAACGTTTGGGTTCTTTCCACTCTGACCCCCTCCATCATGCTGTTAAGAGTTTAAAGCCCTTTGAGACAAATTTGTGATAGTGAGTGGTAGAAATAAAACTGACTTGAATTTTAAGTCAATAATAAAGGTCAAAGGTTTCAGTTAGTGAGTCATCTGAAATTATATTTGTTAATGCGTTGTCAATAATGGGTTTTTATAATAAGATCTGCAGTTAAAAATGTTCAAATGGTTCTTGACTTACAATTGAGCTATGACGCATTAGTATTTATTAATCATTAATAAACCTGTTACAAATGGTGCCTTTTTAGAACATGGTCGTGTTGTTGCAACATTGAATTTACAGGATTTTTGCCTCAATATTCAGCAGGTATTTAATTAGCTAAAAACAGGATTTCCCATTTGGTTATGTCGTCTATTTTTATATAAATAGCTTCACAATTAAATTTCCGGTTAGCTCACTTTATCACAGGAAACTGCATCAATGTTGCACATACAGATAGTATCCTGTTTTATAACCTCCAGTCACATCAAGACAAACCGAGGGGCCAAAGGCTGATGAGTGATTTTCCTGCAGTGAAGCTGGTTTCTGTCTCATCCACTCTGCACACGTTCTGTACAAGCTTTACTAAACTGAACCAGTGGTGTCTGGATTGTGAAAAATATGTGAAGAGAAACTTTATCTACTGAATACTAAACAGCTGACGGGACTTTTTTTATGTGGACTGTATTTTATTGAGCATATTCAGTAAAATAACCACTTTTATGGATAAATCTATGGTTAATGTATAGTTGACTTTTTGTACATTGATGTAGAGTTGTGTGAGGGAATAATAAAGTTTGAGTCTAGGGATCTCCTCACTGGTTGTAAATCAGTTTCTCCTGCACAAAGTTTCACATAAAAGAGAGTGAAGTTCACTTATTTGTTTTCCTGCCCTGTTAGGTGAGGAGACTGATATCAGTCATGTCTGAGTGTTAAATGTGAAGCTACAGGTTAGCTTAGCTTGTCATAGCGACTGGGTTCAGGTGGAAACAGCCTGGGTTTGTCTCTTTAAGGCTCGTTATCATAAGACAGCAGCTACAAACCAGGTGAAACTCACTGCTACTTTTTAACCGCTGCTAAACAAGATTTAACCATTAAAGCTACATAACGCAGTAAAACCAGATTATCTTTTAAAAAGTGTTTATTGAGGCCAATCACATTAAGATACATCACAAACTCAGTAGCAGAGGATCAGCTTCCTCCTAAAATTCAAATTAAAAGTGTTCTTCCCTGATTTAAAAAAAAAAAAAAAAAAAAAAAAGATCAATGTTTGAAAAAGGGCAGTACCAACACGATGAACTGATCCCTGATCACATACACCATCACACAACCTATCAGCTCTGCAGGCTGGTTCACGCACGCTGCTGGACATCAGTGCATTTACGCTCTACACAAACTCTATTGCTAAATACCGTTTGATTGCAAAGCAACAGAAAACGTGCAGCTCAGAATTTTTGTCACTCAAAACTTGGATTTTTAGCTTTGCACTTGAACATGTTGCTTCAGTGCTGGATGTGCTCACTTGGCCTTAGCAAAGCCCACCCTGTTGTTATCCCGGTCGAAGACAGTGTAGTACTGGCCGATGAATACATCTCCCAGAATCCACAGGGGCCCAGCGGGGGGAGGGATGTCCAGACCCATGAAGCCACTCAGACAAATGGTCTTTCCACCCTGACTCTCCTGGATGAGAGGACACAGACAGAGAGGAGGCCGTCATCAGGTTTTCATGTTAAAAGATAAATAATATGACAGAGTCCAGAGAGGAAAGAGAAAAACAAACAGTCTGCCACAAGAATCTGTGTGTAATCACTGCTCAGACATCACACCAGCCTCCTCCTGGCCTTGCCAAATCAAACAAAGCTGCACTTGTTTGCTTTGTTATGACGCAACACACAGTCACAGTATTGTATTGTTGCTGCTGGAGCCGCCTCTGCGTCGCCACCTGCTGGATGATAGACAACATCTGCTCTCAGTCTCACCTTGAGGATGTACTGGTCTCCGGTCAGACTGTAGCTCTGTCCGCCCACGGTGAAGGTGATGACGGGCAGCGATGGGACCTTGTCGCAGTTCACCATGTACTGAAACACAACCAGCATTCACCTCAGTGCACAGGAATAAAACCAGAAACGGAGAGGAACATGGATGGTGAAGTTAAACATTGGAGAAATACAAAGCTACTTCTTCAATGTTGCCACTATTATTTTAACAAACTCAGGCAGTTTGATTAAATCTCTGGTGGCTGCAACTAACAATTATTTTCGTTGATGGTTAACAGCTCAAGGTGATGTCATCAAACTGCTTGTTTTGTTTGACCGACGAAAAAAAAAGAAAAACAGAAAATCCTCACAGCTGAGAAGTTGAACTGGGGACTGTTAAGATTTTTGCTTGAAACAAAATGAGCTGTGTGAGACAGAGTTAAATCCCAAACTCTCAAGCAAACACGAGTCTGTCCCAATGAGGTTTTCGAGCTGCGTCTCTGCTCGTCTTATTCTGAAAAACTTCCCTGGTAGAAAAACTTCTGCTGTTGAACTTTTAACAAATACAAGTCTGTGTTTGATTTCCTCATTACTGAGAGCGAGAATAAAACACATTCATTTTCATTATGTCTTCATTTAGATAATTTATTTAAACCATTGTTCTGAAAAATCAATACTAACGTGAAGAAACTCTGCTACACCACATTATACCATTTAACAGATTTGTTAATGATGCAGCTTTGGGGATGTGTTAATCAGCGCGCTGTAGATAGAGAGACTGTGGTTAACCTAAATGAAGTGAAACCAGCACAGAGCTCAGTGCAGCGGGAGGACTGAGTCCTGCTCCTGTGACCCAGCTGAGGGAGGTGATGCTGCAGTGGACAGGTGAAATGAAACTGGTGGTTCATCATGGTTCAGGTTCAGTTGAGGTTCAGACCTACATCCTTCTTTGTTTGTCAGCATCAGAGGATTTGAGCTCTGTGCCGGCCTGTTAGCAGCTGCAACAGCCACAATTAAATCATCTAACAGAACTAACTGTGCAGTGGCACCATTTGACAAGTGGCATCTATTTTCCAAACACTGAACTTGAATAAGTTATGTGTGTTTTATCTTTTCTTCTTCAGTGTTTTCAGGTGAGGCCTGACGTTTCTCTCACCTGTCCCTGTATGAGTGGAATGGCTCCGATGGCTTTCTGCAGGGCCTTGACCTCAGCAGAGGGGCCGGTGATCAGAGACGTCCCAGTGTCCACGATAGCCTCGCAGCCGCTCTTACACAGGGTCAGCTGACTGCCCACTACCATCCTGTCACACAGACACACACGTTTCAGTTTTTAAAAGTACAATAACAGCATCATTGTGTCCTGTTCCCAAGGAGGTTTGCATGCATTGGATGATTAATGCTGAAAATAACGATTTTACAACAATTTATTCATCTGTTCATTCTTTTTCTGTTAATCATTTCATCTAAATGGAAGAAAATAGTGAAAAATGGCCATCACAGTTTCCCAGCAGTCAAGACAAAGTATTTGTTTTGTGTGACAAACGATCAAAAGATCTTTATTTACAACAATGTAGAAGAGAGAAAAGCAGCACATCTTCACAGTTGATGCTCGAGCCAGAACATATTTGACTTCAGTGATAAGAAGAAAAACAAAACGTGATTTGAAAACATTTAAAGAGTCTTTAAAAAAACTTTTTAATGACTGTATTCTCCCCTCAGTGCTGCAGCCTGAAAAAATAACTAAGGCTGACTTGTTAGACTCATGATAATATTATTTCATGATCTGTGAGTGTAATATCTGAGCACTCACTGGTCCATGCGGATCTGCCAGTAGGCCTGGCGGGTGACGTTGACGTAGTTGAAGTCACCGGTGTAGTACGTGGGGTCGGTTCCTCCCAGCAGCAGCTCACCGCCGGGCGCAGTGTCTGGGTTCCTGAGGGAGGAGAAAACATGACATCCAGCCTTACTCTTATCAACCATGCAGATAGGTTTTTTTTTTTTTTTTTTTTACATGGAGACATTTTCTCTCTGACACCACTACACACTAAAGTAGTGAGTACCAGCTGCTTCTTTCTTTTTATGTGATTTGGATCAATTTTTTGAAGATGGTACTGTTTTTCAGTTGAGCACCGTTTTATTCAGCTCTTTAAGCAGTTGCAGTTTTCACACACCTCAAAACGTCTGACACATTTTTTAAAGAGCGGCAGACACGGAGCAACATTAACATTTATTTGGAGGAAAATACTCAGTCCACATCTCTGGAAAATATCTGGCTCTTTAGCTGCTGATGCTGCTCAGTCTTAAAGCAAAACAATGAGCTAAAAGATGATAAAACGCTGCACTGAGCTGCAGAATCAGGTGATAATTCTCTGTAGGTTACTATGAAAGACCCAGTTCATGTTACAGTCAGCTCTTCTATTGTTCAAGTTAAAGCTTTAAATCCCAAATCTATTAAGTGCTCCAGATAAATATTTTTTTTAATTAAAATATAACCTGATCTTTTAAATTTACCAATTAAAGTCCAATAAAATTCATAGTTTCAGCCTTCAAAATAAAAGTTAAATGGACAAAAATATTCAAACACTTAGTATAAGAAATGTGTTGTCATGTGTTTTCCACTTTCACTGAGTGTAATCCGTGTTTGTGAGAATGATCCATCTGCACATTATTTTTATCTTCTATTATCAGTGGCTGTGGCTGACCTCAGCTTTGTCAGTTTTGCCAGGTCAGGTTGTGGTTGTGCAGTGTTTTCTAAAGCAGCATGTGTAGAGTGAAGCAGCTTTTAAACTGAACATTTGTCCATTTGCAGGAACTGATCCAAACATAAAACTGCTGTCATTGGTTCAGTTTTTGTTTCCACTGAGTTCACCTGCTTCACAGACGAGTTATTGTGAGCTACATTTTGGCTCTGATCAGAAAGTTAGAGCTGCTGATGGTGATCACATCACAACATGGTTGTTTTATGTATTGAAACAAACTTCCTTGCAGTTTCCTAACCACATCATGCATTATTGAACACTGTGTTGCGTTCCCTCTTCCTCACAGTACCTGGACCTTTGAGTCACTTCCTGAAATTTAGGTTCAGGAAGTCGCCCAAAAATCAGGTGGAGTTCAGTGGAAACAGAAGCAGAACCTGTGACAGTGGCTTACACCTTAAGTTAGGGGTGTTCTATCTGCAGTCCCGTAGTCCCACCTGTTCAGGTAGAAGGAGAAGATGTTCTTCTCCACCTTCTTCTGGCTCATGATGTTGTCAAAGACCGGTGCCACCCCGTCCACAGAGATGCGGGGGTAGGCCATGCCGAGGATCCCATCGAACTTGGCTGCGATGAAGGCGATGCCGGGCTGCTTGATGGCTTCTCCGAAAACCTGCTTTTCCACTTTTATGTCTCCAATCTAGAAACAGGAATTTAAAAAAAACCAAAACAAAACATAAATTAGAGGATTACACATAACAGTTCACTGTGACAGTGCTAATGTGTGAGATGAGCTTACTGTGCACGTGTCCTGACTGAGGTAGCCCGACAAACTGCCAGATCCATACTGGATGGAAAAGGAAGTGCCGTTCTTCACGTATGTGCTGGACTTGGCAGAATTATATTTGTGGTGAAGCACTGTGAAAAAGAGGTGTTTTATTCACTGTAATTTACAAAGAGAAAGTGCACCAGAGAAATACTGTGTGTTTGTAGCTACATTAGCACTTACAGCACGCAATGTCTAAGAGGGAGCAGTGAACGGAGGGAACCCACAGGTTGGAAGAACCTGTGTCAAACACCACACTGAAGGTCTGAGGAGGGGTACCCAGGGAAATATCACCGTAATACTGGGCCTGGTGAGAAGAAAAACAAAAAAAAACATGTTAATTAAATTATTAAAAATAAAAATCAGACTGGGCTCAGATTCCAATATATTGTCCGACATGTGAAACTGATTTATAGGTATCATTTACAGAGGCAGAATGGGGAAGAATTCTGGGAAAAAAATGTCGAGGGAACTGTGAACAAGGCTGATCCAATTCAAAATTATAAATAGAGTCGACTGGACGCCATCCAGGCTGCATAAGGTGGGTTTATTGGAAGCTCAGAGTGCTGGAGGGGTCATGACAAAGATGGTACTCTAGTACACAAGCTCTGGAGCTGCCCGAAACTTCAGGTCTGCTGGACACATCATTATAGAAAGAATTACCAGCCTAGACATCCCTTTGGTCACCTGGCTGCTCATTTAAGTACATTTGGTTGAAATACCAGCTGACAAGAAAACACTTTAAGCTCTCTATGCATCTCTTTCTTCTCTTGTCCTCATCTCAGTACAGTATCCTTATCCTTTGTCTGTTTTTTGTTTGTGGTCGTCGTTGTATTAATTATAGTTTCCTCCTTATGCTATTTTAATGTTTCATGTCATTTGTGATTGAAATAACGTCCTAAGTTTTGTTTAACGTAAAAACAATAAAATAAAATAAAAACATCATTAAAAACAACCAGGAGTGTCTTGAAATCTTGCAGAGATTAGCTGATGTTTCTGGGACTCAAAAGAATCTGATCTTTAAAAACCCACTGGGAAATAATTCTGCAGCACTTGGGAAAAATCTCTCAAGGCAGAAAACTGGTCATTTCTCCCACAGTAACAGAACTGAGCAGGTCTAACGATGAAGGTCTGATGGTACGGACTGAGTCAACACCCGTCAGTCAGTGTGTTTCATTCTCGTTGCCGATGAGACCTTACAGCTGTCAGTGTCAGCCAATGTTATGAGGACGCAGGTCACATAGTTACTGAGTCGTGTCAATAAATCAGCTGCTTTAGTTTAACAGTTACACTGAGGAAGCAAATGATTTCTCCATCAGTTCAGGAGCTGAAGCAAACTTCAGTTTCACATGACTGAAAGTTTGGGTCAAACCTCCATTGCTAAACACTGTGAGAGTTTCTGTCGATTCATTCAGGCCTCAAAGTAGGTTCCCTTTTCTAGGCAAAATGCAGAAGTTGAATGTCTTTATTATGTGATTGATTCAATCAAACAGAAAATATGAAGTTTCCTTTGACCTAATTCTAGTAGTGTCGCTGTTTCGATGGTTTTGATTTGGTTAATGCAGATTTTGAATATTGTCAGTCTTTGCATAAAGACTTAAATGTTACACTTTAAATATTAAACACACACAAAATGCCATTGTATTGGGCTGGAGACAAATATCAATACCTGGACAAACTGAAACTATCAAACAACCAGACACCACTCGAGGATTGCACATATAAAATGACGGCTGTGGCTCAATAACCTGGATAATATATAATATACACAATAAAAGGTGAAATAACCTTTAGTTCTGGACTGATGGACAGACAAAACAAGAAGAAAAATGGCAGCAAGAGAAAATTTGCAACACGTAAGAATGAGATTTAAGACTTTTTAATTCCTTCTAAATGCTTTTCTTGAGGAAACTAAATTCAGTGCTTAAAAAGTTTTCAAATCTGCAGATACCTTAGATAAGCCAATATTGATTGATACATCAGCCAATATTGATTGACATATCAGCCTAGCTTTAGTCTCAAGGGTCATTTTCCACCCCTCATTCTATGTAAAACACCAACAGTAGCTAGAGAGAAGATTATCAGATGTGTCTGATCCATCTGAAAGCCTTCTGAAGATAAACAGGTAACAACCTAATATGTGAAGTAAAACCAAGAACAGACAAACAAAATTTCTGTCAGCTGATGAGGGTAAAGAGGCTTTGATCAGGAGCCACCACTGACTCAGCTGTCATAAGGTTAAGGTTCCTCTTCTGTCAGCCTCACAGCTTCGTCTCCTCAGAGCTGATATTAACCTGCATCACAGTGAGTCAGCCTTTCTTAAACAGCAGATTTACTTGTCATGACAGGCAAGTCTAATTCTACATTCAGGTGGGAGGATTTACAGGTAAAGGCCAAGGCAGCCACAACACAAGAGAACCTTTGTTGTGGCTTTTAGCTTCTGGATGGTTCATTAGGGAAAGTGAAGGACTTAAGAGTCCACAGGTCAGTGGTTCAGAGTGATACTTACGTCAAGGTAGTTCTTCAGGGTTTCTGGAGTGGGTGCATTACTGGAGGGGAAGCCAAAGTTGTACTTAAGGGACTGTTTGTCAGCCAAAAGCTCCTCTGCTCTTCTCCCTGAGTCTGTCAACTCACGTCTGATGGAACGGAATTTCTTTAAGGGAATTCTGGATGGGGAAAAGGATTTAAGATGGTTCATTTGTGTCATTACCTCTTTATTTAATGTTTTTATAAATTTTTTTTGGTGGTTTAAAATCATATAAAAAGTAGAAATGCAGTGGAAATTCTGTCTGACCATTAGGCTGCTTCAACTGTAAAACACCAACGTTGTCACCTTATAGGTAACAGTTAACCCAGTTCTGAGCCCTTATCTGCAGTGTTATCTTTTAGTATGTCGCAATGCAAGCACTACAGATAATACAGCGATACATGTCACCAAATCCTCATCCATTTGTCAACACAACACTCCCATTAAGTCAATATTTCAGTATAGAAACATAACATTTTCTGCCGTGTCAACTTTTTTCTCTCAGGACCCCCTGAAAAAATTAGCAATTTTTTTATTAAAGTTCTTCCATTTACACTGTAGTCACACTGCTGATATTATCAACTTTAGTGTCTGCAGTTTCACACAACAAGTGGTGGCTGTGGGAATCAAACATGTGACCAGAACAACTCTTGACTACCACACCAACATGTTGCTGCCCTGTGGCTTTTGAAAAGCAGAATGCAGAAAAAGTCAGTGACCACAAACTGTGGAAGCTTCCTTTTTATTTTTAACACATTTCATAATCTTCATCATCAGTGAAAACTGCTGCAGCTCACAATCACTGACTATCAAATAATAACAAATCATTTGTTAATTATTAAGACTGTAAAATATTAAAAAAATATATACGAAGTGTTCATTACAACCTTAAAAAGTTGCCTAAAATAAGGTCTTAAAGTTGCTTGCTCAAGGTTCAACTAAAGTAAGTAATGATTAATTTATACAGCACATTTCAGAACCAAAGTTAGTAGTAAATATTTCACAATAAAAGCAAAGTATCAAAACAGGCAGGAGACTAGCAGCAAAATGTACAACATAATAAATATAATAAACATGACTAACATGAGTTTAGCCGGCAACTGCACAAGCACAGTTTACTTTCATTTTAACTTGGTCTTAAATCATCAAACAGACAAAAGTTTCATTTAATTCTTAACTGCAGCATTAAAGATAGATACAGCTCTGTGGCTGAGGACTAATGAACAAAGACTGCAAATGACATTATTGATTCATCTGCTACTATTTTCTCCATAAATCAATTTGCCGTTTTGCCTATAAAATGTAAGCTGGAGGTGGAATATTTAAATTGCTTATTTTATTCAATCAAAACCCAAAGAAACAGGATCTAGTGAATGTTTATGATTAATAAAATTATTTAAATGATTATTGATTAGTAAAACAGCTGAGTGATTGCTGCAGCTCTGTAATGAACTGACTGAGTATGATGAATGACAGTGATCAGAATGCAAAGACACAAAAGCACTGATCACTACCCAGCACTTAACACAGTGTTTGCAGTTGACTGAATATTCTACCAGATACAATGAGCTGCTAAAACAGGTTGATACCATCAGAATTGAGTCCTGTGTTGAGGTTGAACTGGTTGTGTGAGAGCTGCAGGAGGGCAACAGTTTGAGGTGTGAACAGGCCTCGCCCTTTATTTTCCTGCACTATCATCCAGTAACGTCTGGAATTATCACACTGTGTCACAGTGGCTGCAAATGAGTGAGAAACCAAAGGCTTCACACAAACCAAACTTTTTTTTATCAGACTTGTTTTTCAGTTTCCTGTTGCATGAAAGGTCATCTGTTCTTTTCAAGCTGAAAAACTACTGTGCAGTGAACTTTAATGTCTGTACTGAGATGTTCTCTAAAGTCATGCTGCTCCAATACTTGAACAGCTACATCCTGTTTATCATAGGATTTCATCACAGATGACAAATTTCATACTTATCATCGTCCTCTGTATCACAAGGTTGGACGGATTTCCTCAGAGACAAGAAGAAATAATCATCTCATGATATTCATTTATCAATCTCTACTGCAAACTCACATCATGTAATATTTAAATCTTATCTCTACAGTGCACGAACCTGCATCTACCCAACCAAAGACATTCCTCATGTGTGTTGGCAGAGCTGGTCTCAAGTACTATGCACCTTTCAAACTGAATGATGTGCAGAGAGATCTGCAAAGAGTCCATGATACACCCCTTTTAAAAGGTCACATTTTTTTACACTTTTCCTGTGTTTTATTTGATGTTTTATATCCATCAATTACTTGTAGTCTAAAGTATCAAAAACCATCTCAATGTTGTTCTACTCCTTTCTCATGCTTCTTTCTGGAGGTCTAGCAGGGACAGGAAGTTCTGTGTCAGTCTCTGAGCCTCTCTTCTGATTGGCTGACTGTTTTCTGAGTGACAAGCAGGCAGGCCAACCACAGCTAACAATGTAGCCTGCTATTGCAGCTTGGTAAAACTCATTGGTAAATACTAGAAAAATAAATCTTAGCCACTGATCTCTAACATTTCTATCCTTGGGAAGGTTGTGCAATGCTATGTGTATGTGTGTGTGTGTGTATATATATATATATATATATATATATATATAAATAAATAAAAGCTTGCTGGCTTGTAGCTTGCTGGCTCAGTGATAGAATGGCTGCTGGGTGTTGTGTTGTTGAAACAAGTTAAACAACAATAACAGCAACAGTGGATCGAGGTAGTCTATCCTGGAGGTGACTGTATAGTTATGACATCACAAAGTTATGAAAGTCCTGACAGTGTTTTTTTAAGACACAGTTTCTGAATATGGTCTGTGTGCATTTCTCTGTAATATATTAACAGTATTTATATGGAACCTTGACCTATTTTATAATAATAAAAAAAGAAAAAAATCGAACTTTCTGCAATATATAAACTTGAAAATTGTAATACCTTATTATCTGATGTTTTCATGACTCTTGTAGCTGTTTGTCTTAGTTGTGTTATCTCTGTTTGCGGAATATGAATGAATTTGTCTGAATGTGAATGTGTTTCTTATTCTCAGTCTCAGAAACTAAAGATTAAAAATAAACACCGGGTTCAGAGGTGCTGTGTGAGCTGATGTCACAAGATCAGACAAAGAGCAGATCACATGCACCGAGCAGAGCAGACGACCCTGAGATAAGAACCGGATAATGTTCCATCTCTGAGTGTAAACACGGAGCTAAAGTAGCTGCTAGCTTCTACGGTCGGTTTAGTGAGTGTGACCTGGCGGTTTTCTGTCTGTTCAGCGTTAGCTAACAGAGTTAACGTTGTGTAAGCTAACATTAGTCCACACCGACCGCGTCAACGTTAAGTCAACAGTGAAGTTGTTGTTCTTACCGGACCAAAGCGTCGCCGGTCGTCAGGGCTAACGCCGCGAAAACGAACATGAATAAACTCCTCATTGTGGCGGAGGCTGGACCACAGGAACCGTGCACCGACGATGACCGAGCACTTCGGGCTGCCGTCGACAAACAACCGACTTTTTATATACAGTCTACGATCAGCTGACTGGAGCTGGGTCAGCGTCACGTGAGGCTCCAACGGCCGCCAGTGACGTCACTACCGGAGGATTCTCAGGGTCACAGGTCACAGAGCGTATATAAGTCACTTTTTATTCCTTATTGGTCTTTTTATTTCAGCGTTTCTATTTTTATTTCATGCGCCTCCGTCGTTCCTCATTTGTCTTGTTTACCTAAGATCAACCCCGCCTCAAAAAAACAAACAAACAAAACAACCATAAAAACAACCAGTCTAACTACTGATGTAACCATGGAAACATGGGAAGCGGGAAAATGTATGAACGAGAAAAAAAAAACAAAACAAAACATTTCTAACGTTTCTAACCAAGCTGACCCAAGAAAGAAAAAATATCTTCGATGAAATGTTTTAAATGACAAAAAAAAAAAAAGATTAGATTAAATGATGATTAAAATGATCACATAGTCAATAATGTGAGACACTAGGTCCAGACAATGAGATAGAAAATCTAATTATCACTAGGTATGATCTGATTTTCACTTTAAAAGTCCAACTCCTGGCACAGGATGTTCTTATTTCAATGAAAAGATTTAAAAAATCGACATTATCTCATAATTTTGACTTAGAGATACAAAGAAAATGCAGTTATATAATAATTATAACTTTATGTAATTAATTTCCAAAGATTTGACATTAGGCTTTCTTTTACTTTGGTACCACTTTCTGATAAGGAACCCTTCATGAACTGTAATTAATACCTTCACGAATACTTCATCTGTTAAGGTTTTAGCTATGAGCCATGAAATAGAGCAGTTTCTGGGTTGCCAGGTTGTGGAAAATCCTCCTCCACCACAAAGCTTTTCTTGTCTTTTCATCTCTTTAATTCATGAGTGAGACCACTGGAAAAGAGCTGCAGGACATCTGGACCAAAATCCATTTATAAACTAATTATTAATATTTACAATTGCTTATACATATGATCATAAATCATTTTTTAACTTATACACAGAGTTTGACTCACTGTCGGTCTGTGTGCAAACCTTACAATGGTCCAAATGTAGAGGAAACAACTCAGACAACTCACTTTTTATGACATTTCAAAGCAAAGTCTTGTCCTTTGAATCAAGTCTCTGTTGAAGCGATGTGTCCTGCTTAAATCAAATGTTTTGGTAATAACATGGCTGTGTTACTTAATGCAGTTATAAATATTGTTAAACCATTCATATGCGTTTATCTCTCTCTAGTAATTTATCAGGTCTCCACTAATAAATATTTAATATTATATATATATATTATATAATTATATATAATGGCCCTTTGGTTTCTCAGTTGTCAAGAGCCAAGAGCCATTAGCAACAGTTAGTCAGTCACCGTCAGTTATAAATGTTTACACATTATTAATGAAACGTTCTTCAGTTCATCATGTCAGCAGCTTATAAATGTTTGGTCCTGAGGTCCTGCAGCACTTTCTCAGAGAAATCAGTGGTTAAACTGTATAATATAACATTGCATCATGGTTTACTCTTAATACTCAGTGTGGTAAAGGCCTATTGAAAATACAGCAATGTTGTGAGTGAGTCAGGATTTACAGTAGTGGAGGCGTCACATGGTGGCGCAGCGGTGGTGCTGATGAGGCTGTTTGAGGCGCCTGTCGCGTGTCTCATTATCCTGCTGCTGTAGAAAGTAATTCAGAAATCACTGAGTCATGTTTAGCAGTGACAGTCACCATTAAAACCATCAAGATTAGAGCCTCTTCAGTGATAACGCTCAGTGACATGTAGGCTCACTTCCTGTGGTTTTGGCTGATTCACCACCAGAAACCACTGCCTCTAATAATTCCAACTCAGCTGCATCTCCGTCTGTTAATGATTAAACCACCACTGCTAAATGGTGCTGGTGTTTCAGCCACGTTGTTTCAGTGAAGCCAGTGAATGTAAAACAAACAGCTGGGATGTTTCGGTGCCATGCAATGATGAGGACTGAACAGCAAGTGGCTGCCTCGTCCCACACATCAGAGATCAGCCTCCAGGATTCACTCTCTCATAGAAGCTCAGGGGGAAACTCTGAGCTATGTGAAGATCACAGTTACAAACAGACTCTTAACAGCGCGGTGTCTGTTGATCAGCTCCTAGTTTGAAGCTGCTGCAATGAATTCAATGGGACCTGACCTTAAAGCACATGGCAAACATCCATCCTTTAATAAACAGTCTGACGCTTCCAGCGCACCTCTATCTGAACGTGATATATGAAATCTGTCATGAGTGACTTTTAGAGATAATGACACTGGAACATGGCTGAGGTGAAGATTCAATCTCCAATTTCTTGTCCATAAACTAGATATACTGCGTATGTACAGATGACAAGTGTTTCCATTCAGATGAGGTTATAGACCTGAGTCAACAAACACTCGCAGAGCCTCAGTGATGAGTTGGTTAATCCATCAGCCAACGGAAAATTAACTGGCAGCTCCTTTGATCATTAATCATTTCAGTCATTTTTCAAACATTCTCCAGTTTCAGCTTCTCAGATGTGAAGATTTGCTCTTTTTCTTTGTCCTGTGAGACAGAAACAAGAACAAGCAAAGTGAAGGCACCACCATCTGCTGTTTTTACATTTATAGACAAGATGATTGATTGAGGAAATAATCAGTGGATAAATTGATCATGAAAATTGTTAGTTGCAGCTTTATTGTCTGGTATTAGTTCCTGCATCAAACTGATTGATCTATCAGTCCGTTACTTTACTCTTCTCCGTCATTCAGCCTGGTTGTAAATGGAAGACTTGAGCATACAAATAGGCACCAAGCATTTTATACCTCTATCTGTTCATGAATTATTTAAAGCTCTTCGTTTTGCTTCTCAAGGCAGGAAATATATGCGCGGCGCTGCCCTCCACCCTATCAGTTCATCAGCAGCTGAGAGTCATCAACAAACTTTCAGTCAGCCCCAGGTCCACAAGCCTTAAAGGAGTAGTTCAACATGTTGGGAATTAACGTTTATTCACTTTCTTAATGTGTTAGATGAGATGATTGATAAGTCTGGAGCTTAGCACAAAGACTGGAAGCAGGAGTAAACAGCCAGTAATTTATTTGTGGGTTTTAAAATCTCGGCGGAGAAATACTGCAAATTGAGATGCTTGAATTAGTTTCCGTCTTCATTTTATGGCACATTCATTAGTAAATTTCATCAGGTGGATAATTCAGGAGAAATATGTCCCACTAAAGCTGTGTCTGTAATTTCTTTTTTTTATGCTATAACAAAACAGAGAACTCTGGATTTGAACATGTGGGCAGCTTATTCCTGCTCTTACCATCATGGTTTCCTCTTAATACTCCGTGTGACTAAGGCCTATTAAAATTGTGTTATGAGTCAGTCAGGATTTCCTGTAGTGTAGGTGTCACGTGGTGGTGCAGCGGTGGTGCTGATGAGGCTGTTTAAGAACTGTTTAAGAAGCCTTTTCATGCCAACACTGTCACATGTTTCATTATCCTGCTGCTGTAGAAAATAACTCAGAAATCACTGAGTCATGTTTAGCAGTGACAGACACCATTAAAACCATCAGGATTAGAGCCTCTTCAGTGATATCGCTCAGTGACATGCAGGGTCACTTCCTGTGTCACCTTCAGAAACCACTGCCTGTAAAAATGTTTTCTGAAAACAAGCAGCAGCTCTGCACACATCAAACTTCCCCTGTCGTTTAATTATTCCACTCAGCTGCACCATCTTGTTGAAGTTGCAGTAATGGACGGTTGAGATGTTACACAGCTTCATTTTGCAGGATTCATAACAGATGTGACTGTAAAAGTTGAATAAAATGCAACACACAGTAACAAACACACTGGTGCTTCACATCAAGTGGCTTTTACAGGTGGTGATGCAGATCGGGTCGGTCCACCACTTCAGTACAGATTAAATATCTCAAACACTGTTGAACATATTGCCATGAAATTTTGCACAAACATTCATAGCAACCAGAGGATGAAGTCTAATGACTTTGCTGATCCCCTGACTTTTCAGTGTGGTTTTAAGTCTCAGGAGGAAATGTTATGAGTTTGGTGATTCTCCTAATTTTTCATTTTCAAAATTTTAATTTGAAAACCAAAGCAAACCTGCAGCACATTCTTTTCTAGTCATTAAAACCCTCATTCAAAATCACACTGACATTTGTAAAATCCAGCTTTGGAACATGACCTTAATATGGCAAACTGTTCTCTCCACAGGGTTAGATATGAATGGTAATCTTTAAAGCTCCATCCAGTCTAAAGGCAGATGTCCATGTGTTTGTGATTATAAAGCAGGTCTAGGTTCTATATTAATACTGTGAAAGTGTCAAAGCCTCAGTCCACAGAGAAATGCCCACAGCCTGTATTCAGAAACTGAGCCTTAAAACCAGCCGTCAGGACTTCTGGAACTTTGTGATGTCACAACAAAGCAGTCACCGCTCTCAGCCACGCCCCAAGCCCCGCCCCCCTGGACCCACCATCCAACCTTGCAGGATTTGGTTTCTCTGAGCGTTTACCTGAAATCTGCTGTATTTTTAATTTATCACTCAGAAAACAGTCAGCCAATCAGAAGAGAGGCTCAGATCCTCTCTTCTGATTGGCTGACTGACCTGTTGTTACTAGAGCTCCAGAGAAGCCTGAGAGAGGAGATGTAAAACTACATTGAGATGGTTTTTGGTTCTTAAAACCACAAATATATCTTCTGATGCAACACTTCAGATAGTATAAAATATGGGACCTTTAAAATCTGATTTCCTTATTAACTCAACATTTATGTTTGTATTGGCCTTTAATAAACCCCATCTCCCATAAGCCTTAGACCCAAATGGATTAAATGCATAGACTGTATAAAAAAAAAGTCACATCTTGACAGAAGAGGCGAGTCTGAGCGAGTCAAGGTTAGTTCAGACACATCTGTAACAACATCAGGAAACAGAGGTTTGAAAACTGTCGAAGACACAACTAAATGACTTTAGAGGACGGTGTTGTTGAATTTTAAGTGGATGAAACCAAGTCATGATGTCCCACTAAGCATCCACACTGCTGCAGGGAACCATCACAAATCAGATGCTGTGATCTTTTATTACTTTGAGAGAAGAGAAATGAAAATATAGAATCCAAAACAGACATAAAAGTAAGGTTTAATGTATTTTTCATTATATGACATTTCACCTAGAAGAGTCTCGCAAAGTAATGTTAAAGAGATGTTAACACTCTTTCACAAACTTAAAATGACCTTATTCATCATTAGAAAGTTGCAACTGATGTGAGTCATGTGAGGCTGAGCAGCATCCGTCAGCAACAAACCAGTTTGGACACAACGTCAAAGCAACATGTCAGATGGAAAATGCAAGCTGACGGGAAACGTGTAGACAATCATGAGAGCATTTCTTCAACAAAGTCAAACTTCAACAGCAAAGAGGAACGTGGGTCACAAGCTGAACGTGACCAACAGGGGTGTGACTCAGATTTACAGCAGTATGTGGTTGACAAACACTGATTTCAACAGTGAATAATTTTGCCTGATCACTGGTTTGTGGCTATTTTGACCAAGTAGCCTGAGGCCCCCTGCTGGCTGCTCCGTGTCCTGATGACTTAAAGTCAATGCAAAAATAATCAGAGTGTTTGAATCAGGCAGCAAACAGAGAATCACTAATTTAACAACACAATTAACAAAACTTTAACAGTAGAAGTGATTGTTTTGCAAAGGTTTTCTTTAACGACTGACCCTGTCTAAACCAGTGCAGGCATTTTATATTGTAGACAACTGTTCTTGTGGTAAAAGTTTCCTGTTTTTGTGAGGTTGCCGAACTAGACCCAAGTACAGAGAACACACCGCACACATAGTTTCAGACTGAAATAAACTCAAAAGTTACAGAACAAAATCTACTGCAGGCAAAATAAAAAAAAAAAAAGAAATTGAAAAGACCACAGACAAAAGTCTCTGAAATAACAGAATAACTGAGTGGAATGAAGGGAGGACGTGTTCAAGACTCACCCACCAGGATCAACACTCACCGAGGAACACCGTATTAAGACTATAGGGACTAATGTGACCTAATGGGTGTTCCTAGTAAAGTGAGGTAGGCAGGTGAGGTAAATGATGAGCCGGATTAGTCAGAATAAGTCTTTGACCATCAGTCCCCAGGAACAGAATCCTGCCTGTCAAATCGGGACAGCTCCAGTCTCAGAGACCTGGACAGTAAGTTGTGACACCTCTAACATGCAGGGGGCAAGTTAACAGGCTTATAATATCACTGCCCATCATTAGAGCACAAGTAGATCTGAATAGAACTACATCCATTAAATGGATGTTGCTTAGATGTATTCTTGTGTATGACTTATTGTTTGAGCTGCAACCCTGGTGATGTCAAACCAAGAATAACTATAAAAACATAATTTAAAGTGTTAAGTAGGTTTAACTTTCATATCCTGTAAGTACCATCTGGTCTTTGATCACATGTCCCTCAGCTACTTATCAACGTACACTGGCTACGAATCCAATTCAGCTCACTAATGCTGCCTTCAGAGTAACTTGGGTCTGCACCATCTACCTGAACTCAGACATTCAGAGACATTCAGCCTTATGCTTCTTCGTCTGGCATTGCAATCCCTGCACACAAGGTCCAAAACCTCGGTCCAGACTGTTCTGCTCTGTGGTTCCCTGATGGTGGAACAAGATCCTCAACTAACACTTACTATGCACTTTTGCTGCACTTCTTGACCTGATCTCTTTTACTTATTGAATAGATGTAGTACTTACTCCAAGGTTTCCTACTGCACTGAGGCTTCAGTGATATCCCTCACTTGTAAGTTGCTTTGGATAAAAGCATCGGCCAAATGAGTAAATGTAATGTACAAGTACATCTACAAGGCTTTAGTGCTTCATCAGTCTCTGCTGTAGGATGATAGTGAGTCACAAAAGCACAATAAAGTGGCTCTGACACTGCTTGCAGCCAACAGAAAAAAATGAAATGAAGAAGACAGCAGTGCACTTGGCCCTCTAAACAGGGAAAGCCAAAGGGGTTTGCTGGTGTTGTGCTATGAAAAGCAGGTTAGTCGTGCAGCTTACCATGGTGACGCACCCTGGTGAGAGGTGAACCACCGTCATAACCATGAAAACCCAGGAGTGGAGGCAGTTACAGCAGCATCAGTCACAAAAGATCACATTTTACAAGAGGCCGGCTGTTTTAAGTGGTAAACATGTCTGTGCTGTCTCCACATTTCTTTGCTCTTCACTTCCCTTTAACAAAACACAGAAATAATCACATCAATCTTAACCACTTGGGCGCTGGATAAAGAACTCCTATCATAAATGATTCATGCAGGAAGGCAAACCTACTGTAAAACTCCTGCAGAGCTTTGCACCTTCACTGTTGATTGCCCACAATGCACTGGGCTTTACAGTGAGCCCTCCATGGTGAGGTGCTGTGGTTTTGCCTGGGAGCAGGTGCTGAAGCATCGTGTGTAGAATGAAGGGAAATGAGAACAGACGGTCTGACGCGTTGAACCACTGATCAGGCTTCAAGCACATGTTCTGAAATGAGATTCTCGCCTCTTTCTTATTGATCTTTTTATAGAAATCAGAGAATGGACTCTGTGTCACTTCTCCCTGTTTAGACGGCTATAAAAAGACCACCTGCACCAGAGATAGCTCAAAAGTAAGATGTTGGGTTCCACTGCAGCTGCTGTCACTCAGACATTCAGGCTCCAAATTGCCAGTTGTTTTGTAGATAAATTTTCTGTCATCTTGTCAAACCAGCGCTCTCCTCTGTAGAGGCTTTAACACCCAAACACTGAAACTTTTTAATCAGCCCAACATTTTCGCCCTATGTGCTGATGATAATGACGCCCTAATTTGCAGTTTCTCTGTGCCTTGCAGTTTTTCTTACAACCTACTCCTGGAAATTAAAAAAAAAAAAAAAAAAAAACTCTGCGCAAGTCCTTGTTAGCTCTTTAGCAGGAAACACCATTAGAGAAACAAGTCATACATATAAACGGCCGACTAATGCACCGAGTTCTATTAAAGGCAACAGAGCCGAGGCTGGGTGATAATTATCCTGCCAAACAGCATCCAATTAAAAATCCATTATATATGATGAGATATGTTCATCTCAGCTCCTGCTGTGGTTCCTTCTCTTGCTGACTGGGACCTGCTCGTCCCCTTGCACAGGCCGGATTCCTCCTCCTGCAGTCCACTGGCTGCGGAGAATCACACTTCATGAGGAGCAGGCACGAAGCAAAGACTGACCAACACCAACTTTGGATTCTGCCCCACACTTGGTCCTCCGCATGAGGCGTCTGACTGTGTTCACGTTCATTTTGAATTCATTGGCTTCTGAAGGGGGGCGGATCTGTCATTATGTGAAAGTGCTCTTTCTCTCACAATCGTCTGTTTTCTCCCAACTCTTCATTTTCCCTTCTCTCCCTCAGCTCGTCCCCCGGCTCTATAAATACTTGAAATGTGACGCATTGTGCTCTTCAGCTATGCTCACAGAAAACAGAAACAAACAACCTTTTCTAAAAAATCGACAGAAGGCCTGAGGACCTGTCTTGTAAACCTGCAGATAAAATGATATGACTTTTAACCCTTTGTGGCTCATGTTTGGGGAAAAGATGCAGTCTGTTCATTCAGATGTTAAAAGTTTGGCACTAAATGTCTAATTTCCTTTCATCAGATATGTACAGTGTATGTAAGAGAGCTCCTTCAGAAATCAGCGTGTTTGAAAGGACTTGCCTGGGTGCTTCTATTCAGGGCTTATTCACATTCATGATACACAATGCTATGGTGATTTGATGTCATATCCTCCACAGTATGGACTAAATTTACTAGCAGCAGCTTGCACTGTTAACACTGCACAGCTCTGCAGACTCTGCAAACTGAGGAGACGCTGTAAATATGTTGCTGTTTAGCTCAAGACAGATTGAAGTGGGTCTTGAACTGCAGCCCTCGGGCTGACCAGTAATTCCCTAAGTTTAGTCAGAACCATTAGGAACATTATGCATGACATATTGATTAGCAAATAGATGATACAGACAGAGATGCTCCGTCAAAGAGAGGCAAACCAGACAAATGCTTGGGGCCTCCAAAGACACTTTACAGTTGTGATGATGTGTGGTGTAGTCTGTGCAGTGCCTGCACGCTGACAGAAAAGAATATGTCACCTTACTGCTCCTGCACAGGCTGGCATTTGTAAAACATTTAGAGTCTGTGATGTAGCTCTTACATTTACTCCCCCTAAAATAATCGTTGTCTGAACTGTGGGAATTTCTCTTTATTTGACGGTTTGTGCAATTACTCTCTCAGAAGCTCTGCACTGCAGGTGTAAGTAGACCAGACGTTTACCAGACTAACGGACTGTACGTGACTCCAGGTCTGCACCACTCGGAAATTTTGTTGTTGCCTCTGGGAAAATTCTAGGTACAAGAAAACGCCACAGATTACGTACTACTGATTCCTGCATGTAGCCCATCGTGAGCGGCAGGGGAATTAAGCCGTCTGAAATCCTTCTGACCTTTTTGTTCTTAGATGAGTTTTGTCCAAAGACACATGAGAAACTTATACTTTGAATGTGTGTTGTAGCTCTGAGATGGACTGACACGCATCGTGCCTCTCCCTGGTCCCTGAGGTCAAATGATGAATCTCCACTGGTTCCATTAAAAATTCACTTGGTGGTGTAGGGATTATGGTACGTGACAGACAGGCAGGAGGACCCACTGTGGGTGAGGTGTGGCCCCCCCAACAATCTCATCACAGAGAAAGAGATGTATCAACAAAGTCAGTTCCTTCTTTCATCCAGAATTCACAAGTCTCAGCCTACGGTCGATGAGCCTTTGTTCTCTGATTTATCTTTGAGATGAAGATGCTTCTCTCCACACACATTAAGTGAATCTGGCAGCTCTGAACCACAGGCACAATATGAATGTCACAAATGAAGTGGTGTTTTCCTGTGACTGCAAAGATATGACAGCTGAGTGTGAAAAATTAGAGCTAATTGGTCTCCATGCCAACGCCCCGAGTCCCGGGGCACGACTTCATAAAGTTGGCAGATACACACACAGCAGGTTACAGAACTACCTTGCAGGCTTATTATGTAGATTTCAGATGATTTCCATATGTTAAATGTTACATAATACTGTGGATCAGAGTGAGACTTCCTGCCACATATTACAGCTTCGACACACACACACACGGAGAAGACGCTGGATGAGCTCAGCTGGGAACAGTGAGTGTATAAATAAAACAAAAACACCACAAAGTGTTGAACAACGGACGAGAAACTCTTCAGCTCTAATACATGAGGAGAAGGTGAGTAACCAGGCACGTGGACGGTGAGACAGACAGACTGAACAGAGTGTCACAGACAGAGAGACAGAGAGACAGACAGAGAGACAGACAGATGGACAGAGAGACAGACAGACAGACAGAGAGACAGATGGACAGACAGAGAGAGAGACAGACGGACAGAGAGCCAGACAGACGGACAGAGAGACGGACAGACAGACAGAGAGACAGATGGACAGACAGAGAGAGAGACAGACGGACAGAGAGACGGACAGACAGACAGAGAGACAGATGGACAGAGAGACGGACAGAGAGACAGACGGACAGAGAGACAGACAGACGGACAGAGAGACGGACAGAGAGAGAGACAGACAGATGGACAGATGGACAGAGAGACGGACAGACAGACAGAGAGACAGATGGACAGACAGAGAGAGAGACAGACAGATGGACAGACAGAGAGAGAGACAGAGACAGACGGACAGAGAGATGGACAGAGAGAGAGACAGATGGACAAACAGGCAGAGCGATGGATAAATGGATTCATCAAATTACAGAGGGATGATTGACAGCCAGAAAGAAAGACAGTGACACACACTCTCTCTCTTTCACACACACACACACACACACACACACACACATACACACACACACACACAGCAGCTGACAGATAGGTAGGCACTCCACAATCCACATCTTGTTTCCATGGCGACCAAGTGAACAGGGATCCTTGTTCAGATCAAATGTGTTTTCCAGTCCGAATCATTCAGCTCCTCTGAAAGGAACTGGTGTGTGTGTGTGTGTGTGTGTGTGTGTGTGTGTGTGTGTGTGTGTGTGTGTGTGTGTGTGTGTGTGTGTGTGGTGCCTTTGAAATAACAAAAATCAAACTTTTCAGATTTACACAGGCACTTGTTGGGACATGAGGACGTCCTGACCAGACTGTCACGTTACCTTAACTCACATGTTTACGTGCACTATGTATAAATACCACGTCTACATGAAACATCACACTCATTTAGTACGTGTTTCTAATATCCTACATATTTTTGCTTAAACCTGCACAAATCAATATTGTTATTGGGGCTGAATTTCTGGTGCATCGTCAGGTTAAATTTGAATTTGTCCTGATGTGTCAATCAGCCCGTGCGTTGCGTTCAGCGCTCGTGAATCACAGACCTCCAGTGTCATTATTGTTGTTATTATCTTCACAGTGAATGAAATTGCTGTGTTTAATGTTTAATGTGGAGAATTATCACCCGACCTGTTCATCTCTGTTGTTTCTCTCTCGTATCCACTGTGTTTTCAGCAGTTGACTGTTTCCTGCAGACACACAGTTAGAAACACAGAGGAGGATTTAGCAGCTACACAGCCTGACGCTGGTGGAGAACAGAACAGAAGTAAAAGGAGAGTGAATATTGGACTTAGGTTCATCAGGGAGTCACACACATTTGCTCCTCGTGAACGAAATGTTGCTTCGTAAACAGCTGATGTTGTTTCCTGCACGTTCTGCTGCCTCAAAGTGGCTAAAAAAACTACTCATATGACTTTAACTACTGATGATTTTGAATTTCTTTCTTTCTTGTTGTTTTCCTTTCTTTTTGAAATCACACTTATCAATCCAAGTTTGATACTGGGATTTAGAAAGTGTTCAAACACATCAGACTTCATCTTCATCTGCCTATTTCTCTGTTGCTACCAGAGTGTGTAGTACAGAAGCAGAGAAAGGCCACACTCGCAAATATTTTTTTTTCCTGTTATCTTGAGAAATAAATTTTTGTTATTTCGAGTTAATGAGAAATTATCATCGAGATATTATCAGATATTATCTTGAGAAAACAAAAAATCTTTTTCTCCTGATAATATCTCGTTAACTCGAAATAACAAAAATTTGTTTTATCCCGATAACGGGATAATGAAATATTTGAGTGTGGCCTTTCTCTGCTCCCATACTGTAGTATACTGGGATTATGAAATAAATGATCCCTTGTGCATTTGTGTAGTTTGCAGTTACAGAATTTCAGTGTGTACATTGTCAGTGAAGTTAATAAAAATGTGATTCATTTGTAGCATGAATCAAATGCTACAAATTTGATGTACATTACATTCAAAAGCTAATGCAGCGACTTTCGTCCAACCCTCCCAGGACGAATGTCTGTTTTCATCCATTAAATTAGTGAAAAAATGGGCTGTGGTGTAAATAAAGCATGAACAGATGGGTGTAAGTCTAAGTCCCAGATCTAACAAGTAAAGCAGAGCTAAGCCTCTTCAGTTCACCTTCGCAGCCGGCTCTCAGCTGTGTAATGTGTCTTACTAATGAGGTTGTGATTTCTTTGATGGCGTCCATTACTACCCTGAAAAATTGCTGCAAATTGGAAATTCCATTAACTGTTGGCCAGCTGCCTTGATCTATGGTGAAATATGAGACACTGTAGCATTATGATGCCAGTCTCATAAAGATATATTAGCATAAATTAAGGTTGCAGATATTTGGACCGTGCTTTATTACCAGTGCCCTTTCATTGTTTTGGTTTTAGTAATATTTGGCTTCGTCTCAGGGAAAAGGCTGGTTTATGAGTCCGTGACGCACTCAGAGATTTTATGCAGCTGTTTTTTTTTTTTTTTTGTATGTGTGTGTTTTTGTGTCTGTTTTACTTTTGCAGCCAGAGAAGAAATAACTGGTAAAGTCAAATTAAATCGACACCCATCCATTTTCTTCAGCCACTTCTATTTTCAGAGTTGGAGGTGCTGCAGGCTTTCCCAGCATGCAGTGGACGAGAGGTTACAACGGGGTCGTCCTAATCCTAAAACATCGAATCGAGACCAAAACAAATATTACATTGTTTTGACAGATGCCATGTTTTGAGAAGACAAGTACAGGTCCATGTCTTTGTAATTCATTTTCTGGCCTCATAGAGCCGCTGACAATGACAGATGGTGACTTGTTGTTGCAGCCTCTGGTGGTGGAGTCGTTGCATCAGAGGCTGGATATTGCCCCACTGCCTCTCCATCTACACTGACTTTAATTCTGCATTAAACTCACCTAAAGCGTGTGAAATCATAGAGGTGTTTGGGGACAGTAAACTGTGCACAGCAGCCACCTCAGAATAAGAAATCATTTTGATGGACTTCACATTATCTTTGCAGTTTCAAAATAAATGTCACGTTGTTAAGATGATAGAAGATGTTGCGCGGTGAGGAAAGTGTGGGGTGTTTGTAAAACGCAGTAAAACATTTGTGAGACTCAAGGTAGAAAAATACAAGAAAAACATGATGGTGTCAGCGATGTGTGGGAAAGAAGGTTAACCGTCTATTTAGTCAGGGTCAGATAAATTTGTTAGAGGGCTCCAGAGCAAATATTTGCTTTTGGGCCCCTGTATTGACCCTCCCACACTAACACTGGTACAATTCATGAAATGGCAACATTTATATTTTACTTACTCTCTAAAATAAAAACATAAAATGCTTGAATAAAACTTGCCCTTGGCCTTGCTTCTCTGTACGCCACAAAATAAAAGAAAATACTTCAGTTCAATACTCAGTTTTGAGGTACTTGTTTTCATCTGATGCTACTTTATATATTTACCTCTGCTCCACCACAGATTCATTTATTTGACAGCTGAAGTTACTAGTTACTTTCCTGGTTAGGATTTTGCATTAAAACATATGACGGGCTTATAAAACAGTCTACATTAGCTAGTTTTTGTCCCGCGATCATGTGAGGGTGTGGTTGGTGACCCTTTTGAAAGAGGTAAAGCATCTGAATACTTCCTGCTGTTCACCGTTAATGGGTTTACATTTGTGCCAAATACTTCATGTCTGTATGTGCGCCTGAACATTTGTGCATGTCTGTTCTGATCAGATTGTCTGTCGACTGTTGTTGCAAAAACACAACATAACCACAGCAGTAATTGAAGTTGACTCGACAGAGACGTCATGATCAAAATAGTTTTGTCATAATCAAAGTTCTGTTCCAAGTTGAACAGACGTGGACAGATGTGTTGTCACATGTTCGGTCGACATAGACGGTGCACAGCTGGAACCTCGTACTCTGAACCTTTGCACGAGTATGGAGGGATTCACTCATGTTGTGGTTTTAATGTAAGGGGTGTAGTTGTTCAGAAACCAGTGGCGCTCTGTAAACATGCTGGTTGGTGCAGCAACTGAAACAAACATCAGTGTCTTTGCCAACTACTACTTCCCTTCCTGGTCATGTAGGTGTTATGTTAATCCCCAAGTCACCAGAAGCATGGAAACTTTGTCAACAAACAAATAAAGTTTGTACACGCGAGTCTAGAGCAGGACGGTGGGTGAATTATGTGTGATGAGTCCGTCTTGGTCAAATTTAGCCTCAGAGCTGAGCAGCTCATTAGCATCGTCTCTCCAGACGTCTGCACGACATGTTCGCTTTGCTAATCAACATTCCAGGGAATTGGTTTTAATAGCAAAAGACTTAATGATCTGACTTCAATGCCACAAAGCACTGCTTCATTAAATTAGAGTGGGAGTCAATGATAATTATTCTGGTCATTACTTTACACGGATTAATATGTGTGAAGTCAGAGATGAAGGCGTTTTGGTGCCAGGGCAGGGGCCGCTGAGCAGCTGCTGATCTGCTTTGCCCCCGAAACGATTTCACTTGTAGATGAGCTGAGAATATGAACCTTCTGCTCACAGAGGAGATTAAGAGCCGTAAAGGGGGAAGTAAAACTATATCATCGATCTGTGATGGTCGTAATTCAGGAACCTATTTTGTGATGGATGTCTTTGGACAGAGGTGCAGTATAGAAGAGGTAGTACACTGACTTCGCTTACTTAAATAAACGTATTACTGAAGTAAAAGTATTATCAGCAGAATGTACTCAAATTATTAAAAAGTAAAAGTACTGCAGTTAAATGATCAGATATTATTAGTTTATTAATAATGATGAGTCAGTGCTTCAGCAGCATTTTACACTGTTGTAGCTAATCCCGTGGTTCCCAACCTAAGGTTCAGGCCCTTTAAAGGGTCACAAGATTAATGGGAAACAAAAGATTTCTGCTACACAAATTTGTTGAAAAAGTGGATAATTTTACCTCTTTGAGTCTCAGACTGTCATTTAAATGGAACCATGAGAGTTTAAAGAAGCTATTTGTAAGCTTAGCACCTGCTACCTCACCAACGTTAGCATCAACAGCTGTTTCCAGTCGTTGTGAATTCAGGATCAAACTTCATTCCTTTACTCACCAACATCTGTCTCCAGAGGTGGAAAGCAACACCAATGTTAACTCTTGTCTCTATCACGTCTTTTCTTCTACTGAAGTTAGCATGCTAATCAGCTAGCCCTGTAGCTGCCAATCTGCCCTGAAGACTTAGTGCTGCTCAGAGGACGTATTATAACGTCTTGTCTCATAAATGTCACGAAGACCAAAGCTTTTGCCAAATGACTCCTGGAAAGAAAGCACATTCAGTGGCAAAGAAAACATACAAATAGCCCCTTTAAAACCAGACACATCTCTTTGGTGGAACTGCTGATAATAAATAACTGACATCATGTAACATCATGTAGCAGCAACCTCCAGGGCTGAAAAAGGAAGCCAACGCTAAAGTGCAAGGCGTACTGTAGTTCCTCTAATGACCACTAGTCATGCTCTGGCTCCAATAGAGAGTCAATCTCCATAGACTCTTATGCTAAAATAACCAACTAATAAACATGTTTACAGCCTGTTTACCACCTGTTTTGGTCTCTATAGTTAATTTCCTCCTTAATGACAACTGTACAGGGTTTCAATTTTATATAACTCACCTAGACAGTAGACTTGGTGCAAACCAGCATGCACTGAAGTCAGCTCCACACAAGCCCCACCTCATTTTCCATTTTTGGATTTAGCCAGGAGGTGGGCGGAGTCAGGCTCTGCCAAGATGGCGACAGTGGAGCAGCTTCGAAACTGCTCTTAAGAAACCTGTGGGTGACGTGACGGAGGCCACGTCCGTCTTTATTTACAGCCTCTGGCCCCAACTAGACACTGATTTTTGTAACAGCAAAACCATTTGTCAATCACTGATTAACAATGAACAATGTGTTGTTGTGTTTTATCAGTGTATCAGGTTTTTTTTTTTTTAAAGTAATCTTTAAAAAATTCTACTTAGTGACTTTATGTTACAAACGGGGAAATTTGTCTTTCAGGTAGTGAAAGAAAACGGCAGCCTTCAACGTGAGATTAAAAATAAACACAATGAAGAACAAACAGTGATATAATAAAACTGCAAAATGCATCGCTAAAGAAACACAACACCCGCTCACATAAAACAACGAACATCCAGCAACAGTATAACATAAATCCAGCCATCATCATCCAACACAATCACCGACAGTTAAAACAACATCATCATCATCAGCCACCAATTTAACACGGAAGCCTCTCATCAGCTGACTCTCAGCTGTGTAGGATGTGTCCATTAGTGCTTTGAATCTCCGTCCGTAGAGGAGGTAATCAAACTCTGCGTTTGGAGGATCAGGAGGCCACTCTGCAATTACTCTGAATTGCTCTCTTGTTGAAAGTGTGAGTCAGAACAGCCATTTTAACACTCCAACATCTTATTGGCCACTTTAACTATGTGGTGCTGCCTGTTCCTGCCAACTGTCGAGAAAGTAAATCAAATAATAATACATTTTTTCTGGTCTTAATTAAACTCTAGAATATCTATTTATGTGTCTTAAGATAGTAACATAACAGGTGAGACAGGACAGAACATAACACAGTGACTTAAACTTAACAAACATGCACTGAGCACGTGCAGCAGCAACAGGAAAATAAATAATAATGATAATATGGTGTGAATGTGTATGTGAATGTAGAGGAGCAGTAACTAGGCATAGTTAAATATTAATTAAAAGAAATAATAATTAAGAATTTGAATTAAGAAATTGATCTAAATAATTGGTTCTCTTAAGAAATAATAGATAATAGAAAAGATTTTCAAATATTTGAAGACAGGGAAAAATTAATACTACATTTTTAAATTATTATATTCAACATAAATTGGCAAATTCAGATTCAAAAGGTGTTAAAAAAAAAGTAGAACCTAGTTTGGTCGTCCTTCCTTCTCATCACATACAGAAATAAAGCCACTCATCAAACAGTGGGAGCTGCTTGTACGTCCCGAGGACAAAAACAGATGCTGCCAAGAAAAGAGATGTCATTCATGAGATCTCATGTCTCTCGTACAACAAAACAAACACTGTTGAAACCAGCGGAGCTTTCGCAACAAGAAGGAAACATAACTGGATGTGAGCAGAGTGGAGTTATTACAGCTGACAGCAGCAGGAGGAAAGGAAACTGCAGATTATCCCACACTGGGACTGATGTTCACAAAATCTGCCCGACAACAACAGACATCACTGTCAGGCCACTTCTGGAAAAACAGGTATAGAACAACAACAACAGGACAACAGATGAAATGGTGAAGTAAGTAAAAACAGTAGCACAGCTGTAGCGTTGAACCGAGGGTTAAACATGTGGCTGAGGAGACGGATCTGACCTCAACACGAAGGTCAGAGTGTGTCCTGTCATATGATTCCTATAATACCTGCCACAGCGTCTGAAGTAAAGTTTGACCATCAGTTATCATTTAGAAAACTGTCTCTGCTCCCACCATAACCATACGGAGCCCCAAACCAGACAATCCCACAAGTCACCATCACTAAATACTGTTGTTAAATATTAAAATATCAAAATGAAATATTCAATATTAAAATTAAAATTCAGTGTAAAAACATGTCTGAAGCTTCAGTTGGACTACAGTAACTTTGTTAGCGTTTTCATTTGACCAGTCCTCCAACCTGTTTTCTAACCCTCTATTTAACCTGTTGTCATGGTAACAATATTAAATATGTGGACTGTGCTGACTCGTGTACCGCACCTCTGTTGCCATGGTGACAGTACTAAACGGTCATAGTTAGGCACAAAAACTACTTGGTTAGGTTTAGGAAAAGATGGTGATTTGGGCTAAAATAAGTACTTCCTTAATATTATATGATATTTGTTGTCATGGTTACAATAATTGTAAAGTTTCCTGTTTTCTTTCATTTTTCCTTCCTTTCTTCCCCTACCTCACTTCTTTTCCTTTCCTCATCACTGATTGGCTCTTGATTTCACCGTCATCACCTCTCATTTACCTGGTTGAGTTCGCCTGGTTAATAGTTCTGTCACATTCATCCGGTCTCTTTTCACCATTTCATGGGGCGGCGGTTCTGGTAAGAAGTTTCGTTGTTCTTTACTTTACACTAGGTCCATATCAGTCTCTGAGAACTTTGTTTTTTCCTTTCTGTAAAAAAAACATGAGACTACTTTGATTTACTGTCTTAGTTTAATCTTTATTTTCTTCATTTCAGATTCTGCAGCCCATGTGTTCTCCCTCCTTCATATTTGATTGCAATCCATTGATATTTGAACAAACCTTTGTGAAAGAGTAGAGTTTCATGTTCTATGCATCCTGACACGATGCCCATGATGATAGTCACTGAATCTTCTCCTACTCAACTATAATACTATCGTGGTTAACTTTGTTGATTATCTGCTATTTTCACATTATTTTAATATCTGACAGGACCAAATAAAGGAAAATAGAGCAGCTGAAAAATAAAATGAGCAAGTAAAACACAAACAATTTAGTAAAATAAATTAATTTTGAATTTATTTTATCTGCTGCTAAGTGGAAAATGAAAACTAAAAAGCTTTCCCCTTTTTTCCCCCGAGCTGAGTGGAGGTTATATGAAAGGTATAGTTTTCTATTTATTTTTAAATTCAATTTGAATTATCTAACTGATAAATGATGATATTATTTATTCATGTACTTGACTTGTACAATCGTGAGTTTCAGGGCTCCATATCGTCCAGCTAATCTTCCCTCATCATGATTAACCTCTGAAACAGTAACGAGAAATACAAATGGGTTCCTCACATTGTAATGAGAATATTAGTAAATTATCAGCTTTGCAGTTTTTTTTTAAAACATAAATACACTGAACACATCTTTCAACACATCTCCAATGATTTTTAAAATCCAGGTTTGAGCTGTTAAATCAGCCTGATTTATCTTTGTGTGTGAAATGTCGATCTGTGAGAGGTTTTTCCAGTCGTTTAAACTGCTCTGCAGACGGCTTGTTGAACAGAGTAGGAGTCATGAAGACACAATCGTTTCTGGGCTGTTTGACACTGACGATTATCATCAGTGTCATTATACTTTTTCTTTAACATTTTCATTTTCAGTGCGCTTATCAGAAGCGACTTTTCGGCTTTCAACCTCTGACATCTCCCTAGCAGAGCATGCATGAATAACTTATCTATATTAACTTTATTCTCTCAGATTATTCTGAAAATAGAGCAAAGACAGGGAGAAAATTGTCTGTTGGTGACTGCTCTGACGTACGGTTTTATCCTCATTTACCCTCAAGAAAGAAGACTCAAGTGATAGATAGATGTGTTTGACATCAAGGGTACTGAAGATTTTACAAAAAGGCTCATTGGCAGGCAGCGATTCAAAACAAGACCAAGAGCACAATGTGCATGAACGTCCTTGTGAGGGCTGAAGTGAGCGTCTAAGAGGATGCTTCATGTTGTAAAGCTCAACTTTGTAATTTTGTGATACAGTGACAAGAAAGAGTCAGTGAACCCTTTGAAATGAGCTGATTTTCCTGCATGTTATTCCCCCTCGCTCTGCTCCCTTCCTGTCACTCTCACAAAAGCCTAAAAAAATATCTCTAAAAATATTTTTTTTTAAAAAAGAAAAGTTACTTAGGGTTAGCAGCACTGGATTGCTCATAAGGTCTTTGCAGAGACAAGAGCGGCCTTGAAGAGATTTACATTGGCAGCACAGACTGAGAGGAAGATGATCTACAATGATAAACGGTAAAATTCATGTGAAAAGAACATACAATTATCTTTAACCCTCCTCTGTCGGAGAAACTACTCCACACAACAGTTTTTAAACAGTTATGAACCAGGAGAGAATGGAACAAAATACCAGACGTGACTATCAAACTCTAGAGCTTTGTACTAGTTCCTATGTCATCAAGCCTCTTTCACAACCTGTTCTGCCAACATGCTTAGATTGGCTCCGTTAGCTGTAGCTTGGTGGCTGCAGCGAATGACTATTCAGTTGGTGCATTGGCTGTTTGTTGCCAACGAACCCAGAGTACACAAACAGTCCAGCAGACAAATTTGTGCATATAACATTTGACTTCATGCTCATTCTTCATGCTCATGTTGCTTATCCTTAGATTAGACCTGAGGATCCTGCTGGCCTCGACAGAATCCTCAGGTCTATAATGACCTCCATATTTAACTTCCTGCTGCACATTTCTGTTGTTTCATATGATTAACTGAAGCATTTATCATTCTGTTTGTTCTTTCACCTAATATATGCAGCATTTCTGTACATTGGCCAGATTTCCCTGGGGTTTTGTGCGTAATTTGTCCTTCAGAATAACCACACTTGAGTGAAATAGGAATGATTGTTATTCTCAGCAATGACCAGACAGGAGGGAAAAGATGAATTATTAATGTGAAACTAGGGGACAAGAGTGAGAGAAAAAATATAACAAAAGATAAAAATCACAATAACACTAAGCAACTTCAAGTGGCAGTGGTCTGCAAAAGGCACCAAACAATGGGAGCAGAACAAATGGGAACAATGGATAAAAGCAGAAAGTTTAAGCTGCTTTATCAAAGTAAAATATTGCTGCTAAACATCAATACATCAAAGGTCAGGTCGGCTGCAGGCAGTGTGGTGAAATGTCTCCAGCTTCACTAGTCTTAAGCAAAAGCTGAGCCATAGTTTCTGGGCTATAAAATGACACGTTGTGTTGTGAAATTACACAAGAAACACTTTTTTTCTCTTCTCTTTCAATTATTTAACACAGATGAAGCTGAATCATAAAGTGTTTCGACTGATGAGAGAGTAAAGACTGTTCTGATGTGAACCAGAATTTATTTTATACAGGTTAGTCATACGATAACACAACTGTTACACCAGAGACTGGGACACGGTTACCTCTGTCATTAACTGAAACTGCAGTTTTGATCCACACCAGGATAATAGACTCATAACTACTGTGCAAGATGTGTGTGTGCACAGATGGGTCCTCAACTTCATTCACTTTGGAGATAATTAACAGTAGAGTGAGGATACTTTCATATAATGTTGTGAATAGTTCTTATTTACCAGATAAATGAAATGAAACAGCTCCAGTTCTCCTGTGGACTCAGGCTGTCTCAGTGTTTTCTGTCTCCTCATGTGATCCCAGACTGACTCCATGGTGTTGAGATCAGGGATCTGTGGGGGTCAGACCGTCTGCTGCAGGACTCCCCGTTCAGCAGATCGTTCTTCATGAGCCTGGCTGTTACCAGATTAAATCTGGGACCGATCAGACGCCTCCCTGTTGGTGCTGTGGGATGGACAAGAATCTAAATGTCTAAAGTACCTAAAAAAAACTTTTGCACTGTATGATGAGCTACAACTATATCCCAAACAGATAACCAGGCTAGAAATCAGGCATCTAAAACCAGGTATTTTTTGATAGTAGGTAAAAGACTCTTTGGTATAACAGCTGTGGGAAAGTGCCCTCTGTTAAACACAGAGAGGTGTGAGCTGCAGGGCCACAACTAAATGAGCTGCAGCCAACAGTCTCAGGAGATGATATTACAACAGCAGTGAGTGATCTGAGCAGAGGTGCTTTGGGTTTTTAACATGGTCATTTTTTTCATCTGTTTCAGGGAGATTCTGCCACATCTGTGAAGTGATGCTTTTAGGTAAAACCTGTGAAAAGCCACTGTCCACTTCCTGCTCAGCAGCAAACAGCCGACAGACACACAGTCAGGGAGCAGCTGGTGAACATAGTGGAGCGTTTAGCAGCTAAAGAGCCAGATGTTTCCCTCAGGAGGTGGTGGAGACCAAACACAGAGCTAAGAGAGGGAACTTCTGTTTGATAGAAATTTGACTCCAAATGAATGAAAAAGTTGCTCCATAAGTGCTGGGTGTGTAAATTAGTGTGAGGGGTCAGCTGATATTTCAAGTTTATGTTTATTAGGGTTAGCATTTCCGTATTGTGAATTTAGAGACCTTTATTTTTGTGTGTGTAATTCAGTTCATTTCATGTTTTAAATTATAATGCATTTAGTTCATTCAGGAGTTAAGGGCTGTAAGTTAAGTTAAGTTCTGCCGCCAGGTGGTGCAGTCGAGGCAACAACAGAAGTCGTAAAAGCGCTAAGAGAAGAAGAAAAACAGTCCGAGGGAGGAGTTGTATCCATGAAAGAGCGCGTGCACGTGAGTTGATCTAGCAGCTGAGGGTACACTGTTGGAGACTTCTGTTCCCTGATGTGTCTTGAAGAAAATAAATAAAAGACACTGTGAGTGACAGCCCGGCTGGTGACTGGATCCTGAGCTGCAACATTAGAAACTGTTTCCTGACAAGTTCACACATCAGTGTAAAAGGAGCTGACATGTCAGTGCTGTGTTCATAACTTATTTCAGCTTTTCTCCCAAAAAAGAGAAAATTGCATGTTTACAGAGTCTTTCTAAATCTTCCTTTCTACAACAGATCCACACTGACATCCTCTTCTAACATCATATCACTGTAAATACTATAGGACACTATATAAAAACTAGACAGGAAAAACAGGAAACTCTGAGGTATGTGTCAGTCTTGTTCTCAGCTATCAAACACATCTAAAGCAACTCTGTTGTGAGCTACGTGGCTTTCAGCTGCTTAATGTCGGGGAAAAAAAATCAAAAATATAAAATAATGAGTCATACAATATGTTCAGGACATAAGTGAAAGTCTGATACTGATAATACCTGCACCTCAGTACACAGAGTCCTGGGGCGTCATTTAAAAAGACAGTGAATGTAGATAAGACATCACGTTACAGTCATGTGGCAGATGTTTTTGTCAGAGCCATATTAACCTGCAGGGCTCCATCTGTAATAATCCAGATGCCCCCATCATTTCAGTTTATTTTTAGCTTTAGTGGTGTATACAGAATTACCATATAAATGATCGGTTAATGAAATTACCACACACACTAACTGCCTTGAAACAGTGTGGTTGATGTGTCATGGAGAGGAAATAGACATGAGTGGGAATAATAGTCCTTAGACCTAAAAGGCATTTACACTGTTGCTGTTGCTTTTACATACATGTTAGTTCTGAGATACGATGAACCATAAAGGTCTGGGGCCCCGGGGAAGTTCCCCAGTAGCTCGTCCAGCCTGAGCTCCAAATCGACCAACAGATGCATGATTCAAACCCCATGGGAACACGAGCAAGAAAAAAAACAAAGCAGCATTTTCATCAGTCCCAAAATAAATTTGTCAAAAGAACAAACAAACCTACAGTCAGGAAGGCGTTTCATTTCAGACTAGTCCCCCCTCCCATCAGACAGGTTGGAGGCTGGAGGAAAAAGTTAACAACTGTGAAAATCTGCCCATGTCACCTCTTCAACAACATGTATTAGCTGTGAGAGCAGGAGCTGCAGCCCTGTGATTTCTGCCCTCAGAAATAATGACTCAGCACAGTCAGGATTTATATCAGCTGGAACGATGGATGGAAGTGGATTTTTGCTAAGCTTTATTGAACGGGATAAAGTTGTGCCTTAATTAAAAATAACTTAAGTGGCACAGAATATATTAAAATGTTTAGTTTGTTAAACGAACGGGAGGGAGACAGATAAGATAAATGAGATATACAGACAGGAAGTCCCTCACATTTACAATAATAACAGTATCTAAACCATCCATACTGTAAATGCAACATGTGTAAAGATGTTTTGAGGATGTGTCAAGTGCTGATAGCGATGCTCTGCTGCCTCTGTGCATCAAGTGTTTCAGCTTCTCCAAACTGCTTGTGTACAGGAGCTTGTTTTCTAAAAAGGTAAAAAAAAATTTTTTAAAAAGAAATCATCTGCTATCTGAGCTGCTTTTCAATCATCTTATTGTTTGTTTTGGGATTTCATCTGTCTGTGAGAGTTGGTTAAAGACCCCACCACCACCTCTGACAGATGAGGAGGTGGAGGTTTGGGATGGCCAGCAGCTAGAGTTTCTCTTGGATCCATCAGTGGTGGTGGGCTGAAATTTATCAGGAGAGATAAATTTCTCTCCAGCAAAGTTTTTCTGACTCAGATTTTCACACAAAAATACAGAAAATAAAGAACTGTTCCGACTGTGTGATGGTATCATCTTAATCTTTTCTATTTCAGCTTTCAAATGAACAATTACAACATGCCTAACATAGAATGAAAATACACCAGTATCAGTAAAATGCATATAATAAAATAATCATTGATTAAAATGTCAGGTAAATTAGATTGCTCCTGTTGGTGAGCAATGAGGGAAGGTTTCTGTCTGAAAATATGGTTTCATATCGATCCAGCAGAGGTAAAATTGCAGGACCGTGTTTGTTCCCCTCCCAATCATGGAAACAGCTCTCTGCTGGACAAGTACTTTAAGAAACGTATTATAATTGTCTCCCTGTTCAATAGGTAAAGGCCTGTTTTCAGTTGATTGTGTTGGGTAAGAGCAGAGCTGCATCAGAAATTATTTTCAGAGGACTCCACATTAATCTTTCACACTTCATTTCCTCACGTAACTTTGTGAAAACTTTGTGAAATAACAAGGAAAACTTTTGTTAATATAATGCTAATTTATAACGTAAGTCATGAAAAATAAGTCTTAAAAGAAACAAACACCAATCCCAGCCAGTCCTGCAGCCTGGACAACCTTGTGATCCGACCCAGAGGAGTGTCTCCGTAGGGGCTCTCCTGCCCGGCCGCCGTAGGGGTTGTCATGGTTACAATAATGAAAGCAATGTACCTACATGCATCACCATGGTTACAATATAAAGTTCATGGCTTGGTTAGGTTCAGGAGAAGATAGTGATTTGGGTTAAAATAAGTTCTTCCTTGACATTAGACAATCTTTGTTGTCATGGTAACATCAATAACAACGAACGGTCATGGATAACAGAAACAACATAAACTGCTCCTGTCACATGGGAATCGAACACCGCTCTCCTGGGTCATATTCATCCATCCACCCCAACCTCCTCCTGACGTGGACTTTGTCGCTCTCTAAACTACGTCACCGCACTTTTCCCTTTGCTCCTGTCATCATCACTACGACCACTAGATGTCGCCTAGCAACAGAACCTAACGATGGGTCATAGTAACCTGCTGACAGACGACCTGTGGGCTCGTTTTTTACGGGACAGTGTCACGAATCAGCTTAATGAGAGTCCTTCATTTTTTAAATTGCATAAGTCCACCTGCTGCACTTAACAACTTTCCTGGCAGAAATCCTGAGATGTTCCAAGCTTTATCCTTTTTATAATCAGTTTTGTTCATATCGCTCTGCTAATTTAAAAAACAATACAACAACAAAAACATGCTAGCACTAGTCAGTCACATTAGAGAGCAGGAGAGGACCCTGAGCTTCTGTGTTTTGTTCCAGAAGTTACTGCTAATTACCAAAACTCAAACCTCAGAAATATGTCGAGAGCTCCACTCCAGACACCTCCACGCGTCTCGACAGCAGTTGAACGGCTGATGACTGGTGTTTGTTCAGTGTTTCTGTTTTAGCAGCCTTTAATGAACAGCGTCTCCCGACAGCCCCACACCTGCACCACAGCTCCACAGAGGAGACGCGTGATAAAAGAGTGACACCAGTTACAGTGATGTGAGGCCTTCACTGCCTACGTTCTTTCTGTGCTTACAAAGTAAATGATGTTTAACTTTGTTAAAATCAAGGTTTCGTTTCTTAGAGCATCTGCTGTACTGGATGTTTTATTTGTCTCAGATCATGTTGAAAAAGGAGGCGTTCAGGCACCAAGGTGAGTGTAGGTCATGCAGCTGCTGCACTGATCACACTGATTACATCTGTTACTTAAGGTGTTTGCTCGAGAGGAACAAGAGAAACTTCATTTGGTGTTGACTTACAGAAGCTAATGGAAGAGAAGGTGGAGTTAAAGTGATGCTACATTTTTTAATGTTAGGAGAAGATGGTAGTCGACTCTGACTGATGCATCTGACTGGATTTTCAGTGTTGCAGTAACCTGAACAACAGCCTGCAGGATGCTGGACTTGAACCTCAGCGTCAGGTATCAAAGACAATGAACAGAATCCAAACTGCAATTGTGTTTCCTCTCAACATGTATTTAAAAATATCTCTTTACTCACAGTGAACGCCAGTTTTACAGTAGGGAGACGGGCTGGAAATAATTATTTTAAAGGATTTTGAAAGCTGAGCACTTTTTATTGGATGTGATATTTTTTTGACTATGGTGAGATTATCTTGTCAGTAACGGACACTGAGTTTATCTAAAGTCTGATGTTTCCACACTGGGCATGGTTTCTGATATTTGTTTAACCTGTATGTCTAATGGGACTGATTCGTTTGGCTGTAGTTTAGTTGAGAACCCTTCAGGCTGCATTTTGTGTTGCTTTCACTTTACTAAATATCAGACTGCGTTCACTGGTCTCTCTGACCCACTTTCTCCTTCACAGAGCTTCACTTCTTTTCCATGTTGTTGTTTTTGGAGCAGCTGTTAGAAATTAGATGTGACAGGAGTGGTCTAGTAATAGATGGGCTCTAATTATAGACGGCATTTTGTCTTACATTAATTTGATTTCTGTATTAATATAAGATGCAGGAGGAGAGTGTATTGTAGCTGGTGCAGTTGAAAGCTAATGACAGTGGGTGTTTTCTGTCACTCGTTCCTCAGACGTGTTCTAAATTGTCCTGAAGGATGCAGATTGTACCGTCAGTATTTCGACTCCGGCATCATGAGAGTGAAGCTTTTCTGCTGATTTGTTGGTGATGTGTGAGAAACTGGACAGATGCAGAGAGACTGCAGACACTGAAAGCCTGCTATGCATCACGCTTTGTTGTGCAGAAAGAGGCACTGTGTGTATCTCTGCTGCTGTCCGCCTGCTGATGGGTCCATTCATCAATCACTTATCTGACTTGACAAGGACTTGAGAGAAAACTTTATTACTTGACATCTATTTCTAGCTATTTCTCTCAATATGCATGAACACTACTGCTCGGCACAGCTTGTTGAGGAGTAAAGTTACTATGAGAGGGGTTAGTGGGTCTGGTGCTGCTCAGTTGTTTTGAACAGTTCAGTGATCAGAGCTGCGTAATGCAAAACCAACATTTAGATCCTCCCACTGACTTAATCCTGCTCGTGTTGGTTAATACTTCGCCAATGCTGCATTCATGAACTGTCCCCTAAAATAAATACTACCTTGTCGTGTTCAGTCACCTGGCTCTGATCACAGATTCTGATTCTTTCGCCCTACAGTCAATTAAATAAATATCAGATCCATTTTTCACAAGCCACAGATCTTCAGAATATTCTGACACTAAAATGACCTTTTTCAGACGACAGATCAGGAGAAAGTGAACTTTAATCGAGACCTGTCTCTGTCTCAACAACACACTCTCACTAGATCTGACAACACAGATCTCTTCTCTCTGCAGGTTCTGGTCTGGGTTCACTGCTGCAGTCGTCGCTCTTCATCCGGATAAACAGAAGCTTAGAGGAACTTATATATGACACCATGTGTTTCTCTGGTTAATATCGTAATACTGTTATTGTCATTTAACTGAGGGAAAACAGAGAGTATTATTAGACTCATACGATCTTGTACTGGTTGATCACATATTAAACTTGCAGATAAAAACGGGCGGCAAAATTAGCTGGTGATATGAACGACATGAACCCAGACACTGAGCCTCAGGCTACGTCCACATGAATATGTTTTATTTTTCAAACACATTACTTATGCTACGTTCACACCTTCCATCCACATTACTCCACTGCTGGACCCGATTTACTTTAAAAACTCCAGTGTTGAGTCTTGAACGGGAAAAACAGACTTTTGGAAACGATGACACACACACCTGACTGGGTCTTCTCCGTCCGTGGATAAGAATCTGTTTCAGTTCATAAACAAACTCAACTCTTACTTTGAATTTTACATTCAGGTGTGTAAAGTTCAGTCTACCACGGTCCGTAAGTTAAATAACTGGCTGCTACTTGTTACCGCTGTTAGAAAGGCTCTCGGTAGACAGCGTACCTCCACCAAGAACAAATATTTTCTTTCACCAGATCTGGATTATCAGCTTTTCAGGTTCTAAATTAATGACAGTGATTATATTTATTATAAAGTACTTGCCAAGCACAGAGCAAATACGGCTTTCCAGCGAAACAGAGGGAAGACTATAAAATGATACAGAGCTTTGAAACAAAGCAAGAAAAAACTAAACAGAAAAAGCAACGACTTTCAAACATCTAAACTAGTGAACATCTGCAGGTGTGTTTGCTTTAGTAAGAGATTATTTCATCTTTTAAAAGAGTGTTGTGCTCAATAAAGACACAAAAGATTATAATTATTTGTGTGTTATTATCCTCAGCACTTTGTGTTTGTCTGCACTTGTGACTCATTGAACCATGTTTGCAGACTGCAGTCTGGTTGGTTTTATGACGCATCAACAGCATAAAACCTCATGGGAACACATTTCTGCAAATCACATTTACATCATATTCATTTAACGGGTTTTGAAATCCAATTCATATCATATCACATATTTCTTGAGGGGGTCATGGTCTCAAATCGTATTTCAAACTGTCCTCTGGGGAGAGAGGCAGTACATCTCATGCAGCCAACAGCTCTGATTTCACACCAGAAACAAACAGAAATAAAACCAAAAACACAAACACTGAGGTCTTCCAGACACCGATGCTGCTACAGACTCTTAAGTAAACAACACTTGAATGCGTCTGAATCCAACCTGATTAATGAAAACAGGCAGATTGGATCTCAACAACTAATTTGTCTGCATATCTGAGTCAAGGACATAAACAAAGGAGCCAACAGAGAGTTGAGCCGGCAGACAAACAGAGAACAAACAATAGAGACCAGAAAAGGTGGAGGAGCAGCAGATCAGTGGATGAGGAGAAGATGGAGCGTTATGAAAGGGAGGTTAGATAATGTAATGAGAGCGATGGATACGGGAGGAAACAACAAGGAGATAAACCAGGACAGACACGAGGCGGCTTTCAGGCATCTCATTATAATATCTGAGTTTCCCTCCTCCCATAAGTCTCAACATTATAAATCTGTGACTTTTACAGCTGTAATTTATTAAAATAAAAGTTTGCATGGTTTTATTTCATCAGGTTCCTAAACAAACTCAAAGTAAAATCTGCTGCATATTTTTCCCACAGGGCACAATTTACTCTTATTTTAACAAGGAAAGTTTGGAAAACTGCATTTGAGGCTAAATTAGGTTTTAAGAAGGAATTTTGTTCAGTTTTATCATAAAACATACAGGAGAGGAGGCTCATTATCAGCTTATAATTGCTGCTGCTGCAGAGAGAGAGAGTGTGTCCACGTGTGTGTGTGTGTGTGTATGAGAAAGAGAGATGTTCCCAATTTAAATTAATGTTATTAAAAAAACACACAGATTTACAAATTCATTAGTGCCACAGAAATATTACCACATTTAGGCGAATTACTTCAATGAGGCAAAATAAACTGTTTTTATGGCTCCACTCTTTTTTTATATATAATTTAACACCTCATAATGAAATGATGATGATGATGAAGATGATGTGACACTGATGATGAGCTTTTGCAAACTTGACCTCATCAGTTCTGTCAGTGCAAACTTAGAAAATTAAAAACTTAATTTGTTGTGTTTTTCATTCTCTTAAATGTTTTTATTACAGTTAAAATTCTTTTTTATCAAAATTGGATAACAAAGAACAAAAAGTTGTTCCTTCGTATGGGAAAACTCTCATTACTTTCCTGTGTCACAGTGAGAGGAACAGGCCTGCAGTCAAAACCACTTCAGTTTTAAAACGTTTTAAACTTTGACTTTTGGAAACGCTGTTGGTCCCGTTTTCCTCTGAAAACTTCAGCTTGTGTTTTAGTCTGAACGGACCGATACAGAGATTTTTGGGAGCAATGACACTGACACCCACGTTCGCTCCCTGATTGGCTTTTATCAGTCACAGTGACCAGTGATGAATGAATAACAAGCGTTACTGACCTTGTCTCGCAGCTGCTGTGAAGTTCAATGCTTCATTTTAACGTAACAGTCGCCTCTGCTGTTCCTTGTTCATGGTGTTTTCTGTAGACAATCTGCCTACACCAGTACACGCTTACCCAGTAAATGTCAAAGGTCATGTGATGTGCGTTTTCAGATACGTATTCAGAGATGATTGGAGCTAAAACACCTGTCTGGACAGAGATTGTTTTAAGTCCAGGTCCAAATCCGAGCAGTTTCAAGTCTGAGTCAAGACTCAGTCCAAACAGAAAACTTGAAATGAGTCAAGGCTGATATCAAAGAAACAAAATGGTGCTTAGGAAACATCTTAAGACCAGTCCATATCATTTAGTTCTGCATAATATGATCAACTGCAAATTTGTTAGAGGTTTGTACCTGTTATGTCCCTGAAAACTGTCCAGGGGGTGAGCGGGGTAACACAGAAAATGAGTCTGGGAGAAAGGAAGAAACTTGTGTTTTCAAAAATATAAAAGTTATTTACAATAAAATCAAACAGAATAAAAGTAGAGCAGAAACCCAAAATGATCCTCCTCTTCCACAAGCGGGTGAGGGAGCTATGAGAAATAGGACAAATATAGTTAACTCGAGTTAGGCCAGAGCTGGTTTCAGATTTCCATAAGTTTTGGATCAAGTATAAAAACAGCTGCTCTGCTGTTTCTACACTTATGACTCTGCCATGGTGAAACTACAATGGTGCATTGTTTTACATATTGCTGCAGCAGGGAATTGTGGGCCAGCATTATCTCCTTTTCTTTCTTTAAGCATAGTCTAGTGTTTCCTATGCTCAAGAAAATAAGATAGGAAACACTGAAGCTCCTTTCCTTATCATTTAGAGACTTCAACCAGCTCTTATCATGGCTGACGCTCAGACACTTCTGGGTCTTTTCACTCAGTTTGGAAACTTCCTCAGCAAAAAAAAAAAAAAAGTTTTGGACCGCAGCCGATGTTTCCTGCAGCTTATAAGCTCCAGACCTTGATACCAGTTTCAGCACAGGTGTGAACCACCACCTGCAGCAGAGCAGGAAGGGACACACACACACACACACACACACACACACACACACACACACACACACACGCGACACTAAGGCTGAAACAGTACAACTGATGTATGTCAAATATGACGGGTCCTCCATTTTTTTCTGTATCATGTAATTAACACCAAAAAAATCTGAGGCAAGGTCGTATTATTCCATCACAGAAGAACCGTGAGGCTGCAACAATTATTTTCACTATCATCACAGCTGACAGTTATTTTCTTTAATAATCGATTGTTTATTGTATAAAATGTCAGAAAACAGTGAAACATGCCAATCATCACCCCCTGAAGTGCAGGTCAGCGTATTCTGAAGTCTTGTTTTGTTTGACCAGCTGTCGAAAATACAAAGATACTGCGTTAACTGTCACAGAAAAGAGAGGAAAATAGTCAATAATCAGGTTTCAGAGGCTGGGACGGGTGGATTTTCTGTCAGTCAACTATAATTGATTAATGAACCAATCATTTCAGCTCGAGCACAGGTTGGTTTGTACATGTACTGAGAGCTTCATCTGGAGGAGACGTGCAGCAGAGGAGTGTAACTAATGTGTCACCAGCTGAGTGCCAACATTTACAACATCAGTACGATCAATAAAAAAAACAGAGTCTGGACCAAAATGTTCCTTCGAGTCATAAATAACGTCTCTTGTTGTGTTTCACACAGTTTTTCATCTTTTGAGTTTGGCTTTTTAAAAGGTCCCATTTTCTTTGTTTTATCTGAAGTGTTGATATATTTGCGGTTTTAAGAACCAAAAACCATCTCAGTGTAGTTTTACATCTCCTCTCTCAGGCTTCTCTCAACAGGTCAGTCAGCCAATCAGAAGAGAGGATCTGAGCCTCTCTTCTGATTGGCTGACTGTTTTCTGAGTGATACAATGAAAATATAGCAGATTTCAGGTAAACACTCAGAGAAACCAAATCTTGTAAGGTTGGATGGTGGGTCCAGGTGGGCGGGGCTGAGAGTGGTGACTGCTTTGTTGTGACATCACAAAGTTCCAGAAGTCCTGACGGCTGGTTTTAAGGCTCAGTTTCTGAATACAGGCTGTGTGCATTTCTCTGTGGACTGAGGCTTTGATACCTTCACAGTATTAATATAGTATTATATATTAATACTATATATAGTATTAATATATCCACCTTTAGACTGTACTGACCTTTAAGTAGATTCAAGCTTGTCACACTGTGTTTCTTGACGTCCACCTTCAGGTTTTGATCAGCCTGAAGCTACACACACATATTCTGAGTTGTTCTGGTAGAGTCACATCCATGTAGTAAATTAAAGCTCCACGTATGTTGGATTTATTCCTACAAATGTTTCATGTTGGACTTTGCACAACACATACTTGATTATCCTTATAGACACTTTAAATGTGTTGTTAAAGCAGCAGATATTGAGGGTTTAGCTGTGGTGGGGGTTTGTGCTCTCTTGCAGAATAAATATATCCACATTACAAAAACACTTTATCTCCTCTCATTTTTATTTAATCTGAGTCCAAATCCATCCAGAAAGGATCTTTAGATTGATTGTTCCGTTTTCTTTTCAGTGGAGTTACTGTAAAAAAGCAGAAAATTGTTGCAAATAGGTTTTTCAGTTGTCACTTACACAAACTCATGTTGTTGGAGTGTATTTGTAACCACGAGGTAATAATGAGGTGAAACGCTTGAAGTTTGCATTTACCGTCAGAACTGAGCTCAGTGTCGCTTCAGTTTCCACAAAACCTCCACCACCAGAACTGGGACAATATTTTCTTTGATAATCTTGGTTATATGAATTTCAAAGTGGTTGGCTTCTCACTTGTCTCCTCAATTTAGGCAGGAGCCGCCGCCTGTCACCATCTAACAATATGAGTTGATGTCCTTGGGACAAAGTCACAGTATTGACTGTGTATTTGCGGTAAATTTGCATCAGGGAAACTGGAAAATATGCAACCTCCAAATGAATAGTAAGTGATTATAGAGGGAGAGTGTGCGTCATTTATTTCAGTTTTACTTCCTCTTACTTTCTGTTTTCTTCTAAAATAAATAAACATGGATGAGAAATGGAAAAGAAGAGCAGGAAATAAGAAATGAAATGCAGACAAAAAAAAAAAGCAACACAGAAATAAAACAACAAAGATGAAAAAGAGCACAAGACCCCCGAAGGATCAAAGGTGGAAAGGAAGTAAAAGAAAAACAGACAGAATAATAGCTGACGGACAAAAGCCGGCAGACATGCCAGCGTTACACGGTCCCTGTCATTTCTGTTTGGTGTTAGATATTCTCTCTTTGTACGTCTGCATTTCTTCTTTTTATCTCTGTTTTTCTGACCGTCCAGACTCAAGACTCCAAACATCTGACACAAACACCAACAGTGAATTTCTAACCTTTGTTAACTCAAGTCAGTCTAACAAGGACAAACCACCGGGGATCTGATTTCAGGTGCCTGTCCAGACTTCAATCGAAAAGGAAACTACAAAGGACTTGAATTCACAAAGTGGATCCTAAATAAGGTTTTCTGTCGAATACATCAGGCAAAGTGTACAAGAGGCGAGGGCGGAGTTTTGTTTGGAGCCAAACGCAGACAGAGAGGTTTTAGAAGTGAAAGATTAGTTTATCAAGTCTATGGGTGGGTAACGGGATGAGAAAGGCGCTGGTGATGGCAGGAAGGATGATGGGTGTGGTGGAGGTGTGGAGAGTGTGCAGAGGAAGGGTGGAGGGCGATGACTGGGGAGGAGTCAACCAGGAGGAGCAACCAGAACATATGAAGAAGGAGAGCCGGGGTTTTGTTTTGGGCTGGGACTGTGGAGACAGACAGGACAGAAAGTGGGGGAGAGACATGCAGTAAAGGGTCCGACTGACTGGGAATCGAACCAGGGACCTGCTGCTCAGGGCCCATTATGCTCACATGGTATGTGCCTCAAACATTCGGTCATCGGGGGTCACCTCAGAGCCAGGGCTCCTGAACCGCTGAGTGTGGAGGCGTAAAAATTTATTTGAATTGTTCTGTTGTAAAAACATGAAAAACATGTAACATACAGTTATAACATGAGGGAATATGAATCTCCTTTGAACGAACATTTTCTAATGGTCTCTCCATCAAAACAATAAAAAAAGACAGAGTTTGGTGACATTGTGAAGTAGTGTGGGATCATGGGGGGTGCAGTCAGCTTCTCCTGGTTTGGATCAATCAGGAGCTGAATTATTCACAGACGTCTCCTCCTCTCCAGAATAATCAGACCGGGTGATCATAACCAGGAAAAACACTGAAGATCCAGACGTTTGATGCCTGAAATCCTTCATCTGGATAAAATATATAGTTAAAATGAACCAAGATCAAAAACTTATCTTAAAAATGTGGCTTAAAATTGAATAAAAGTCCATTTTGAGCTTCTTGCAGAAAACAACAATGATGACACGTGCAAAGGGGATATGATGTCACTGGCAGGCGACCAAATGAAACGGAGCGTTACCATGATTAAATTAGACTTTTCTAGGATTGACAACAGCTGGAAACATTTGGGACAATGTCAATACACAACTCAACAAAACATATAACAGGTGTGGTTGTTTTTAGACATTTTAATGGAGAATAGTTACATATTATACCTTTAAGTTACATTTACTGATAAAACAGGAAACGGCGACGCTCTGCAGACAGGAACCTCTCCAATAGTTCCATTAAGCTGTTTTTGTCAGCTGGAGGTTTTTGTCATGTGATACTGCAGCTTTAAACTCAGACTGTTTTCAAAACTGATGACAGTTTTCACATCTGAGATTGAGAATCAATTTGCAGTAATATGTTTTTCAGCATGTGACTCTACAGCAACAAGAGTCTTCATCATGCTCCCTGCACCGAGTCTGATCAACAATATTCATAATAATAATAATAATAATAATAATAATAATAATAAATGAGCTGAGGTGAATGGTTTTCTGTAAGGTCAAAAACCTTGGACATACTTCAGAGTGTAATCAGTCGGTCCCTGGTGCCTTCAGTTTCTATAGAAGTTACATATATTAACATAAGTTATGTAATTATGTTATGTAAATGCATTTAGTGCAGTGAGATAAACCTGAAGCTGAAGCACCACCACAGCGGAGGAAGGTACTGTACATCTCTATAATAACCAGAGCTGTCAGCAGCCAAGTGAAGGGTGTTTTCACCGAGCAGAGATGTTGTAGAGACGACAGAGTCACACGTTGCGTAATTTCAACATGTCAAATTAAATCAAGTCCATGGAGTTTTAATGGAAACACGGGGGGAAAAGGAAACAGGAAAAATACGTTTTATTCTATTATAATGTTGAATATTTGATTTTTCACACACACACACACACACACACACACACACACACACACACACACACACACACACACAACAATAGGTTAGATGATAAAATGTCAAAGCATCCAATTTTAACAACCTGTCGCTTGCTGGGACAAGATTTCCAAGATGTAATTGGAAAATCCACAAAACAAAGAAGAAGTCGTGTTCAGATTAATGGCCTGTCACTGGGGGGGGGTGGCACTCTGCACTTGACATGAGCGGTTTCCAGCTTCCCCTCAGAGATGAGTAACAATCTAGTGTTTCCAACTTTATTAAGTATCAGCTTAAAGTATTTAAAGAGGACTGAAGCCTGCTGGACAAATAACTGTTCAGTCACCTGTGTTTATATCTAGATTCCTACTGTCATCTGAGGTCCAGACTGAAATAACCTGCGATGGTTTATTTGCAGATGATGATTTGTCTCCACCTAAAGAATCTCAGTCCACTGTTCCTTCTTTTAGCTCTGCGTTTGGTCTCCACCTGCTCCTGAGGGTGCTGATAAATGCTCCACTGTGTTCACTGGCTGCTCTCTGACTGTGTTTGCTGCTGAGCGGGAAGTGGACAGCGAGGTTTTAGAGCTTTTTCGGCCGCGGCTGAGGAGACAGAGCGGGTCATCCACTAATCAAAAGGTCAGTGATTCGATCGCCAGCTCCTCCAGACTGTGTCAAACCACAAATTGCTCCTGATGGCTGTTCCATCAGCGTATGCATGTGATGTATGAATGTGTGCGTGAATGGAAGATTGCTGCACTTTGAGTCGTCTCTGAGACCGTAGGAAAATGCTTTATTAAAATGCTCTGTGAGTGCAGCGCCTTTCAGACAGCTGCCGGACACTGTGGGAGCATTTGGGGTGAACCCGTCGGTGAACATAAAGCCGAGGACAGCGGCAGATTCACGACAACTGATCACTTTCACATTTTTTTCCCCACATCTTTAGATGGACAGATTGAGTCCAGAGTCATATCTGTTTGGTAAATATGAAGTGAGAACTAGGACACTGTTAGCTTAGCACAGAATGATGTAAAAAAAAAAAAAAAAAAAAAAACCTATTCTGTTTGTTTAATCTGTACAAAAACAACATCAAAAAGTTGCAGTTGTGCCAGACGACTTCCTGTTATACACTCACCGGCCACTTTATTAGGTACACCTGTTCAACTGCTCCTTAAAGCAAATATATAATCAGCCAATCACATGGCAGCAACTCAGTGTATTTAGAAAAGTAGACACGGTCAAGACGACCTGCTGAAGTTCAAGCTGAGCATCAGAATGAGAAACGGGCTGGTCTGAGAATTTCAGAAACTGCTGATCGACTGGGATTTTCCTGCACAACCATCTGTAGTGTTCACAGAGAACAGTCTGAAAAAGAGGAAATATCCAGTGAGCAGCAGTTCTCTGGGAGAAAAAAATGCCTTGTTGATGTCAGGTCAGAGGAGAATGGGCAGACTGCTTCAAGCTTCAAGGAAGGCAACAGTAATTTAAATAACCACTCATTATAAACAGGGTCTGCAGAAGAGCATCTCTGAACGCACAACACGTACAGTCCAATAGAATCCACCTTTGGGATGTGGTGGAACAGGAGACTCACATCATGGATGAACAGCTGACAAATCTGCAGCAACTGTGTGATGCTGTCATGTCAACATGGACCAAAATCTCTGAGGAATGTTTCCAGCACCTTGTTGGATCTATGCCACGAAGAATTAAGGCAGATCTGAAGGGAAAGGGGTCCCACCTGTTACTAGCAAGGTGTCCCTAATAAAGTGGCTGCTGAGTGTATATTTACTTGGCAATTTTCATTCTGAATAAACGGTTTCACTATTATTCATGCAAAGTTTATTACTGCCTGGAAGCAGAGCTTTAAATGAAAATGCACTTGGTTTGTATTTGTGCCCCCCTCTCTCTCTCAGTGTTTGCCCCACTCTGCCCCCTCCCCAGAGGCAACATTTTCCAGCCAAACTGAGCTTTGTAGAGAGGATTTCTCGACTGTGGAAGGAGCTCAGAGTGTAACTGTTCATGTTGAAAGGTAACAGCTGAGGTGATTTGAGCATCTTATGAAGATATGTCTTCTGGATGCATCCCTGTGGACGTATTCCAGACATGTCTCACCGGGAAGAGAACCAAAAAAAATAAAAATAAAAAAATACTGGAGGGATTACTTATCTCTTGTGGCCTGTGAACACCTCAGATCCCCAGGAAGAGCTGGAGGATTCAGCTGTGGAGGAAGAGGGTTTGAGCTACTTTGCTTAGCCTGCTGCCACCGTGACCTGGACCCAGATACTGGCTGGAATAAACCTGTGTGGCAAGTGGAGGGGTGGAAAAGGGTGTACCGACAACGCCACCTGGGGAATTTCGCCCCAGGAGATAGTTGATATGAGATGGTATGTGGTTAGATGGTTAAATTTACTATACACAGGTCCGTATACCACGGGCAGAGACGTATTTGGAAAAGTAGAAAAACAGTACTGGCTCGTAATTACGTACTGGGGCCACAGAGCAGAATGAACAGGGCTGTGGAGGCTACGGCGGCCCAAAATCAAATCAAGGGGGAGGAATAACTAACCAAAAACACCCGTGACACTGCTAACACACACACCCGCAAGGGGTTCGTGAAGAAAATACCACCACCAGGAATTGGGTCGCCGCCTGGCCCTCCGCACCTGTCCACAAAGACAAGAAAGCAAGTTATAAAACTGGCCTCCCAGTTAATATGGCCCCTGATTGCTACCTAACAAACACACACACACACACACACACACACACACACACACACACACACACACACACACACACACACACACACACACACACCTTTAAGTAATTAAAACAAAACAAACCATCAAACAAAGGTAAATAATGTTCCTTAAACAACAAACAAACAGTCAATAATGTTCAACAAATTAAACAAATGAATCCAAAATAAATCTTTTCAAGGTTGATTAATGAACTAAACAGAATCCTTAAAGTAGCAACAGGCCCTGACACCAGCTCTGTGAAGAGCCTTAGTACGTCACTTCCCCACAGCTCAGAAGAGCTGAGGAGTCAAAACGGCCTCAGTGAGCCAAAACAGTCAGGGTGAACCAACGCAGCCAAAACAGCAGTGGGTCCAGGAAATGGTGGCTTTAATAGTTTCTGGGCCTCCCCAGCAGGGCATTACAGAGCGCCGAGAGGTCTAGGACAACAGAGCAGGACAAAACAATCAGTCGGGAGCAGCATAACAGGCTGAAACGAGAGGCGGACAACGCCGACCGGCCCCCAGCAGGGCAGCTCAGCCCCGTGACTCCAGCAGTCCGCCTCACTGCAGCAGAAACAGCCATGTCACCAAACAGTCAACACGTGAGTGGGAGAGAAAGCAGCAGTGTGCGCCAATGCCTCTTACCCGTGCGCCGAAGGAGAGCGCGCGTCGTTCTGGCGACACGCCAAAGACGCACCGATGCTGGGCACGCGCACTGCATGGCAAAACGCTGAAGACGCTCTGGTGCCAACACGCCACGCGGCTTCACCACGCCACTCCAGGCCCCAGCCACCACCACGCACGAGCGGAACAGGAAGAGAGAGAGCGCGCCAGGTGTACCCAGGCCCCTATATATAAAGGTGCGCTCCCCGCCCACAAATCAGTGCCACAGGGTGACACAGCGCCCCACTGTGAGGAGGAGTCAGCCGTGATGACATTATGGGAAATGTAGTTGGAAACATAGACAGTGATATTCCCCAGATATACATGATTTCCCTCTTTTATCATGTTGTACTATTACGTATTACAAACTAATCAAACATGTTTGTAGTATACTTTGTCATTTAAAATACATGTACTTCACTGTTTGTACTCTCAGGAAAAAAATAAATACATATACTACACAAATGGATGTCAGTTTCGTGATACCACCAAAACCCTTTTAACCTCATAAGAAAGAAGTTACCAGGTTTTCCAAAGATTTTTATTATCGTATCTGTGGTGTTGTCATTATCTGTGGGAGCTGTGGTTGTTGAACGCAACAAAAATACTTTCATCTGTGGGATCTTCACATTTTCGTGCTCAGTGCAGTAGGACTGACATTTATTTTAGCATATGGCCACAAACCTCAGGAACAGGCTTCAGTTTTTCAGAAAGACAGATGAAGGAACGGGAACAGGAGCTAATGGTCTCTATAAGGGGGCCTAATGAGAGCTGCTGGGATCCTGCCATATGGTCATGAAACCCAAACAATGAACAAGAAATAAAGCTGGGTTTGGATTTTTAACATTTCCAGCAGCTGGGGACAAAGTACCTGGACCAAAAAAACACCAGATTACTATTGTTAGCGATTACATTGACTGACTGTATATTATGTTTTTAAGCCATTAGCTTTATTCATACATGATTTCTATAATATGACATAGAGACTAGCAGTGAAATCAAAGCAAAATGATAAAGTTTTGTTTGTTGGACTCCAGTCCACTCCTCAGCAGCACTACCACGGCTTTGTGAGCGTTCTTGGATTCACAGCACAGAAAATGTTTTATTCTGCAACCGGATCTGTGACAAATGATTAAAGTTTAAGTTGAAAGAAAAACCCAGTCACAGTCTTTTCTGAGTCAGTAACAAAAACCACTGTTAACACAATGATCAGGGTGAAACGCTGCACATGCTGAGATGTGTACAGGTTCATTATCTTTCAGCAGATTTCTGTTCAGTCTGCTTCTGGTTTTCTCCCTGGGTGGATGTGGAAGTTTGGAAACGTGTGGACCTGCGTGTGTCAGGTCTGATGTGAGGATGCTCCTGATAGTTCATGAGTGGATTCTGTTTCCCTGTGAAAGGAGGTTTCACTCACCTGCATCGTTCTGTTGGACAAGTAAACAAAGAGATGTAGTGGAAAATTTTAGTGTGAATGTATTTGTACCTTGTCTTCTTTTTGTTTCAATGGGCCATTGTATGTGTGTTCTCATGTAACCTATTATTAGTATTTAACCCGTTTGATTTTACTCCTGATGATTTACGTCTACCTGCCTGTGCAGCCTGAAATCACCAACTGCCAGCTAAGGGAGGAGACTCCCACATCCTTGCTCAGAGTATAAAAGACTGGATTGTTCTCATTTCAGGACGCTCACTCTGTGGGGACCATTGAGCTCTTTACAAGTGCCGAGCCCATTTACAAATGCTGTTTTGAATAAAACCCACAAAAACAGGCCTGAGTCTTTATCTTTTTTAATATTTCCACAACAAACAACATCACAATATCAATACCAAAATTGCTCTTCATCTTTTACCCCAACCAACGTCACTGAAAACCCGTGTGATGTTTGATGACCAGCATCCTTCTCTGTCCATCTTGCACCTGATCATTTTTCGCTTTGCACAAAACACCATCAGAAAACCAGGCCTTACCTGACTGAGTACTCCACCCAGCTCTTAGTCCAGACCGTGGTCATTTCTCACCTCGGCCACACCACTGACCTTCTTGCGGACCTCTCTTCACACTCAGTGAAACCCTTGCAGATGGTCCAGAATGCAGCAGCCCATCGCCTTTAATAAGCCTAAAAGGTCACATATCACTCCACTCGACCTACACTGGCTACCCATCACCACCTGAATCAAACTCTAGTCACTAATGTTTCACTTCAGAGTGACCTCTTAGTCTGCACCCATCTACTTACTGCAAATAAAAAAGTCAGACCGTGCTCTACTTGTTTCAAACATAATACACTGCTGCAGCTGCCCTCACCTGAGGTTTTAACAGGTGAGCCTCCTGATGAGACATTAACATGTCTGTCTATTGGGCTGTGATGTGGATATCACAGTTTAACAGATACTGTTGTATCTTGAAACTCTCAACACTGTCCATCTTTTTTTTACAGTAACATTACTGCATCAACTCTGACTCAGCTGTTAGATTGTCCGCTCAGAAATTCACTGCAAATAATCTGAACAATCTTGTTATACTCTACACAGTATAACAAAGTGTTTGGTAAATCTTTTCAGCAGTTTCAGGGACACATTGTACTTTTTTCCTCTATTGAAATATTTGCCACTTGCCTGTATCTGTCTATTCTCCAATCACACAGACTTTCTATCCACTCACAAAACAGCAATTAATATTCTCAGTGGCTCCTGTGCCCTCCTAGTCAGTGTATTTACCTGCTGTTTTAAAGTTTATGACTTCAACCATCCTCCCTCTCTGTCAAACTCTTTACCTCTTCTGTTTTATTTTCTCCAACAGAGATGCACAGGGACACAGACAGAGCTGGCCTCTGTGAAACACACAGACTGCTGGAGTTGATGTTTACTTTGCTTTTGCTCTGTGGAGCGCCACAGCTCTTCTCTTCCTCTCTTTGGTTTCTTATTTGCATGCACACAAACCTGCACACTTTGACCTTATGTATGTGCTGATGACAACTTCATCGCCCTTTGAGCACAGCTAAGAAAACAAACATCCAATACCATGTTGTGGTGTATAGTTTTATATAGAGGACACCTAAATGTTCAGATGTTATTTTGACTGTCAGAGTCTCTGTGTCATTCTCCAACAAACTCAGGGTTCAAAAAGAATTTCTGAAAAGCTCAGCCATGTTTTTACAGAACTTAAGGTTTGAAGCATAGTGGCAACATGATGGCAACATCAGGTCGAGTCTGACATTATACAAACTGTGCAGTACTTAAGTCAGTCATTGACCTCTGCTGTGCATCAACAGCAGGTTCAATTCAAAATGTGTAGAATAAGATCAATAGCTATGAAACTGTAAACATGGTCAGCTCTGCAGAGTCCTGATAGAGCGCTGCAGGAACACTGTATAGGCACTGTATATGCTATCAAGTTGTCACGCCAAATGTCTAAACACTGCTGTGTTGATATGCTAACTAACATGCTAAATGTTACAAGCTATAGCGTTTTTAAAGCCAGGCTAATTGAGTGAACTTTCATCTACCGCCATTTAAAAGTTTAGCATGTGATACCTCCACCTCTATAGATGAGCACAACATGTGGATGCACTGTAGTAACCTTGATGTTCCCCTGAATTTTCATATGATGCCACCAGCAGGTTAAAATTACAATTCCTCCAAAACTTTGGTTGAATACCTAATAACTGCAGCGTTAATGACATTTCCAGCAGCTTCAGCTGTAAACTACATATTTAGCACTAATTAGCCAACATTAGCTTGCTAACACAGTAAACTAAAATGTTTAACATGTTAAATATTACACCTGCTAAACATCATATTAGCATTGTCATTGTGAGCTTGTTAATATGCTAAATTTAGCATTTAGCTGTACCTCTGAGGAGCTGATCTGATCTGTGGAGAATCCAGGTAAAGATACTTTACTCTGGCCTTTTATTTCCCCTCACAAGTTTCAAGGATCTAGCCGCAGCAAAGTTCTTTTACTTTCCTTCATCCATCAGTTTTACTTTCCGGTGTGTAATGAGAACTGAAGCCTCAGAGGACCACCGGTGTGGTCCACTTCTTATAGAAGTCCACTTCTTATAGATTCTTTCTCAGTCAGTAAAGTCTTTTTATTGGAAGAACAAATGGAGCAGCAGTTCAACCTGATAATCCATCTTCTTCCCTGCAGGTTGAATCTGAAACCTACAGGTTATACAAGAGAGAATTGATTGCTATTTGAAGTGAAGCTGCATTTTTAAACAGATCTACAGAGCTACAACCACTGCCCCTGTAACTGCATGTGAATCTCCTGCTCCTCAATTAGAACTCTTTTTTTTATATATGAGCAGTAAATTAACATATTCTGATTTGGCTTGTAGCTGCTCATTCACACCCACACAATTAGTGACAGCTTGGTGTGCAATGTGTTGCTTCTGCTTCTGTGGATGTGTTTCTTCTGTGGGACGCAACAGTATCAACCTCTGGACAGAGTCCAGGACCTCGTCTCCATCTTCCCACCTGGCAGGAGGAGGACCATTGTGTTCCTCGCTGTCATCGGTTTGCCTCCAAACCAGTGAGTCACGCAACTGCCAGATTGTAAACTCACCAGCACCACTAGCATCCAAGAAATGGGTTTATTTTAGGCTCTGTGATGTGGAACTAACTAGAAGTCTTAATAACATGATGATGAAACTCTCAGTCTACAATTTTATGTTGATTTGATCATTGGAATAGTTAGAGCCATAAACTTGGACTCTATTTTTCATTTTATTTTCAGTGGTGGGCCAAGTCAGACCTCTGGCAACCAAACACAGGCTGCGTAAAAACTCAAAAAGACAAAAATCCCACAGTGTGACTACAGCTTTGACCCACATTTGCAAATTGAACAATCCCAAAATGATGCATGACATGTGCATGCTGTGAATGTTGGGTCTCTGTAAATACGGTCATGAAGAATACAGTCCAGACCCACTCTATGTGAAGAGTGCCTTGAGATAATGTCTGTTATAATATCCTGACTGGGCTTTTGCACCAGAAGCATATCTGACTCAACCTCAAAGGTCACTGTATAGAAAACAGTCTCTTGCAATATTGACATTCTACTTTTCTACACTTGTTCTGTCTTGTCTTTTGCACCTTATGTTGTTCTTTAGCATCATATGTTGATCTTCATCTCTTATGGATAAATGGACGATAAAGTTCTCTTGGGTCCAGAGTTTGTGCATTAACAGTGGGATTAATTCCAACGGAGACAGCAGCTGCACATAGGTTCTGAATTAATGAACCAAATCTGCCTCCACAACACACATCCAATAGTATTCTGTCATTGCAGGGAGGTGAAAATCACTATGCCAACAGTTTTACTGGAATTTGTTTTAAATTTTTTACACATGGCATAAAATATCAGAGAGGACAAGAAACCCAGGTTCAACAATTAAAGGTCCCACTTTGTATAAAGGTAGATGTCCATGTGTTTGTGATTGTAAAGCAGGTCTAGGTTCTATATTAATACTGTGAAAGTATCAAAGCCTCAGTCCACAGAGAAATGCACACAGCCTGTATTCAGAAACTGAGCCTTAAAACCAGCCGTCAGGACTTCTGGAACTTTGTGATGTCACAACAAAGCAGTCACCGCCCTCAGCCACGCCCCCAAGCCCCGCCCACCGGGACCCACCATCCAACCTTGCAGAATTTGGTTTCTCTGAGTGTTTACCTGAAATCTGCTATTTTTTCATTTGTTCACTCAGAAAACAGTCAGCCAATCAGACTCAAGCCTCTGACCCTCTCTTCTCATTGGCTGACTGACCAGTTGCTGCTACAGCTCCAGAGAGAAGCCTGAGAGAGGAGATCTAAAACTACATTGAGATGGTTTTTGGTCCTTAAAACTACAAATATGTCTTCTTATGGGTATTAACACTTGAAATAAAACACAGGAAAACTGGACCTTTAACAGACAGTTTCAGAGATTTTCAAATCTCTCTTAAAACAAACCCACATCCTCATATGAAAACTGAAACTGCTTTAGCTTGCAGTGATCATTCTTCCTAACAGGCTTCCAATATAAATGATAGGGCACAAAATCCTCTGTCTTCATTCTGTGGAAAAATACAATCTTAAGTTTACCCAAAGTTATTATGAGGCTTCTGAGTTTGACAACTCAGGTGTGTATCTTCCAGAGTTACAGTGTTTTAGTTCAAAATGTCCTCCTTGTGTTACTGACACTCCACCGCAGCTCAGAGCCACTGTCAGGGGAAACGCAAACAGGAAACTCTGCCAAAAACACAAACTCTATTAACAACAGCTTTATCCTGTTTATAATTACAGGTGAGCTGCTTAATTACACAATTTTCAAACTCGGTGTTGCATAGCAACCAGAGAGACGTAGCATCATGCGTGGCCTTGGATTTATCGCTCCCTCTTCCACACCTGACACTCGTATCTGTGTCTGGTGTGAGATAAAACCATCACGCCTGTTTATCCACTTTATCTTTTCCCAAATTAAAAGCAGCTGAGGACCTTTTCTCTCACAAAGTTGTTCTACAGTCTGCATGAAGGGATTGATTAAATTAATGATGATTTATTCTTTGTGCTCAGCTGTTCTCAGGTCAGGTCAGGGTTCAGCGCTCAGTTTTTTTTACTGTTTTTACAGAGACAGTAGAGACATGAGCGATTTGAATGATGCAGCCCACAGCAACTGGCACAGTTATTTCATCCTGAGCTCCAGAGGATAATTACCCGTCATTGTGTGAGTCTGAGGTTGATTATATTTATTCAGAGGCTCTGGTGTGTTTGGGCCGGCTCTTTCCTTCCTTCTCGCTTTCTTTCTCTTTTGTCCTCTCGCTCTCTGTTTACAGCGGCTCAGCCCATCTGCTAGCTGCACATGAATTTTTAATGCCTTTGCCCCCGAGCAGTGCAGTGTCAACAGAGTATTGCTGCTGCGTGAAAAACTGCTAACTTTCGTTCGCTCTCTTTCCTTTACTCCTTTACTTGAAGTTAAAGTTTAAACTTAGGTGCCGCTGGTGTTTAATTACCCTGAGGGACAGAAATCCTTTTAAAACTCTGTAGATTTTTCAAAGCATTTTTCTCAGTTCCTCATGTATCAGCATTTTTTTTGGTCAATATTTGGATTTTAAAAACATTGTTACTACTGTTACTACTTGTTACAGAGCACAGACATGTCAGCGCTCTGCGGGGACATATATTTCACTGCCCTGAGGCCATTTTCCTCTAATTAACATTCAAGTTCAGGCGAAACCCAAGTAGTAATGTTGAACTGTTATTGCATCAAGGAGGCAGAGTTTGAAACACCTGCTCTCGCTGCATCAGTGTGTTATTATAATCTTCCTCTGGCCTGTTTACACTAGAATAGAAAGTGATTATTTAATAAATTAGTGAGTAGTTGAATAATAAATCAATAGTCCGACTGTATGACAAGCCCTTTAATGTCAGTATGACAGCACAGTGGAAAACAGGATTAAAACTGTGTGCACACATTTATGGGGGAGTGTGTGTCTGTGTGTGCGCACTCACACAAACACACATACATTCACAGCTTATGTTCGTCTGTGAGTCTGGAATAAAATCTTCTTGAAGGCCCTCCTGAAGTCCCGGTTAAAAATGGTGTATATAATGGGGTTCAGGCAGCTGTTGCAGTATCCGATCCAGAAGAACAGGTTGAAGAGTGTGTCGGGGATCGTACAGTTCTCTCTGCACACAGCGTGGAGACTGTAAGTGAAGAAGAAGGGGAACCAGCAGAGGACAAACACCCCCATCACTACCGCCAGAACAAACGTAAAGCGCTTCTCCCTCATTTGAGCCACTTTGTTTTTGGACAGAGACATCTGCCTGCTGCGGAGCGGCACAGGGGAGGGGAGGAGGCAGTGGTGGGAGAGGTGGTCGGATGATGCCCATGATATGGAGGCGCAGGAGGGAGGCGGAGGAGGCTTCAGCCTGCTTATCGTTCCCACGGTGTCCTTCGCCTCCTCCGTTTTCACCCTCCCGCCGGCCCTCCTGGGGAAGCGGAGAGACGAGGTAAAGGAGGAGGATGATTTTACATCAGCTTCGCAGATCTTCTCCTCTAAGTCAATATCATCCAGCTCTCCTCTCCTGCTGCTGTTGCTGTCTATGTTGGAAGAGCTGTGACGGTTGGCAGGAAGTGGGCTGTCCAGCTCATACTGGGATTTACTGCAGCCAGCTCCCTTTCTTTGACAAGTCCTGGTGGCGCCCACAAAGCAGGTCTCAGACTGTGACGGCTGCCGCTCCATCGCATTCTTTGCAACGAACACGGTGGAGGCTCGCTGCTTGGCCACGCGGTAGATCTTACAGTAAACCAGTATCATGATGACACCCGGGGCGAAGAAGGACACCAGGCAGGAGGACAGGATGTACCACGTCTGGTTGTTGAGGAGGCACTCCTGCCTCTGTGTGTTGTTCTCGTCCTCCCTCTCCAAATCCTCCTCTTTCTGCGCCATGAGGAGCGGCGGGGACGAGATGATGATGGATATGAGCCACACGATGCTGATCATTGCTTTAATCCGTTTGGGAGTCCGTTTGCGGTTGTAGCTGACGGCTTTAGTGACGGACCAGTAGCGGTCGAGGCTGATGGCGCAGAGGTGGACGATGGAGGAAGTGCAAAAGAGGACGTCCAGAGCCAGGTAGAAGGAGCACCAGGTGGAACCGAAGTACCAGTAACCCATGACCTTAGAGGGGAGAAACAGTTCAGATATGTTAATGAGTCATTTCAGCAGCAGCCATGAGCTGCAGGAGAAAGAAGGAAGAAGAAAACGTGTTTATTTCATATTTTATTCCAGTCAGCTTCAGTCAGTCAGGGAGGCCTTTAACAACGCACCTAAAGGATAATTTCACCGCAACATAAAAATTCAGTCAATATCTCATTGCTGCCTCGTTGGCTGCATTTAGTTTGTAGGAAAATCTCAGAGCGAGTTTGCCCCTGTGGTTTCATCTCAGCCCTCTTGTCACAACATTGTCACAGCTGCAAGAAACTGTAAAATACCAATCAAGTTCCTTTGCAGTAAAAATGGAGTCTGTTTACAGAGGTGAAGGAAGTCCAATATTGGACTTTCTCAGCTGCAGTGCAGTTGCTTGGCTACAAAACACTTGTATTACGCTGCATTAGCTCCTCTGAGGAACTTACTTCTTTATGGTTTGTGGTGAAGCTGTGAAGAGAGAATCTGCTAAAGTTCAGAAAAAGATGGAAATATTGGACCCATTGTCTTTGGGTGTCCTAAGAATTCCAGATTAGCTTTTAATTACCCCCAAAACAATTATGTGAATTGTTTAATTATCTGAAATTCTTCCCAATTCCCAGTTTTTGATAAGGATCCCTTTAATCTGGTTGTTGATGAACTGAGTTTTGGTGGACAAACTTTTTCTAATGACCCCAAAAATCTTTTAAATGTATCTGCATTTCCTCTCTGGCAGATATACTGACACTGTACAATTTATCACTCTTGTTCAATTTGTACATTTAATGAGCCTCTGATGAAAATAAAGTTTTTCACCTTGTTAATGTCCATATGATGTTTTTTATATAATACATATATAACATATCATGAGCAAAATAATCGGACAACACCTTGAACTGCAGTGAACCAATGACAGTCTCATAAAAACAGATTCAGACAGTCAGGGATTCATACGTTATAGAACCTAAGGAACCAATCCTGTCAACTTGTGGGGATGGGGGGCGGGGCTAAATACACCTGAAACCTTGTAAGTACAGAGAGCTAGAGTTATCATTAGCACAACCACTAACACTGTGTCAGCCACTGCCAGTTACAAGCTAACAAACAACCTAAGCTAATAAAAGATGCTAACTATGCTAACGGTTCTGATCCGTCTGCTAGTCTCTGATTCTGGTCTCAACAGACTCCTCCTCTGAGTCTGGGTCTGACTGAGGCTCCAACATGAGGCTGAGTCTCTGATGTTTCCTCCTCTAACATCTTCATCCTCTCTGCTCTTTCACCTGGACACCTGGAGCCAGCAGGAGGTGGGCAGGGCACAATATCTCATCCAGGAAGTGATGTGCTTCCAGATGAATATAAATATATAAACTTTTGGTCTCTTCTGAAGATGAAAGTTGTGATAAATTCTTCTCTAGAGTAAACAAATAATCAGGAAAAGACCAGACTGAGTCTTCTGCTCTGCAGGAACTGTTAATTAAGAAAGACCAACGCTGCCATCTATACAGCCACACAACCAACGTGACTAAATATTAATTAATGTGAAAATAATTATTAGTAGCAGCCACTAGTTTGAGTGAGAAAGTATCTGGTGAATTGTTAGATGGGCAAATGCTTCTGGGCAAAAATTTGTTTTCTCTGCAGCCTCAGCTCTTCAGTTTGTCTAAGCAATTGATTTGCCCTCATCTGAGAGGGATTATAGTCTAATACCAACAGTCCATCAAGTGGAAAATGGGAAAACACATTCGATGACCCAAAGTGTCAGACTGGCTGTGATGGGAAGAAAAATGTGTGTGAGTAAAAAGGTCTCCTGCAGACAAACCTGAAGCACCGGCCCAGCTAAAGCAGAGGGGAAAGAATTACAGACATGAATATTGTCTGATCTCCAGGTCGGTTTCACAAATGAATGTCTGATGAGAGCAACGGCAAATCACTGCACTGGTGTTGGTGAATGCAGAAGATTTAGAGAGGAAAAACCAGCTAAATATCAACCTCACGAGCCTCAGGGAGGAAAACAAGTCATTAAATTCTCTAAATTTGTTCAGTATCTGTTTGACGGAAAAGACGATATGTTCATTTTAATTTTCCAAAAACACACTCACTGCAAAAAATCTCATACAATACTGACTCTTAACTGCTAAAGAAGACATCTAAATTCAGCTGAGGCTGGGTGTGCATTCGCAGGAAAGAGACAAATGACACTTCAAAACAAAATATGAACAATTCTCTAGTCAGCACCAAACATGTTTTCTCCTTTAGTCATTCAGAGCATTCAGAGGTTTTAATTAGGACATTTTTGACATTCAGCATCTTTATGTTTACATGGCAAACATATATGGATCCACACTCTGCATTTATTTTCCTCATGGGGAGAACCAAACATCTGCTGGATAGGCTTGGGCCATATCCAATATCTACCATCATGATATAATCCAGGGGTGGGTTGTTATCAGTTGTTTTTTCTAAGCGATGCTGCCACTAAACAGCAGTTCAGTTTATTTGTCACATGACAAAGTACAATGTAAAGTAATCAGAGCAGTGAAATGAGTTTCAGACCGGGCAGCAGAGCAGAACTGTACAAAATTGCAAAACTACAAAAATAAATAAATATCAAGATGTTCGATATTATGGCATATCAGCATAAACTTAATGCTGGAGCATTAATGTTTCTTGCAGACTTTCCTGAAAAGTGTGAGGTGACTGAACGTCCACATTACTGCCACCAAAGAAAACAATGACATTAAAATATGCAACAAAATCTACACACCTAATTATATGAGAAGTGAACTTTTACAAAGCAAATAAACACTTTTGTGTGTATTTTGAAGGCTGCTTTGTTTTCAGCCAAAATACGGTAGATGTTGCCAGAAAATGCTGGAAAAACAAGTTTTTCATTTTTCATGCTGTTTTATTTGCCTGAAGTCATGTGATGTAATATCTGAGTATTTACGTCCTTAAAACCTTTGAAGATGTATACGTTTCATAACATGCTGCCAATAGGGGTCACTAAAGTGCTAACATTAAATGAAGGTGGGGTAAAGTTTTGCCAGTGGTGGATGACATCAACTTTCACAGCATGTTATATACGTAGGTGCCCATGCATCATGTTGACACCACCCATCTACACCTGGTTTTAACATGCAACCTTTATGTGCACGGATTGTTTGGAGAGGACGATCTAATCATGGGTTATGCATCTGCACTTTGAATTAATAAGCATCTCGTTATCTTGGATCTGCCTGCACTGTGTCTCCAGCAAATTAGGCAGGTGGAGCTGAGGGAGTTGTCTGCAAACACGTCACGTCCTCGGTTGAGGAAAGTGAAATCTGTCATTTTGTGATAACAGGAGGAAGCAGAGTTTGTTGACTTTTCAGCTCGTCAGATGGATTTTTATTAAACAAGTAAACAAACTGAAATATTTCAGCAAGCATTGTCGGATGAAGCTGACTGACTTTTCCTCTGCTGCTTGATGCTGACGTTTTTAGTTTTGAGTGACAAATCTCCACAACTGTTACTGTTGTTTTGTCCAAAACTTTGGTTCATCTATTAGACAGTTTAGTTTTCTAGACAGACTCAAACCGAGCGGGCGTCATTAACATCTGGCTGAGATCTGACCTGGTCTGGGCGGACTAATGGCGACACGTACAGGTACAGATTGCATGTTAATAGATGCAAATGGAGTTTTGAAATAGAGTCTGAACAAACAGGTTCCTCACCTCATTAGCCAGAGAGAAGGGGATGACCAGCGTCGCCACCAGTATGTCTGCTGACGCCAGAGACACCAGGAAGAGATTCTGAGGCGCCCTCAGGGCTCGGCTGGTGAACACCGCCACCACGACCAGCACGTTACCCACCACAGTCCCCAGGATGATTACTGTGACCACCAGCACGATGAGCACTGACGCCACCTGCGAGTGAGGAGGTAGAGGAGGAGATCTCGCCGAGGAGGAGGAGGACGTCTGACTGACATTCTCCAAAGAAGAGTTTGTCGGTAAAGAGGCCGGCATCGTGGCCAGTACAGGAGTCAATACATCTGATAAGTCCATCCTGGTTAAATGACGGACGTCATGATCCCCCTTTTTTTTTTTTAACCTCCAGTGTATTCACCGCAGACGGTGTTTTTATGTCAGCCAGTTAGAAAATAACAGAAAGTACAAATGTGACAAAAGGAATGAGGATAAAGCCAGTGAAAGAATCTGCCAGACAGAAAAATTAAAAGCTGTCTCTTTGGGTCCACAAGAAAACCATCCGATAATATCCTCACCACTGACAACATACAAATTATCCCCCTCTCAAAAGACAAATTACACACACAGCTCAAATCCTCACAGCCCTACAGCTACAGTCAATATTTCATAATATACCCAAAAACATACTCCTTCATCTCCGTGTTCATGCAGCAGCACATTCTGCCTCTGACAGAAGGATTTGCATGATTTAAAAAAAAAAAAAAAAGTCCTGTTAAAATATCCACTCATAAGCACATCTGAGACCAGAGGCTGACATACTGTATTAATGCTGCAGGACTGGCCTACTTACTCCCAATGAGATGCACAAAATAAAAAGAATAATGATGATGATAATTTAAAGAAATAGACAAACATATGGCTCCATGGTCTGGTTGGAGCAAGGACAGAACCCCTGTTTGGAAGGCACGGTGCCCTCATACTGCTGCTGCTGCTGCTGCAAAAAGATTAATATGGCAGAAAGAAGGATTAAAAAGTAAAGAAGGAATGACTGAAGAGACTAAATGGGAAGAGGAGATAAAAAAAGAAGCAAGAACAGGAGGAGGAGGTGATGTTAAAACAGAAAAAGAAAAGAAAATGAGAGAGGCAAGAAAAAGAAAAACAGAGGTCCTCACTTTCATGCGCGTCGCTGCCGTGCTGAGTGACACTGCTGCTGCCGCTGCTGCTGTTCAGTGATTCTCTACTGCTGGAAGAGGAGGAGGAGGAGGAGAGAGAGAGAGAGAGAGAGAGATGAAGAGAGGGAGAGGTGTTTAAAGGAGAAGACAAGTAGGATTCGAGAGTCGAAGAAAAGGCCAGGAAACGGAAGATGAAGTGAGAGAGGAGAGGAAAGTATTAAGGAGAGAGGGAGTGTGGGAGGAAGAGAAAAAAGGGAGATGCAGGGATGAGGTGATGAAAAGAAAGACAAGAAGAGGAGAGATAAGAGAGAAAGGGAAAGGAAAGACAGGAGAGGGGGGAAAAGGAGAAATGACACAAGGAAAGGAGAGAAGAGGATAAGAAAAAGGAATAATGCAGGGGTGAAGGGAGGGGAGGAGAGGAAAAAGAAGAGAAGACAGGAGAGGAGAGGAAGGAGAGAGGAGAAGATGAGAGGAAATAAGGACAGAGGAGAAGAGAGATGGGAGGAGGAGGACAAGAGGAGAGAAAAAGAAGACAATAAGAAGAAGAGGAGGTAAGGAGATGAGAAGAGGAAGGGAAAAAGAAGACAAGAGGATAAGTGAGAGGAATGAAAGGGGAGGCTGGGAAGGACAGAAAAGGAGAAAGAGAAGAGGAAAAGAAGAAGAAAATAAGAGAAGATAGAAGAGGAAACAAGGATAAGAAAGAGAGGAGAGAAGAAGAAAGAGAGGAGATATCCAAGGGTGAGGAGGAGGGAGAGGAAAGGGGAGAGTGTTGAGGGCATGAGATGAAAGAAGGAGAAAAAAGAGGAATGAAGAGAAGAGGAGAAGAAAGGAGACAAAGCTAGAAACTGGGCTAGAGGAGATCAAAGGATCAGAAAAGAAAAAGGACTTGAGAAGAGAGGAGGACAAAAAGAGGAAGGAGGGGAGAAAAGGAGAAGCAAAAATAAGAGAGGACAGGAGGAGGAGCAGAAAGGGAGGAGGGAAGAGGACAAGAAAAGAAAGAGCAGAGGGGAGAAGAAAAAAGAGAGGAGAGGAAGCAAGGATATAGGAAAGGATTGGATGGTGAGAGCAGGAGAGGAGATAATAGAGGAAAGGAGACAAAAGAGAAAAGGAATCATAGAAAAAGACAGCAGAGAAAAGAGGAGAGGAGAGGAGGAGAAGAAAGAGAAAAGAAAGGAGAGGAAACAAGGGCATAGGAGAGGAATGGATGATGAGCGTAGGAGAGGAGACAAAAGAGAAAAGGAATCAAAGGAAAAGACAGGAGAGGAGAGGAGGAGATGATGATAGAAGAATAAAGCTGTTACTCTCACACAGAGTAATGAGCTCCACAGGTTTGTGTCCCATTTACTGTGAGAGAGAGAGAGAGAGAGAGAGGAGCCGTTTATTTAATCGCTCACTGATGCTCTTAATTTAGCCGCCTGGCGCTGAGCGATGACATGTGGGCAGATCCACCTCAGCCCGAATCTGAGCGCAGCCCACAGCCGACACTCACATGCCTTTTATATCAGCTTCAGACATCACAGAACCCGCCGTGACACGACCCACGCGGGGACCCGTGTGATGACGCCACAGCCTGCGGCCACACTTAACAACAGATCAGGGGCAGTGGGCATGAAAGTGCACCTTCCCACCGTGGGGACGCTCGCTGTTGCTGTTGATTTGGATAAACATCAGCCGGCGTCCTCTGGAAACGCTGGAGCTGTTTATTCAACCTGTAAAGAGCATTCAGGGCTTTATGATGCAGCTCGACGCCGGAAAATTCTCAGTAACAATCAATTGTATAAAGGTTTGTGAGGTGATAATGAAGGACTCGCTAACGGGATTAAGGATGCAGGCAGACGCCAAATGAAATCAGTGTTCCTGGAAACCTCTTCAAACACACAAACGAACGAACGAACAAGCTGAGAGCTGTGAAGCAGGCAGGACAGAGACATTCATGACACCTTCATGCTAAACAGTTCCCAGAATCACTCGGCCTGCAGCGTACTTGTCAGTGATAATAAGACACTAGATGTAGCATTACTTCGACCAACAAACCGCCCACAACGTGAAAACAAAGTTAAATCTGTAATAACTGACGATGAGATTATAGTCACATTAAATAAATAAAACTCTGAGGTGTCAAAAGATTGAGCTTAACCTTGTAAAATCAGCCTCGTGCGTTGAAGTATAATACTCATCAGGTTGTTTGACATTAGTCTTGATATGCAGCTATAAGCCTGATGCACCTGATGCAGTAACCTACTCACAGTTTGGAGTTTCGTGCACAGCCACTGGTTCCTTGTCTGACATTAAGCAACATGCGTCAGCTCAGAAGCAAGCAAAGCGATCGACATCAGCCCTTCCCAACCTTTTCCAACTCATGGCCCTTCTGAAAATCTCAAAACTGTTGCTGACCCTGCAACAACACGGAGCCTAAATAATTCCTTTTCAGAGCATTTTTTATTTTAACGATAACAAATGAACATTCAGAGCTAAAGCGAAAGCTGGAGAACCTCATCTTTTATTTTTAGTTTCACTTGCTGATTCTCCATCTGTCTCTTCACTCTCTTTAATTCTTCCTGTTGCTAACAACTATCCATTTTGATACTAGTTTTTGCCATGGATGTGATCTTTTACTCAGACTGAGATAGCAAACAATGTGGTGCAGCCAGCAGAAACATAAAAGTTCCTGTCATTGGCTTATCAGTCATAGACCTTAATACGAGAAAGAAACATTTTTAAACATTACATATATTTTCATAATTACATCTTTTTGCAAATGATTTGTTGGCCCACTTGCAGTACCTTCATGGCCCATGAGTAGGCCCCGGCCCACAGGTTGGGAACCACTGATCTACACCGACTCTTTGAAACAGGCAGAAGTAACAAAGGTAACAGAAGCTGCAGAGCATTGGTCCATTTTCTCATGTGACCACGTTGGTCAGACATGCTCTCCACAGGCACAGGTGATATTAAAGTAAATGCTGCCTCCGTCTCGATGAAAGCACTGATGGAGGTGTCTCAACCTGGGCCGTGTGGAGCTGGAGGGAGTGGAGGCTTGATCAATAACCAGAGCGGTTCTAGCTTTTCTTGGGAAGTGAGAGAAGCTGCTGTGATGACAGGAGTGGACACAATTCTGACACATGGTCCCATCCACTGTGTGTGTCACTCACTACATCTATTGTAGCTCCGCCTCCAAAAACACCTACAGAAACCTATTATTGGTTCTCTATGTCACCGAAGCACGGAGACAAATACTAGACTGCCTCACACTGGCTCTCCAAACAGCCTGCTGTGTCCACAATCCTGCAACAGTGAAACTGCATTTCAGTCTCACCATGGCGACTGAACACTGCTCCGTGGCGGTTGAGCTGGGTCGACTCACAGAATCTCCTCCGCCACCTTAAGGTCATGTTTTCTGCTTCGTCAGTTATGTGTCACTTCCTGTTTTATTTTGGCATCTCTAATCTTTCCCTCTTGTTTTAGCTTTTGCAGTTCCTGCACTGTGATTGTCGACTCCGCCCCTAATGTGTTGCGTCTCTAATTGTCTTCCCCCTCCTAGTGTATTTAGTCTGCGTCTTCCTGTTTTTTGCGCCAGTTTGTTTTTGTTCGTAGCATCAAGTGTTCCAGCAGTTTCTTTGAGTGTTTTTTACCAGTTTTTTCCTCTGACAGTGAGTTTGCACAATCCTTTGGATCCCTGGCTGGGATGTACCTGCATGGATGCAATATAATATATGTATTATAATGCATCCATGTGCACTTGCTGTTCAAAAGTCACAAAGAACTGAGCAAGTGTGTCTCAGCCAGGTTCGTCACTTTTTAGAGTCCCCTGGAAACACTTCCACTGTCATCTGTGCCACTTGCAGCACGTTTGTGTAAATGGTTGGTTTGAGTATTTGCAACGCATGTTGTGAAATTGATGGTTTTCTGAATTTACTTGTGTTTTGTGTATTTGCATGTGTTTTCCTAAAGGGGCGACTGTATGTACCTCACTTTTTAAAATCTATAATTAGTGAGGTGCAGTCTGCTGTTAAGGCTTTTGAGAGGGAACAGACGGAGCTGCTTGAGCTGCTTGACTGTTCAGTGAGGCTTATAAAGTCTGTCTGCAGCAGAGTCATTAACTCAATGGCAAAAAATTATGGACACATCTCTCCCAAGATGTACCTTGGTTATACATTCGAGCCCAAGGCAACACAGATGAACCTGCAAAGGAGATGTGGGAGCGACACCATCTCCTCACAAGTAAGTGCAAAGCTCAGAGAAAATGTGGAGAAATTTCTTCAAATGTTAAATGAAGGGGAGACACTGAAGCACAAGAGCCTGGAAGACATGACAAAACTTCACAAGCCTTCTAGGATACTGCCACAATTGACAAAATGATGGTTGTTGTCGTCATCAGTGGAGGAAACAACAACCGCCACGACATTCTGAGCTGAGGTGAAGAGACACAGGGATGCAGCAGGAATAAACCAGTTTTCAGTTTCTGTCCTTTGTCTCCCACTCTCAGACGCTGAGGTAGACAGACTGTTCAGTCAAATAAGTGTCTTTGAAAACAAACACAGGAATCAAATGCCTCTATGAACCCACAGCTCTGTTGTATTTATGAGATGTGATTTGATGCTGGCTGGAGATGCTTCACTTCAGCTGCCTACTGATTTAAGTTGTATTCTGCAGCAGGTTCTGGCTCTTCCTCTGCAGCCTACACTTCCCCCACAGAGGGTATGGATCATATGGCTGGTGATGAATTCTGTCTCAGCACCTGCAGGGAGTGATCTGGACCCAGATCAGAGTCACAAACAGGTTTACAGTACTGTTAAAGTTGTTTTTTATTTCTATACATACTATTTGCCTTGTAAGTAAACTATAACTGTAGAGATTAGGTTAAGTCAGCCGTTTGTCAGTTTGCCATGTACATGTTTAATTATCATATTATTATATCATAGTATTTGAAGGTAGTTTAGCTCCATTTTCAATGCCTTAGTTAATACACACACATTGTTGTTCTTTTGTAAACATGCACATAGTTTGTGTGGTTTCATGCTGAGTGGCACCACACCACCTGGCCTCTGTATGAACACCTTTCATCAATGCAATGCAGTGGCAATGTCAGACAAACAAAATCTTTGTAGCTATAGGATTAAACGGTTTATCCACTTGGCTGGCGCTTGAAATCTTTGTGGTTATAAAATCAGGATTTTAGCAGCAGCTCTGAAGGGACTGCTGGTTAACACGACGTCTTAATGGGCTGCGTTTCAGTCACATATTCACAAAAGAAACAGAAAAACATGTAAATGAGAACATTTTATTGGGAATTCAGCTGAAACTGTCTGACACAAGGCAGAATGAAAATAGGACACAATTACTTCACCAATATGCTAATTAGTTCATAACATCATCTAGCAGCACTTGCGACCTTTCAAACAGGTTTTAGCTAATTTCTAATGACAGAAGTCGCCTAAACTTGTGGAGAAGTTTAGTGTTGAATAAATCCTTTAAACGGCAGGTTACCGTCCTTGTAAAGAAACATGAAACTATTTCCAGTTGCAGATTTATCCATTTTGTGCTCTTGTGAGTATCTGCAGCATCAGAACAGTGAATGTGGGACTGAGTCAAACTACAGTGTTCAAGGTGATGAAGGAACATGTCACCAGTGCAACGGCGGCTCAGAGATATATCGGCCTTTGATGCACACACTGCCTTCGAGTAGACTCAGTTTATTCTTGGTTTTAGTGTTTTCATTGGGTTTGTTTCCAAGAAAAAAAAACACATTACCAGACTTTTTTTTTTGCTTTTATAGCTGCTGGCAGACTCACCACAGTGGTTTATTATCAGGTGAATAAGTTAACAAAGAATTGCCTCCTTAACCAGACAGCAGAACACACAGTCATTCATTTGGAGGTGTATTTCTGCCCATCTGATCGGTCCTAATTCGATATTCACTCCCCTGTTTCAGGTTCCACCCCCTCCTGAGGGAAATGTCTGCTTCTAAGTCAACAGTGGGTTTATCAGAGATTTTTGCTGACAGGAAACGTAGGGTGACCATATTTTAAACTGACAAACCAGAAACCACCTTTCAACACCCTGGACGCTATGAACATAACATTTTTGTTGCCAGGTCTTTTATAAAGCAAGGAGCCTCCTGGAGCTCTTCAGAAGAGATGGACTGTCTCTTCGGCACGACAGCTAACCGTCAGCAGTATGCTCACAGTCGGCGTTGGACAGGTTCCAGTGTCAGAGTCTGTGGCGCTTGTCTGTGTGGTCACTGCACCAAAACATAAATGTGCTGAAAACCAAAACAGTGAGTTAAAAGAGGCTAAAAAGCTCCATAGAGCTGTGACACTGGGTGATAATTCTCTTCATCAATATGAATGACCACTTTCATATTAGTTGTAGTCTCTTGAGTTGTTGTTAATGTAAAATAAACTAAATAGAGTTACCAGCAAACAGATGATTACCCCTCGCTTGCAGGGAACACGCTCTACTTATCTCTGGGGTTCAGGATTGAGTTTAGCCAGGAGGCCGTTTCGCCAACATTAGCCTGTGTGTGTGTTCTGCCAGAGGCTGCGGTCAATCAGGCAGCTCCCCGATGGTACCAACATCCTGGACGTGCGTAAGGGTTTATAATACAGACCTGCACCTTTTAGGTTGCCTCTTCCATATTAAAAATACAATCAATAGCTTGTTGGACCCAGTAAGACGTGCTGTGGAGGAGTTAGTTAAATTGAGTGTGTTATCTGGATAATAACTGGAGATTAAAGTCAGCTTTAGGGCAAACTGCACATGTAGTGAAAGAGTTCTGAGTTCTGAGGAGCATCGGTGGAGCAGATGAATAAGGAAAGCGCCTTGCTCAAGGGCATGTATGAGTCTTACTTTTGAGGGAAGACAAAAGGTCGAACCTCCTTTATCTCCAGAGTCTCCGACCCAGAGGACTGAGCTGAGAACAGTCAGCTCTAAATCAGTGAAGTCAGTCAGTGAAGCCTTGAAGTATGGTTCTGGGATTTGTATTTGCTATAAGTAACAAATATATTTACAGCTTTAGAATAAAATTTCATCTAATTTTGATTCACAGTAAATCTAGGAATATTTACTTTGTCATGATTTCTGTACTGAATCTTATTATTATTATTAATTTTTTGTCATCTTGAAGTGAAACACTGTCTTTGCTGTAATAATTCTCATATTTTATGATAATAACATTTTCAGGTTTGGAACCACTGGTCTAACACGTCATCATATCGCTGCTTCACTGGAACTAAGGAGCCCAGACCAAGAAAAACAGTAAAACAACACAACATTATGTATGTGTTGAAATGTATTTCAGATATTCTTCCCCCTCATGTCTGTAAATACCAATTAAAACCTTAAACAAATAGTTTATAAATTAAAAGTTTAATAAAACTAAGTAAAACAGAACTACAGCAAAGACACAAAATGACTACAAACACTGTGACCCAGACATTTCATTTTCTGTCTATTTCAAAATAAAGGAAATTTAACAAGACTCAGTGAAGCAGGTATACATTTTTGATTGATGCAGAGGCTGAGCGACAGCGTTGTTTAATTTGAATCACTGAACTGCATAATAATGAATGAGATAAATGTTGGAAATATGAAATATGACAGTGACTTCACCCTCCAGAGTCACCATTATAAATAACAGAGACACCGACGGTGGAGGTGTTTACTACCAGGGTCTGCTTTCTGTCAGACTCTGCAGGTAGGTGTTCAACTGGAGTCAAAAACAGTTCAAATGAAGAAACGTATGTATGTGGTGATGCATTATAGTGAGAAGTTCATCGCCACCGCACTGATAAATCACTCTGAAGAGTCACTGAGCTGCAGCAGCTGTTTAGGAAAACTTGGTTGTCATGTTGTTGTCTCCATTTCCCCCTATTTTCACCAAAGGGACGTAACAGCAGTTACACAGAATGAGACAGATAATCAGTGAAAATGTTGTTTTTTTTTTACCATTTTCACATTTTTTTTTAAATAAGAAATATGACACACGATTCACAGAGCTGTTTAACAGAGGAGGTTGTGCCTTGTGGTTCAGCACCTCCCAACAAATTCAACAGTCTCGACAGCGAGTGGCAGGAGCTGAGAGCGGCTGGGAGTCCGGCGGGACTCTGAAGGTATAAACATTAGATTTATAACAGAGTTTGGTCCACTGAGGCTGCTTCATTTGCTGCGTGTGATGCCAACAAATTGGAAGGATAAAAATAAGTCTTAATACTAGAAACTACTATTGGCATGGCACCAACCATGAACTGAAACTCTGCCTTTCTGCAGGCGGCCGGGGACATTCACTTCTCTCCACTCATCTCATGTCATCTCTCTACTGTTGACGATCACTACAGACGTAAAATGCCAGAAAATACTTTTACGCTCTCATTCACTTGCTCTGGGGACATGGTCAAACGTCTTTTTATTGAATCTGAATCCACTTCCAAATCTTATCAAACCCAAATCCTATGTTTTGGGACAGTGGGTTTGGTGGGAGATGAAAAAAGTGGACTAAACCACAGAGACTTCACTGAAAGTGTTGCAGAGCTCCGACCACATATTTTGTCAGTGATCTGACATTTATTGACTGTGTCCTAACCCATTTCAGTCATGCTTCTCGAGTTATCAAAAATGCCTCAGGTTGTTACTTTAACATGATGAATTGCAGATAAATATTTAACCAAAAGACTTGTCATAGATATCACATTTGGCAGTTGACTTTGGTGAAGTGCATCCACATTTAAAACACTTAAAAAGACCTGTATACTCCATCAGAGCAGCTTCCCCGACACCTTCCTGACGTCAGATTAGTCTGGGCCACATCCAACCATTTCTGTAATGATCTGTCAACTGAGCAGAGGTGAGTAAGCAGCCAGGGTTTGTCAGCAGTGGAGCACAGCACCATGAGACTGCCTGAATTCCTGTTTTTAAATTATTAATTCATTTTTATTTCCAGATGCCTGCATTGTCAGAAAGAGGCAAAACAGACTTTCTGAAAGAAATTTTCATAGAATTTAATTAATCTGGGGATTGTACCAACTTGGAAAATGAAACCATCCCCACCTGGCTCACAGTCGGCGTTGGAGGGGGGCGAGATCACGGCTTATGGGTGTGAGTCAAGTCCTTCCACACCAGAAGACTAGAGGACCATTTCTTTAAGGACCTGGGTTTGTGCACAGGGACTTAATCATGTTGAAACAGGAACGAGACAAACACAAAATGTTGACACACAGCTGGAGGCACATTATTGTCTAAACTAACGCTGCATGTTGCAGCAGTAAGACTGAGACTATAGACTGTAAATAAAGATGGACGAAGCCTCACAGGTTTCTGTTTGTGGTGCCCTCAATCATGCATAACTTTAAGCCTTAATAAAATTTAAATGGCTGAATGATATAAAAGTTGTCATAAAGGAGGAAATTATCTCTACAGACAGGAACAGTTTCTGTACCAGGCTGTAAACATGTTTATTTCTGCTGTAAAGTTGGACATTTGAACATGGGAGTCCATGGGGACTGATTTGTTTTCTTTAGTGGTCATATGAGGAACTGCAGTTTTCGGACTCGGAGGTTGTCGCTTGATTGGAACTAAGAGGCCTTCCTACAGTGCATTTCTAGCTAAAATTTTAGCTGATTTTTCACCAACATTCAACAATTGCACATAAAAAAGTTTAAAAATCAGCAGCACAGAAACCAGAGAGAAGAGATTAAAGTTCTTAATTCCGATGCTTTAATGTCACATTCACACAATCTCTCTTCTGACATTATTGCTTAATTACAGCCAACATTTAGCCAGACTTTGTAATTAAACTGCACTTTATTTTATTTTCCATGCTAATTTTTGAAAAGAGGTCAGACAAAGAAACCCAAACTAGTGTTTCAGAGGCCGGCACTCCGTTTGAGTGGGCTGAGTCACACTCTTGCAAATGTGTCTACAAGAGGTTTTTTCCTTTTAATATGAAGTGATTTCTTTTCTGCATTATATGTCTGTGTTCTTCAGACACTCATCAGCTTTTGATATCTGGTTTAATGAAGGGTCTTTTATAGACACTGTTTTCCATCATCCTGTGTCTCTGCAGTGGCTCAAGTGTTTGTCTCCATTTTCAGCAACATGACTAAGCCTTCGCATTATCTGTCTATACAATATGATCCAGGAACAGCAGAGAAAGTCTGATATTCAGGCAGGTCCGTCCTTTACTTTTATAGCTTCATGCCTCCATATTGTGATGTTACTGAAGGCAGAAGAAACAACCCACAATGCTTTGCTCAAGAAAACAAAGACAAGAGAGAAAGAGGCCGGATTTAATGTTACAGGAATATTTCAAGTATTCATTTTATAAAACAGTTTTCGGTGTTAGAATCTTTCTTTTCTCAATAATAAATATAAACTATTAATTAAAAAAAGGCTTGTTAGCAGATTATACCTTTAATCCTCCAGATACGCACAAAGTACACAATCAGTGACGCAGGTGTTGCAGCCACTGTCTACACGCATGTTATTATTAAACCTACCTGTCCAGCATCAAACAGCAGACAGACATGAGGATACAGGCTGTGTTTCATCAATATCTTCCTCAGTCTTGTTTCACCTTTGTTTCACCTGTAAGGGTGAGAAAATCACTCCTTTCTCAGTTACATGGTGACCACATCCAACCAGAGCAGAGACCCACGCAGCCAGACCAAGTGCAGACGCCTGAGTGGGTGTACAGGGTCTTCAAATGTGGATAAAGGCACACACACTTACGGTACCTTGTATTTTTGGAAGTGTTTCGCTGTTTTATTCTGTTTGTTTAAACTCCAGAGAATCACCGACTACATGTGGAGGACCTGATGTCAAGCTGAGATATCTCCAGCGTAACTTCAATGGACTCTGACAGCACGAGGGTTTTATCTTAAGGATTACCTGTAAATGTCAGCCACTCAGAATCAAACAATGAGGGCACCGATGTTCAACAATCAGAACAAAAGAAATCCATCACTGAACAGGCCCAGGGACCAGTTTCTACACACACACACACACACACACACACACACACACACACACACACACACACACACACACACACACACACACACACACAAAGGGAGCTAACACACCACACACACACCTCCTACATGTCCAGTGAATTCACATCAGTTCTGCTCGAAGACAATCTGGGGTATGCAAAAAATAATAAACTGAAGAAAATGGAGGCGAGGTAGGTTGAAGGAAAAAAACACTGAGATGTTATTGAACAAACTGAATTGTTGATATTTGCTGTTACAGCGTGACATGATCTGATCTCTCACTCAAACATCTGAACCACCACAGATGGTTCAGGAAGCTGAGACGTTAGGCTACACAGTGTTTATCTCCACGGTCTGAGCCACAGAGCAGAGTCCACTCCCCTCCTCCTGTAAGATCAGCAGCTCTCCTACTGCCTGCTGCCCGTGGACCACAATGCACTGCTCTGCGCCCTCTGATATCACCACCTCCACCATCTCCTCCCCCGTCCCTGCAGGCAGCGAGTTTTCTGAGGTGAGGACCAGAGGGGCGGAGCCCGGCGAGGACAGGTTGTCTGCGTGGACGTAGACGACCGCGTGTTGGACGTTACTTGAAGTCTCCCCATCTCCTCTTGAGGCCTCGCCCTCTTGAATCTGCCTCACCTCCTTTTCCTCCCCTTTTCCTCGTCCCCTTCTCCGCCTCTCTTCCCCAGCCTCCGTCTCTCCTGCCCCTTGAGGGAGGCAGTTCTTTTTGGGTCTGCCTCTGATCGGCCTCGGGTGACTGGAGCTTAAAGCTGCTAACTCATGCACAGCGTCTTTCTTGCTGCTGTTCGGCTCCTCTCCGTGTCCTCCCTCCGCCTCCTCCTGAGTCCCTCCCTCTGTCCTGTGCTGGGCTTGGTGCCTCAGCAGACTTTGTCTCACAGTATATGAAGCACCGCAGTGGCAGCTGTACGGCTTCTCCATCAGGTGAGATGACTTTATGTGTCTCCTCAGCTTGGTGGCCAACGTGTATCCTGAGGAAAAAAACAAAAAGTCGGATTTGTCCGTATTTCCTCCACTTAATTAAAAGCTAAGTATTTGAAAAAACCAAGACAAACTCTTAACGTTTGCTTCATTAACAGTTCTCCCACTTGGACGAGCCCGGACAGCCTCCAAAGGAAGGTTTGATTACGTATCCTAATCAAATGCCCAAACCACCTAAACTGAACTAAACTTGTGAAGGAACGACTCTACTCTCCCCCCAGGTGTCAGAACTCCTCACCCTGTCTCTAATGTTGAGCCCAGGTCCCACGGAGGAAACTCATTTCAGCTGCTTGTATCTGCAAACTCATTCTTTCAGTCACTACTCAGAGCTCGTGACCGTAGGTGAGGACTGGAACAAAGATTGACTGGTAAATCGAGAGCTTTGCCCTGCGTCTCAGCTCCAACAGTTCATTACAACATCCTGCTCCATCGAGCCCTCACTCGTGAACGCTTGGGGCAACAAATCACCCCCAGCCTGGAGGGAACAGTCCACTGTTTCCCGGCTGAGAACCGTGGCCCCAGACCACAGACTCCAATGGAAAAAATCTCACATTTTATGCAAATTGTGCCGACCCGAGCTGCTCAGTTATTCTCAGAGCAGCTCATTTAAAAACAAAATAGAAAACTGAACGTGAAGTAGTTCATTTTAAAGGAGCTATTTCAAAGTTTTGCTATTATCTTCTACTGAAGTTAGCATGCTAACCAGCTAGCCTCGGCCCGCCTCGTCACTTTCTGACAGCGACTCACTGAAGCCCCAACCTGCACTGAAGACGTAGCTGCTCAGAGGATGATTATAACCTCTGGTCTTATAAACACAACGATGGCTGAAGCTCTTGTCAATCACCACCACCGTGCGGCAAGAAGCTACGTTCAGCTGCAGAGAAAACGTACAAATAGCCCCTTTAATTTGTGTGAACTGAACTTTGAGCTAGCTCTTAGCTCTTGAGAGGGGTGAACTTACACAACAATACGTGTCTTGGATGTAACTGTAAATAACTTAAGTCAAACTTAAGTACAGAAATATCAAAGTCCTCTCCTGTAATTATATTTTACAAAAAAAAATAAAATAAAATGTTAAAAAAATAGTACTTGCCCTCTGTGCCTGTAAGCCAGTCGTGAGGGCTTAAATGCCACTCGTACCTGTCTAAAAACTGTTTGGCTTCATCAATAATGAAACCACTGAACTCAGCACACAGGTTTCTGCTGTCTAACGCTTCATAAAAAGTAAATGTGCACAACCTTGTAATCAGCAGTTTGTGCTTTCCAATCATGTATGCAGGACGGAACATCTGCAGCCACTAAGTGAGATAAATAAGGTTGTTTGGAGGGAACTGGCCAGCGTGTGCTTCATGCCCCTAACTGGCTTTTTCATTGACTCATTTTTCACTTGTTTGTTTCGACTGCAGTTTGTTTTTTTCACTTTTCACTTGCTTCTAATTCTTTAACAAAGAGCAGTGTCACATTTTAGTTAAGAAAATATATAAATATTTGTGGGAACATTTTGTAAACGGCATAACTTGACTTTTTGTCTTATTTCAATAAGAATGTTGATTTCACAGTCCTGTGCTGCACTGTAAGGAGATGCAATTAAAAGACTGAGATGAGATGGAGGCAGGATTCCCCGTAGAATTAGTTATCTAGGAGAGATTAGTTTCCTCTCTTGATTTTTTTTCCAACAGTTGTACTAGACTTTTAATTTATGAACCTTTTCCGCAGACAGGGCAGCGATGCGGCCTTTCTCCAGTGTGCAGTCTCTCGTGCGACTTCAGGCTGTGGGGGTCCCTCAGTGATTTTCCACAGTAGCTGCAGAGGAAACCTCCTCCGGTGTGGGAGAGCATGTGCCGGCGGAGCTCTGGTTTCTGGGAGAAACTCTGGTTGCACTCGGGGCAGGGATAGGGCTTCTCTCCACTGTGAATTCTCAAATGGCACTCGAGGTTTCCTGAGACAGAGAGACAGGCCGAAGGTCAGACAGACAGACAGGGATAATACTTGTCAGTGGAGAAGACTGGTCGCAGAGGGAGCTGGGCAGAGTCAATCTGCATTTGTCCAATAATGTTTGAAGATTTAGTATCTCTCACAAGATTCATGCTGTCACTTTGACAAATGAAAATGTAAAAGGAAGGAATTGATCACAGCTGCAGACATCCTCTGGGTGTTACACAAAAAAAAAAACACGGTGGAATTGTCTCTTGTTGAAAATAATTGAGTCAAGTTTAAGGGATAGTTCTGGTTATGTGACAAATTTATTGCAGGACTGTTGTATTGGGCTGCATTAGTTTTAACTAGGTGCTAGCGTACTTTGTGACTAAATCAGAAACTGAATCCATTTTTAATGAGACAATTTTAATAAGTAAAGGATGTTTGGTTGGTTTCTGGAGCTGGTACAGTCTGAAGTCTTTGAAATGATCAAGTATCGAGGCTAAACGTTGGCCTACGTTATTCTTTTTCTCACAGATTAGTGGGGAAGTCGCGAGAACCGATACTTGGGCACCATGTCAGTGCAGTACAGTGCAGTAGATGATGTATCTGCTGGAGATGTGACTCTTCCAGGACTGACGAGAGCAGTATAATTATCCTACAACTGAATTAGTCTGACATTGAAGAGAAGAAAGAGGCAGGTAAAGTAAACAATGACAACAACGCAACAACTGTATGAAAATGGTGCCACAGGAGGAAAACACCAAGCATCTCAATGACAGACATCAGATCTGTGCACAGACTCAGGCCGAGTGAGTTTCAGTTGCTGACTTTATATTAACAACATGTCAAAATGTTGCTGTTACTGTTTGTGAACTGTGACAGCTGACGCACACACATTACACACTGACTTTTTAAATGAACATATTCCCACAGTGGGTCTGTCACCATGTTAGCTGGTTTAAACTACAGTTTGCACACTGACTATATGGAGGTGTGTCTGTGTGTGCGTGTCTTTGCATGCGTGCACATGTGCCTGTGTGTTAGCACACTGTGTGTGCAGCAGCTTCTGTGGTTTTATGATTTTTTTGTGTTGGTATCAAATTTGTTATTGAGAATTGTAGAATTTCAATAGTGACGGTGCCGAATACCAGAATTCTGGTATCGTGACATCCCTACTGATTAGTTTCACTTTTTGAGTCTGGTCTGTAAGATTCACAAGATCTACTGGCAGAGAAACATCTGGCCACAGCAGCATTTTCAAACTGAGCACACCTGACAGCTTGTTGCAGCTCCAGGATCAGACCTGGGCCTCAGACTTTACCTTTCTGACTGAAGCACTTCCCACAGTACTGACAGATGTGAGGTTTCTCCCCCGTGTGGAGCTTCATGTGGTTCCTCAGAGAGCCGAAGTTAGCCAGCAGCTTGGGGCAGAGTGTGCACTGCACCTTGGAGAGGAATCCAAAATCACTCTAAATACTTAAAGTTCAAACTGCTGTTTGGGGAGAAACAACAAGATGAGAATGCAAATTTAAACCATTTACGTCACAGATTATAAAACTTGGTTGAGCTGTGCAGAGACAGACTTTTAGTTAAAAGTCTGAAATAGCTGCAGGGCAGGTGAAGCAGCAGCAGCTCCTTGCTGACTGTACATTTCAGGACAAATACTCTCCATGATTGGTTGCCCACTGCTCTCCTTATTAAAACTGCAATCATTTGAAAATGTCACCACAGACGAGTGAACAGCACTGAACTGTGCAGAGTGAAACACGTCCCTACCTTCGGAGGCTGTGTGTAGATCATCCTGCTGCAGTGAAGGAGGCGGTGGATGCGTAGGGAGGGGCGGCGGGCGAACGCCTTCCCACAGTGCTCACAGGTGTACGGCTTCTCTCCGGTGTGCAGCACCATGTGCTCCTTCAGGTCCCGCTTCAGTCCGTAGGTCTTCTCACAGTGAGGACAGGAGAACGGACGCTCCCCGCGGTGACTCAGCTACAAATAATACCATTATATTTTCAAATAACATGTATTATTACTACTGCTATTATCATTATTCATTAGGATGGGTAAATTGCTGCTCTGCATGATGACTCAGCTGCTGGTCATTAAGGGAACAGTCGGGGGTAAGAAAAAACTCCCCGTACCCACACACTGTTTAAAAAAAGCAACTGGTGTCGTATTTTGCATTTCTGAACCCTTTCATTTGTCAAGTGTTCCTGTGGATGGCTGAAGAGAGAGCACACAGATTCTGACAGCGGAAAATGCTTCAGCTGAAACACCCACAGTAAAAATCAGCTTCTGGTATCAGTCCCTCAGAAACGCTCTTTTGCACTGACATTGAAAAATAAAGGGAGAAAAAAGATATACAGAGAAAAAGAGACAGGAAGAAGAGCATTCATGAGTCATAAATGTATTTCATAACAAAGTCTGACATGAAAGAGCAACGACCCAGTGTTAAAGCAAAATACAAAACGTTTACTACTCTGCTGTTGTTGGCTATAGTTTTAATAGACTTTTTCAAGGACTGAATTTTTTATGTTGTGTACGTTATTGTTCTTATCTCAACTTCAATATATTTTGTTGTATTTGTGTTATTTATAGTTGTTATAAAACGATGTTATATCTAATTTAATATGTAATGCAGTGGTTTAATGCTTTAAAAAGCATTAAAAATGTTGAAAAACTCTTCCTTTTTTCATGTATTAAGGCTTCACTGTGAGAAGCCAATGATAGGAACTTTTATGTTGTTGCGGTCAGACCACATGTTTACATGTTTGCTATCTCAGTCTGATTGTTTGCTGAAAGATCACATCTATGGTAAAAAACTGGAGCATCAAAACAGATGCAGGTTAGCAACAGGAAGAGCTCAAAGGAAAGAGTCGAGAGACAGATGGTGAATCAGGAGGTGATCTCTCCTCCATCAAACAAAAAAAAGAAAAATTGACCTTCCCCTGCTTTCAGTTCAATTCTTGAATGTTCAATCGTTATCACTAAAATAAAAAGCTCAGAGAAGCCATTATTATGCTTCTGTGTTTTTATGGGGTTGGATGAGTTGGAAAAGGTTGGGAAACACTGGTTTAATGATGTTTAGCTTTAAAAATCTCCTGTTGCATTGACTGTTAGTGTCACATTCACTGTAAAATGTCCTGTTCAGTACATGTTCTAGTAACAATTCTTAAAAAAACAAATAAAAATTATGAATATGAAAATGTTTGACTAAAAGCCAAAAAGAGAGAGAGAGAGAGAGAGAGAGAGAGAGAGAGAGAGAGAGAGAGAGAAAGAAAGAAAGAAAAATTCTGTTATCAGTTTGTCACATCCCCTACCTGATGGGCTCTGAAGCTCTCTGCAGAGGTGTAGTTTTTCCCACACTCCTGGCAGTTGAAGGGTTTCTCCTCTGAGTGAGTGAACTGGTGTTTCTTTAAGTGGCCGAGCTGGAAGAACTTTTTACCACAGCTGGAACATCTGTACCGCCTCTCTCTGATCTCTGGATGCCACGTGGTAGCTGCTGCGACGGCCTCAGTGTCGGGGTGCGACTGTTTCTTCATGGGAACGTCTTTTTCTGGGACAGAGGTGGTGCCCACAGTGGAGCCCCAGCTCTGTCCCTCTGTCTGCCCAGGTGGGTCGGGGTGGGCGGGGGCTCGCTTCAACCTGCTGGTCAGACAGTGAACCCGTCGTGGTTTAGCAGCCAGACGGGAGCTGCAGCGGACAGGAGGGGGTGCAGAGAGGCCTCGGGAGTCCTCATCAGACGGGACTCCACCTGAACCTGGACCGTCTGTGTGTTCACCTGCTGTTGTGATATCATTGGCTGCGTGTTCACCTGCTGATGTGATGTCACTGGCTGCGTTAGCTGTTCTGTCAGTCTGACCATCAGTGCCTCTGTCCTGCCGTCTGTCACTGTCCAGACTCGGCTCAGACAGGATCAGGATTTTCTCGACTCTCCTCTTCCTCCTGTGTCTGGTTGGGTGACTCCTCCTGATGCACCTGTGGGGGTTTCTGTACTCTTCCTCCTCCTCTTCCTCCTGAATTCTCTCCTTTTGTCTGTCATCTGTCTTTTCCTTTTCATGGGTCTCTGGGTCTTTTTTGTGTTCCCCCTCTTTATCTGTTCAAATCCAAAAATTGAAGCAGTATGAAATGGTGACTGACAGAAAATGTATCTGCAACAAATGTAATAATTAATCAATCACTAAAGTCATTTATCATGTAAAAATGCCAAGAACGACCTGCACTCCCACAGTGTCAAGTCAGCAAAGTCTAAGCAGCAGAATAGTCTTTAAGTATCAAAAATAAAAACACTGATTATGCAGAGTAGCCTCTGCCATTGTTTAATTATCACCTATTACAAAACTGAATTATTATTACTGATTTATTACTGTACCCAGCATGCTTTACGCACTGTAAAACAATGCAACAAATATTGTTATGCTCATAAAGAACTTAAACTAGTACCGACATATAGTTGTTAAATAAATGCAGCAGAAGAACACACACTTATTAAGGAATTTGATATTTCCCTCTGAACTGTAGTGAAGTATAGAGTAGCTAATATTGCACTTCAGGGCCGTACATAAATAAATGTACTCAGCTCCCTTCTTTGACTGATTTTTAAACACATTTATGCACACACACGTTCTGTATGTACACTTTGTATGTATTTATATTCATGTGTATGCACAATATTAAGTATAAATGTAATATCAGGTTGCTCTGTTTTTCCAACTGTGCACATATGTTGCTGCTTTTATTATTTTTTATTCATTTCAAAGCTTCTTTTATCTACTTGTAATTACATTTCTTGCCTATATTAGAGTTTTCTTTTCTCTGTCTGAATATAATTAATATTCCCACAGCACTGTAAAACCCCTGCAGGGATCAATTGCATTTTATATTATTATCTTTCATTTAGTATTCATAATTGTTTTGGAGATGTTTCCATGATTTATATGCTCAATTTGTTTAAATCTGCACAGAGTGTAATAAGACATCCCCAGTCTGTTGCTGCTGGATTTTCAGCATGAAGGTCCTTAATGTCCCATCAATCACAGCAGATAAACGCTTCTCCAACCAGAAATAATAGAGGATCAGCAGAGCTGGGGGCCATATTACTCCTCTATAACACACATGCTTTAATGATTTTTTTCTTGCTTGGTCTTTTCATTTAATTAATGTACTTTATGTTTGACAAAAAAGATTCATCCTCTAATTATTCACCTCCAGCTCTCATCCTCAGTTTGAGTGTATCTCAGCTGACGAGAGGTTTTTTTTCTTCACTCCTCAACTGAAAGTAACTGATGTCGTTTATTTTAAATAATCTCAAAATTCTGCTCTTATCACTGTGCTAACTCTCAAAATCCATTCTCATTCAGCCACCAGGATCTCTGCGTTTACATGCAGCACATTTCATCTAACTATAACCCGAGTTATAACCTAGCGCGTACCACTAAGGCTCAGTCCTAACCACAGCAGCCTGGGTTCAAGTCTGACCTGTGGTCCTTTGTTGCATGTCGTCTCCTCTCTCTCCCTGAATGTCCTGTCTTTCTCTCAGTGTGGCTATCAAAATAAAGGAAAAAACACCCTAGAAAATAACTATAACTGAGACTGTGCTTTAAACAGTGGATGGTAAATGAGGTTTTCTGGGGTCAGAGTGGAGTCCAGTGGAATTAAATGTACCTCTAGCTCCTCCAGGTGGACAGCAACCCGTCTGTTCAGGGCCATATAATCCAGTTTGGTACCACTTCACTATAATAATTATGAAGGGTTTACACGGGGTCAAATCGGACCTCTTCAGCCTGGCTTTTAGTTAAATATAGTTTTTAGTCATTAGTCACTTCATTTTGTGCTCTTATTTTATTGTAATCATGTGGTAAATTGTATCTTTTATTATTAATTTTCTTATATTTTTTGCTAAAGTTATTATCACTTCGTAAATCTTTTTTAAAGCTTTTTAAGGCTCAGTTTCTGAATCCAGGCTGTGTGCATTTCTCTGTGGACTTACTTTCACAGTATTAAATCAGAACCTGGACCTGCTTCACCTGTGTCTTGTGCCGTGGAGTCGCCCTGTGCGTCAGGTTTGTTTGTCGTCTCAGGTTTTCCCCCAGTGTCATCGTACAGCAGCAGCTCTGTTCCCGGTGAGACATCCTCACACACACGCAAACACACATCCACACACTCGCCCACACACATCTCTACACACGCACACTGCACTGCCACATTCTGCTGGGCCCTGCTTCGCACCTGGCAGGCAAAGCTGGGGGGAAAAAGCACAAATGCGTACAAACAGAAAGATGTTATACTTAATTAAAATGAGGGTTTCTTTGTATTGCACTGGATGAGCTCTGACAGGAAGAGAAATCAGTTTCAGAGGTTTCATCGCTGTGGGTGTTTATGCAGCTGTGTGTATGAAACACAGCCAGAGACCAAGCGAGTGTTCAAAGACAGATTCACCAAACTCTCTTTGGCCCTGTTCAGATCTGGTATTAACGTGCATCTTCAGAGATCCAAGGTCAGCTCTCAGTGCGTCAGTTCACACCTGGCTTTAAAATGCGCCTTCACGTGCGTCTTGACAACCACTTGTGATTGGATCTTACTTCCCCTCTTTGTATGCAAATAAACAGGTATGTTTTTAGCAAATTTAACAGGAGGGTCCGTTGTCAATGTGTGTGTGTGTGTGTGTGTCAGAGAGAGAGAAAGAGAGAGAGAAAGAGAGAGAGAAAGAGAAAGAGAAAGAGAGAGAGAGAGAGAGGGAGAGAGAGAGAGAAGAGCCTGGAGGTGTTGAGTGAATCAATGCGCTCTGCACAGCTCAACAGTGAAATAAGCTTTTAGCTATTTGAAATAGTAAACTATTTTCAGTTCATGATGAAACTGCTGCAGGACGAATTAGACTGTGGCAGTGGGCGTCAGGAGAGTAGGCGGTCCCCTGCTCAGTGGGGCCCACACTGAAGCGTTCACACTGCTAAAAGAGGCCATGTGACCCAGACCACCTCCAACTGTGCTCTCAGTGATCCGATCTCAGGTGCGTTCACACCTGAACTTAGAGCTGACCACTAGTGATCAGACTACCAGAGACAGATGTTAGAACCAGGTCTGAACAGGGCCTTAGAGACCTGTTGTAAATGGCTCATTACAACCTGATGAACACCACCTGTTACTGAGTCGGTGCGTGTTTGTCAGATCTGATCATCAGCACAATCACCACCCCCCCAAACTTACGTATGAGGCAACGTGTTCAGCTCCATCTGTGCATCACATCTCATTCACAAACGTGATGAGATGTTATGAGGTGAGATGTGAACTTCACATCACAGAGCTTCAAGTCCTGCTGCCAGAAATCTGTGTACTTCAAAGACATTTTTAAATAATGCCTTATACATGCTTGGTTAGGGCACATACCACATGAGTGTACATGCTCTTAGCAGGCGAGTCGCTAGTTCGACTCCAAACTGGCACGACTCTTTCCTGCATGTCGTTCCCTCTCTCTGTCCCTTTCCTGTCATTCTCTACTGTCCTTTCAAAGTAAAGGCAAAAATGGCCAAAAAAAAAAAAAAAAAAAAAAATATATATATATATATATATATATATATATATATATATATATATATATATATATATATATATATATATATATATAAAAAGAATCAAATAGAGATGGATTTAGTTTGGTCTGAGGCAGTGGGGCAACTTACTTGATCCAGATAGCTTTTTGTAGAAGAGCCTCCTTATTAGCTGCTATCTCTATCGGTACCTGCAAAAACCAAAACAACATAGAAGTTTACATTAAAACATTTATTTTAATACTGACTAAATAATCAGATATTCATTATCCATCTGGCTCAAGTCTCTACACTAGCTGAGAACAGTATGTACTTTTATATTCATGTCCATAATACAGATGGTTACTGTCCATGTCTGACTCAGACAAACTGAAAATAAAAATGAATTGATGGCTGGCGTTTTGAATATGTATTGATTGCAGTGCCCTTGTAAATTATCAGTGGTACATCTTTTTATCTGTGAGGCTGCTCTGAATCCTTCTCCTGATGTTTTCTTCTGCAGAACGCTTGGTGGAAATTACAAGGACTGATTCATTATCTTCCCACAGAGTTGGAACTTAATTAAGCTGAAATGTTCACATCTATGCTACTAGTTCTGTCTGTAGACAAAATGGTTTCAAACAGAAGACGCTGCTGCTGGTGAATGTAAAAAGTCATGATGAAGAATCAGTCAGCACTGAGACGTCTTTACAACAGTCAGTTGGAGAGGAAGGACTCAGGTCTAAGACTTACTTCTGGTGCGTAGACCCTTGACTGTTGCTGTACAAATAATGCATTTTTGCAATAGTTCTATCTTGTTAAGGCCTCTGTTGAGACATTTTGAATCTTAACCAGCAGCAAAAAACTAAATAAAACACATTACACAGTTGCATTTCTATTTTTACAAAGAAAGATCTACAGCAGCAGCCATGATTCAGGGCCAATCACACTGTAGGTTCCTGTACAACCCTGAATTTAACAACTGGATTATTGTTCTATCACGGATCCCTGAAAGGTGCACAAACACGGGTACTCAAGAGGAAGAAAACCAACATGGCACTAAATCAATCCAAACAATTAATATGCGCTGACTGAGTCAGCTGCACCACAGAGAAACAGAGAGATGTTTGAGTTGTGAGTTTACACAACAGATAGAGTGACTGAATAACTGAAATCCAGCTTTGATGTGAACATTGAGGTGATATGAAAGAAAGAGCAACGAAGAAGGTGAAATGGATTAATGTTGACAGGAAGTTGGTGCTGCTTGGAGCCATTTTAGTCATATGACTCTACATATGATCACCACTGTGGACCAGAATAAAATATCTCAACAACAATTAAATGGATAACCGTAAATTCGTAGTCATTCAAGGTCCCCAGAGAATGTAAGACACTGAATGTGGTGAGTGCCACCGATTAACCATGACAATTAATGAAAAAAACTCATTCATGAAAATTAGGTTTAACCTGAAACCTAATAAATTCTCTTCTAATAGCCCAGAAACTGCTTCTCTGCACAGCTTAACACTAACTAAACAAAGAAATGAAATTAAAGCCTAAATTCTATACAATAACTTAATATACTAAATAAAGGGTAAAAATAAAAGCACAAATATAAATAATAGACACTAAAGACAGACTCATAGCTATACTATGTGCTGAATATGTACGGCAGTAATATAACATACTGTATTATTTCCACCAATGATTTTTCTACTGTGACTTGTCAAAATGTCTGCTGTGAAAAAGGTCTGACATATTCTGTATTGTGTATGCGTACGGTGGGGTGCACTTGTAGCTCCAGCATTTCATGTGTTAAACTCTCTGACTCTTTCGTTGTGTTTTTGTATTAATGCTGCCTTCCTACAAAAAAGACCTTAACTGAATATCAGTAAAACAAAATTCATATGTACAAATTTATGAGCAGTGTTGTACCAGCAGATTACAGGTGCAACACTCTTTTCAAGCACACTTATTTGAATAGTTTTTAAAAATTATTATTATTAAGTATACTAAAATTAAAAACTGTGTTGATTTCTGAATAAAAAATGCTGTGTCCGCTTCTGTTTACCTTTTCTGCCTCGTTGCTTTTGGTCTGACCTGTCTTGGACTCAGAGTTTATTGTGAGTTCACCGTCTCGGCCGTGAGTCATCAGGTCGGTGTGATACTTCCAGGTCCACTCTGTGTCCCCCTCCCTCCCCAGCAGGGACCCAGCCTCAAGCGAGCGCCCAACCCACCACAGCCCCAGCCTGCCCTCACAGAGCTGCGAGGGCCCAACGGCGAAGCCACGGGGAAGCAACGCAGAGAGAAATGAGGCGAGAGCAGGCGGGATGGGAGGAGCAAGACTGGCCATCAACCTGTACAGAGAAACAAAGGAGAAATAAAACCAGAAAAGTTCAAGTTACTTTTAGCTACTATGCTGTTCATATTTTCCACAAACTACCAGAAGGTCTGAGACTCAACCAAACATCCTCTATTTTACATTATGCCAATGCTTTTTATTTACATCTACAATGCCACAAATATGAGATTTAATTTTCATTTTTAGTCTGCCATTTTTTTTTCTGATAAAAGTACTCAGATCTTTTAATACCCACCACAATATTAGTACTCTGTTACAAGTAAAAAATCCTGCAATCCATAGTTTACTTAAGTAAAAGTACAAAAGTATTAGCATCAAAATATACTTAAAGTACCAAAAGTGCTCATCATGCAGAATAGCCCATTTCAGAATAATGTGTCACATATCATTGTCTTATAATGTAATGTCATATGGTAGTAACAGTGGTAATGTTGTAGGTAGTAAAGGTGGAGCTAATTCTAATGTTTTACTTCTCAGTATTTTAGGAATCGTACACTTTGCTACTTAATTAAATCAAAATGTATTTAGTGATTATTATAACAACAAACACACATACACAACGATTATATTGTTTAATTAGGCGGTTTAATTTAACTACATTACAACATTTAATAGTATTATCCGAGTCAAGTAACAGTATTTCTGATTAAGTAGGTTTCTCTGTCCTCCTCTGATTATATCAGAATATATAAATACACCGTATTTAATACGCTGTCTGACTTCACTAACGCAGGGCAAATGCATTTCTGGCCAACAACAATCAACACAGCCGAGCGAGTGTGTTAGCTTCGAGATGTTTGTGTAGTTTTCATTCAGCTGAAGGACAGCAGCGTATATTGATCTGTTCCACTTCGATTGATTAATTACAATTGTACGACCTACGTTTTTAATGCCTTATGTTTCAAAGCAAACGATCACCGCGGATTCAGCAACTTCAACGGTTTGTTAGCATCAGTTTGCTAAGTGGCTTTAGTTAGCAAAACTCTATGGCGCCATAAACAATTTTATCAACCAGCTTGATAACTGGAGTAAATGTGTACATACTTGGGACGTGGTCGGTGTCTTGATCTGATTATTTATTAGCACACCAGGTTATTTTTTTCCGCTATAAACTCTGGGAAAGCCTTCGTTATCCAGCGAGAAAAAAAAAACACGGAAAGAAGTTCTCCGCATTTAAGGTCCGGGCGGAAAAGAGTTGCGGTGTTTGGTTCCACAAACAATCAGAGCTATTTATCAAACTGCTAGAAGTCAAACTCTTGACTGAAGTGAAAGATTCTCAAACTTAAGAATACAAAATATTTACATCACATTACATTATGAATATATTAGATTTTTGTTCATTTCTAATGTTAATTATTCCTGGAGATTTAAAGGTTTCATACAAATAAAATTAAATATGATTATATATGTTTTTGCAGGATAACATACCGCTGAAAAACTGTCTCTACAGTTTGTACATGCCACAATTACTATTTAATTTTTTACTTTTTTCTGTGAAATAAATAGTAACAAATAGAGCATTAACAATTAACGATTAAACACATTTTTAATGTCTGATTGCTGAAGGAATAATATTTACTTCTTTTCACTTCAGATATATATATATATATATATAATTTACCCAGGGGTGCAAACTTTTGCAATATTTCTTGCTCAAGAAAATAAATTGAAAATTAAAAATTAAATGAATTGTTACCTATGACAAAATTAAGATATGAAGATATTATTTTAATGAAAGTAATTATTACTTTTCAATCAGTCAAGTTTCGAATATCAATGGGACTCCAAGGAGACCATCCCTAGTTGTGACTGGCTGGTGTCCAACCAATACAACACAATAAAGTGAGCAATATACTAGCAGAATACTTTCTGAAGCCACTGTATAACACACTTTTTCAGCTACATTTGTAATTCTTCAGTTAGTTAGAAATTTGAACTTCTTTTTAATGTGGCATTTATTACCTTAATGACCTCCAGTCAGACTGTGTGGCTCTCTGAACAAAGGTCGCTGATGGGGATCAATAAATACATAGCTGTTCCAGTGTAGCTGAGGAAGAAATGCTTGAAATGTTTGATTGCAATCCTTGCCTGAATCTGGGCCTCATTTAGCCTCACCTGCAGAAATCGTTTTGCAAATCTATAAAAATTTGGACACAAGTTGAATGAATTGTTGGCCCCTGCAGTAACCACTAATATATAAGCACTGCTTTTCACTATACTGCATACTTTGCATCGAAAAATGTGTTTAGATCTGAAATACATTTTTGTCTTTGACAATTTAGACAAAGTGAGTATTTTTAACCTATTTTGTGTTAGAGATACCAAAAATAAACCAAATCTGCTGCAGGCCTGTGTCACATCCTAGATATGATGACCACTGGTGGCATTTAGGGGATTTCTACAGGACATGGCAACTGGGTCTTAAATACATTTACTCACTTTATTCCAGAGAGCTGGATAAAAACAAATAGACATGTTACTCTCCAGCGGTTCAATCCACCTGAGTCCCCCTGTTTCCAGTTTCTGTGCTAAGCTGCTCAGCTTCTGGCTGTTGCTTCATGATATATCATTAAGTGATATTGATCTTCTCATCTAACTCTCAGAAACATAGCAGATCAGCTTTTTTCTCAAATTGTAAAACTTTAAAATTGTCAGATATAGACAGTTGATTCTTCATTATTTTTAGATTCCTAATAATCCAGCAGCCTTCCTCTGTACATCTGTGCATGTGATTACAAGACTTAGTTTGTTATCATGAATCCTTGTTGAGGTTCAAACTTCAAACAGCAAAAACTGTCTTTTTTGCTGTAACCTCAAGTGGTTATAGTCTGTTCATAGCAAGAAGAACTCAGCAATAGTTACAAACACTTTCTGTTTTCTACTAATTAACAAGTGCAAACTACCCTCAGGGCAGACAGGAACGATTCATCTGGAGAGCGAAGGCAGGGAGGTGCATCGGTGTGTGATAGGTGGGGTGCAGAGGATCCTTAAAAGGACCCTATTCAGTCACAAGGCAACACTGACGCCATGTGCAACCCACCCTGTTTGGCAAATACAAATTTACCGTAATTTTATTATTGCTGTGAGTCAGTGCTGTATCTGTTTACCTCAGCTGCTGCCACAGAAACACTGAGCTCACTGAGACTCAAGACGTGAAGGTAAAAGACGTGTTTGTTGTCTGTACCTGGAATATCTGGGCGGCGACCCTCCGGGAATGATGGAGGACTGACTGATCTTTGCAGTGTGTTAATTACGCAAGTTCCACATGTGTGAAGTTCACATCTTCAGGTAGTTCTGTGTGTGTTTGAACGGAGGTGTGAGCCATACAATCATGACAGAAAGCTGAATTCATCACAGGACGTAAGAACCAAAGTGTTTTTATTTGGCACTGATTGATGTGTTTTCAGAGAACAAGCGTTCAGACATGGGCCTCATGTGGGTTCATTCTGCAGCACTTTGGAGCCATAAAACATTAAACAAGACAAAATCAAAAGACAGCGTCATACAAGGACGAGGCAAATATATGTTTATTTATCTGTTTATTATCTGTTTTATATATCAGTTCCTCCTTTTTATCTACCCCATGCAAAGAACCAGTGTTTTTGTCTGTATTCATACACCACTGCTTTGTCTGCTGTGGTGTTTTTCAAATCAACATGTCAATCAATTGTTTGTGCATTTAAAGGACAAGACTGGAGTCTTTATTAGTGTCAAAAATCACCTGAAAAGACCTAAACCACCAGTGCATTCATGTCCAACTGTCAGTACTCTATTGGTCTTTACTAAATTGGTCACAAATGGACGGTTTCACTTTTAAAAAGGTTCAGCGTTTTCCTAAAGAAACAGCTGACCAGTGTAGTTTCTATCAAACAAACAGGAGGAAATAGTGCATTTGTTGGGGACTATTTTCAGCTGTGGATTGATACACGTTTGGTGCCCTTGTGAGTATTTGGGACAGCAGGACAGTTTTCAGTTTGTGTGTTTATGGACAACAATGGAGCTCTATGGCTCAGAGGAATAATATATACCAGGCTTTGGATGCACACACAATACTTGGTTTTAGTCTTTTCATGAGATTAACAAGAGAAATGTAGAATATCACCGGCCTCATCCTTTAAATTAGTGAATAAAAGGGGCCCAAGCAGACACATGTACCGCGTGGAAGTTGAATTCTTGGTCTTTGGTTTATCATTCAGCAGGTGACCGTGTGTTTGAAGGAGGCACAGCCCCCACACACAGCAACAATTACACAAAACAAGTGCACAAATGAAAGCAGTCAAAGTTGGAAAAAAAACAAGCAAACAAGCAGTTCACACTGTAGTGTTTACAGTGAGGTCATTTCCTCTGAGGTTACACAAATGAAACAGATAACAGGTTCATTATACTGACACTTGCTCCACATGAACACTATGCACTGCACAGTCTCGTGGAAGATGATCGTGACTAAAGACAAACAAAAGACTCAATCATGACAAACTGTATCTCGTGACCTTCTGCAGATTAAATATGAAACATGAAGCTAGTAGAGCTTTACTCACCCTGGCTGTGTGCGGCAGGCGCTGCTGTAGTCTCATACACTCCTGAATCTCTCTTTCATAACAATGACTGGCTCAGTGCAGCAGAGAGACTCTGTGTCACTGTGTGGAATCAATAAATAAAAGTGTGTGTCTTCACATTGACACAAGTCTCTGCTGTAAATCACCGTATATTACAATAAACTTTTGCAGACTTTATAATTCGCTGGGTTTGTTTGCTTCCTCACTTCCTCTTAGTTTAGTTTGAATATTGTCTTTGACCAGATAAAATGTCCAATAAAACTGATTTATAGATGTGAAATCATTCAATAAACACTAATCCTATAAAGGTGTAAATCCTTATCAAGATGAGATGTATCTTTAGGTTAATGGATCTAAAATGCACATTTTACAAATGTCTTGTGAAATACATTTATCTGCTTTCTTGCAGAGAGTTAGATGAGAAGATCATTACCACTCTCATGTCTGTCCATTAATTATGAAGCTACAGCTGGCAGCTAGCTTAGCAGTTAGCTTAGCACTGGAAGCAAGGGAACAGCTAGCCTGACTGTCACTTCCTGGAGACCTGTACAAACATCATATAATTAGTGAACTTGATAAGTACTGGTAGGCAGATGTTTTTGCCTTTGAACAGAGCAATACTAGCTCTTTTCCCCTGCTTCCAGTCTTAATGCTAAGCTAGCATTAATCACGTCCTGGTTGTAGCTTCATGTTTTTTGCGTTCAGACGTGAGAGTGACATTAAACCTCTCATTTAACTCTTGGTAAGAGGGTGAATTAATGTATTTCCCAGAACTATTCCATTTGGCAGGTTAAATGTGGAGAACTTTCCAATAAGCCTATAGGCCTTATGTGTTCGGATTTTTAACATCCACTTTCATTAACTAAAATTACAAACTTTGGGTTCAAACCTGATTAGAAACGAAACATCCTTTTCATACATAAAATAAATAAACTTGGACTGTAAATACGGCTTTGTACTTCTTCTGGTTGCTCATCTGATGCACCATTATCCTCATTTTAAAAAGTATCATGTCTCCCCTGCTTATGACAGCTGACTTTTCGCTGTGTCTAAATACAAAACCACAAAATAAACATTGATTTCCGATGTGGTGGAACAGAACATCTTACCATCTTACCAATCCAGATGCTCAAATGGCTCAGTTTAAATACAGCCATGTGTAGCGAGCAACAGTCCCTGTTGCACAATGTATTTTTGCATAGAGGGCTCTTTAAATTGATCTTTTTGCAAAAATTCATCCATTTATACTGAGATATTTATCTCCTTTTGTTCATATACTTAACAGCTCTCTAATGTGATTACACTTTCACCTCTGAGCTACATTAAAATGTGGTTTTACAAGTTCTACCATGTTGGATGGCCTCATTACTTGGAAGTTGTTTTTCATGCTGTATCACAGAACCAAGTGGCAGCAAGGTGCTTCTTTAAAGAAAGAAAAACGAGCCCTGATAGCGTCAACTACGCTGAGCGTAAAAACCAGCAGGAAGGACAGAAACCATGGGGGAACTCGGATGATTGATGTGAACTTTCAAAAATAAAACAATAATTCCCCTTGAGCAGTATCTCCCCCTGCATATTTTTTTCTCAAACTGAAATTTCAATGAGCTATGCTAACAGGCAGAAACCTTTATGGTAACTCACATCATTAACGAGTTCTGCGGCAAATCCTAACCTGCCAACATCCACCATCATCCATCTCTGTGATACAGAACTACAGCAGACTACAATGAACCAGACAGTGAAACAGAACAAAGTATCCCAGCAATGATTTCACCAAACAAAATTATATTACAATACACATGATGAAAATAAACTCAGAGCAATAAAATTAGTGTATCTAATTAAAATATATTATCAGGGGCAGGGGATAGAACAGGCATAAATCACATTACCATGATGTAGCACCCTTGATGTGGGCTTTCCAGCAATTTAACCCTTCAAATCATCTTCACTAAAATGGAAAATGGATTTTCTTGTGGTGTAAATGTTCTTTTGAAATAATCAATTCCTCTTTTTCCTCCTCAGTGAAGCTTGCCACCAGCGGCTGGACTCCTGCTGCCCCTCCACTGTATTCTTTTTCTGGCTTTCACTGCAGCGAAGGAAAAACACAAGAGGCGTGAGTTAGTGTTAGAAAATAACACCTGTGCTCACCTACCTGTGAACTTTCTCGACAAACTAGTCCCGAGACAACAGGGTGTTCATGGAGAGCGCACTCACCGTCAGTACACTCCACCTGGGGTTTCTCCCACTGTCCGTCTGCTTTGCAGCGAACCACTGGTGGGTGGCGCTGTGTAAATCCTGGGTTGCACTGATACCGGATGATGGAGTTGACAGGGTACTCCTCCCTCCTGTTTCCAAACATGTGAGCATTCTCAACCTCTGGGGGGGCGCCGCAAGACACTAGAGACAGAACCAGAGGTTACAAGAGGTCAGAACTGCCAACAACAGCCAACACCTACTGGATTGATGTTTGTTGTGCTGATTAGTGCAGTTTTTAAACCTGCATTAATCAATATCTTTTATATGAACCAAATGGCTTTGTAAAACCAAAAAGAATTATCTATGGGGCTTTTTAGCCTCTTTCAGCTCACTGTTTTGGTTTTACCCTGTTACCAACAGCAGCAGAAGGCAGCTGTTTTACACATAAGCTTTGATAAACCAATATGCTACCTGCTACACATCTTCACATGTCCATTCAGTGCCTAGTAACCGAGACATGACCCAGGATTCAAGTCGGGCCAGGTTCACGCTACGTTCAGTCTAATCTGGTGGGTGGGGTACCATTTCATTGGGTTTTCTGTTTGCATGGCAATATGTTTAATACCCACGCTCAATTGTTTGCGAACACATACAGTGTGACATAACTTAATAAGGTTATGATGTGTCAGGGCTGTCATCTGTCGCTTTATCTTGATGCTGTTCTGTCGCAGTTCAGACAGTTTCAAAGCCTTTTGAAAAGACGATCAGAACCAGATCTGTCGCCTGAACCGTCAGTCTGTACCTGGGCCTTTCTTGCAGGTGAACGGCAGGTGGTAGTTGCAGGGCACATCGTTCCACTGGCCGTTCTCGTGCCAGATCATCACCACACAGTCTTCACCTGAGTTGAAGTAATTATCTGGCTGGTTTGGCCTCCAGTTCTCAAATTGCTGAAGAAGAGAAGGAAATACAAAACATACTTTACAACAAGGTAAAAGCAGTGCTGTTTTCATCCAAACACCTGATAGTGATTTCATTTTTTTATTTTATTTTTTGCACCTGTTTGGTTAATTTGTGCCTTTAAATACACCCACTTGTGTTGAGGTGGGTGGGGTTGTGTTTAAACAGATCAAGCGGTGCGGTGCTATTTTGGTGCTGGCTTTGGTGTGACATTGCATTTTCATTTCACCTACTCAGACAACCTCTTATCACAAATGCAAATGGAAATTTTCACTCTGCCTCAGTTGACAGAGATGAGCACAGACACCTTTCCAAAATCAAAAATAACTTTCCATGTATATTGAACTGTGTTTATCTGGTTCAAAGTTAAATGCAAATCAGTAAACAACTTTCAATGTGATTAAAGCAGAGTCTGTATTAGGTTAGATTGTTTGTAATGCCAGTTTTATAACAGTGGTCTAGGGGGAAAGTTTTTGTTTTTGGTGTTTTTGTGTTTAGTAACTGGGAGAAACACACAACACTAGACAACATATGTCATGTAATGCTACAATACAGTACTTCAGTGGTTCCTAACCTAAGGCCCTGGACCCCTAAAAAGGGCCACAAAACATATCTGAAGGGTTGTTAGTTGATAACATCTCACTATTTTATACGACACTGAATTTTGGTCACCTCATGTCACAACCCACATTCAACCAAATATCAATGTCTAACGATGTTGTTGGCCAGCTGCGTGCCTGCAGGCATACTAAGCCCTGACTAATACATGGGTTACACACCAGTGTAGTGTGCTCACTCACCAGTGGAGTGCCATCTGTCCAGCGGAAGTCGTTTTCTACTGTCTTGTCATTGAGACCAATCCACTGGTAGTCCTGTGCGTTTGCTGTGTTAGAAAAAGTGTTGACAATGTTGTCAATTAGGGCTTTATTTTTCATTCCCTCTCTGTCCCCATCTCCATGGAAACAAAAACACTGTGTTGAGCACTCACAATTGACAAAATCTTGCTCCTCTGGGGTGATGATGCTGACCAGGTGGGCGTTCAGGTCCCGGCAGCGACTCTCAGCATCCAGCCACATCTCTCTGTCAGAGAAGTGCAGGTAGCAGTTCCCCTGAAACTTAGTCCAACCGTCTTCACACTGCTGCTTGTCTGCAGCCGCAACACCGAGGAGGGAACATTGTGAAACATGTCACTTCATTCAATGTACAGCATTCTGAATGCATGCTCAGCCACGTATACTCCTTTTTCAGTTTTTATGGCTGTGAGACTCAGATAAGGTTTAACATCAATCCTCATCCACACCTAAAGCACAGCATCTGATGATAATTTCATTCCTCCTCTCATTCCTTTGGGTGTTTGTGTTTAGGAGCAGCTGCAGTGCTTGATACTCTTCACAACCCATGTAGTGTTTCAGTTTTACATTTTCAGCACTTGTTTTGTGAGTCAAAGAGGAACGTGTTTTCCCACTGCGCTGCCCGCAGTCACTCTGGCACAGGGCATAAATCTGACGATGGATAGTGTTTCCATCCTGACGCACAAAACAAACGTCCCAATACAGAATGGAAAATTACACATAATCATTCACTTTAGTTGGGAGGGCCATGCCCAACAGTGACATAATTGTGAATTTCCATTTTTTTCCTATGGTATAACATTCAAAGGCTTCCTTCATACTTTTGCCTCACTTTGATGATTTGAATTAAAGGGCCAGTTCACCCAAATTACATAAAAAACATATTTTTCCACTTACCCCAACTAATATTTAGCCATACAGTTTTGGCTTCATTTGTTCTTTGAGGTGTCAACACGCCTTTCCCAACGTCTAGAAACACTCAGGATAATCCACAGACATGAGCACAGATGTTCATTCCTGATCTTTGAACTTCAATCTATATATCTGTAGGACAAAATGATTTTAACTCAAGGTCAACTAACTAGCTTTTTAATGTAGCCAGTAAGGTAAAGAAAACAAGCATTCCCACTGTCAGGTAGTGGGAGGGAGAGAAAAGAGAGAAAATGGTTGAAATGTGAAAGATAGTGGTAATACGAATAGTCACATGATCGTCTGCAATAGACTTCTCATGACAATATTCATAACTTGGAATACTTTTATGAAAAACCCTTTTGGGTTTTTGGGGGTTTTTTACCTGTGGACCCTTACAAATCAAATGAATATAAATAATCAAGGAATGTACAGACAATCAGACTTCACAACTTCTTCAAAGGTAGGGAGTCTCCAGCGCTTCACTGGCTTACTGCACTATGAACTGTCCTGAACTGGGCTAACAATGCCTTTAATGTTACCTGAAATCCCACAAAAGTATTGCTCCATGAACATCACTTGGCATCCTGGGAAGACTCCAAACTTGACAGATCTGCCATCCCATTGTGGTAGCTTAGCTATGACTGGACCATCACTGCTCAAAAAAGGCGTTTAACAACGGGTCACCTGTTCAACGTTTGAGCAGTGAAGCACTGAACAGCAACTGCATGACTTTATGGCACTCATGATAAATGTAATATGTCTTTTTTGTGATTTGGGTGAATTGATCCATACTTTTATGGTCTTTTGCCCTGGGTAGCCCAGGTCCACGCTGTGCATCTTCAACTGCTGGGCCACCAGGACTCCTCATCACTCTGTATTTTTACAGAGCCACAGTGAGTGATGATGCTATCTGCTGGTGACGTTTAGCATCTCTCTCCCTTCAGTTGTTTTTGAGAGGCTTTTGTTAGTATTTATTAGCTGAAGCTGATCTCGTACCGATCTCACAGCGTTCCCCTCCGTAGCTGGGCAGGCATAAGCATTTGTAAGAGTCTGCACTCTCCACACAGGTGGCTCCATTGGCACACGGGTTGGAATGGCACACATCTACCTCTGCAAAAAAGGGGGCGGGTGACACTACTGTTTCAGCGTGGGGGTGGGGGAGAAAGGGAGGTGGGAGGTTGGCCAGCAAAGTGAGGGGGTTCAAGTGTGATAGCAAGACTATCAGACCTCAGGATTGAGGAGTTAGTGAGTAATACTGAACCTGCTGCAACATCTGATCCAGATTAGACTTACTGCACACTGAAGCATCATCTATGTTCCTGTGTTTTTGGTAAATGTTATTATTTGAGGTCTTTCAGGTTAGAAAATTATGATCATGTAGGATTAAACATAAACCAAATATGTGTTTATCTTTGCAAAGATTAACAAATAATAGAAATATCTGCAGGAAGTTTATGTTTGAATCTGTGATTCTTTGCAGCAGATGATCAGTATTTAAATTCCAGCAGGAAGCATATGTTGCCAGACAGCACATATGTTGCCCAAGGTTTAGCATGCACACAGCAGAGCGGAGGCGGCATTGGCACAGCAGACCAAAAACAACATAAAGGCTGAAGACAGTTGTGATAAACACGTGACACAGAGGCTGTACAACCTCACAGCAGAGCCGAGACATATTTGACAAACACCTTAAGATTCGAATCTGCCACACAAACACAGAGGGACCCATAGCCAGACATAGACAAAATGCAAAAAAAGGAAATCAGAGGAACACAAAATAAGATGCAAAACACATCAGGACAAAACAGCAGGGAGAGAAAACAAGATTTTTGGTAAGGCTGATTCATAAACAGCGAATATAATCACAATCAGTTAAATGTATGTGTGAAAATCTAACTTCGGGTGACAAGCTGATTAATAAACAGAACGCAGTCCAACAATATAGACCATGCAAAATGTTCAAATATAAAGACATACAGAGAAATGTTACTGGTGCAGTCTGTTAAACCAAATCATCACACAATTCAGTAGTGTTCACAGAAAGAAAGGAAAAGATTCTTTAAAAATGCATGTATCACCATTGTGGGACTCACCATGACAGAAGGCAGCTCCATCCTCTACTGTGCATGAAGCAGCTCCACAGGGGTTGGGATCACATGGGTTAAAGGCGCCTAGAAAAACAGGTAAAATGATTTAAACGTGGTTCCCTCCATGAGCGACAACTTTTCATCAGTCTTCATCTGAACTGTTGGTGGAGCAGTTGTGACTTTGGAATTTAATCATCTGTGTTTAAAAATGGCATTGTGCAGTACATGAATGCACCCTCATGTGGACTATAGACTGTGAAACATGTCCATCACAGTTTCACACAGCCCAAGTTGACATTTTCAAATTGATTTTTATTTCCGACCAACTGTCCGAAACCCAAAGACTCATAGAAAACTAGAAATATTCACATTTATTGGCCATACCTTCCACTGACTCAGTTTTTCCCACAATGCCTGGTGTCTGCACAGTGGCTGGTGTAGCTGCAGTAGGGGGAGCAGACAGTCCTGCAGGGGCAAGTGCAGGGCTATGGGTCACATAGACATCATGAGCAGTCTGTGACAGGTCAGCCCCACTAAGGGCCTCCTCTGTTCCTGTCGTGCTCTCTGTAAGTGCCCATTCATTGGACGTAGAGGGCAGCACCACCTGCGGCAGGTATCCAGAGGAAGCTCCTGAAGAAAAGGCGCTGGCTGTGGATGAGTAGTCGTCTCCACTGCCAGAGTAGAAGCCACTGCTGCTACTGCTTCCATCCCCACTGTATTCCACTGACCCCTGTCCAAGCTCCATAGACAGCATGGTGTCTCCGGATACATCTGTAATGAAATCCCCGCTCAAGTATGTAACGCTGCCTTCTTCTCCGCTTGTAGAGGACTCAGATCCAGACATTCCTGATCCAAACATTCCTGACCCAGACCCAGAGATGAAACTTGAGATTCCAAATCCAGACATATGTCCACCACTTCCCTGTCCAGAGCTGTAGAGTAAAAACCCAGAGGCCTCCTGCTCTCCAGAGGATGACACCGTAAGCTCAGTGAACCCTGACCCCACGAAGGTCACACCTGAGAAGAACCCTGAGCCGAACTCTGAGCCACTCCCTGAAGCTGAGCCACTGAGATCACCGCTGAGAATCCCAGATCCTGAGATGTCTCCAGAGCCGCTGAACACCAGTAGGCCTCCACCAAGCTCATGCTCTTTGTGGGTTGTAGGAGTAGATTCATCAATCAGTTCATCATCAATCAGTAAGATCTGTGGGTCTCCACTTCCTGAAACATCTCTTGACTCTCCACTGGCACTTCCAGAGGAGAATCCTGATGGGAAACCACTGAACCCAGAAAAGTCCTGGCTGGTGAGGAAACCAGATGGCATACCAGAGAACTGTCCACTCTCTCCAGAGCTGAATCCAGATCCAGAGCCATATCCAGACTGGTCCCCACTACCACTGAGCACTCCAGAGCCTGCTTCTGATGAATCGAAGATAAGGATGCCTGTGCTCCCCTCTCCAGCTTCTTGGAGTCCTCCTGAAACTGAACCCTCTGCAGAGGTAATGCTGTCAATGCCTGAGAAAACAACAGTGAAGCCAGATTCTTCTCCACTTAGACCTGATCCAGAAGCATCTGCACTACTAAGACCCAAATCTCCACTGGCCAGCTCAGCACTCACACTGCCAGCCAGGTCTCCAGAACCAGACAGGTCTCCGGAAGCAGATTGATCTCCAGAGGTAACCTGGTCTCCAGAACCAGATAGGTCTCCAGAGCCAGACAAGTCTCCAGAGATAACCTGGTCTCCAGAACCAGAGAGGTCTCCAGAGCCAGACAGGTCTCCAGAAACAGACAGGTCACCGGAAGCAGATTGATCTCCAGAGGTAACCTGGTCTCCAGAACCAGAGACGTCTCCAGAGCCAGACAGATCTCCAGAGGTAACCGGGTCTCCAGAACCAGAGACGTCTCCAGAGCCAGACAGGTCTCCAGAGGTAACCTGGTCTCCAGAACCAGAGATGTCTCCAGAGCCGGACAAGTCTCCAGAATGACCCCCTGAAGCACTATCAACCACAGACCCTGAACCCGAACTGAAGTCTGCTGAGCCTGAACCAGAGCCTGATGTCTCCACAGGGATTGGAGGGGCGATAGAGGGAACAGCTAAAAAGAGATGTGAAAGAAAAAGTGTCAAGGACCTAGGAAACAAAAGGTAAATCTGGACAGTAAAGTAGTAAGTGTTGATGATTTAATTAGAGCTTACCAGGCCTCAATAAATCAGTAATTGATGTCAGGTTTAGGAGGGCCTCCTGGATATCTGTGATGTTCAGTCCAGTTTCATTTGCAATGAGTAGAAAGTCAGCTGCAGGAATTTAACAGAAGAGAAAATGGTTAATGAATTACATTAATAAATAATAATATTAAATTAAGAATTAGCCTGTTAGATAGCGACAGTTAAGTGCTTACCTCTGAAACAGTATGCATCAAATCTGGCGTTAGAGTCAGGGTAGCTTGTCTGGTTGGGGTCAACGTAAACGGTGTGCACTCCCAATTTTCCTGCTCCACACTCAGCACGAGGGTTGTTGATGGGATAACGGACACTACGGTCCACTAGCCAGCCGGCACGGCACTTGTCGAACCCCATTTTCCAGGCTGCGTAGAGCTCTCCAGTGGAGGCCAACACGGTGTTCTGCTCCTGACAGCTAGAAACAGCCTCATCGTAGGTGAAACCTTCAGCGGATCCCACATGGAAAACCTCACCTGAGGAGCAGATGGGGAAGAGATGTTAGTGAAAAAGAAAGATGATCATGATTATAGTGTCTGTACACGATAGTATAAAAAGGGGGATGATGCTGCTAAACCTGTTCACAGTGAATCATCAGATCATCTTGTGCATCATAAAATTAGGTTAGGGTTAGGGTTAGGGTTAGGGTTAGGTTAAAATAAATCTCTGGGCTTTTATGGTAGATTTGATGGTTTTATGGTTTTCAAGCAAAACAACGTATATTATACCTTTGAGTCCATCAATGTAGCAGTACACATCATATCTCTCATCTGCTGGCCTCAAACCATAAGACCGAACTCCAGGATGATCTCCCAGGTCTCCTGCACACTTATCCCGAGGGAAAACAATGGGATACCTAGAAAATAACAAATTTGATGAGCTATTATATCTTGTTCAGGACAGGAATCTCTTTACCTCCTCTGAAAAATATATTTGAGATTCACCTTACAGTCTGGTCCAGTAACCATCCTGCATCGCACTGGTGATATCCACCCTCATATGCTGCCTGCAGCTGCTGTGGTGTGGCGATGGAGGCTCCGATACTCTGGCAGGCCAGCTGAGCCTCAACGAAGGTGAACGCATAGTGAGCAGAACCTGAGTGGTAATGGAAGACCACACCTGCATAGAGAACCAAAAGGAAATCTTATGTGGTAAAACCATTTTTTGCTTGTTAGGAAGATTGTTATTAGCGATATTCACTGGACTTTCTATGTGATGCTACAGTTATCATTACATGCATCAGCAGTTCCATAACTGACCAGTTGGAGGCATCACAAGGCCTTTGGTGGGATCCCTGCCTACGTCAGGTTGAGCAGTGACTGACTGTATCAGGTCGGTGATGATCTCTGTGGCGCTGGGCGGCTGAGGCAGCGGCAGCTCAGTGGGGCTATCTGTGAAGGTGAAGTCCACCACAGTGGGTTGCTGAGTCTCCACCTCTCCGATCGCCTCACTCTCTGTTGTCGTCCTCCTGAAGAACACCTCTGGGCTCTGTGTCACCGTAGTAACACTGAGTGTGCCACTTCCTTCTTCTATGATGCCTGAACCTTCCTCATCAGAGGACTCTGAATGTGATGGAGGATGGAGAGATATGAAAATGCTAAAACTTTGTTGTACCTGTAGCTATGTTAGTTCATAAGTTTCTTTCTTCTCATTAGTTTTTCAGAGACACTGCACTTATGATATTGACAACAGACACCTAAAATTTCAAATTCTACTTTCTGAAATTATTAAAATTTATATTTTCTACAATATAGCAAAATCCAATCACATTTGCTAACAGCATTTTTAGTTACTTCAGGGTATCCTAAAAGTCCCATCCAATAATAAGTTTCTATATACAATATAATATTATTATTATTATTATTATTATTATTATGAGTTTCTAAGAAACCTGGCCCTCCAATCATGTAGAATCCAGCAACAATAACATTCACTTAAAGCTGTGTTTTAAATGAAGATTAAGTCCAATATTTACTCTCCTTTTAGCTGTGTTTCTGATCTCCACCAGTCTCCTGGCTGAGAACTTTATTAGGAACACCATACTAACAGTGGGTAGTTCCTCTCTTTGCTCTCAAACAGCCTTAGTTCTTCATGTCATGGATTCTACCAGATGCTGGAAACTGTCCTGTGAGATTCTGCTCCATGTTGACATGATTGCATCACATAATTTCTTGCAGATTTATCAGCTGCACATTCTACCACATCTCAGAGGTGTTGTACTGGATCCAGATCTGGTGACTGAGGAAGCCACTGAAGTTCACTGAACCCCGAAAAACCAAAACAATGAGCTGCAGATGCTAAAAGTGTCCTTGGCGCTGAGAGAAACTACAGGTTTGCTGGTAATTCTATATATTGGTCACAATGAGCAATCATTTTGACATTATACTTTATATAGTAATTATATTCATCATAGAGCAGGTTTAAAGTGGCCCCTGTGGCAACATGGGGGACTGGGGGATAACATGAAATGAGCTTTTTATTTGCATGTGTCAGCTTGTAAATAGAGCATTATTTTAAATTAGGCATTAGCTGATTAACTGCTTCATTCATGCATTACTATCAGTGGCTCATTTATTATTGACTTATCTACCATCTGATTAATAACATCCAGTCGTTTTCACTTACAGTTGCACTTCTCACTATTTCTCTGCTGATAGATGTTTGCATTCTCAGCTCCTTCCATCTTCCATCCTTCCATTCGGTACTGTTGACTTATTAAGATGCAGAGTTCATGTTTGTGTATGAATGTGCATTAAGTCTCCTGTTGTCTCTGAGAAATCCTGTCTTTTCTGCTAAATCTAACTGTGTAGCCTTTTAAAATAAATGGCCAGTCATTTGGGATGAGCATTTCTAACTGGTGGAAATATCTTTACCTAAATGATGGCTTACCTGTGTAGCAGAAACAATCATAGCGGGATTCAGGGAATGGATATCCTGTCTGGTTTGTGTGGACGTAAACTGTTCGCACCCCCAACAGACCGCCTCCACACTGCGGCCGACGGATGTTGATGGGATAGCGGACACTCCTGTCTCCCAGCCAGCCAGCGTTACAGACATCCATCCCGCCCTGCCAGGCCAGGTAGAGCTGACCTGTGGTGGCCAGCTGAGCTCCCTTCTTAGAGCACGCCTCCACAGCCTCAGAGAAGCTGAACTTTTCTGCAGAGGCAGTGTAGAAAACCCTGCCTGTATCAGGTAAGAGAGGTTTGTTAGAAATAAAGTGATTAAAGAACAAAACAGGGTAATTTTAGAAAACTGTCACAACAAACCACACACAGAGACACTGCAGAGTTCATCACAGAGTACCTGTCATCTTCTCAGCAAAGCAGTAGACATCGTAAGTCTCATTGAGGTCTCTCACTCCATACGTCCTGACCCCAGGCAGCTCCTCTTTGTCGCCATAGCAGTTCACACGGGGGTCATGGATTGGGTACCTTTGGTTAAATGAGAACAAGCTTTGGTACCTTCAGTATGAAAAACACTGTATGTCTTCAGTATCAAAACTGGAATATGAATTTGCAAACACTGGTGTTCTTGTTTCCTGGGTTGACATAATATCACACACTGACATCTGACAATTGCTGCTGTGCCACAACTTTAAACTGCTATTTATAATATCCAGTATAGATGTAATGTGTAATACAGTACAACCAAAGAAGTATTTTTTTTGTATGAGTACTTTTACTTTCAATATTTTAAGTACATTTTTCTGACAAAAACTTGCAGAATGCAGGACTTTAACTTTAACTTTAACTGTCCTTAAATCAATGGAAAACAAGGGCTTCATTGAGCAAATAACATGATTTGGAAAGTGTTTGGCAATAATATGATGTTGCACGAAAACATTTAAAACGTGTGAAATTGGTCCTCTAACATTATCAGAAAAAAATATAACCTTGCTTAAGTGTATTTGAAAAACAGTGATATGCAATAAATACAATTGCTGTTTTAATATCCAGTATTTTAGGTATTTGCTATATAAAGTATAAAGTATACTGTGTTTTTCACTTTCATTGACAGATGAATTTTCATGTGTGGGAGTCAAGTAGTTCCTCTGCCCACTGTGTTAATCAGGGGTAGTAGAGGGTGGATGCCCATCACACAACAAACCGACCTGACTGTCTGGTCAGAGAGCCAGCCAGCGTCGCACTGGTGGAAACCATCATCGTAGGCCGCTTGCAGCTGTTCGGGTGAAGCCATGACCGCGCTGTTCTCGGCACATGCTGCATTCGCTTTCTCAAAGGTCAAACTGTAGCGACCCATGATGGCCCGGTAGTGGAACACAATACCTGGAGGGATCAACAAGCGCTTCAGTTTAAAAGTGAAGATGTCTTAATGGTCAGTACCACAAAACAAAAACAAAAAAACACTCAGAAGCCCCTACAAAGGTTGACCAATCCTCCAAATTTATCTTAATAACAGAAAATTCGTCATATATTCGTCATGTATTTGTATACAACAAACAATAGTGACAGACCATCATGGTCATGGCCAGATTCACCTCCTGAGGGGCCCTGGAGCAAAATCTTTTTTGTTTAGATCTTCACTGTACATGACTTCATTAATTCACAGACAGAGGCCAAACAGCACTCGAGAGCTGAAAAGATTAAATGATTAATTGTTGCTTCACAGAAACTTAACTGGCAACTATTTTGATAATCAGATATATATTTAAGTCATTTTAAGCAAAAGAAAACAACAAAAATTCAGTGGTACCAGTTTCTTAAATGTGAACATTTGTTCATTTCCCAAGTTGTCAGTGACAGAAACGTCAACATCTTTTAGTTTTTGACTGTTGGTCAGAAAAAATAAAACAATTACAAGATGTTAAACTGGGCTTCAGGATATACTGATGGACATTTTTCCCTATTTTCCAAAATAATTGTCAGACATGTTGATAATGAAAATAATTGTTCATTGTGACCTTACAGCCTTACTGTGATGGAATAAAATGGCCTTTCTCGAGGTTTTCTGTGTGTTTATGACAATTCACAGAAAGAAATTAAAGCAATTTGTTAAAACACAACTTTAAAACAAACAAGCCCAATAAAAAGGAACATTTAAGGTCCCTCTAAAAGACCAGTGCCACATGATGAAGGATGGACCCAACATAGATGATAATGTACGTCATTGGTACAAATGTTCTTCAACTTTTTGATTAATCAGATTAATCAAATGTAGATGATGTGCTGTGAACTTGGGGCTTTTGAGGCCCCTGGGATATTTGTGTGCTCTGCCCAGTTCTTGATCATGGTGATTGCAATTGAGTTTCTATCATTATTTTACTTGAATCCTGTCTGAGAATATTTTAAAGGAATAAATTGATCAAAATCTCATGTGACACATGACCCCTGAGTTATTTGGTCATTTCTGTTCATCACGTGTCTTTACTGCCACTTTTAGATAGAAGACCAACAAATTTTGCAGGATCACTTTGAAGTTGTCTAAGTTACTAAATTGCTTGCATGTATTTCTGCAGCCTATTAGAGAGCAGCAGTGTGTTATATTATAATCCAGATGATTTCCTGCATATTCATATCTGTTGCATCCACCACAGTTGCCTCACTGACTTTATGTGACACTTCTGTGACAGCTCATTTGCGCACCTTGAACCTGCACATGGACGAGGTCGTGGTTGTCCTCGATGCCATGCTGGACCTCACAGCGATACACTCCTGAGTCACTGGATCGGAGCTCAGATATCTTGATGCTGGCGTCTGTTGGGGTCCCGGGGTAGCCCACCAGATGAACCCTGTCCAGGTAGCTCTCGGTGATGAGCACTCGTCCTTCCAGGGCCACAAGGATGGTCGTGACTTTTTCTTTTGTGACGAGGCTCCATTTGATGCGATGAGAGAGGGGGGCGATGGTGGGGGCTCCTGGGTCTGGGACAGTGTGGTCCTTCATGGGAAACAACAACATTCACCAACAAATTATTTCCTGGGTTGACATAATATAAACACAGCAATCTGAAGATAATTAAAGGTAATGATATAACTTATACACACCCTCTGTACACAACCATGACCTTTGTAACTACATTAGAACATGAATATATCCCTACATGCCAAAAACCTGATGCTTCTTACCGATGCTTCATGTATGTGATGTGGCACCTAACACTGCATCACCATTTCAGAATTTAAATGCCAATAAACTAATTTTATGCACTTGATAATACAAAAATAGCTTCCAAAGAAGACAACAGGCATCAAGGTCTGTGAATTACCCAGAATACTGTTGGTTTTTTTCAGCTCCAATGTTCTGGGATGGCACTAGAGCCATTTCATAAACTTGCCACATCAGTCCAAGATGCCTTACATGTACCAAGAAAATCTTTTTTTGATTTAGCTGAACTGACTCTTTGGGGTTTAATCCTTTACTTTGTTTAATTCCATCTATGCATCCATCCTTTAAAACTGCATTAATCCTCTTTTGGACACTAGGGGGCAGAAAGATGCCAAAACAAGCTGACAAACCCACAGCAAAATGATGCAAAATTAGCATCATTTTGAAGCAATGTGTCTGTGTACTTGATGAATGTAGGTCCAATATTCACACTCCTTTTAGCTCTGTTTTGGTCTCTATCAACTCCTGGTGGGAATATCCAGCTCATTAGCTGCTAAATGTTCCACTTTCTACTCTGTAACTGTGTCTGTCTGCTGTTTGGGGCTGGGCAGGTAGTGGACAGTGGTTTTTATTAGAGCTTGTTTACTGAAAACTGCAGCCTCCTGCTTTTAAAAATGATGCAATGAAAACATTGAGACTGAACCATACGGTAAATTTACTGTAAAACCAAAACTATGAGCTAAAAGAGGCTACACAGCTTCATAGATTTGCAGAGTAAGGTGATAATTGTTTGTGGATTTCTAATTGCAGGCTACCTCTTCACATTTGTTTCATTGTTAATATAAACTGATAAGTAAACCTTTAGAATATGTGTGGCCATAGGATGAAATCCTCAGTAGAAATACTATCTGGAATATACAGTAGAATATACTGTATACTGGTATTCAAATAAACAAAGTAACAGTTGGCAAAAGCTCAGAATCACACACCTCAAAGTAACACGGTAGTAACATGGTCTCTCCCAGTGGAGGGCGCTGTGGCCCCTCCAGAGGAATGCTCACACTCAGCACATCCTCCGGGTCTGTGAAAGAGAGAAACACACGAAATAGGAAGAAAGATGACGACAGATACCAAACAATCCCCCTGACCAAAAACTTAGTGGATACTCCAGTTCTGCAGGTCTAATTCATACTCATGAAATCATAAGATGCATCGCAAGGTCAGAGATCTTACCCATGAAGGAGTGCTCCTCATACATGTAGTCAAATGATGCTGAGATGACGTTCAGACTCACACACAGCAGCACAGTCCACCTGATCATATTTTACCTGAAAATCAACCAAGGAAAATGAGCAAAATACAAGTAAATACGATTATCAAACGTTATGTAACATCATCACACCGAACATCAAGAATCAGTGGATCTCCATTAAAATGTCATCTAAGATATTCTATTTTCCTGTCGGTCTTACAGCAAATCCAAGCTCTGTACCATGTTCAGACTCTTCCAGAAGATTTCCAGGACCTGCAAACCTGCTCCTTGGCCAATGACTGACTGGAACTTTCTGCCAAATATGAACATTTTGGTGTCATCTGCATAATTACAGTAGGCAGCCACCTTGAAGTGGTGAATAATATGACCAAAGAGAAGCATGTACAAGCTGAACCAAATGGGACCAAGGATGGAGCCCTGTGGAACCCCACAGAACATATGAGATGAGACAGTATCATCAATGGTCATCTTGACAGGTCTTTCTGTTAGATATGAAGAAAACCATCTGAGGTCTCTGCCAACCCAGTGCTTTAGTCTATTCAGCAAGATGGTTTTATTGACGGAAGTAAATTTGTCCGACAAAGCATAACTTAGAAATGTGTCTGTAATCGTGAGGGAGTGTTGTATCAAGGCCAAGTTTCTTTAAAAGAGGCTGAATACAGACTTGTTTAAAAAGGATACAATCCAGAGATCAGAGACTCATTCAGAGAGAAGGCATAGGGCCAGTTAATACCTCCTTGAATAATCCAGGGGAAAGAATTTCAAGGCCACTTTAACATTCTCAAACACTCCGAGAAAGACATTGTTCAAGTTTGCTTCCACAAAAGTTGCACAGCAGCCACATTTACTAACACACAAGCACACATCATTGTAACGTTTCTAACTCTCTAACTCACTTTCTCACAGGAAGGAGCCATTAAAAACACTGAATCCAGTTCAGCAGGGTATCTCCCCTACGTCTCAAGATATCGTGTCTCACTTATTTCTCCAAGTGAATTTCAGGAGAAAAATATGAGAAACAACATATGAAACTAAAGGGAGACTGAAATGAGAATCACAGTTTTGTCTCCTGAGCTGTAGAAGCTTTGAGCAGTAAAATTTTCCTCTGGGAAGGAGCTCCAGTTCTTTCAAAAGTAAATGTTTGCTGTTCTTAAATCTGAGTAACAGTTCCTGTTCCTCCATCCTTTTACAGTGAGAGACTGAGACTTCTCCCAAATTCAGCTTGTATATTTGTTCATATCCATGTGTACATGTCCACACTTGATGCCTGTCTTTTATGCATGAAAACAAACCCTGAATGTCAAATGTTCATATATGACATTTCAATCTCAAAATCTCAAAATAACTCAAATAAAATAATAACAAAATTAGATGCAGGACATTTACATGTAATTTGTATATAGTATATATAATAATATCGTATTTTTCTATTTGAGGTCCCGAAAATGTTGTTGCTCAAAAAAACATTTGTTCAATGCATAAAAAATAGAAAATGTAACAACAAATTTATGAGACTTTATTTTTTTATTAGTGCTAAGTCAAAGTATGCACTCACACTCACTTTGACGACCTTAATTGTAAATGAATTTGGTCCTTTAATAACACATATTCTGTCACCTACTGGTTTTGCTGAATCCTGTAGATTTTTTAATATTGGTATAAACACCATTAGGCTGTTTTCATTTTATAATGTTTTTTTGATGAACATGTTTGAAATGTTTTATCAGACCGAAATTCAGTTAAATAAACAAGAAAAGACAAATGATACACACTGAAGACATATTTTTTTATTTTCAGTCTTCGTGCTTTTAAGACCAGTGTGTGGGATTTAGTGACATCTAGTGGTGAGGTTGCAGATTGCAGCTGAATACCCCCGCCCTCACTCTCCCTCTCCAAACATGCAGGAGAACCTACAGGGGCCTTCAGGTAATGTAAAAGAACCAGTGTTTGGTTTGTCTATTCTGGGCTACTGTAGACACATGGTGGGCTGAGGGCCCACTCCCTATGTAGATATGAAGAGCTCATACTAAGCTAATGAAAACAGAACCATTCTTATAGTTTAAGATGATAACCCACTAATGAAAACTTAACACACTGGTCATTTAAATGCATTTAAATAAATGTTTATGCAAATGGTCTCAAAGAAAAGCCAAAATACATCAGTGTGAATTTCCATTTCCAGTCGAGCTCATAAGACCGAGTTCAAAAGAAGTGAGAAGAGCACAGAAAAAACACGAAATATAAAAATCTTGTGAAACAACCAAAAGTTTTCGAATTTGAGCAAAACTTTGTGTCTTCATGAAGGACCTTGTTGCACAGGAGGAGCAGTTGCAGAAAATAAGTTTCCATGGCCTTGAGGCATAGAACAAAAGGTTTCACTTCCACCACATCAACCTGACCCCTACAAAACAACAACCCTGAAAGCACAGAGGACTCTGGCAAACAGCTCAGTGTGGACAGGTGGTGGGGATGCAGCCCCGGCACCCACCACAGATTCAACAAGCCCCTGTAAACCTGCTCTGAGCTGCAGTAATCCAACACACTTTCTCACCAGAGTTCATGCTTTTTTTGGCAAAGTTTACACAATTTCTGTGGCTGATGATAAACTTTATATGATGTGAAGCAGTTAGAAGGAGATGACGGGCTTCTCTGGGCTCAAAACTCAAGTCAGCTGCATCAAAATGTCTGAGAGTGTTTCCTTCTCCCTCTTGTAGCAGGAACTTGGACCTTAGTAAAAGCAACAGTGTCTTACTTTTAGCAGAAATTCACAACGTACATGCCTATGTGCCGCAGAATGTCTCTAAACAACATAAACTGCTGCTTCCACATGGGAATCGAACACCGCTCCTGTGTCATATTCATCCATCCACCCTGACCTCCTGCTGACGTGGACTTTGTCGCTCTATAAACTACGTCTCCACACTTTTCTCTTACTACATCACAGGCATTAAATGTCGCCTAGCAACAGAACCTAACTATGGGTCATAATAACCAGCTGACAGACGACCTGTGGGCTCGTTTTTCAGTCATTTCGTTTAACATATAACATTCAAATGCTGCCTACATGTTAATGCATATGTATGAGGGTATTTTCTTTAATGAGTACTTTTAACTTTGATATTTTAAGCACATTTTTCTGTACATTTCCTTTTAAATTTTGAATGTGGGACTTAACATGCATCAGAATAATAGAGTTTACTGTGGTATTTCTACTTTTACTTTAACTTAAAGATCTCAATACTTTGACCACCACTGCAAGATTTGTGTCTGTTTTACTGTCTTGTTTTTGGGTCAGAGTTTGCTTTTCCTCTCAGAGGATCAGCATTTAATTGATTATATTTTAACATGAATGAACAAGGACAATAAATCTGACTTGAACTGGTTATAATTACATGATCTCTGACTGGATGTCAGAGTTTACCCACATTCCTCTGCTGACTGTACAGCTTTTCAGGACACAACCCTGCAGTCAGAGAAGGACTTAACTTTCTTTAAACACTTTGAAAAGTGTTTAAAATGTGGAGGGAGTGCCTCCTCAGCACTAAGTGACAGTTCAGTGGCAGCTGAGCTGTGTGTGAGCCGTGCTGGTGGCCAGCTCCACACTGCTCTCATTCAGCCGCTGTGGTGAGGTCCACTCCCACAGAGAGTGGGGGCCCATAAGACCTGATCTGTTCCCCCTGAAGTCTGTATTATGGCAGCTCTGACGACACCGGGGCCCTGTGTAAACAGCAAGGCGTGTGCTCCAGCGTCGTGCCTTTCCATCACATCTCAACACTGCTCACATTCAAGCAGGACACATGATGGGAGGAGTCGCAGGCCATGACAGGGCTTTAATCCCCACCTGAACGTCCACATGAGATGCATGTCTTATGAGTCCAATCAGGTTTAAACATTTTTTAAACACAGCCATTTAACTGTAATACTTCTGTAGCGATATTTCTTACCTGTTGTAGTTACAGTTTATAGCTGTTTTTTAATCTGCTTCAAAACATAGTAAAAGAGTCTGTAATAATCAATAAAGACTGACATCGACTTTCTCATACTTAGTGGCACTTTATGGCTCATGGAGACCAAACCATCAACTATGACATCATGTTTAGAGGATCATTTTGGCACATTGTTTGTCTATTATCAAGTAAATCATCAAGTTTTAGTTAAATATAATTTTTATTATTGCTAATTTATTTTTGTTTTGTTATTCCAATGACCTTTGTTATATTTTGGCCCTTTTCAGGTACAGAAATTACACTGAAATATTAATTGTTTAAACTAAAAAGTCCAGTTTTTTTTAAGTTTGTATCTGCAGAAAATACATTTATGACAAGGACCAAAAAAAAAAAAAGACGAGATGGAATATTAATCCAGGTAGATTCAGGGACGAATAGTAGAGTTTAAACTCATCTTAAACTAATTTCGTTTTCAACATATACATAACGACAATAAATAATATGATAGAGATGTGGGTTAGAGTAGATGAGGATGTGTTACCAATATTAATTAGTATAATGCCGGTGTGGTGAGGTGCAGTATCACCTGAAGGCAGCAGAGCCACAATACTTCATCAAATCTGACAAAACAAAAAACAGAATATTTCTCACCTGCTGCAGAAATACCTTCACACCTGTTGAACTCTTCCTCTGTGGTGTATTGTTGGGTCGGTGGAGCTCCAGGTGTCCAGGCCGTGAGTTTAAAAGTCCCAGTGAGCAGAAGAAGCAGGAACAGGAACACAGGGCTCAGGATGCTCGGCTGTGTGCAGAGGACTGGGACCAGGTCTGGGTGTCAAACCTCTGAGGGGAATACCACAGTCAAGCTGCTCACAAGGAAGTATGAGGAGCTCTCATTACTGCTTTCAAAATAAAAGCAGGCTGAGCCTTCAAACATTTCTCTGCCCTGGAGGTGGTTCAGTTAATCACGGTGTAGTGGATTAAATACATTTTAATGCTGCAATCAGATGATGTTAAACCAGAAGAACAGGAGGAGCTGTTGAGGAAGTTTTAAGCTCAACTGGAAACTTTCACCCAAAAACCCAGGTACTGTGATTATAAAATTAAGAAATGAAAATGCATCTGTGTTGACTCACACAGTTGTGTGATCTGTAAGTTTGTGTACTTACTTTCAGGTTGAAATATTTTTGCACAACATCAAGTCTTAGTGGCAGGTACATAGGATCAAAGACTCTTGACTTGAAAAGAAAAAAATCCTTCACTTAGTGAATGAGGTCCAAGAATTTATATGTACAGAGCTGTTTACCTGTGAGAGTTTTTCCTGATGTGTTGTTAAAGTGAGTTCAAGTGATGGAATTTGTGTGGGATCCTTTAATTTTCTTTTCTTGTACTCCTTTTCAAAAAGATCAAATATTAAGCTTTTATTTTGGAGGAAATGCACCTGGGTGTATCTGGCACTCTTGACTCATATGATGGGGTGTGGGAGGAAAAAGGGGTGGAGGGTGTGTGTGTTGTCCTGTCCACTTGGTAGAAATGAGGTAATGATCCTCAGTCAGTTTGGTCTTTATATAACCAGACTTTAATGGTTCAGCATCTCAGATTCTTTCTCATAATATCAGACAGTTTGAAAATCTTCATCCTCTCTTTTCAAAACCAACATGGAACAGATATTTCTGAAGCTTTAAAAAGAAACTGTCATCATATTTAATATATGATGCCTTAGTAGTTATGTCAAATGTTTTCTGTTCTTTATTTTTTTATTATTTTTACTTTTTTTATACAATAAATATCTGATGATTTGGTTCTGATCATTTTATGTGTTTCTAATTGTCATTTACTTTCTTTATATATTGCTAACTCATTTTGTATTTATTAGTTTAGATTTTTTCTTTTGTTTACCTCACAGCCACCATCTGTTTTATTTCTATTATCTGGTTTCATACAGAAAACAAAATAATAAAACTGAATCAAGATGCAGTGTCCAGGTGGGGACCTCAGGATTTCTTCTCTGCTCTTTGCAGATGATGTGGTTCCGTTGTCTTCATCAGACCACGACCCTCAGCATCACTGGGACCACATACAGCAGCTGGAAGGAGAGCCAGCACCTCCAGGTCTGAGGCTGTCGCTCCACATTGGTGAGTGAGTTTCTGCCCCAAGTGAAGGAGTCGAAGTATCTCAGGGTCTGGTTCACAGGTGAAGGTGAAATGGAGCGTGAGACTGACAGGTGGATTGGTGCAGTGTCAGTGTAGTGCAGGGCGCTGTGTCAGACTGTTGTGGTGAAGAGGGAGCTGAGCAGGAAGTCAAAGCTCTCTATTTACCAGCTGATCTTTATTCCAAACCTCACCTGTGTCATGGGCTTTGGTTAGTGAACGCAAGAATGAGATTGTGGATACAAGCGCCCGAAGTGAGCTTCCCGGGCTGGGGTCAGCCTTAGAGACAATGTAAGGAGCAAAGTAGAGCTGCTGCTCCATCACCACAAAAGGTGGGTGGTGGTGGCTCAGGCATCTGATCAGGATCCTCCCTCTGGAGGTTTTTCAGACCTGTTGAATTAGTAGCAGACCCAGACCACGATGGAGAGATTATATCTCTCATCTCTCATCTTCCAGGAGCTGGAAAATGGAGGAGCTTGGACTAACCTGCTGCTGTCACCATGACCTGACCTCGGACTTAATTAATGGATGGATAAAACTAAATTAGGGACTAAGGAGTCTTATAAGGGCTGCAATTTTATACTGTCTTGGTTCAGTAGTAAATTTTTAATGAATTTATTGCCCTGTATAGTATTTATTTTGTCCATCATCAGCTTTGGTCTCTTTAAAGAGCTCCTTAAACATTTGAGAGTATCACACCTCGCCCCATTAACTGCTCTCCACCCACTTGCTTTCACTCAAAGAAGAAAAAAAAATCTGACCTGGAGACAAAGCTGCTCTTTCAGCCAGGTCCCACTGAGCACTCAATAGGCAGGAAACAGCAACATGTGCAATTAGAGAGTATTCACACGCCTAAAAATGCAGCTACTACTGATACAAATGAACCCCACTTATCTTATAATGGGAGTCTAGACTGAGTTTAAGTGGGATATAATGACAGTTATGCTGTATTTCCAAGTGCAGCAGCACATATTCCACTTAGGTGTGAATGCTGTGATGTTGCACATTTTCTCTCCTCCTCAACCTTTTTTAGTGAAACTGAAATCACCAGGGAGGTTTCAGTCAGCTTATATTAATGCTCTCTGACTCCGCTGTGAGGTCTCCTCTCACTCTGTCTCCACATGAACACATGATGACAGGCTGACCGGATACAGGAATGGGGAGAATGTTAAATTTGAGCGGTTCAGGGTTGGACTTGCTCTCTCTGGATTTAAATCTGAATAGAGCAGAGTAACTGAACTACCTGGACCAGGCTTCAAAGGGGAGGGGAGAGACTCAGACTGTGCTCACTGTTTCTGTGGTGTAATTGTGTCAGCAATTGTGTCATATTTCCTCTGCAATGTTTAGATTTTTCCATGTCTAGGATATTTGTTCAGAGGATTTGGGACAAGGTGTACCTACAGCACGGGCTATTTATACTGGACGCAGGGTCGGAGGAAATGACTAAATTGTTCAACTAACTGAAGAAATTTTTACTCCAGCCCCACCTCAGAAAGCTGTCAACAAAACACCACTGTTTTGAACTGTTGCAGTGGCATTAACAGTAAACTGTAGGTTATTCATGTGTCTGTAGCTCCTGGGGACAGATTATATTTGTCTCTGGGTCTGTAGTTCTCTGTGACAGTGCTGATCCACACAGTTGGTGCTGAAGTGACCTACAGCAGTGATGGATTGATGATAGAGTTTCAGTTGAATCCTCGGGGATCTGCAGACATTTAACTTTATTCATAAGCTCCTTTCACAGCAAAGGCCGCTTTCTGAACAGGGCTGCTGTCTGACAGCGGCAGCACAGGGACGACGGTGATAAAGACTGAAGGTCGTTGTTTGCTTTTGCTGACCTGAGCGAGGTGGTTTTGTTACCACGTTTTCTTTTTAGAAATCAGTGTATGGTTTTATTGATTGTATGAACACAAGCATTTGCTGTTTATATCAATGTATTTAACTGTGAATTAGCAGAGACACAGTCTAAAGTCAGATTACAGGACTAGCTACAGTAGTTTATTAGTGCAATAGTTACAATAATAGTTTGACAGGATGATTGATACCAACGCATCTGTTCATTAAATGACTATATGAAAACGGTGTGAAAGGGATCACTCATTATTAGCTGAACCTGCAGCTCCTTTTGGCTTCACATATACTGAGTTTCTGCTCATTGTTTATCTGTTCAGACACAACTTCACTGTTCTGGTTCACTCTCACTGCTCTCAGACGTTTCTGGCCTCAGGAGGCAGATGTTTTCAGAGAAACAGCTCTAAAATTGCCAGCACTCACATTTGAATAGTCTTATAATGTAACATGGGGCAATCAACAAATGCGTTTCAGCTGTAAGCCATAATCAGCATAAGAAACAGTAGGAAATCACACAATTTATATACAGATGAGGTTAAAACATGATTGCTTGATGAGACACATCTGTGATTAACCACCCACAAACTGAATCTACATAGAGGGAGGTGTGACTACACATCAGCAACACAATGTTCAAGAACAAACTCCTACATCAGAAACTCGTAACCATGAGAGCTGCATTTCTTGTTAGCTCAAAAAATAAAAAAGAAAACAACGTCCAATACCTGCTCAGCAGCTACCAGACAAACACAGTTAGAGAGCAGCTGGTGAACATAGTATACTAAGTATTTAGCTGCAAAAGAGACAGATATTTTCCTCAGGAGCTGGTTGAGACCAAACACAGAGCTAAAAGAGAGGGAATACTTAACCAGTTAACCAGTGAGCTTGAGAGGTGTTAGTGTAGGTGTTTTGTTTTTTTTGGGGGGGGGGGTTTGTTTTGTTTCTGATTTGTTTTGTTTTTGTTCTTTTGGTTTTTATTTGTACTTTGTTTCCTGTCCTAATGCTAAGCTAAACTAACAATGACCTGGCTCCAGCTCTGAACTTAACATACAGGCATGATGACAGATATAACAAATGTTTAAGAAAAAAAAACAAGAAATTCTAATGTTTGTCCATTCAACAAAGATCAACCCAAAAATGAAAAAGGAAAATCAACACCATTCCAGTTTGTATGTAACTGTTAAAGGTTGTGTGTTTTTGGAAAATAAGCCTCCATCAGCTCTTCAGTGAAAAGGTTTTCTTTGCTGAAAGCAACGAGCCTCGTGATAAAATACCAACAAGAAACAGCTGAAACTCTCTAGAAAATTCTTCAGTTGTATTTTTGAACTCGCACTATTTGACCTGCTGCTGCAGTTACAACAAAGAAAAACAAGCTCACCTGAACATTGACTCAGTTGTGTGTCAGTGTTCGTTGTTTTGGTCGATGTGTATCTACAGGGGTTTTCCAGGCTGACGAACCTCCAGGAAGTTCTACTTGAACTTTTCAAACCAGAGAAGCTTCCCTGCAGTCAGGAAGTCTGCTTTCCACTGCTGAAAGGAGTTTGTTAGAAAAACCTCTCATGAGAATTTTTGTTGAAAGCAGAGTGTGTTTATTTTTTCTCGCCTTGTTCATATGAATGGCTGCTGTGTGCAGCTCTCTCAGTACCTGCAGAGCTCAAGGGAGTGTGCAGCTTCTCCTTGTACTGGAGGTCAGAAATTAGTTCCTGATTCCTTCTGCACACAAGACCTAGGTTATCTACAGCATGTCTCCTGGAAGTCAGACATTCTGCATAGTGTTTATTTTGGAGAAATCTGTAAGACTGGAGGCGTCTTGGATTTTACAGGATCAGGGTTGAGGGGTGAAACAAATATTGCACAGATTTACTTTAGCACAGTTGATTTTAGTCCACAGGAACACAAACTTTACTCTGCAATCAAGAGATGTTCAATCAGTCTACTTGGGGAAAAAGCAACATGCCCGCTAACATTAAATACAAGAAGAAACTAGTTTACAGTTCTGTATTCAGGCTTTGTATGAAATGGGTGTAGCTCTGGGCGACAGCCACTTAAGGTTGACACTAAATTCCCATAGACTCACATATTAAAATGCCCAACTTTACAGCAAAAAATAAACATGTTTACAGCCTGGTACCAAAATCGGTTTTGGTCCCTAATGTTAATTTCCTCCTTCATGACAACTGTGTGTGGGTAAATTTTTATATAACTCGGCCGTTTAAATTTCTAAGTTATGAATGATTGAGGGTGTGGCCCCTTTGAGTGACAGGTGGAGGATCTTTCATGCAAATATCAGACACAATATGACCTGTTGTGCAGTCAATTGATTAACTGAACGAGGTGAATGAAATTCTACTATTATTTTATTTATATGTTAGCACTGATTAGTATCGGTGTCTGCACTCACCATACCTTGCTTGCTAGCTTAGCTTGTTAACTAACTAATTAGCCAACAAATGAATTAGCCTTGGGTTAGCCTTCGAGCAAGATGCCCAGACACCCAGCTGTGCTAACAATGCTAACAGTAGCATATGCTTGCAACAGCTATTAAACTTGTATGCACTGAAGTCTTTGCTCCACACATGTTCCACCTCTTTGCCCATTTTTGGATTAGATAGGAGTTAGACAGAGTCAGGCGCTGCCAAGATGGTGACAGAGGAGCAGCCCACTCTGAGCTTCAAAACCGCTCTTTATAAACCAATGGGTGATGTCACAGAGGCTGCTTTAATCTTTATTCACAATTCAGCAGTCGATCGATACACAACTTTGGTCAGGATGAAATATTTCAACATACATCGGACGGGTTGCCATGACATTTGGTTCAGATATTCATGGCAAATCCTAATTAGTTTGTTGACCTTCTGACTACTGATCAAGCTCCACCAGCAGGTTGACGTTTGGTTTATAGTGAAGTATCACATAAACTGTAGGATGGATTGCCATAAAATTTGGTACATGTCATGAATCATGACTCATGAATTGTGATGACTTTGGTGTGATGATATCATGGATTTATGTTCACCAGCAACATATTTGGGATCGTACCACATCTTTCTCTAACTTAAACAAAGTGTTTTTATTGCCTAAATTTAACTATAAAAACATTTATCGTGTGTTATTTCTACGAGCAGTTACTGTTTTGTAAGAGTGGATATTGAGTGACTTGGCTGTAAAGTAACACCATCTTTAATATGTTTGGGTAGCATTACTTTTTACTTAACACTCTGATAAACCCATGTGACTCTGGTGACCAAACACCTCTGACCTGACTTCACCCTGTGGCCAGTTTTTACATTTACATCAGCATGATGATGAAAAACATCAAAACATTTTGGACCTCTTGTCTAGTCTTTGTCTTACTTACAGTTTTCTTTTCTTTTCTTTGAGCATTACAGTGTTACACAGCTTCTAGCATAGACCTGAGCTGTTTTGTATAATGCTAAAATAATTTCCATATTAATCAAATAATTATGAAATTGCTGTGAAAGCTGTTTGATTAAGCTTTATTGTGGTGTACAGTAGTTGAAGGTTAAATTTAAGATTAAAAAAAAGTAGAGGCAATTTCTTTCAATATATATGTTAAATAATAAAAAGTGAAATATATAGATTTCCTTATGAATACTGGACACATCTTTTTGTGAAGTAAGTACGTTTCTGAGATCAGTCTTTCAGTTGATGAATACTTCTTACTTGTTAAATCCATTAAGAAAAGTGGAAAACCAACATGTTTCTAAACTTGATGACCAAGCATTTTTGCCTCTGTGGGTTTGAAAGCTGTTCTATTATTCCAGTGGTCACTGGCTGATGTAGGCCTAGTCTTTCCGCAGACATGAAATCATGAAAGTCCCTGAAAGTACAGTTACAGTTTTCCCAAACAGGATATGCTTGAGTGCAAGTCTGTGTGGGTTCAATCATGTCGACTTTTTTTCTCTCAAGATGCGAATGAATACTTAATGTGTGGACTTCAGGGTGTTTTTGACAGAACGCTGTTTCCTTTCAACCAAGTACAGAACAGACTTTCTTCCAACCAAGCAGAGCTGGAAAACACAGCTGATAAAAGACGATGTTGCCCACATTTACTCGACACCCAGAGTCATTAACGGCTGCGTTACTCGCATACCTGCACGGGTGTTGAGACATGTGCCCTCACCCTCTGAAAGAAGTCTTATATATGGCTTCCTGACACATACACACCACACCGGTCAAACAGGTTGTCATGTAGGGTTTAACAAGCCAAGACTTCAGCAGGAAACTTCCCTCCAAAAACAGAAATATACAGTTAAATATTACTTGAGCTCAGCCAACATATGAATGCAGCTGCTGCATTTATCATAGAGCATCCCGAGTCTGTCACCCTTGTGTTTCAGGACACATCAACATTCCTGTCAGCGCATGCAGTGTGGACATGTTTCAGTAGACAGTCGAATCTGTGGACTGAATGTCAGGGTCAGAAATGTCACTGCAGGTTCGTGTGTCAATGTTATTTCTTACTGGATGTTTTCCATACCACGATTTGATTTCTGATTAGATGTGATTTTTTTATCTGATTTTTTATTCTATTTTATTTGATTTGTCACTCAGTCCTCTATCTCCCACAGAGGACTCTTGACTGTTGTTAGCACGAACACACGGTTTGACCCTCTACTGCATGGTGACCTTGTGTCAGGTCACTGGTGAAGACTCTGGTCAGGATCACGTCTCAGACTCTGAAGTCAGCTCTTGATTTGCAGTTTGATATAGACACATCATGCAAATATTAAAATGTTTTAAATAAAGCTCCCTTATATGTGTAGCCTAATAATAAAAGGTTCAAATAAGAATGTTTTCATGAAGCTAAAGAGAAAATGTCTGAACTGGCTACAAAACCCAATTAACGCCCCTCTCAGTGTTTGGTTTTGGGAAGGGGGTGTTATTATCCTGGTCATATTGTTCTTCACCATGTTTTTGTATGATTGATTTTTGTGCTCTGTTCTTGATCAGTGTCTCATGGGGGACCTCAACACTGAGCAAACATGTCTGACAGCAGCAGGTGGAGCCTCAGGACGCTTCAATAATGCAGCTCCTGTCATCAATAACAGACTCTCTAAATAACTTAAAGCCACTGTTTCTTGAGTAACTCTTACAAATTTTCCTTTTGTAGAGGCCAAGATTACCAGTGGCAGCTACAGGAAGAGAGGATGCAGGTTAACAACGTGAAATTTCAGACAAAGGAGATCCAAATTTGAGATAAATGTGTGAGATACTGTAGAGATAATATGAGACGGGATAAAGCATCTACCTCATTCTTTGTGTGTTGCTTATTTTGTGTTTCAAAACATATAATCAGTCACATATCTGTTAAGAGGTGATTCAGATGGGAAAATGATTCATCTGGTAAAATGACATGGATTTATCTTTGTAGTGTTTATCAAAAAAGTATGTTCATCAGCTGTTTCAACTTTTCGCTGCCCTTTAGAAATCTCAGGTCATATCCAGTCTCAGGTGAATAAATATATGAAAACTGTCAAAATGCTGGTTTTCAGGTCAAAATGATGTATTGCAGCCATGATGTGATGAGTTTTGTCAAGCCCTTTCATGACCTCTCAGTCATCATAGTATGCACCAAACAAAAGAAAAGCGTTGGAGCTGCTCAGTAGCCAGTAGATCACTGAGCTTAAGGATAAGACTCATGATATTCTACATTTTTGTTAACGTAACTATGTAGACCTACAAAGACAAAAAAACGACAATATATTTGTCCATCTCTCAATCAATCTTTTCCTCTCTGTGGCGCTCAGCCAATTTGCTCCTACTGAACATATAAATCTGTAAGAACTGCTTCCAAATGTATGTTTTCATTGAAAAAGAAAAAAATCTACAAGATAAAAATAGATCATTTCTCAAAACAGCTGGTTTTAGCAAATGTTACTCAAACAGGATGAAATGGTGCATTTCTCAGTGCATTTCTCAGCTGCGGATTAATATATATTTGGTGCTCTTGTGAGTATTTGGGGCAGCAGGATGATGACTGCGGGAATAATTCATGTACTGGGCCCATGCTCGGCACAACTAAGAAGCATGTCATCCTGTGCAGCAGTGTTTTTCAGAATATGGAGGTCTATGGCACGGAGAAATAAGATATATTCACAAAATACCTGCTAGTGGGATCAGTTCACATTGGCTTGGGTCTTTTAATGGAATTCAATGAAAATTAGAACGATATAGAAAATGCCAAGACTTATGCTTCGATATCAAAACCACCACCTCTGGACTGGTACATGTGTGCACATGTTACAGAGAACGATCTGAAGCACTTACTTCACCCTATGTGGAAATTTCCACACGCCACACCTTAACCTATGGGCTGAGGAGTTGCATCATCCACATGGCTGCCTTCCAGATTCATTTGTTGGGTTGTTTAAGAAACAACCTGGCAGTATCAGTCAGATGTGGGATAAGTTATTGATGGTGTTTTACAGTCTGGAGCCCACCAGCTCCTGCAGGGGCCCAGAGACCAAAGCATCCAGCAGCAGAAACTGGAACTGAATTCATAATGAGGAACCTTGTCCTGGTCTGACCTACTGCTGTAAGTCAGAGTGTAACACCCCTGACTCTGGCAAATGGAAGCCATATGAGGGTGGTAGGCAGCAGAGGGCCTCTTCACAGAGGGTCTTTGTGAGAACAGCGGGAGGTATAATGAAGGAGAAGACAAGGATCATTTAGATAAATTTGACTGAAAATCTGACAAACGCTGCCTCTTCACCTCATACACCACAATCTATGTTCAGTCCCAAGTGCATAAAGGTCTAGGTGATGCAACACAGACGCCATATTTTCAGTTAGGTTTAGATTAAATTATTGCTTATATTTTTAAAAAATGCTGAGAGGTAGAAGGTATTTTTATTTTCATCCCGACAACATTTGCTCTCTTTTTTCCATGTTCAGTATGATTATAGAAGAGCCCTGTTTGCTCTCTGGTCACTCTGCAGTTTGTAAAATGTTCTTTTCATAAGCAGTATAGTAGCCCACTATGACCCTGCAAAGTTCACAGCAGTAACAGCCCCAGCTGGCCTGCACACAGGTATGTTACAGACAGGACGGCGTGGTGGTCAAACAGGGTCTGGTCTACACAAGGAGGCTCAGAGACTGACGTCAGTGTTGACTCTTACATCAACGGCAGCAGCAGGTCGGCAGTTTGCAGGGGGAGGGCAGGGTCATCTTTTAAAGAATGCTGACTTTGAGTAGAACTCATCACAAAACTTCCTGTTGTTGGATTTATGCAATACAGTACAAAAACTGAAGTGTACCAGCAATGGCACCAGTTGTTCTAGCGGCTTTATGAGCAACAGTGGTGGTCGTAGTAGCAGAGATGAGCAGTAGAAACAACAACAAATACATAATTCTACTAGAATCCAAAGGTTTACAAGAGTTTTGGTTCCACTATAGAATAGACTACATGGTCTTTTTATGCCTTTGTAGGTTTTTCTGTCACTTTTCTGTCACAGTGTGCTTATTTTTGCTGAGTGATCTTTTTGTAGTCATTTCAAATCTCTTTCTAGTTGTTTTTTTATCTCTTTGTAGACAGTTCACATCGTGTTGTAGCTGTTTTGCATCTTTTTGTATTCATTTTGCAATTGTTTTATGTCTCTGTAGTAGTTTTGAATTTCTTTGCAGCCATTTTGCATTTCCTTGTTGTCATTTTGTGTCGCTTTGTTCCAATTTTGCATCTCTTAGTGTTTGTTTTCTGCCTCTTTGTGGTTGCTTTGTGTTTCTTAATGTCTTTCTTAATATATTTGTATTCGTTTTGTATTTCTTTGCAGCCGTCTCACATCTCTTTGTAGTTATTTTGTGTTTCTTGGTGGCTGTTTAGCATCTATTTGTGATTGCTTGGTTGACTTTCTAACAATAAATGATACCAGTCACATGATGAAGGGGCTGAGTACCCCTGAACCCCAGTAGCCCATCTATGAGTGTGCTGTAGTGCAAGTCATATGAATATTCCTTAAAAGCTGTAGAATGAATTAACTGAATATATGTAAGCTATAATATATGAATCAACTGCTCCATGTACAGCCTATACAGTAACAGCACATACATCTGAAAGATTATCAAAAAGATCAATCTGAATTATAACAGCTGTGATTGATTATGTGATAAATAATAATATAATAAATCCAGAGTCGGTCTTGTTATGATGAAAAGTTTGGCTCCGTTGTGCAGATACAGAAAGCCATTTTGCAGTCTCATAGCAATGTAATGTAATGTTCATTAAAGAAATGGTTGTTTTGCTTGTAGCCTCGCTGGTACCTCCCCGCTCGTCTCACAGCCAACGCCGAGGGGCGCTCACGCTCTTCTCCTCCGACTTTCATGGCCCGACCGCCTTTGGCCGTTCCTTATTGGCTCGTATGACTTTGGGCCCCGCCTTCCTGAAATCGTTCTCTTCTTCCATTGGCTATTGTAAACGTTCGTCGTCAGTGCGTCAAACAGAAAAAAATAAGATTGGTTTCACAGTCAAACTGTCAGGAGTAAAGGAAGCGAGCTGATGGCAACGGCACAAGCCCTCAAGCTACACTGTGAGTTCACGATTAAATGTCTCTAAGTAGTGATGGAAATATGGCCGACACGCTTCCAGTTTTAAACGTTAGCATGAATAACAGCACGGATATTTGGTATTCGTTTCAAACCCAGGCCCTGGAAGACCTGTCCACATAACCGGGACACTTGTTAGCTGAATGCTAACAGCGGCTAACACCAGCTAAATGTGTTGTACACCACTAAAATTAACGGGAGCTAACCACAGTTTCTCCGCTTAATAACGACATAGGGCCATGGAGATTGGTTTTACATACCAACATTACCATTCAGTTGTCTCTTTATTGTGGTTCACGCTTTTATATTGTATCTGCGTTTTCATATTCTGGCATCCCTTCGCTATGTAATTGCACATAACGTTAGTGAATCTGTAACAGTAAAATAGCAATATAACGGTCATAACAGACATCGGTCCTGCCTGAAGCTCAGATTAGCCCTGGTTGCTGCAGGATTAATCTTAAACCAGTTCGACCTGTCAGGCCCACTTCCAGTGGGAACATCAGGTGCTTTTCTCGAGGTAGTTGGCTCCAATTTATTAGTGCAGCTGGGGTGTGTTGTTGTCAGAACATTCACAACAGACACTATATGTATAACACACACACACACACACACACACACACACCCAGAGTAGTGTACAAACATCTTAGCCAATATAAGTAAAGTGAGGCTTTCAAAAATAATGCCATCAATAGCTTTTATTTATCCGTTAATTTCATACAAAGGAATTTAAAAAACAAAAACAAACAAAAAAAAAAACTAAATGAAATCAGTATTTGCTGTGATCCCTCTCTTGCATTTAAAACAGCACCAGTTCTTGTCATTACATCTGCACACAGTTTTTCAGGTACTTGACAGGTAGATTGTTCCAGTATCTTAGAGAAGCTGCCACAGTTGTTCTGTGGATTTAGTCTGTCTCAGGGTCTTCTGTCTTTTCACGTGATCCCAGACTGACTCCATGATGTTGAGATCAATGCTCTGTGGGAGCCACACTTCCTGTTGCAGTTCTTCTTGTCTCTGGTAGTTAGACAACATGATTAGTTTTAGTAGTATGGCCAATCGGACACCCGCTGATGGTGTTGTGTGATGGATAAGAATCTAAACATCTTAAGTGGTCAAAAGTTTTGCTCAGTAGTGTATACATCTTTGTTTTTAAAACAGAAGTTGTATAAGGAAAGCTATTATTGATGATATGTTATAATTTTGTCTATAAGCTGCCAGAAAATAGTGAAAAAATGCCTGTTTTAATTTTCCTCAGCCTAAAGTGTATTTTTGATCTAAATCTATTAGTTGATCTAAATGAATACATGAAATGATCAAGATAAAAAATAGCTGCAGATTCATTTTGTGGTGCTCAGTTATCCTGAGTCACTACTCATTGCACCCACTTTGGGGTCAAATGTGAAGACAGAGTCTAGAAATGACTATTAGCCTTTGAATGGAAGAAAGGAGAGGCTTCTGAGCCTGCCCCAGCAAGCAGTCCTGAGTCAGTGGGTTCAAGTTGGGAGAAAGCGGAAAGAGGTGGAGAGAGCCACAATCACAGGCAGTAATTACTTTACAACTTTACATCAGTACAACTTTTTTGGCTTTAGAACTGTAACAATTAGTTGATTAATTGATTAACAGAAAGTGGATCTGCAACTATTCTGATGTTCAGTGAATCATTAAGTAGTTTTTATCCAAAAAATGACAAACATTCACGGTCCAGCCATGCAAATGTAAAGATTTTCTACAAAACATCACCTTGTGCTTTAGACAGCAGTGATGGAAGTTTTTTACTATTGGCATTTTATAGACAAAATAATTAATCAGTTAATCCAGGAAAAACTCATCAGATTAATAGATAATGAAAAGAACTGTTAGTTGCTCTCCTAATTGGTTTTCATGTTGTTGTTGTTCAACCTAGATTGTGCCAAGGTTAAAATAACGTATGTTTTTCTTGGCTCCTTAAAAGTAGGCATCATGGAGATGTAGGGTTTTCACCCCACAACAGGCTCGTGTAGCATGAAACTGTAGAATGTAAACTGCACGCCCTGTCGCATAAATCCCCAGAGTCCCATAAAAAATAAAGAGGACATGATCTCAGGGTCCAGAGTGGGAGCTATGGGCCTGTTTGTATCCTGAGTAAGCAGGTGTAATAGAAAAGATTAACGGTTACGCTCAAGCCCTGAAACACTAATCCACTTAGCCATGGAAAGAGTTTATTTTGAATCAACCCAGTCCCATCATGGGAGCAAGAATGAGTTTCTGTACCAGGGAGCAGGTAAACATTTTTAAATAGTAATACTTAACAGCCTCAGACTTGACCAGAATGAACCCTGTTTTCTTATTTCCTTTGCCTTAAATACATGTGCACAGACCTCACCAACATCAAGGTGTCATACTTAAATAATATAAATAATATATAATTAAACTGTATATCTTCTTTCACTCGTTTAACAACGCTTCGCAAGAACATCTAACCGGTGGAGGACAGGGTAATACAGAGGCCCTGGGAGCTCATGCACACACAACACACACAACACAACCAAATACACAAACACACTGCAAACACTGACAACACAACCAAATACACAAGCCCACTGTCATGTTGTCAGTATTTGCAGTACGTTTGTGTATTTGCTTGTGTTGTCAGTGTTTGCAGTGTGTTTGTGTATTTGATTGTGCTGTGAGTATTTGCTGTGTGTCTGTGTATTTAGTGGTGTTGTGTGTATTGTGTGTGTATGAGCTCTCAGGGCCTCCGTATTACACTGTCCTCCACCGATTAAATGTTCTTGGGAAGTAATGTTAAAAGAGTGAAAGAGGATATTCCCTAATGATGTTCCCTAAGTTGCAGTGTGTTGAGCTCTCAGGGCCACTGCAGCCTGAGGCTTAACCAAGGAAAGGGCTCTAACTATTTTTTACATTGATTAATATGTTGAATTTAGTCTTGATGAATTGTTGAGTTTATAAAGTGTCGGAAAAACAACAGAAACATTCCCATCACAATGTCCTAGCCCAAGCTGACATCTTCAGATTGCTTGTTTTATTCAACCAAGCCCAAAGACTGTTAATTTCTATCATAGAAGACACTGAAGAAAACCAGGAAGTGTTCTCATTTGAGGAGCTGGAAACAGTTATTCTACCATTTTTGCCTAAAAATGACTTAAATGAATCATTAATTATCAAAATGGTCACTGATCAAGTTTTGGTTTTTTTAACAAATCAATTAATTGACTAATCATTTCAGATCTAGGTTGAAATATTGCCTACATTGTTATAGCTATGTGTGGATCCCAGGAAGATTAGCTGAGCACTGAGTTTTAGGCCATAGGGACTTAAAATAAACAACCAAGATGTGTGGAGGGAACTTGGTCTTATTTGTGTTAACTCAGCTTGAGATCCCCAAAGGCTTTGGACAGTTAAGAGTTTGTTTATTTTCTCATTTGGACCCCATCGAGGCTGCTGATGCTAATAACAATATTTCCCACTGTAAATAATCAACCTTGACCCTTGAGTGACTGTGCCTGATGGTGAAGCGTTTGTTGTTCAGATGGGTGTCTCTTAGCGTGCCAGAGAGTAATGAGTAGTTGTGGTTTGTCTACAGTATGACTTGTCCGCTGCCTGTCCTGTCTCCGCGACTGACTAGTGTTTAGTGGTGATGGAAATGCTGATCAGGGCTGATGCCCCCACTGCAGCAACAGACTGTGGCGTCAGGGTTGAATGTGTAACAGCAGAGTAAGTGCTGGGGGTAATCATTGCTCAAGCACAAGGCCATTTCTGCTTAAAAAGATGGTGTATTGGCTGACATCTGCAGTGCTGCACATGTTGTTCTTCAAATATTACCTGCATAGGCCAGCATAACGAGACTGTACCCTTGAACAAAGATAGGCATTGAAAGGATCCTTTTAGATTCAATTAGTGACCTTATAGATTTAGATTATGATCATGATTGATTTCTCATTCCCTTTTTGATTAAGTATTGGATGTCAAGGATTCATAGAGAATTTTAATTCATTTGTTTCATTGCGTAATCTATATATATTTTAAAGGTATTGCAATATGCCCTTGTCAATAAGTTTGGTAAAATACAGCAGCATATATCATTTCCTTTCCACATATCACGAGTTCCACATGTAAACAAACATGGATGAAGAGTGAACAGCATGTTTTATGATATGGCTATTTTGCAGTGCTGAGACACTGTTATTTTTTCTAATGCGTAACTGCAAATGAATACAACTCAAAACATGAAGCAAGATTACATGAATAATGTTAAATGTTTTGTTCCTCTTGTAGGTGTGTAGGACTCTTGCGTACAAATGGAGGAAAGGACTGTCATCAGATAATTGGAGCTTCAGCCTCCAAGTTGCTGAAAGCTCGTAAGAAACCCAAGCTGGTTATATGAGATGTGAACTTGGTGAATGAAGAATGAGGAACTTGAGCAGCGACGTCACTGCAGAGCACTGACCAGCTCCATAATTTCTCACATATCCTCTTTTGTTTGAGCCGTGCTCATTCTGTCCCATCCTACCTGTCTGCCTCACACACCTACTGGCTCTGCTGTCCAGCCCGGGCAGAGTGGACCTGTCCCTTTCCCCAGGCCTCGTGCCCTCCCCATCGGCGGCCCGCTCCGGCGGTGTGTTGGTGTACGATGGCGCGGTGGGACGCTGAGGGCTGCCGTGGGGGACTGTGATGTCAGAGCCCAACAGCCCGGGCGAGAGCCGGCGTGGCGCTCCCAGATTCTTCGTGGGCTGCGAGGACGATGAGAGCGAGGTCCTGGAGGACAGCATGAGGACAGACATGGAGCTGTATGAGGACGATGAAGACACAGACTCGGTGGGAGACTTTTATCGATCTCCATAACTGCTTTACTATGATTTGTTGCTCCACGTAGATCTCATGCTAGCAGGAGGAACTTTGGTAGAATATTGTATCAAGATTACTAGTAATTGATCACATGCAGATAGTCACCAGTAGCAGGCTTTCAGGTAACACTGGGCACCCTTGCAGCCACAGTGAAAATGAGTATGAACAACTTGAAAAGAATCCTCAATATGGACTGAAGTAACCTAGTTATTGTAAATCAGTGTTCAAATGCAGCAGGTCAGAGCTCAGATTTCTCACCTTCACCTGACCTTATTGTGCTGGTTTCAGTTTTAGTTGGATTTTAGATGAAATTATTTTAAATAGAATGATGGATCACTACATGTAGTCGCCTCCTCCATCCTGCTGCTCTACCCTACAGTGATGTTTTTATGCCATGACAGCCAGGTCAAAGTTCAAGGTCACAAAACTTATTATGACACAATTTAACACAAATGTCTAACAGGATAAATTGATAAAGTGATGACATTTTATATCCAAATGGTCAATTGTCAACTTCACTGTGACATCATAATGTTCTGCAAAAACACTTGTGGCCATAATTCAACACTGTAGGAAAGATTCTGAGCATATGTCCTGTAACTTGGTTGGTTGGCAGAGACGTACAACCACAAGATGGCAATTCTAGTCTTGCTCTGAAGTCTTTGTCTTGCAGGTGAATTTATGTGAAAACACAATTAACGACCTGATTATGCATAAACATGATCAAGCTTTCTAATCCTGTACCAAAATGACATACATGAGGTTTAGTGGAAAGGGTCCTTGAATGGCATGTTTACACACTGAATGCGACTGCCTTATCTAGGAGCCAGTTTAACAGTCTTGTTGTAGTTAAGAGGAAATTGCATATATACTTTGTGCTGACATCCTAGATTAGACTTTAATTGGACTGATAATGTATGCAGTGATGTCACCCCCCCGGATGTGTGTCGATATAGACAGTTTAGCCATTTTTATGTTCAGTTCTTCAGTATGAGGGACAAAGCTGCCTTTGTTATGTATTTCTTTTACGCGCAGACAGATCATTAAATTGTTGCTTTCCTTTCCCTCTCCCCTCCTCAGCCCCCGGAGCGACAGATCGTGGTGGGGATCTGCTGCATGATGAAGAAGTCCAAGTCCAAGCCAATGACCCAGATCCTGGAGAGGCTGTGCAGGTTTGAGTACATCACTGTGGTCATCTTCCCAGAGGACGTCATCCTCAACGAGCCCGTGGACAAATGGCCTCTGTGTGACTGCCTCATCTCCTTCCACTCCAAGGGTACAGCACACAAACACATACATGCACACAGACAGAATGCCAATACACCCACTGTGTTATTTGTGTTTTTTCATTTGTTATGTGTGAAGTAGGTTTGATATGTTTCCTACAGATGTGAGGTCTGTATCTCTTCAGTTTTAAAAAATCTTCCAAAATAAAAGAAAAGAACAGATGCATGTTACTCATTCTGTTTATAGCCTGTGTGATCATGTGGGCCACTTATCAGCCACCCGATCTCTTACATACTAAATGGAGCTTCTGTCTTGTAACACAATGTCAGCATTATGTGCAGTGCAGTTTTATTCTGTCTGCCTCTGTGAGTCTGTCTCAAGTGTTTATGTTTCTTCTAACAATGTCTCATTAGCCATAACTCTGAACTTGAATTCCCCAACAGTATATTGTCTATGAGCTTCATTTATTAAAATGTTTCTCTGCATGTAAACCAGGCTTCCCGCTGGATAAGGCAGTGAGCTATGCCAAACTCAGAAACCCTCTGCTCATCAATGACCTGAACATGCAGTACTACATACAGGACAGGTAATCTTTAAACTTTAAATGTACTATTCGTTGCAATTATGCATGCAAAGCAAAGTGAGGCTTGAAAATATAACGATCATATATTACTTATTTTTTCTTACTTCCTTGTTATTTTATATTATTTTTTAACAGGAGAGAGGTGTATCGGATCCTGCAGGAGGAAGGGATTGATCTACCACGCTATGCTGTGCTGAACCGTGACCCAGATAAGCCAGATGGTCAGTCTGTTATTGATAGTGAATAAGTCACTTCTTATTAATGCAACTTTATACTTTGTAAATTTACATGAAGAAAGGACAATACAATACAGACTGCATTCACTCTATAGCAACAGCCAGAGCCCCTGTCCATGCAGCATCCCAAGGCCGTTAATTTAGGAGTGCATTGGTTTTATTTCAGCTTGTGGATAAATATAGTATCAAATGTGAAGCAGTTGCAAGTGTCCCATACCCAAGTGCTGTGATATGATGGGCCTGGTATTTAAATGCTGTTTTTACACAGTGACATAGAGACAGTCCCTGAACTGATGAGCGATCACATGTTTTATGTCTCTGCCTTCCTTGATGGTTATGGCTGTTGAACAACCAATGAACTTCAAATGGTTCAGAGTGTAGAGCTGCTTCCCAGGGCTCAATAGTAAACCCTGAGGGGTCAAGCATTGTCTCTATAAATTATTGGTGGTACTGAGAAGTGGCTTTCTGTATGTGTGTGTCTCAGAGTGTAACCTGGTGGAAGGGGAGGACCATGTGGAGGTGAACGGAGAGATATTCCAGAAGCCTTTTGTTGAGAAGCCTGTCTGTGCTGAGGACCACAATGTCTACATCTACTACCCCACCTCTGCTGGTGGTGGCAGCCAGCGCCTCTTCAGAAAGGTCCTTTCTTTGACTGTTTCAGTCTATAAGTCCTGAGCATAACACTTCTCCAGCTGAAAGATCCACTGCAAGTTAGAATGAAACAGGAAACTAACTGCAAAATGTTAAAATTGTTCTGTCAACGCCAGCTAACTGTTGCTGTGACAACCACTTTCAATGACCTTTTTAGTAATGCATAGTTGTAAATGCTTTCATTCCAAATTATGGTTTTGACTCATTAACTTAGATCTGAATTTGCTTTAAGACTCAAGCAACCCTGTTCCCTTTCAAAGTGCCCTTGTGTGTCTGAAGTAACAGCACTCATGTTATATTTGGAAAGTGTTACAGGCCCAGGGCTGTTCTTGACATTTTGAATGTGCACCTTCCTTTTATCTGTTGGTAATAATGGCAACTGTTAATCAACTGAACTGACTAAAGCAAACCTGCAGCACTTAATAGCTTCTCTTGTGATGATATATGAATCTGTTGCTGTGCCAGAGAAAGAGCATTATAATAAATCAGGCACACGGTTGTCAAACACAGAGCTGCAGCCTTTAAATCAGACTGTGATGGTGCTTCTGCTCTGTGACTTGTGTAGATTGGGAGTCGGAGCAGCGTGTACTCTCCAGAGAGCAGTGTGAGGAAGACGGGCTCTTACATCTATGAAGAGTTCATGCCAACAGATGGCACTGATGTTAAGGTAGAGTATTAATTATTTTCAAAGGAAATCACTGTGACTAATATCTGAGATGGATTATGACGCACTTGAAAGGACCATAATGAATTTATGTGGCTCTGGAGTCAGCTGTCTGAATTATCAGTTGAAATGATTAACAACTGTGTTAGAGAATGTCTGGTTCTTTCCTAAAAAGACGAAGTTACAAGCTCGTGTACATAAACGAAGTGGGAGGAACTGTGACTGTGAATCCCACTCCCATGCATTTCATCAAGAAACATCCAATCACTGAGCTTAAAATTTTGTTTTGTTCTAATATCAGACATTCAATGTAGCTTTTGAATTAACTCAGCACCAATGCAAAAAAAAAACAAAACAAAAACACGTGATTTCTTAGAAACAAAGTTCAAATAATTAAAACTAGTGACCATAGCATAAACCTATATGGTTGCGACTGTATCTGAGAGAGTTTTATGTTTCATTGTTGAATAACATTAAGGATATGGTTTAAAGAAAAATTTGATATTGTAATACAGTCAGTGACACTTCAGAATCAACTTTAAAAATAAGAGTGATTGAGTGGATGTCTGGTGGTCTCAGGTTTACACTGTGGGGCCAGACTATGCTCATGCTGAAGCCCGGAAGTCTCCAGCTCTGGATGGGAAGGTGGAAAGAGACAGCGAGGGCAAGGAGGTCCGCTACCCCGTCATGCTCTCAGCCATGGAGAAACTGGTAGCCCGTAAAGTTTGCTTAGCATTCAAGGTAAATGTGGTTTGTCTCATTTGACTTATTCTTCCATTGTGGACTGATACTGTTTCACATCGTCTCCTCATCACTGACAGAAATGCCTCCTCTCTTCTCCCTTCAATGCAGCAAACTGTTTGTGGCTTCGACCTTCTCCGAGCCAATGGACACTCCTATGTGTGTGATGTCAATGGTTTCAGTTTCGTGAAGAACTCAATGAAGTACTATGACGACTGTGCCAAGATCCTTGGGTACCATATTCAGTTTTTGTCATTTCTTGTCCACTGGACCATTTTCTCCTGAGCTTGTTGTGGTTAATTGATCATTGATTGATATTTTTTGTCTCTTCATGGCTCTTCAGGAACATTGTGATGCGTGAGCTGGCTCCACAGTTTCAGATTCCTTGGTCCATCCCTACGGAGGCAGAGGACATCCCCATTGTTCCCACCACTTCAGGGACCATGTGAGTCACTACAGGAGAAAGACAAAAAAACAGATGAAAATTTTTGCAATGGTGTGTCTCTGTGTCTCAAACTATGTCATATTGGGTCCTTGAATTATAGAGAATTGAATCAGATGTGGAAAGTAATTTAAAACTACTTAAATTTGATATTTGCACATATCAGGAAGTTGAGTCTTAAATTTTTGAATTTAATGAAATTCATCTGAACACTAAAACAGCCTCCTTCTCAAAAATGTAGCTGTTAAATTAAGCTATTGCAAAGGACACTCCAAACCTGAAGCAAAGAGTCTGGTTAGTGTGGCAGCTCTCTGTGTTCTGCTCTTGCAAAATGCACCCATTTTATTTGTCTTGCACTGATTTATTAAAATGGTTTAAATTGTCCCTGATCATTGTCATAAACAGTGTAGAAAAATATTGTATGACCACAAGAATATTTGTAAATGTGTTTGTTGTTTTAAAATTTGTGTTATTTCAATTTTATTGGAGGAAGAGTCCATCAATGAGATATGTGTTTGTCAAAAAACAAAACAACTAAACCTCTAACAAGGAAACTGATTCTCCTCAAACTTGCACCTCAGGATGGAGCTGCGCTGTGTCATTGCTGTCATCCGACATGGAGACAGAACGCCTAAACAGAAGATGAAGATGGAAGTTCGCAACCCCATGTATGTTATCTATGTTATTGCCCTCCTTTTCACTGCTATGGCAGATTAAAGACTTTTGATTAACGTTGAGTTATTCTCCGATTCAGGTTCTTTGATCTGTTTGAAAAATATGGAGGATACAAAACGGGGAAACTGAAGCTGAAGAAGCCAAAACAACTGCAGGTAACAAAAAGTCTGACATAGGTATGATTGAGTTGGTTTTAACTTGTCTGTGTGTGAACATCTGTAACGTTTCTGACAACCTGTTGCTCTGAACCTCAACAGGAGGTGCTGGACATCACACGGCAGTTGTTAGCAGAACTAGGACAGCACAATGACTGCGAGATAGAGGAGAAGAAGTCCAAACTGGAGCAGCTGAAGACTGTTCTGGAAATGTAAGTGGTTAGGAAACTGGGTCACTTTATTAACCATCAGTCCCCCATCTAATATCCAGCTTATTCATTTCTGGGTCATCTCAGCAAATTGTTTCAAACCATCATGGTAAAAATTAATTACAGGTTTTTTAATTTTCATACTGGTGGTTTAACAACTCTTAAAACCAAGCACCAACTCCAAAAAGTATTTAAAAAAAAAAAAAAGTCAGGTAAATGACTATAAAGCTCAGCCTTCTTTTTGATTGTTGTGGTTTGGACAGTGTTTGTATTTGGCTTCCTGCAATGGTAATGAAAAACCAGTCTTTAAAAGGTCACCATCTGCTAAACAAAACTGCAGGAGCATTTGATTTGTTGTGGCTGCTGTGTGTGTCCTGTAAACAGCCTCCACACACAGAAATTAGATCATCACGAGTGTCAGAGGAGTCTTCAGTCATGTGTTCTTAAAAAGACTTCACAGCTGAATGAGGCAGATCATTGTATTTTGCTGCACATGCTTGTCTTGTTTCTACAGTAATCAAAACCATATCGTTAGTAGTCATAGACAGGTAATGGCCTGTCTTAACTTTACAAAGGCACAATCAGAAATGCAGGCAATTTAATTCATAAATAGCTTTTTTAATGATTCCAGATTTGTTTCATTTTCTAATGCTAATAAAGGTATGGTCACTTCTCGGGAATCAACAGAAAAGTGCAACTAACTTACCTGCCCCATGGGCAGCCCAAGACCTCCAGTGAGGAAGAAGGTAGGAAGACATAAAGGCAATGTTTTCACAGTAATATTTTGCCAAGCTCAAGCTGGCCAAAAAACTAAAGTGACTATTGACGGCCTTCCTCTGGATTTGGTTTGCAGACACACGTAAGGAGGGCCCATCTCTGCTGCTGGTTCTGAAGTGGGGGGGGGAGTTGACGCCTGCTGGCAGAGTGCAGGCTGAGGAGCTGGGAAGGGCCTTCCGCTGTATGTACCCCGGAGGACAAGGTGAGACACAGAGTATTTTCCTGCCTAAACAATGCCATGTAGTATTTCATTCCTCAGGCTGTTCGCTGCCAGCTGCCTGTTTAGGATCATATTGGTATTATATTATATTGGTGTGTGTGTCATGGTAAAACATGGTCCTGGAGACACCTACTGTAGAGGGAACCACCACAGAGTTTTTGAGTGCTGCTGTTTACATGTCTGGACACATTTTGTCACGAGCTTCACAGCTTTAAAGATACAGTCATGAAACTTTACAGGTGTGTACTTGACATCAAAATGAGGACTGACTTCAAAGATGGGTCTAGTCCGACCCCTGACTGCTCAGTACTAATGTAATAATGTGGTAATAACTGAGTACTCATAGGTCTGAACATCAACATGTAAACAGGCATTGAGCAGAAAGGTTTTAAGCAAAGAAACATCAACATATACCAACCACCAGCTCCTGTTACTAAGAGGCTCTGGCCTCATATTTAAGAGGCTTTGAGTTGCTTATTTTGCCACCACACTGAACAGCCACTGATCCATACAAGGCCAGAGTAAGAGGCAAGAAGAGGGACATGAAAAGTGGGTCAAAAAGACCATTATACTTGTGTGTTTTCAGTATTCTACACAGTGGAAGCCCCCATGAATAAATATTGTATTTATGGTTTATTATTACATACAGTCTCCATAACACCTAAAACCTGTTGTTATACTGTCACTATAGTAATAAAACTGATTTCTGTTATTGACTAACTGCACAAATTCACTTTGTCTCTGTCTCTGTCTGTCTCTCTGCTCTTTTTCTCTGCTGGTGTTATTACGTACTTGCATCAGCTAACTCCCCCATCAACTTGTATAAACAAGCTAATCTGGTTTAACTCAATGGGTTAATTCCAGGACTATAGGTGTGTACATATCATAGATCAAAGAATGACTCTGAACAAAGTAAATAAGATATGACTGTGACAAAACTGAACCCCAGCTGCAAAGAAAAGAGCAACAAAGCCAAGGGAATATGAGGATTGAAAGGTTATAAAGGTGAATTCATAACAGAAAGATTGTTGAGACTCTTTATCAGTGAACATGAGATGTAAACAAAGAAAAGTTGGACCAGGAAAGTGACACTCTTCAAGGAAATGGCAGCTGGGATACAAAGAGTTCAGCCAGTTCTAGTGTGAAGTTGATGTCAGCATGAGTTTTATAAAAGATCAGATCCCCAGTTAGACTCAGTGAATATCAAGGTGGTGACAGCTTATCATAAACTATGTACTTATTACTCGCAAACACACACAACCACGACACAAACAGTAGGTTTACAGTGAATTTATAACCAGCAGGGTGAGATCTGTACATGCACTGATATTGTTGTTGGTTCTGTCTTCCTTTAGGAGACTACGCTGGATTTCCAGGTTGTGGGTTACTGCGGTTACACAGCACCTACAGACATGACCTGAAGATATACGCATCTGACGAAGGCAGGGTGCAGATGACGGCCGCAGCCTTCGCAAAGGTATGAGGTGTCCTGAGAGTAGGGTTTGAAGCTGAAGACTAAAGCATGCAGCTAGGGCCTCCATACAAACTTAGAATAACAGAATGTGACTTTGTCAAAGAGATTTTAGTTTATTGCTTTCCGTCAAGTCAAAGTGGTGGTATGTTGTGTCCTTCATCCTATAAAAACAGCTCGTGTTAGTTGTCATTTGTCAAAGTATTGGCCACACTATTACCATTACCTAATTTTGTCTGTGTGTCTATGTGCGCAGGGTTTGCTGGCCCTGGAGGGCGAGCTGACACCAATCCTGGTGCAGATGGTGAAGAGTGCCAACATGAACGGGCTGCTGGACAACGACAGCGACTCTCTGAGCAGCTGCCAGCACCGGGTCAAGGCCAGGCTCCACGAGATTCTGCAGAAGGACAGGGACTTCACAGACGAGGACTACGACAGGGTGATTAGCTAAATGTGTTTACCTCTGAGCCTCAACAGTTTTCTGTTGTGTGAGGGCCTGGTGGAAGGAGGAGGACAACACTGAGAGGCTCCGGTGTAAATAAGTAGACCTGTGAGCACCTTCTCTGCACACAGGTCATGACACATGAAGTCTTGCATCATGTGTCATGATCTGTTTTGTAGCTGGTTTTTCAAGAGTCTGACTGCAACCTTTTGGATCAGTGCAATTATTTACAGACTGCAGCTGAGAGATCAGTCCGTAGTTCACGGTGAGGGATAGAGATCTGCTTTTTTTATGAAGTAGTTAAAATTCAACCCAGAACACTACGAGAAATAAGAGATCTGTTTCAGCTGCTCATTTCTGGGAAAGCCAATATTGAACCAGAGCCCATGAGCTTGATAGATGATTGAAAACTACTTTCTCTTGATTACTATATTTGGTTTACATCCCCAGCTGGCTGCAGTAGCACTACCTATAGTGACTGTGCTGTTGAGGTCCTCACCCCCTAACTACATAAGTGGAGCTGTTCACAGGGCATTGAGTCCCGTCTCGTGGTTATACTTAGCTGCACACACGTTTGTTTGCATGTTCAGAATCTAACCACAAGAGCTACTCCTCCCTGACTGTGGTTGTAAATAGTATTCTAGTCCCTGTTCTCCACTTAACCCATTAAATTAAAGAATTTTTTTTTGACAAATGTTTCCCACAGTACTTGTTAGACTTGGAGGATTATAAGTAGAGACAGGTGGTCACTCTTCAACCAGGTCTCTGCCCATGTCTCCTTTGATCATTCAGAGGATTACTAACCTGTCATAGTGGAAGCATATCATTAATATCAGATTAATGATATGTCTTCAGTTTGCTGTGTTAAATCCAATGACAAAGTCACACAGACTTGTGTGGTTTAGCAGCCCGGAGCTTTTTGGGTCTCTGAAATGTGAAAGTAGTCAGTGTTCATTTGTTTTACCTAACTGGCCTGTGCTTTGTCATTTTTCTTTTTGCTCTGTGTGACAGCTGGCCCCGACCTGTAGTGCCTCTTTGGTGAATTCAATGAAGATAGTCCAGAACCCAGTGGCCACATGTGACCAGGTCTACGCCCTCATCCAGAGCCTCACCTCCCAGATCCGCAAAAGGATGGAAGACCCTAAGTCAGCTGGTGAGTGAACTCCTGTGTCAGCCTGAGAAGGATGTCAGGGTCTTACGCTTTTTGTTTTTGACACACCACATTCTCACTGCAAGCTCAGTGCAGTGACAAACTGTCCAAAATTACTGGATTGATTCTCATGGTCATGATGTCTGATACAGATAGTCATGCCCCCCTCAGGATGAATAGTGATCCTCTGACTTCTCATCTGATGCCAGTCTTTGCTTTTTTTTTAATATGCAAAACTAAAGACCTTCCCATCAGCCTCAGATGTACTCTACAATACCAGTGCTGACTCTTGCATTAAGATCAAAGTAGTAAAATTACTGGAAGTAATTTCTAACAAAATCAAATTACCTTTGATTTGTCCTCATCTTGAACTGTTCTTTCTCTCTCCTCAGACCTGCAGCTGTACCACAGTGAGACACTGGAGCTGATGCTGCAGCGCTGGTCCAAACTTGAGAGAGACTTCCGCATGAAGAACGGCCGCTACGACATCAGTAAAATACCTGACATTTATGACTGTGTCAAGTATGATGTCATTCACAACGCTACTCTGGGCCTGGAGGACACACTGGAGCTGTTCAGACTGTCTCGAGCTTTGGCCGACATCGTCATCCCACAGGTAAGAGAGAGAAAGGACAGCGGCGTGACTTCTGAGTGCTGCAGAAAAACATTTTCTTGAGCTTTTTGTGTAGGTTATGTTTTCGTTGTTTTTTTTGTTTGTTTTTTTGGGGGGTTTTTTTTGTAACAATCCAAGAAGAGTTTAGAGAACCAGAAGAGTCCACAGTCACCAAACTGAAAACATTGTCTAACTTCAATTCTTTATATCATCAAATGTTATTTTAAAACTAGTTTTAAGTCCTTCACATTTAAAAGACAAAAAAGACATGCATGAAAGTGCAAAAATCATGTTAAGTCATGAAAGAAAATAAAAATAATATGTATTTACAGCCAGGTGTTGACCTGTTTGAACTTTTCCTCTACACCATAAAATGAAGTTCTTTACTAATTTCACCTCATTTTATATTTAATAATAAAATGTATGATTTTGTTATTGTGTTAAAATGAGAGAATCAGGTGATTTGTTGTAGATTCACCTTGTGAATAAAACTTGTTTGAGACGAATTAACTGTGAACAAGACATTAATGTCAGATGTAGTTATGGAACATTTCTGATCATTTTCTGTGTCTTTGCAGGAATACGGCATAAATAAAGTGGAGAAATTGGACATAGCATATGCCTACTGCCTCCCACTGGTCAGAAAGATTCAGCTTGACCTGCAGAGGACCCATGAGGACGAGTCCGTCAACAAACTACATCCTCTGTGAGTCTGGGAGTAAGACTCCCTGGAGTACATTTAATTTACTATCTACATAAAAAGACGTGGTGCACAGTTTGTGGAGAAACTTTCTGAAACTGATTTGACTCGAGTGGCATGTTCACAGGTACTCTCGTGGAGTGATGTCTCCTGGGCGCCACGTCAGGACACGTTTATATTTCACCAGTGAGAGTCACGTCCACTCACTGCTCAGCATTTTCCGCTATGGAGGCCTGCTCGATGTAAGGAACCAACACCTATAGAGCTTTGAATGTTTCTCAGATGGGGTATAGTTGAAACTGAGGTTCTCTCTCTCTCTCTCTCTGTCTCTGTCTCTCTCTGTCTCTCTGTCTCTCTGTCTCTGTCTCTCTCTCTCTCTCTGTCTCTCTCTGTGTCCTTGGACATGTGACAGGAGGAGAAGGACCAGCAGTGGAAGCGTGCCATGGATTACCTCAGTGCTGTCTCTGAACTCAACTACATGACTCAGATTGTCATCATGCTGTACGAGGACAACAATAAGGTGTTTTTGTTTGTTAGTTTTTATTTTTTCCCCACAGACAGCCACCTTGCCCCATGTCCTCCATGAAATATAAAGACGAGACTCTATATTCCTGAGTGTGAAATAATGAAAAATATATAATTCATTTCATTTTCTCCCTTTTAATAGACTTGCTATTGTATTCTGTTTTTTTTCTTTGTCAATATGGGGTATTGATTGTGGATTGATGAGGGTTAAAATGAATTTACCATGATGCTAAATACTTTCTGAATACAGATATTTGAGCTTTTCAAATGATGTCTCTAACACATGTTGTTACTCCTGAAGGACCTGACCTCTGAGGAACGCTTCCATGTGGAGCTTCACTTCAGTCCGGGGGTCAAAGGCGTTGAGGAGGAGGAGAACGCACCAACTGGCTTTGGCTTCAGGCCCGCTTCTGCAGAGGTGGCGAGACAGGTATAACCACATCCAAACATTTTCACAGTGTCGTCATCGCTCTGCAGATGGCAGCATGAACATCGTTTATTTTTCTTGGCTCATTCAGAACGGGCAGAAACAGCCCGACCCCGGCAGCCTGGAGGACCTCTCACGAGATGAGACGGACCGTGCTGTGCCACTGTCTGAGCCAATCACCATTCAGAGGAGGTCCCCGCTAATACGCAATCATAAGACTGGATCCATGGAGGTGAGAATCAGAGTAATACACCTGATCTTGTTTCTAAAATCAGTTGCAAAGCTACTTTCACTGTGCACAGTTACAGCAGTGTCCATTTATAATACTGTCAAAAATCTAATTAATTTCTGTTTAATCCTTAACCTGTACAGAGACAGTGTATTTTTTCAGTTGCTTATATAATCAGTGTGTTTTATAGACCTAGAGTCTCCTCTGTGGTCTTGGCCTCTCCTTTTGTCCAAGGTCATATTTCACTCTGCAAACTAGCAGCCATCAGTGGAGGCTGGTTTATGATATCAAATACACTCAAGTTTCCCGTTAACACTGTCTGAGTCCTCTGTGTGTGTGTGTGTGTGTGTGTGTGTGTTCTCGTGTGTGTGTGTGTTCGTGTGTGTGTGTGTTCGTGTGTGTGTGTGTGTGTGTTCTCCACCAGGTCCTGTCAGAGACCTCATCCTCCAAAGTAGGCAGTTATCGCCTCTTCTCGTTCTGCTCACGTCAGTCCCCTGAGATGAAACAAAGTGGATTAGGTAGGTGTCATCATGCCCTGTTGCCGTGGCAACTATGTGTATAGATGACAGTGTGAGATGGCTCAGAGTGGGAAGGATGGGTGCAGATTTCATGAGGACATCATCAATGGGAATAATACACTGTGAGGGCTGTTAGTGCAGCACTGGGAGCTGTTCGCAGGCAGCTGGTCTTTATTTACATCATTATGTAAATGTCTTTGTTAATGCATTTGCTTGCTTTTGAAGAAAAGTAGTTCAAAATGGTGACTATCTTTACTGCCTGTTTTCTGACCTAAATCAATTTTCAAAAAACATTTCACATTTGAAAATATTCCCGTTTTGAGTGGATGTGATTCAGAATTTCTGAATGGGAGATGAGCACAATGTTTTAAAATGGTCTCCACATACAGTTGTTTTGCCTCAAGAAGTAAATCAATTGTGAGATTTCTTTCAGCTCCATCGATGAGAACTAAATGAGATGAAAATCAGTAAATATTTGTGCCGATGTTCAGATACTCTACTGAGGCTTTAAAGTCTGTTCAGAGTTGAAGTGTTAACCTTCATGCAGGTCCACACAGATTAACATTTCCACTGCCTCCTCTTTCCATCACAGTAAGCCTCAATCCTTCCCCCCTTCACCGTAAGCCTGATGGAATGACTGACTGTTAAGCCTTGATGTGGTGGCTGTTAAAAGAAAAATCCACCCAAGTTGCACATCTATGTCAGTTTTGTTTGCTCTGGTGGGATGATTACAGTGGTGAAGTGTCAGCTGTCTAAAACATCAGAGATGAACATCAGGGTTTACTGTCAGTCCCTCAGAATTCTCAATCTGAAGCTGCCATTTTGCGTTGAACAGTCATGCTTGAAGAAAGTCATCAGAGAAAAATCACCAAGACGAATCACATTTTGTTACTTTTTCCTCCGATTGTTTCTGCGCCTCCCTGCCAGTGACAGCCGGGGGCCGGAGGCATTACGACTTCAAGTTGTCCATCCATCTGTCCCATTCTCGTGGACGATATCTCAGAAACGCCTCACTGTAACTTCTTCAAATTTGTCACAGGCTGATTTGGTGGTCAAGGTCACGGTGACGTCACAAAACACGTTTTTGGCCATAATTTACGAATTCATACACTAATTATGACACAATTTAACTCAAATGTCTATAAGGATAAAATGAAGTAATGACATTTTATATTCAAATGGTCAAAGGTCAACCTCATTGTGACATCATAAAGTTCTGAAAAAACACTTCTGGATATTACTCAACACTATAACTCAGGAAGAGGAGAGTGTGATCGTACTTCCTGCATCTTGCCTGGTTGGTGGACACAACAACAGCGAGCTGGTGATTCTCGTCTCTTTCTATCCTTCTTCTTTGCGCTCTGTGTTTCGACACTAATGCTGAAAAGTCAGATGAAGGGGAAGAGGAAGAGGGAAAGTGGATACTTAATACACTGAATGTGTCACATGGATGAGCAAAACTGTGCGAGGATTTCAGGGTGGATTTTTCCTTTTAGCCCCTTAACCCGACATAGTGGTTAAACTTAAAAATAAAACCTTCTCCAGCTGTTGAGAGAGAGAGAGAGTGTGAAGTGCATGGTCTCCTCTGGGTCCTTGTCTCTGTCTATCTGTCTCTTTTTCTGTTTTTCTCTTTCTCAGTTTCTATCTGATCAGTTATTTGAGTAACAGCATGTCATGTAGTGGTGACTAACCCCCCCGCCCCCCTCGCAGGCTCTCAGTGTGCCGGGCTCTTCAGCACCACTGTCCTAGGTGGGTCTTCTAGCGCCCCTAACCTGCAGGACTACGCGCGTGCACACCGCAAAAAATTCTCCACCGGCAGTCTGTCCTACAAAGACGGTACGTGTTTGAGACGGCGCTCCTTCACAAACCTGCACAGGGCAACAGCAGATTAGTGTCCTACACATCTCCTCAGTCCTGAAAATATATACTACAGTGAGCTAGACATGATGAGCAGAACCCTGTGGGCAAACTGAGCACCTGAAAATATCAAGTAGACGTGCACTGTAGGTGTGTTAAGTATGAAGGTGTTGATTCCAGTAGGTAGATGAGGTCCAAAACAGCAGCAGTCGAACATATTCAGACAAGAGGAATATGTGCTATCTAAACATCATGTATGTTCATACATGTATATTATTATAGTAATTTATAGCCATGTTTTGTTTTGTTTTTTTTAATAATTTCTATATTTTTAGACTCCATGTTCATTCTAGTCACCAAAACCACTGGATTTTTCCATAATTTTTTCCTCCACACCACTTTGAGTAAAACTGGTGTTTTTCCTTTAGCAGTTTTTTTGTACGTGCTGCCTCATGCCCAATTAAAGCTCCCAAACAGAATATACACTGTGTGTTTAATGTGTGTGAAGGCCACAACAGGAAATGTGGCGAAAGCACAGGCTCAGCTGTGCAGTGTGGATCACACTTGTCATTCTGAGAGAAGTCAGCAGTGAGTTTTTTTGAGCGTAGAAGTGGAAGCTTGATATTTTTGTCATTCTGAACAGCATACAGTGTGATTATTATTATTTTTAAGAGCTGCTGCATGTATGGAGCAACTGTTCATCAGTTTGTCTGTTGACTGCCCCTCATTCTTAAAATCATGAACTGCCCATATTTTTATTTTTTTTTATTTCTGTTGCATGCTCCATCGCTGCTCTGACTTCTTATCATAGTCTGTTCAGTTGCCAATTCTCTCATATTCAGTGAACCCAAAATCTTTCCCAGAGAAACTTGATTTAAACAAATCACAATTTCTCAGCAGAAGTCAAACAGCAATTTCTATTCTCATTATCCACTCTTAATTTTTGCACTTTTTTTTTTTTTGAGTACATTATCCCTCTGCCGATTTGAGTTTGGAAGCTATCGCTGTAACTGCGCAAATATTATTCAAACCTTTTTTTTGAATAATATTACATGAGGAAAATAAATTGTAAATGGTGAGTTCAGCCCTTAATGACGCATCAAAACATGGCCACCATGCTTGGGGCCATGATTATGAAGCTGACTTTAATGTGTGTCATGTTGTCCAGTAGGTGTCAGTGTGGTTTCATGCAGACTCTGTCTCCTCTCAGCCTCCATCCTCCTGGTTGTCTCACATGTTGCCCCGCTGTAGGTCTTTGTCATCCATCTTGTTACGCCTCATTTTCAGGAATCAAAGGAAGAACTGTAGTATCGACGCAGTCAGTTTGTCCTAGTTGTAATGCATCAGTGCATGCTCCTGAGTGTAGTCTTGGTTTCATATTCATATTCATATTAATTTTCTTCCATGCTGAAGCTTCTTAATCCTGGTCAGGTTCACCAGTTGGTGTTTTTCATTGTTGTCTTTGTGTCACAGAACAGGACTTGAGTGAGAACAGCATGTAACCGTTCAGTGGGCTTTTTGTTCAGCTTGTCGTGGTCAGACCTGAGGACAGAAAAGGCCAGGAAGGAAAGAATCAGACCTGAATATTGGGCTTGTTTTCTACGTTTTGGTGTGTCCTCTTCACCTCTTAAGTTAAAACCATTTCATCTCACTTTGTCATCAGAAGATGTTCCATCTGCGTGTAGGCCCACATCTTCAATAAACATCAATATTTTAACATCAAGTGTTTCAACAGTAACTTCAGTCAGGGCTCCTTCATAAACCCGGACAGACAGTTTTAATTCTTAAACCAGTCATTTGTATAGAAGCTGTTGGTTGATCTTTCAACAACTGCCTCCACATTAGAAAAGAACAGGGAAATTATAAAACATGATATACAAGTTACTGTGGCTCATAGTAACACTAGTGAATTTTTTTTTTTTTATTTCCTCAGAGTTGTTGTCTATGCCGGCAGTAAAACGATTTTCTGTGTCGTTTGCAAAGCATCCGACTAATGGTACGTCTGCTTCTTTCAAGTATTTTTCCACTTCACCTCCCTTTGTCTTGCATGTCTTCAAACTTTTGTTTTTGATCTTGGGTTTTTTTTTTCACATGGCCCTCCAGCATTCCAGGTTTCCGTTATTTTATTTTTTTCTAATGATTTTTTTTTTTTTTTTTGTGTACCCATACGCTTTGGATTCGTACTTTTCTAACACTACCTGACATTCTCTTTCTAACCAGGGTTCCCACTGGTCATTAAATTTGTGAAAGACCAAGAAATTTGGAGACAGGGAATGTCAGCAAATTTTACAAAAGCCTCACGGTAGTGAAGCCCAAACTATAACCGTCTTTACACAGCTTATACCTGAAAGGAAAAAAAACTAGCTATCAGCAAGGAATTATTTTAAATTTCAAGTCTTTTTGAATCTTTTACACTTCCTGATGATTAACAGTCAACATTACACAATTATTGACTGCAAAACTTACATTTACCATTCCCATTGTAATACAGTCTAATAGTGTTATTTAGTGTCTGGCAGTTCCCTAATGTCCACTTGGGTCCAGTTTAGATCAGAGACGCAGCACTGGTCTGCTTCCCTTGGAGTTTCCTGCAGTTAGTAGGATGATGACACAGGCCTGGGTTCAATGAGGACATTTACTTGCATTTAAAGTGGCAATCTGGAAGATTTCAGTCCTGGTTGATTTGGTGACGCCTGTAGTTACTGGTGGTAAATCCAAATGCAGTTTAATGCAACAGGTTACAGAATTTTGATGGCGGGAAAACAAACTATTGTTGTTTCATGAAGAAGTTGGGCAATAATTTTTCCATCATTCTGTGAGCAACTGTGATCTGATTTGCTGCTGCAGTCTGCAAACAGCAGGGCACATTGAGAGCAGTGGGTTACCTGGCTGAAAGGTGGAGATGTGCAGACAGTCGCCTGCAGCTCTCAACTGAACAGCTGACTGTGGCTGCTCCTCCTTCTTCCATTACTGCCTGCAATATTTCAAACTGATCCTCTGTCAGAAACATGCTCAAAATCACCGCTGTTTTGTTTTGTAGACACATTTTTGATGAATGATAGTAAGTACTAAGCTCACTGACAAACACATTGCACCTCCTGTAAGTACCGTGAAGTTGTTTTTCCGGATAAATGCTTTTAATGTGAACCTGCAGCAGTAGGAAATTATCTGTTTTCATTAGCAGCAACTTCATACAGAATTTTTTTTTTTTTTTTTTTTTTCTGGGAATGTCACCACAGACCCAGTTCATAAAACTAATACTTTCATCAGTGGGACACAGGCTCAGTCACCATTGTTATACCTCTTGCAGTGATGGATAGTGACTTGACAGACATGTATTTAAATGAAACTTCAAGATTGCCACTTTAAGTGTTCAGGTTACAGTCAGCTGATTCTTGAAGGCCATGCAAATGATAAACCTTGTTTCTGCAGCTGGAGTGGAGATTTCTTCAGGGGAAAAGGTGATTTTTTTTTTTCTTTTTGCCCGGTATAGATTTGACCCAATCTCTATTTTTATCAAAAGCCACTGATTAAAGCTCAGTTCAATTTGTTTATTGTAATATAATATTTTCAACATTTGTCTGGCTAAAAACAGAATAAATCCCATTTTTGGTCCTGCAGAGGAGAGTTGGGTCAGTAATGAATCTGGGCTTTATGCCTCCTTGTTATATTTCTTGCAGAATAGGGATTTCTGGCACAGACAGAACTTTTTCCAAGGTGCGTGCAGAAGGGAAATGATATGAGACATCCTCACAGTCCAAAGAAGATCCTTTGGCTTTTGGCCTCTGCTTTAATGGTGGTGGTTTTCTGTTTGAAGTCAGATATCAGCTGCTGTTGTTTACTATTGTAGTAAACATCTAAATGCCTACATACACATAGACACTGAATGAGGAGACTTAACAGGTTTAAAGTTACAGGGCCAGTTGAAAAATATTTTCTCAAGGTCAAAGATGTTTATAACATAAGCCCTGATTTATTAGAGGGCAGCTTTAATTTACTTTTGCACTTCCGTAAAGTTTGGCGACTTGGAAGAGACAAAGGAGGTTCAGAAGTGAAGCAGCAGAGTCTGAGAGATCCTGATGTTTAATCGATGAAATGATTCAAACCGCAAAAACACTGCATCCTACATTTTGAATGTAAGTCTGTAGTGTCTTGTTTAAAAAAATCATTTAAAATGAGTGGCGTTTATTTATGAAAATCAATACTCAAAGTAACAAGTGAACCCCGGTCGTCTCTTTTTGGACGTGTGATAGCAAACAGATTCAGATTCATCATCATTAAATCTTCAAGGCTTCATCCCTCCCTCAGTGTTTTCATGGTCAAAAAACAGCAGAACAATGTAAAGAGCTTTAGAATGGAACAGTGTACTGAGCCAAGGGTGGGAACCCTGTTTAACATCCTGCATACAGTTTGTAAATTGGTCACCATTACCCAATAATTCAGTATTTATTTATTTATTTATTTATTTTTACCAGTGGATAGATGCGCGTGCGTGCGTGCGTGTGTGTCTGTGTGTGTGTGTGTGTGTGTGTTCAAAGTAATGATCTAAAGCACACACCTGTTGCCATCATTGTAGAGGATGTGAATTGATCTCATTGTTAAAACGCCACCAACAGCACATGAATGTTTAACCCTTCTCCTGTTTCCTCTGACCTCAGCTTCATGACTCTCCCTCAGTCATGTTAACCTGTGATTAGGATTTTTTTTTTTTTTACAATGTCTGCCTGTATTATGTAGATTTAAGGATGAATACTGTTCAATCACAGCTGACTGAACCAGGATCAGCTCATACTGACAAACTGGGGAAGGGTTAAAGCGTTGCTCATCCCATCTCCTGTGTCTGTTATGAAAGAAACTTCGGTCAGTTTTCTTTTACCTCATAAGCACACACGTGTTTTTTAAATGTTGTCAGTGCACAGTTGTGGTTGTTCAGTGTGTTGAAGATATGAAAAGGGGAAAATATTGAATTATTAATGATGAAGTATAATGACTGTTTGCAGCTGCGAGTGAATGCCCCCACTTTGCTATTTTGAGACAAATAGACATCGAGACATGACTGTAGCAGCAGGCGTTCAGTTTCCGGGCTGGTGTAAATGGATTAAGTAGACGAGTAGTGCTCAGTTTGCCTTTGGATTTGAATTGTTTCGTGTCGTATGAAGAGATTTGTCTTTTTTTTTTTTTTTTTTTTCTCTAATCAGTGTGACTGTTGGAAAAAGATGATTCGGTATTCACCAGGTGTTTTGGTGGCAAGTTTCTGTGAGAGTCGACCTTTGAGCCAGAGCTGTGAGGTGTGTGTGTGGCACCTTTAGAAAATTCAAATTACCCCACAAGATGAACACTTCCTGTTAAGATGATACCATGAAACCTCATTCAGTGTAACTTCCACACTATATTAGTATGTTTGTGTCTTACATATATCATCTACCACAGGAACACAAGACGACACATCCACCATAGCAGTGGCTCCACCTCTCTGGTGCACTGCGACAGGTACGACGGCCCCTCCACTGATGCAGTTTTGTGTTGCACCAAATGTCCAGCTGCAGCTTTGTATAAACAGTGTAATACGATGACATCAGTGGTCCAGATTGTTAGTTAATGTGGACACAAGAGTTATCTGCACATTTTACTGCTTCTGCGGTGTTTCGTTTGGAGAGGTGGCTGCAAGACTGTTTTTAATTTTGAGACTGCTTCCTGTAAATGTCCTGTATCACACTTGCTCCTTTGTGAGTTATCATTAGGAATTGGCTCTGTGCTATTTTTGATAGTTGAAACGTTGAGATACTTCAGAGGAGCAACATGATGTTTTTTGTGTTCAGCGTCTTGTTCTGAGCTTTGCTGAAGTGTGAGATGATTTTTATCACACAAAGTTGCTTGAGATGATTTGCCGCGTTTTTTGATCTTTGGCTGTTTGGCGGCCGGGAGAAGCTGTTGGCTGCCTCTTACGTTTCCGACAATAAACAACCTTCATACAAAACACGCACGCACACGCTACACTTCTCCTCCCTCCTCTCTCCTCTTCGCTGTGCCCCTCCCTTTTTCTCAAAGCTCTTATTTCCCTTCTCATCTGTATCATACTTCAGTCCTTCTCTCTATCCTTTCTTGCTAGCTTATATCCTATCATTTCATGTCTTTTTACTGCTCCTCCTCGTCCTCCTCCTCTTCCTCCTCCACTGCTCTGTCCTTCCTCGCTCTCCCTCTTCTTCCTCAGAGCCCTTGGAGGAGCACCATGTAGCCCAGTTGTTGAGGCGTTTCTCCACCGACCTCAGCCTGGGCCGCCACCTCTCTTTGGACGGGGCGCTGGCCCACCACCTCCACCAGTGCTCCTACCACCTCCGCCTCTTCCGAAACTGGCTCATCTCCGGCCAGGACCCCCTAGAGTACCTCTACGGTCAGCCCCTGGCCCCGCCCTCCATACCCCCAGCCTCACGCCCTGTCCAACCACTGCTCACGGTTTAGTTGGGACTGTGCTTGTTCTGTGGTTGACTCTCATGCTTTGCCTCTTGATGTCTCTGCATGCTTGCCTGTCTCTGTGGTTATGCAGATTGCAAGCTGGAGTGGTGTGAGCTGTTTGGGATTTTTGGGACATTTATGCAGCTATAAGCAACTTCTGTCCTTCCCCTCTGCAGTGGTGTCAGTTGCTTTTCCACCCTTTAATCTGTAGACTCTGAGTTTGTAATTCACTTCTTTTATTTTGAAGGAAGATTCTTAGACCTTGTGACATGTCAAAGTAGGGCTGCAACTAATAACTATTAATTACATACAATCATCAAGTATTCTGAAAGTTATTTTCTGGACTAATTGTTTGGTGAGTAAAAAGTCAGAAGAGAATGAAAAATCACAGGGACAGTTTACCAGAGCTAAAGCTGACATCTGTCAATGTTTATTAATCTGATCTGATCAACAGATATCGGATATCAACTGAGCACCAAGTGAACCAGTGAATATTCACGTATAAGCAGATGGAATCAGTAAATTTCTAACTCATTCTCAAAAAGTTGCTTCAACAATGAATCGATTATCAAAATAGATTTATTGTTTCAACCCTAATCCAAAGTGTAATGATTAAAACCTTTGACTGGTGCGCCAAAAATGTAATCTACCAGTAAAGATAAAGTCACTTTTTTTTTTTTTTTTTTTAAAGAAACATGTCACCTTACTTGTGTAGTATTTTATAAATACAGTGCCTAAAACCTTTCTTAAACAACAGGCCATCATTTTATGTAAATTTTAAGTAAAGTAAACTACGGGACTAAATAAAAATACACTACTGAAAGTCAGTGTTACCAAGCTTCATAACAACAGCTTGTGCATTTAGTCTAACACTGAACTTTAATATACCACCGCAAGACAAACTGACATTACTAGAGGGATGATGTACACAGTGAAACGCCAACACACATAATTTCCATTCTCACTGTTGCTCCAGTTGGTTTAAGATTGAGGCCTTTTAGATATGACAGGACATGTAATTATCACAACAGACACAGACAATAACCAGTTACACAAAACAACCAATAATAAAAAACTATAAAGAAAATGAGAACAGATTATTCACACTCACCGACTCCACTGATGTGTCGCCAACATCTGGCACGAAGCAGCAAAAACCTCTAGAGATTCATTGTTCTTTTATAGTACATAGTCTGGGTTGGGCTTCAAACCTCAGTATTGTTTTGAGTGTAGACTGAAATGTGTCTGTAGCAATGAGTATCAAACATCCAGGTATCAAAAGTTATCAGCATATGATTCATAGTCAGATTTTCTCTGACCTAAATCAAGAATGTTTTCTAATTTTAGACTGTTTTACTCGGGCAAAATTCCTGTATAGCTGCTTGTGTTAATACCACATTTAGAGGTTTTGTGCATTTGAAAAACTTTTTTTTTTTTTGTAGGAAAACATGTTTTTATTCCTCAGCAATTGAAAAGTGTGTCATCTTGACATCAGTACTATAAACTCTCAGGTATATTCATGTCTACAGACTGTATCCGTTAGAAGAGAAATAGCAACATAAACATAATCTGCAGATTCCTCCACACACTGCTCAAACATCAACATAATTACATTTAGTGTCATATTTGCAGTGGGGTGTGACATGAATATTCACATGCTTTAGTGACACAAACATGTTGCCGTGGCACCATCTTGGCATCAAGATGTCTCAGTTAAAGATGAAGGATATTTTCCAGCTATAAGCAGACAACATATCATCACTACGCTCATGTGTCATACAGACATAGACTCTGGTATTAATCCACATTACATTCAAATGCATTTGGAATCAGCTGCTGTGTTTGAGTTCAGTTTGAATGCCAGTTTCCCTCCTTCCTGACCTTAACCAGCATGTGATTCCCGCTTGTTTGCTGTAAACGTGGCGTACTCGCACCCTGTGCAGAAGGACACTGTAAAAACATCCTCTGTGGAAGTTTTAGAACAACTGAGGCAAGCTGTGGTTTGACGCTTTGTGATTGTGAACGGCTCTGGTGAAATGCGGCTTGGTTGTGAACTAACAGTGGATGAACTGATAACAAGTGTTGGACCTGAGCTGCAGTCTGGACGGCTTTGACCGCTGTGTGCTGCTGTCAGAGCTGCAGCCTGTGTGTGTGTTAGGTCTGACCAGGAAGGCAGACGTCACGTTTTTTTTCTTTTATTTTTTTTCTTTTTTTTAGATCTGCTTGCTTTTGCAAATGGAGCCAGACGTTTCGGGATGTGTAGACTCGTTACCGTTTGATATGGTGTCATGTTGTCTTGGCGTTCAGCATGGTATTTGCAACTTGCCTGCGTGGAAACAAACCGTTGAGGCTGGCAGGAGTTGACAGCGGGTTAGGTCTCACACAGAAACAGGAGCAGGATTTCAGAGCACCGTGTTGAGGTGTAGTTTATGGGTGGCATTGGTGCGGTGGTGTCAGGTGTCAGCTGAAGTGGTTCTGCCTGCTCCTCTTTTGACTGCCTGGTCCAGCTGAAGGCTGATGTGCCTGCGGGCGTCATGTCTCTCCTCTGCCACAGGCTTTGAAGGCTGCTCCATGGTGCCCTCCATCTATCCTCTGGAAACGCTGCATAACTCCCTGTCACTAAAACAGGTCAACGAGTTCCTCACCGGAGTGTGCGAGAGTGCAGGGGACCCACACACCAGGACTACCAGAGGTCAGAAACGAACCCAGAGTCCGTGTGATTATGTATAAACATCACAAGCATCACCACTTCACTTGACCTGTGCTCTTGTTTTTATCCCTGCAGCTCTGTCAGCTATGTTTGACACACACAACCAGCCGTCAGTGGACTCGTACATCCCTCAGAGAGTCCTCTCTTCTTCCATCTCTCTCAGGTCTCGTTCTGACAGACCTCCTTGGTGTGAGTATCGCAGCAGCTCCTCGGTCGCACCAAGATTTGACGTTTCTAGGTTGGCCTCCCTCGGCTGTCTCAATTTCAGACGGATTATTTATGGCAGACAAGTCGTCCATTACAGCCTGTTTTTAAATGAGCTCACAGTTTAGTTTCTGTTCTTGCTGTCTGTCATCTGCACAACCCAGAGAACCACTTTGTTTTCTTCTTCCAGATCAAACCTTATTAATTGTTACTTCTTTGTACAGTTTTTTTTCTGCCCCAGTGGTTGATGTTTTAGCTAAGTGGAAAAAAACTTATTTTGCTCTACATTCTTATTTCCTCTCATACTGATTCTATGGGTTTGTGTTCTATGTGTGCAGACAGCAGCGGTCCATCCAGCACAGTGTCCAGCGCTGGGCCGTCTTCTCCCACCACAGCTGACACTTCCCCACGCTTCAGTTTCAGCGATAAGATCTCCCTCACCCCTCAGAGCAGTGAGGAAACTCACTCCTCCCAAAACATTTCCACTCAGCCAGCGCCTGCCATCGGGTCACAAATCCTCGACCCAGCTTGCCCTGCAGTTTCAAACCCCACTGAAGTCCCTCTGACTCCAAACAACTCACCAGAGGAGGATGATGTTACTGGTCTCCAGCCAGATAATCCTGAACACGTGCAGGAAGGGCCAGAGGTGGCTTCTGCTGCTGTGGATCTTCCAATTTCAGATCCTGGCCTGAGGCCACCCTGCTCTGCGTTAGCTGAGCTCGCTCTGGGTCGGATGGAGGGTTACTGCCTCCCAGGCTCTCTGCCTGTGCTGCTGGAGCTTAGAGAGAGCAGCAGCGAGGCAGGCTCCAGCTCCCAGACACCCCAGTCTCCTGAGGGACCTGACGAGTTCTTTGACACCCAGGAGTCCATGGAGTTATGGATGGACAGTCCAGAAAGCCTCCCCCATCCAGAGACCCCTTTGGAGGTTGGAGCAACGCACACAGCAGAGCCGTAGGGGGGGTAAACGACAAAACAACAGCTTTATCAGAAACTACTGTGGTTACACCTGTAACTTTACAGTCATCATCCTTGTTGTCAATCATGAGCCGTGAGGCATCGTACTGAGCTCCAGCCAACCAGGCCTCCCCCTCCTCCAGCTTGATGACTGTGTTAAGTATTTACAGGCAGCTGATCCTCACACCAGGCCCTGTGTTGGAGAATCATATGACGATGCCATACGTGCAGTTTGTTGCCTTTTAAAAAAGCACACTGGTGACACACCAGTGACACCACTGAGCCTCCTCTGACAGTCCACTGGTTCAGTCCCTCTATCTGTAAAGATGTAGGAAGCCACTTGTTGTAAGGTGAAGGTTTATTGTTAAGTTTAAATTAAACAGCTCTCTTGTTACTGTTGCTTATTTGCTGTTGCACAAGCCCTTCCCTTAAAGCTACATTAATCAATATTTGGCCGCTAGAAGACAGAAAAACTCCAAAACAAACTGAGAGACCCTCAGCTCTGACAATTTTACCACCTTTTCAAGTTGTCAGCAGACTCAGGCAACATTATCATCCTATTAGAGCAATGTTTGTGTCCACCTGGTGAATGTCAGTCACTCTTCTTTTACCTCTGGTTTGTTCTCCACCAACTCCTGAGAAAAATATCTTGCGTTTTAGCTGCTGCTGGATGTTTCACTATATTCACCAGCTCATCACTAACATTGCCTGGATGGCATTTTGTGCTGGGCAGGTCGTGCACAGTGGATACAACAGCTGTTCAGGAGAGTACTGAGTCTTAAACATACAGGGATTATGCTGTAAAACCAGCAGAGCTAAAAGATGCTAAAAAGCTACAAAGTGTTTGTGCTGGTGATAAAGCTGTTTGGGTTTTCACATGTTCAGTTGGTTCATTACAGCCATAAAGATGTTGATTAATGGAGGTTTAAATAGTGTAAAGTCTGCCCCTCGTCTTTCTTACCTTCTGCCCTTACTCTTGGACAGCTGCAGTGCTACCTAAGCCTTTGTATTATCAGTTTTCATATCATCTATCACAATTAAATGACGGGTATCAGGGCATGTTTCCTGGGACTGGGGCAGCGACACCTTATCATTGCTATATGAGCAAAAGCTTTCCTGTTTTCCATGTTTGTTACAGGATTCAGTGATGTATAGACCCGTTGCTTTTATGAGAAACACAGAAAATGACTTGCAGCACAAGACAAAGAAACTGACAGAAAATGCAATCAGCGCCTCTTCTGTTCTCTATCATACGTCGGAGCCTGTCCTGTGCTGTGCTTCTGTGGCGCTACATGTTCAGTACCTGCATTGGTGATTTAAGAAAACAAAAGCTGAATGACTGCAGCTGAATCTTCATTGCTGCCAGTAAAATGTAAAAGTTTAAAATGTAAGTAATCTCCAGGTCAAACCGTGTGTGCACTGCTTACTGCCAAAGTCCTTAAGCCTCATTGAAGATTTAATATAATCAATAGGAAAAGATAGAGAGAAAATATTTATTTTGAAATTGCATCTTGAAAAGAAATGTCTGGTATTTTTAATAGCCACATATTAGATATTTAATTGTACCATAGCTAATGTATATTTTTTGTAAAATCACCTCATGAAAATCTGAAAGCTAATCTCATTTTATCACTGAACAAACGGGAGGGGCATTTTACATTCAATGTGCTTTTATTGTGGCAAGCATTTATGTAGCAGGTGTGTTTGTGTCTGTGTGGGGAGGGGGTGCACACATGCTTGAGAAGCAATTCAGGTAGATGAGTACACTGATGTGCAATTCTGTGTGTAATCAGTGGGATTTCATGTTACATTGCAATGTACTGTAGAGGTGTAAAACACAGCTGTGAGTTTGTGAAACTCTGACCTGTTGTCCTGTCTGTGTGTACAGATAAAAAAATGTCACCAGTTTGATTGTGTGTCATCTTCTTGAGCTCACTCTGTTTTGCTCTTGTGCAGCAGGCTCTGATAATTAAAGGGTCAGTTCACCCTAATTACACGTCATCTGTGGTGTGGCGTGTGGCACCGGCCATGCAGGTCGTGTTGGTTGTATTTGTCCAGATGCGTCTGAAATCTCTGTAATTCTGGTGCTTAAAACACTGATTGTCATCTCGTTGCACCTTCTTCTTCTGCAGTGATTTAATGGCACACAGCTGGAGAATTGGCACCACCAACTGTTTATCCTGATGCACCTGACTCCTGATATTCACACAATACTAATGGATGAAAACGTGCAATAATTCACATTTTGTTTGTCAGACTTTCTGGAAACTCAGTTAATTTTTTCTGCTATATTTGGATGAAAGTTGCAGTTAATTTTCACCTCAGACCATAATCAGCATCACTGCTGGGTGTGTCTGTAAGTGTGCTCTGTTGCACCTGTAACCACACCCACTAAGTGATGTCACAGTTTCCTGGAGCACACCTGTACATCACAGCAACAAGGTGAGATGCTTAACCACCAGGGGTCAGCAAAGACGAGATTTTCAGGGCGTGGATACATGAATGGCACGTGATGATTCACTGATAGTGACCCCCACACTGAAGACCCAAATCTTACTGGATTGAATGGATCATAAGGTTAGAAATATTGCCAAAGAAAATCGTGTTCTGTAGATTATTCAACATAATGGAGAGACATTGCTGCTAATTTTCTTTCCCTTCAAAGCACCATTAACCAGATTCCATTCACCTCCACTGTATGTGGATGAATGCAGACCTCTCAGAAATGGATCTCAAAGCTACTGTATATGATATGACTACATACCACTAAAGCTGATGAAATGTTCTCTTGTAATTTGGGTGGACTGACCCTTTGAAACCTGCTCAGAGACCCGCCTTTTAATCATTGGGGATGTATCGTCTAATAGATTGGTTAGTAATCCAATAAAGACCTGGCAGCCGCTCTCTCCTGACAGCTTGGTGAACTGTAACGCTCTCACATTTCATGTCTGATATTTCAGCCTGTCAGATAATAGAGCTTTTGTTAGACACACAATGTACTTTCTTCACATCTGTGTTGACTGTGTGTTGCACCATTTCCACAAATGTAGGATTTTTTTCCCTGATGTTCTAGGTGGCAAAATGTCTATCTGGGGTGATCTTTTCTTTGAAGTTGATGATAAAAGAAGAATAAAACATGGCGGTGGGGGTACATCTGACAGAACAGGCAGGAAATCTCTGCTCTAAGGGAAGTCAACAGGGGTGTATTTCTCCCTGATGATGCTCAGACCTCAGCAGGTAAATTGCCTCTGAAGTCAGACAGTGTTGCTCTGCTGAGTAAATCTGTCAGAGGTAAATGTGTCTAGACACCTGGAGTCAGCAGCATCACAGTGTGTTGTTACTGTGAAGGTCAGTGCTGCACGGTGAGTGGTCGGGCTGAGCTGAGCAGGGAAAGGTGAGATTTTCTGTTTTTATGATGAATAGAAAATCTGTGTGTGCACTGTGACCAGTAACTGCAGCTGTTTATTATTATCATTATTGTCAAATACTGTAATTTGGTGTCAAATGACCCTGCAGATTAATTATATTGTTCACTTATTTGGTTTGAAACTTTATTTAAATTTGAAAAGTCACACCCCTCTGTGTTGTAATCTGGATTTCTGTATTTGTGGTTTTGTTATGGGGACAGCAGCATGTACAGGTGTTTATAAGCTCCGCCCCCAGGTGAGATGGCCCAGGGTCAAGTGAAAGCGACCTCGTCATGTGATTAGCTACAGAAGCCTTGACAACATTAGCTAACTTGTGGTTACCCTTATGCTAGCTTAATGTTAGCATTGCTGTGGAGCATATCACTGCAATGCTAACATGGGCTAACGATTGTAGCTCCATTATTTTTGTTGGCTCTCATGTTGACAGTGATTTTATTTGATTTAATTTTTACAGAATTTTTTCGTTAAAAAAAAAGGTTCTGTACAACATGTTTACACTTGTAGTAAATATGTGATGACACTTAAGTAGAGGTATTAATAATTATCATACTATTAATAATACTACCCTACGAGTGTATTCCTGCAGTAAAAGTACAGAAGCTTCAAAGTTTCAAAAGTCAGAACCACTCCAGCAGCAGGATGTTATTATTTTATCGGTAACATATATCAGTATTATTTGATTATTATTGTGATGCATTACTGTGTAAGCAGCATTTCCCCGATGTATATACTGTTGCTTAGTTACAGCTATAACAATGTTTAATGTGAGCAACATTTGACTTACTGAAGTTCTGTATGACTGGATTATAACTTGTAGATGCTAATTCTAACTACTTTATATATTACTGGAGAGCCTAATCTATAATAATCTATCAATATTTATTTATTGATTATTATTACATATATGTCATTATTTTGCATTAATAATGTCCACTGTCAAAGTAACTAGTAGAATGACTAAAGGTATAAAGTAGCCTTGACTGACCCATCTGTTTTCCTGCTGTACTTCACCCTGATCATGTGACTCTGGGGGTGATGTCATTGCAGCATCCATTCAGCAGCTTCTCACAGAGGTGATTGTCCTCCATCCTGCTCCTTCCTCCAGCACAGTATCAGCTTCACAAAGGCCAAACAGTGTCCGGGCTTCTCAACCTGACAACAAAAACCTGGAGCTGATGCTCCACAAATCACTGCTGCCTCTGTTCGGCTTGTTTTGCATGACAAACAGCTCACATCCGCCCCACAGGCCCTCGACGCTTCCACCCTGCAAATCTCTGGATTCTCAGACTGCTGAAAAAGGGTTTAGCACAGTCGGAACAAAGCCCACACTGTTCCTGTGTCTGGACTCCTCTGTGGGGTTCAGCCCCCACTGGATTTCATCATCCTTACTCTGAGGCTGCAAAGGAGAGAGGTTGGTGTCAACAAGGCCTCAATCAGTGGTTCTGTTCCCAACCTGTGATTCAGGACCTCCCAAAGGGTGGGAAGATAAATGTGCTGGGTCTTGAAATGAAAGGGAAGAAGATAATTTCTACTGAAAAAAAGACTTATTTTTGCTATTTTTAGCCATGCTAACAGCACTGCTCTATGGCTATGGTGGCCGGTCACTCAGTCCAGTCCAGTCTGAAATATCCCAACAGCTTTTGGGTGGATTGCCATAAAATTTTGTACGGACATTCATGGTTCCCAGATGATGAATCCTACTAACTTTGGTGATCCCGACTTTTTCTTGAGCGCCACCATGAGGTTGACCTTTGTGGTTTTGAGTGAAATATCAAATACTGGACAGATTGCTAGAAACATTCACGTTCTCCTCTGGATGAATTAAATAATTTTGGTCATCCACTGACTTTTCTCTAACTCCAAGCATCAACAGGTCAACATTTAAATTAGTTCTCTGCTTTGGTTTATGACCACATACAAGCTGGTACCAAATGTTAGCATGTTAACATGATCACTGGTTTCAAGGCTTTTTAGCTTGCAAAGGGTTATAAGATACAAAGCTCAGAAACTAGTGGCCTATATAATAAGCTAAGGATTTGCTGCATTTTTTTTAGAAAGAAAACATACATGTGATGTAATGATATTAAACAACAAGAAGAGGGAGACATTTTCTTCAGTAAATGATGTTTTTTATTGGTCTTCACCACATTTTTCTCCTTTTCACAATAAACCTGTTTTCTATTTTACCTTTTTAAGCATTTAAAGAGAGATAAAGAGAATATTGCACTTAAAACAGGAGATGAAAGTAGAACCATGAAGCAGAAAGGAGGAAAAAAAACGATCACAATGCTTTCTTTACAGCACAGCACGGGCCAGGTTACATGTGCCTCTTCAGTACCAGACAGCTTAGCTTCTTGAATATACATCTTTTAAAATAGCATTTCTATGTTAAGTCAGTTTTTCTTCAGCTATTACAATACAGGAGAATTCAAAAGCTACACATGCACGTACAAGCAGGGCTCACTGGAAACCAACGGTCTTTATGATGATTTGTTTCACGGCAGATGAGTCTGAATGACACAGATATTCTCTTTTTTCTTTTTTTTTTTGCACAATACGAAAATGCAGCAGTTATGTGTGAGTGTGTGTGTGTGTGTGTATATATTAAGCTTTGTCTGGAAAAAAGTGTGAATAACAGGAAGTACTGACATGAGTGGCCTGAGTCCCTCATGTCTGGCAGTCTGGGTTGTGAGTAGTGTTGATATTACTATTATAATGAGCCTTTACAGTGATGCAGTATTTAATAGGAATGCAGATCACACTGTCATTGACTGACTGGGCAGCACAGTGGGTTAACCCTGTTTCATCAAAGAAGCTGTTAATGGATCTTTTTAATTAAGCAGGAGTTATTATTTCGTTCTCGCCTCAGTGTGGGAGAAACTGTTAGTTGTTCATCACACTGACAACATTGTAATCTGCAGACAGAATTCATGTTTGTCCTGTCATCTGAAGAAAGAAACTGTGGCGCTTTTAATCTGCACACAAAGTTGGGATGTATTGCAGGCCACAGTAAGGTTGTTGCTGCGAGTGTGACAGATGAGTCAGATGTACCACATGATGCACGGTAACCAAGGCAACCAGGAGATCAAAGTCCTCCACGGAGAACGTAAAGGTAATCTGCATCTTCACATTCAAATCAGATGGAGCCACTGAGATTTGGGCTCTGCTCCCTGCAGCCCTCTGCTCTTTTTTTTAAAGAGCCATTGCCTTTATGTACAGGCATCTGTTGTACATGCATCTCTAGATAAGTTGCAGAAATAAAATATTTTACAGAGGAACATCTGGATTTTTATTGTGGATCATAAAATAGCAACCCGAGTGAGGTTTGTTGGTCCTAGAGTTTGTTAGATAATTGGTTTTGTTCCTGGTTAAAATCTATTAAATTACTGAAAACTTACCAAAATATAAAGTCATCAATATCAAATTAAAACACATCTATGTGTAATATTAAGTTAATAAAGTGTTACTTCAAAACATCCACTGAGTAAAGAAAATTGCTGATTAAAGGACACAGTTTAAAAACGTGATGCACCAAGTTGAGGTGATTGTGGCTAAAAATAATTTAGCAAACTCAAGACAAACTTTTTCCTAATAATTAAAAAAAAAAACTGAAAAAGTAATAGCACAAGTTTCAGTGCAAATACTGTAATTAAACATTGTATGTTGCGAAATTTAACACGGCAAAAACTGCTTCAGGTTTTGCACACCGGTTGCTCTTTGTGCTTCTTCGAGTGGCAGCTCCAGGAAATCTAAAACACAACAGCAGAAATACTGAGTTGGTGCTTTAAAAGTGCCATTTTACGCTCGATATATACAACAAAGACCTTTTTGTACACTGACGTTCTCACCGACAAAAGAATTCACTACAACAACAGAGGAAACCAGCTCGACTGAACCTCTGCCACAGAGCCGTGAATGTACCGCAACACTGGCATACCTTAAATTTCTACAATGAATTCACATTTCTCTTCCCTTCCAGCACAGCAGGACAGAAAGGCACATGTGGATGACAGTCTAACCACCTATCGAACCAGCCCACATCCTCTTACACCAGGCAAGCACAATCTCTCCTCGCAACCACATGTTCCTATTGTTGAAGTGCAATACATTCTTCGTTTTTTAACACAGCTTTTGTATAAAGACCTTTTAGACACAACAACTGATATGAGGTTTGTCTACTTTTTCTTCTAATGAGCTTTGAACACAGAGTGCTGTTCTGTTTGTAAAGATAAAAACAGGTTGAATCCAAAGAGCAGGATGATGGTTTTGTCTCCTACATCTCTACTAATGATCCCCTGCCACGATATGTTAACTGGAAATACACTGAAAAAATACATCAAAGACTACAGAAACAACTATAGAGAGAAACTTTCATCAAATTCACTGTAAGAAATAACAGCCACTGAGAAATTCGTACTGTAACGATTGATTTTCACTTTTGAGAGAACTGTAGAAATATCATATTTCACTACAATACAGGTTTTTGAATATGGTCGTCCCTATGCCACAGTAAATATACTCAAAAGACATTGAAAGGGATCTACTTTTCTATCTCACTATGTCAGTAGGAGGCACAAAGTTCAACACTGGGACTGTCATTATTTAAGAAGAGAGACAGAAAGGGAAACTAGAGGAAAGTAAAATAGAACAATTATCAATTTTATATCTTTTGTATTGTGAAAGGCTTAATGTCTTTGATCAGTGGAAGAAAATCAGTTTGTACTTTGCTTTAAGGTGCGCCAGCTTGTGCTTTGATTTAAGCCAATTAGAAGATGAGCAACCAAGCATCAGATTTTAAACTGTTTCTTGCGTGACAATTTACAGAAACTGCTTGTGCCCCTCTTTTTTTTTTTTTCTTACAATACAACGGGCATGTTGTTTCAGCTAATAAACAAAGAATCTATTGTTTAATGGGCTGGAAAAAACAAAACAAATTAAAAGGCAGAAGAACTGCAGTCTTACTTCATGTGACTGAATAATAATAATAATAATGTGATGGAGGACAAACAGTTGTCAGAAAACTACCTTTGTAATACAAATGGTGATAGCCACGACAAGCTTATAAATGAATAAAAATCTAGAAAAAAATAGACAGTTATCCAGATCTGTTTCTGCTTTGGGCCACACGATCACACAAAGCAGGGACAGATTTGTATATCAGGCTAAAGAGAAGAGCAATTAAAAACAGATCTACACTGGGGAAGCCAGGGGAGAGGAAACAAGGATCTTAAAACTCGATCTTGCAGGCAGGGAAAGACTCGTCCTGCATAACAACGGTGCTGCTGGAGGCCAGGACCATGATGTTGAGCTCCTGCTGCCTCTCGTGCGTCTGCTGGTACCAGTCACGGGTGACCTCCGTGTCGTGGGTGGGGATCAGCGTCACCTGATAGGGAGACGAGAGATCAGGAAGTGTCACAACTGACTGACACAGCTGAGAGGAAGAGTGCAGGGAAGGCCATGACATCGGGGAATATAAAACCTGGTTTCCACACAGGGTGGACATTTGTGAAGCTGTTAAACGATAGGTTCAAGTCTAATATAAAGCTTCAGCAGTATGAGTTCATCAAACCTAGAGGGTGTCTTCCAAAATGTTTAAGTACAACAAACAAACAAAAACTGATATGCACTTAATCTGTCCACCTCACTCAGCTGAGCCTCACGTTAACTCCAGATACACTTTGGAGTGTAGTTTTTGTCCCCTATCACTTCCAGTGAATGGGCTTTAGAAAGAGATGGCCAGCATACACGGGAGGAATCATTACAGGGAGAAAACCTGTTTCAGTATTCATATGGGCTCTTGACTATTGTTTTAAAAGGTCTTGGAAATTAACATTTTGTTTTGCTTGTCGTGAAGGTGGTAGACAGGAATAAAACGTTGCTGATTGATAATTAAGATAATATGCACATTTTTCATTTAGAGATGTAAGTAAATCAGAGCTAATCTGGAGAATTTTTAACTTTGAATCTTTATCGGAAGGCAAGAGTACTGTCTCACAGCTACAGTACCTCAGGGAAATTACAAGTATAAGGCTTTGCCCCCCTTAGTTTTTGCTTTGCTGTTAAGGGATGTCCCTCTGACAGAAATCCAGAACAGCCCAAGGCCTTGTCCAGGTCTACATGTCTTTATGCCCTTGTTCTGTAGCAAAACTGCTAATAAAGTCTTTTGGGCTGGGCTGTTCGCTGTGACCTATGTCGAATGTGCCTATGAGTTATGAATGTTTAGTGTCAGTTCTGCTTCCAGCTTTAACTGTATGTTTTAACAGTTATGGACAATTGGTGAATGCGTTTACCTCCAATTTATTTAGACTTTCTTTATATCAGACAGTTCAGTTTTGGAAACTCATAAGTTTCTGCACTTTATGTGGATATTTTCAAGTTCTTTTGCAGCATGTGACTGTTGCCCTTGACTGTTTATGTTTGTATTGTAGTCTGTTTATGTCTGTAACAATGATTTAGGCAACTCTTCACTATACAGTGCATGAAGAGCATGATTTGTAGGAAAAGTGATGAGGTAGCCAGGCAAATCTTTAGGGCAGTATGTGTGAGAAAAGCCTTTTGTTTGATGGGGTTTCAGAGCAGCAACTGGCAGAAATTGAGATGAGATAAAGACAGCACAGTAAACACAAAAACTTCAGCCTGATTTACACAGCACAGACAAATTTTGACAGCTATTGCCACAACATGGAAGGCAATTTAAAATTGTGAGACGCTACACAAATAAGATTATTTTACAATAGAAATTAACATCAGTGTTAAGATTTAAGTAGGTCTAGAAGTGTTACCTGTAGGTTTGATCCCCACTGAGCTTTGCCATCCAACAGTGCGTCAAGGACTCCACGGCTTGGTTCACCACTTGCTGTGTCGTTCCCGCTTACCACGTAGTACGCAGAGCGAATGCGTTTGAAAAACTCTTGGTCCACATTCTTTGCACTGCAGTGATTGGGAATGTAGGCCAAGTCCACATAAATAGGTAGGCCAGGAGCAGCCGCAGAGCTGGACTTCTGGGAACCTGAGAGGGGGAACGAAAACAAACTGTCGCTATATGCAAAAACATTTATCTTACAAAATCTCCTTTGTATATCTAAATGTCACTGGTATCTAAAAAAACTTATTTAGTGAATTCTCACCTGTACTGCTCTTAACACCATTAGTCAGACCTTTGCCAGGGTTGTAGCTCGACCGGGAGAGGTCATCATCTTTGGAACCTTGTCCATCTGAGAGACGAGACATACGAGAGCTCTTGTCTGCCTCCTTCTTCTTCAGTGAGACACTGCGAGGAGACTGCGTCTGTTTCACAGGCATGGGAGACTTCTTGCGCCTAGCTGGGGATGCTGATTTGGTTTTCCCAGAGGCCTTCTTCAAGCCCTTTGCTTTTGGTTCTTTCTTAACTGAGCCATTATCCAAGGAGTCAGGATCCACCATGCAAACATCTGGGCGTGGGGGGTGAGGGAAGGGGTCCATGATGGGAGCAGGAGGAGGGTCATGGCTCCTCCTGGAGGAGTGATGGCTGCCTCCTACCGTGGCAGATAATTTATCAACAGGCATGTAGTCTGCATCCTCGTCTGAGTCCATGTTGCCTTCACCAGTGACTGAGGGGTATTCCTCAGTCCCTGGAGGCACATCAGAGTCTGACTGAGAACCAAGAGACTCACTGACGGAGGTGGGTGGTGTGTCCTCTGTGGCCAGACCCAGGCCTGCTGACAAGCCACCTGCTTGGTGCAGAGAGCTGCTATCCCTGCTGTGAGAGTGGTGATGATGAGGCTGTTTGTGAGCTCTTCTCTTGACTGACAGCTCATGGTCATCACCCTCCTGCGATTGGTCACTTCTGCGCCCTTGCTCCTCATCATCCTCATCGCTGGATAAGTGTCGCATAGAGGGGTTGATGAAGGAAGGTGAGAGATCTTCTTTGCGCTGTCTGTACTCGGAAGAAGAATATCCTGGAGAGGTGCGACTGGTATAAGAGGAAGTAGCTCCCAGGGGTGCATCACCACAAAAATCCTGGTCGCTGTCATCATCATCATCATCCTGTCCTCCTCGGCTGCACTCTTCAGCATAGAACGGTGAACGGAAGGGTTGGTCAGTTGAGGAGAGTGAAAGTGGGCGGGCAGGATGCTCTGGCTCCATCTCACATTCCTCTTCAAATTCATCATCATGACGATAATGGGGAGGGGAGTCTCCAGGCACCATCCCCATCTGGGGCTTTGGGATCTCCCACTCGTAGGAGCCCCTGTAAGCTGCTGCTCCCTCCCTGGACTCTACCTTGGCTGGGCCTGAAGCTGCACCACTGGCTGCTGCTCCAGCAGGGAGGGTGGAGCTTGTGCTGACCTCCGTGGGTCCATTGGCTGTATCTGGCTTGCTTGCCTGGAGAGTTGAGGGCATATAGGAGCCAAGAACATCGGGGAGTACACCACCTGTCTTGTCAGTGGTAGTTGGAGCAACAGGCTTGTCAGAAAATGAGAGACTACCTGTCTGGCCACTAGAAGGAGATCTGCGAGTCATCTCGCGCATGTAAGCCTCCTCATCCTCTTCTTCACTGCTGTCAGTTTCCTCAAAGTAATGCTTTCCTTCTATGTCTGGGCGTGGCGAGGAAGTGATACCAAACAGAGCAGCGCTGGCTGACTCTTTGTCCTTGGAGAGCTCTGTTTGAGAGAATGGTCCTGCTAAGGCCCCAAACCCAACAGCTGTGTCCAGTTTGGACCCTTCAGACCATTCAGGCTTATAGAAACAGTCAGATTGAGGAACTTTGTCTGTGACTCCACTTAATGAGGTCATATGCTCCTTCTTGTCCTCAGCAAAGCCAGTGGATGAGAGGGAGGGGAAAGATTTGACCTCTTCAAACGGGCTAAGGGGTGAAAAGCGTGCTAAACTGAAGGTGGACTCAGCTGTGGTTGTTGCAGTGATTTGTTTATCAGACACTTCCAGATAGTCGTCTTTGGCACCAGCAGAGCTGGAGAAGGTAGAATCCATGACCAGCGAGTGTTCTTCTTTAAAGGAGGAGTACTCAAAGAGAGGCTCGGCAGAGGCAGGTGTCTCCAACTCCTCTCCAAACTGACGACTAGTGGAGAGTGAGCCTGAAGTGGAGGAGGAGTAGCTATAGGCCGAAGAGGAGGAGTACCCAGGGGCAGCTGTGGTCGTGTACTGAAAACTTGTGTCAAGTGACTTCTTACTCAGAAGGTCTGGTGTCTTTTGTTTCTCAAAATCAGGATCAGCTCTGTCATTCTGGTAATAACTGTCTGCTGTTGATTTTATAGTGAAATCCTCTTTTCCTTTGTCAGAGGTCTGACTTGATAAAAATGAGTCTTTCTCACCACTTCCATATGAGTATTCAAACCCTGAGGAGTAGCCAGAGAAACCTGTAGCCCCTAAATCCATTGGCTTTCCACTGAAGGGTGAGGAGTCAACCTTTGCTTGATCTTCAGCCTTTGTGAGTGAGCTGGAGCTGCTTTCTTTCATACTTGGCTTCCCTTGACTGTTGTAGCCATATCCAGCCATAGAAACCATAAATTCTGGTCTATTTGAACCGAACATTTCACTTAATGGACTTTTTACTTCCTTCTCAGACTTTTCTTTGGCACCTTTCTCCATATCAGAATCAATAGCACCTTCGTCCTCCTCCTCCTCCTCTTCTTCATCTTCCTCCTCATCTTCATCAACTACATCGTCATCATAGTCCTCCTCATCCCTAGCTGTTAGTTTTCGCATATCAACCTCCAAACACGTTCCTTTCTCGCTGAAGATTGTGGCAGCAGGTTTGTCTGTAGTCAAATCAAAAGCAGCCATTGAGGAGTATGTCTGGGGCTTTGTACTGTCAGTTGGGCCTTTAAAAGAATCTTTTTCTGATAAAGAAGTGGACAGCGCCTCAGGTCTATGAGCCACTGAAGGGAATTGGCTACCTGCGCTGTATTCAAGTGTCTCCTTTTCTTTGACCTCTTTTTCAAATGGGAGTGTGGCAGAAGTGCTCTTGGAGTCAAGCCATGACAAGGTGGAAGACTCTTTTCCATAAGAGCCTGTAATTCCCTCTTTCTCTGACATCTTTTCTGTGGCTGTTTCCAGGGAGGGGGTCTCATGTTTTTGCAAATCCACTCCACTCTTTGCAATGTCCTTCTCAGTCCTATCTAAGGACTCCTGACGATATGAATCAGAGTCCTCTGAGCTTGCTTTGCTGTCATAAATGTCACCATAAGAGAATGTTTTGCCATGCACATAGGGTGTGTCTTGTCTTATATACAAGGCCTTTTCTTTGCTCTCCTTCTCTGGGAAATTATAAAGACTGAAATGAACACTTTTCTCTGGTTCTTTAGAAGAGATATCAGTTTTCTCCGCACTGTCATTTTCAAAGTCTACTTTGCTTTGATCTGTTGATAAGGGCATAGTTCCTGCTCCACTTGTGAAATCCTCATCTTTTTCATCTTCATCTTCATCATCATCTTCATCTGAGTACATCACCTGAGGTTTTGGTTTCACCTCTGTGCTAAAAGACACCTGTGTCTTCTCCAATCCCTTGATTTCAGTTTCTATTGTTGCAGATTTTGCTTCAAAGGTGTAATCATCATCCAAGAAGCAACCCTCTTTTGCCTCCATAAGTTTAGCCTTAACAGTAGGCTGTAAATCCTTTTTGGCATAATAGTCTTCTTCTTCTTCTTCCTCTTCTTCTTCTTCATTGTCTTCATCAGATTCTTCAGATGCTTCAGATGTTTCAACTGCTGTCTTGTCACCTGGCAGACCAACAAAGGAGGTATTGTCTGAAATAGTAACTGATTTTTCTGTTTTCTGGATGTCAGCTCTAACATTAGTCACTTCCTCATCTTTGTCTTCTGTCTTAAATGGTTTCTCTTCTGTTGGAGAGTAGCCACTGCTTGTTGGCACAGACTGTGTGGGTGAGGCCAGTTTCATAGTGCTGTCATCCGGACTTACACATCGTTCCTCACTCTCTTGCCTGGAGTGGGACTCTAAACCAGGGGAAAAAGATGGAGGGGGTGAAACAGGTTTTATATCAGCACTGGACTTAACTCCCTCTGGGCTAAAGAGAGCCTGGCTTTCTTTGATAACCTGTGTGGGAGTGGGTGTGGGAGAGTGCTGTGTGACAGAAAAGGGAGGAGGAGAAAAAGTGGCAGAGGGAGATTTCTCCTTTTCCTGGAGCATTTTGGAGGCTGCATGTTCATAGCCTTCTTGGAGTTTACCTAGGGGGATGTCAACATTCGGGGTCTGATCCTCATCCTCGTCTTCCTCATCCTCGTCTTCTTCGTGGACTGATTTGGTCCTTGTATCACTCTCCATCTCGGGAATGTGGGGTTGGTACTCATCAGAAGAAGGAGACTTAAAGCACTTGTCATCCTCTAGAGAGGAGGTGGGTGAGATGGTTCCTGCTGAGTGGAGATAGTCCTTTCCATGTACAGCCTCTGCACGCGAGGGGATACTGTTGATGGTGTCAAGCAGCAGAGAGTTCCTCCCAACTTCCTCAGTCTGAGGCGCTGTAACTGAGGTTATTGAATGGTCCTCAGCTACAGATGTGGCAAAGGAGGACAGTTTGTCATATTCTGTGATGGACGTTGCTGAGGAGATGTGCTCTTCCTCTGCAAGAGGAGCAGCAATGATGGCAGGGTAAGGTGCAAGCTCAGGCTCGTGACCTCCCACAAATGCTTTGGGTTTGACATCTGCAACATCAGACACAGTGGAGCTTTTCATCTCTTTGATACCATGCATGGAGTCAAAGGTGCCAGGGACGTCAGGAACAGAGATCTCATAGGTTCCCACATCATAGCGCAGTTGTGGGATCCTATCCTCTGTTTCCTCATGGATTTCCTCATCAGAAATGGTCTGTTCAGTTTCGGAGTAACCTGGAATTGTCTCATCTTGGATGAAAGAGAACTGCTCTGAGGCAGAGGCTGCTCCAACTTGCCCAGATAGGGCCGCGGTCAATAAAAGTTTTTGCTCAGTTGGCTTGGTGTCCCACTCCTTTCCATTTTTTTCCTTTTTCATCTCCTCTGTTTTATATTTCAGTACCTCGTCATCTTCTGTTCCTTCAAGTTCAGCTTTTTCAATGACATCACCCTCCTCCTCTGAGCTGTCACTCTTCTTTGATCTGTCTTTTATGTCATCCTTTACAGGGTATTTGTCATATTTCTCCATTTTCTCTTCTTCATACTTCTTGTCAAAGCCATCACTTTTAGTGGTTGCAGCCTGTTCTAAAATGCCCTTGTCTTTGTTGTCTTCTTGCTGTTTGACAGGGGATTGCGGCGAAGCAGGTTTTATCTCAGTGGCTGAGAATGTAACTTTTTCATCGGGGGAAACCAAGGAAGAAAGTTTAGTATCTGTATACACTGAATGCCCAGATATCACATCGTTCTGGATAGGCTCAGTCATAAGTTTGGACAGCTCCTCTTGTTTTAGAGCCTCAAAGTCCTCAGTGAGGTCTTCAGGGGAGGATACGATGGACCTGTCAGCTAGAGCTGCTGCTGCAACCTCTTCAGAGATGTTCTTTGGAAGTGGCATTTTCTCATTAGCTTCCTCTTTGACTGCTTTATTTTTGTCTGTCTTGGGCTTAGCCTGAGTCTTGGCCTTGTGAAGTGTCTTTCTCACTTCTGGGGTAAGTGGCTTCAGGTCAGGTTTGGTGATTTTTCTCAGCTCGGGTTTACTTGAGTCTTTCTTTTTATCCTCTTTAGCTTTACGTTCTTTTTTCTCTTCTTTTCTTATATTTTCATCTTTCTTTATTTTCTCTTTCTTAATTTCTTTCTTCTCCTTGTCTTTCTTTTCATCCATCTTGGATGCTTTCTCTTGCTTGGAAGTTTTTTCCTTGGATATTTTCTTTTTCTCTGTCTTGTCTGCCACAGGGGCCACTTCACTGTTTTTCTGTTGTTTAGTGGCTTTTAGACTTTCACTTTTGAGTTTTTTCTCTTCTTTCTTTTCAACCTTATTTTCTTTAGTAATGTCACTTTTGGACTCTTCCTCCTGCCCACCGGCTTCTTTCTTAGTTGTTTTAGAGTGTGGTTTGGGTGAAGATTTGAGACTCTCTTTGCTGTCAGTTCTTGATCTTATTTTGGTCTGTTTGATGATGGGAGGTGGTGCACCAGAGGATATGTCTTTTTGGGTAGCCACTGGGTATCGCAGGTAGTCCAGGTGTTTCAGTTTCTCGAGGCCCTCAAAGATTTTGTTCTGGGGTGCATTTCCTGGGAACAGCACCCTGACAATCTTTTCTGTCGGACGGTGAGGAATCCAAACAATGAGAGCAGTAACTGATGTCAAATAGGGAACAGATATTTCTCCTTCTTTTCCGTTGGGCATCATAATCCCTGTCTTGGCTTTGCTGTTTCCAGCCCATTTCTGCATTAGAAACTGCATCTCTTTGCTTTCTTTCACAGGGTTTAAGACATACATGTCTAACTTTCCCACACCGAGTTTGTGAAACAGTGTGATAGGTTCAATGGTGTTGCTGACTACCCTGTGAAGAGGCTCTGGTGTGATACCAAGTTTGTTGAGGTACTGCAGTGTAAGAGATGCTTCTTCAATGCTTCGCTTCACTTTCAGTGTGGACTCCGGCATCCGTAGCTTTTCTGGTACATTGAAGAACACGATTCCAAGCTCAGGAGAGATCAAGTTCTTCATCCAGTCACCATTGCTGCTGGAGCCTGATCCTTGGTTACGCTCCTCCTCCTGCTCAGCAATCTTTCTCTGGAACAACCCATTGATGCCAGGAAGGTTGTCTGCCCCAATATGGGTGAGCAGAACAGAGTCAATCCTGTCCAGGTGGCGCACCAGCTTCCAAAAGCAGGACTTCCGCTCAGACCCTCCATCCACCAGGACGTTGAAGCCATTGACAGCAAACAAAGCAGAGTCTCCCCTGCCTCCAGGGAAGATGTAGCAGCAAGGTTTGGACAGCTTCAGAAAACCTCCAGAGGTTGGGGGCTCTAGAAGGTCAAAGGGTGATGGCACATCCACTGTCTCTGAGACATACTCGGTGAACTCCGTGACTCCGTCCATGTCTGGGAGATGGGGTTCAGGGTTCAAGCGGTATTCCAGAAGATTTTGGAGCAGGTCCTGCTCCTCGCTTTGGCCTAGGGAGCTCCAGCCCCCGTCTCCCTGACAGGAAACAGTAAGCCTAGGTGGCTGCTCTGAAGAGGCCTTGGACAGAACTTCAATTACCTGGGAATGCAGTAAAAGGGGAAAAAATGAAGTGGCAACTTAAAATAACTGTGCTTCAATCCATACACATGCACTGTAACAAAGTATTTGGAGACACAGTGCATTTGGCTCACTTGAGGGTTGGAGATGATGTCAGAGAAATGTTGCCAGGTGAGAGCTCCACCTTGTAGTAGGATGTCACCTCCCTGCTCAGAGCTCTGGCCACTCAGTATGAGCAACTTATTCCCAGCAAGGTCAGTGATCAGAGAGCGGATCTAGGTAGAGTAGAGAATAACAATTGCCAACATGAAGTACTTATAATAATAAATCTTCCATAACTTATCAACAACAAAACCCAAACGTGAAATGCTAAAGTACAGGAAAGATGAAAAATGTTTTTTGATTGCTCAAACACAAGCAATAAAGTTGGTTCATAGTATGCTTCTGCAAAACACAAAGCTCACATAGTGCCTACATCATCTCTCATTTATCATGCATGCACTGCATTGCAATATTTCTTATTAAGTTATTAAGTTTGAGAGCTGCTCAATTTGTCCCATAATTAATGTAATCTGGGCAACACTAAGCCATCAAGTGATAATAACATCTGTGACTAATGAATGACTGAAGACATTTTTAAAGGATTCAAGTCATCAGTAGATACTACAACACAATGAGTACAAGTTAAAAGGTAAAACATTCATTTTGAAGAGTTGCTCATACACCAAATAACAAAAATACAAAACAGTATAAAATTTCCCCTTGGAGTTGAACAGTGTCTGTCAGTTTCTGTCCTAATGCAATCAGGACAACTCTATACACAAAATAGACAAAAAGGCTAAATGTCCACTGCTTTCCATCAGAAAAGGGAACGATAAAAAAGTTGATTTTAGACACACATGTACAATCCCAGTTCAGTAATAAATAGCTGAAGTAGCTGAAGTTGCTGCAGCATTAAGAATAAAGGTTAAATGCAGAACAAATGCACAGAACAGTATGTCTGAACAAACAGAACAGGTTTCACGTTCAGTATAACTGATAAATTGTTTCAGTAATCTAGGTTTAACCATTAACTGCCTTTCCAGCAATACTGAACTAGACAAGAGTGTTCTCCAGTTAATCACTACTAGGAGAGACATGGACTGCAGCCCACTAGGGCTAAACAGTGGTAAAGCTAAACAACAGGCTCTGCTTTATTCTTCATAAGGTAAACCAGACTGAATGCTTTGGCCTTAAACTCCTTAGTGGGATTTTAATAAAATATGCAGAACATTTGCAAGTGTCCTGCAGGAGTCAGAGCATCTGGTCATCATCACCCTGTGGTTGTACTGTCTGAGTGCAACTCACCTCTGAAGCAGCAGTCTCCTCTGATGGGTTCACCAACACCACTGTCTCGAGGACATCACTCTGATACTGGAGAATTCGTTGGCCTTCAGGAAATGGACACAAAAAAAACAAAACAAAACCTTACAACTACACCAAGGCCACATTATGACAAGCAAGGGATGCAAAGCAAAAGATAGGGCAACCTTCCACTTTTCAGCCCACACTGCATCTTTAATGTTCCCACTGACAGACTGAAAAAAAATGCATCAGGTTTCAGACACGGAGGAATAGATGAGAGAAACAGATGAGCTAAATGCTAATGTGGGCATGCTAACATGCTCACAATGATGATACTATGTCGATTTTGAGCTGGCAATTTTTACGATGTTAACTATCTTAGTTCAACCTGTTAGCATGCTAATTGCTAATTGCTAAGCAATAAACACAAAGTGCAGCTGAGGCTGATGGGAATGTGATTCCTTCTGCAGGTATCTAGTCATCCTGTTAAGACAATCCATATATATTCATCTGAATGAGCATGGTGGACACACCAGTTGACCAACGTTAATCTACCATCCTTTGCCATTCGAATGGCTAAAAAGGGGAGAACTGGATGAGAAGAAGTTAAACAAATGGATAGTAACAGGCAGCACAAGATCACTCTTACCTTTTGATACATCCTCCCTGATAAACTGTCTGTAATCTAATCAAACAGAATATAGAGGCTGTGGCTAATTGATAAGTTAAATAGAAAGAACAATGTTTCTTAGTATGAAAATACTGTATGACCAGGGTCAGCCACTGAAAATTCATCACCATGCACATATGGCTGTACATAAGCATCCTCAACCCCGCCCAGCTTCTCACTTGCCATCTTATGTTTCCACCGACACTGACTAAAGTCCCCCGACAAGTTTAATCCTGTAAATATGCTCTTTTCAAATAATCACAACAATAGTGGAGAAAAAAAAAAATCCCTCAGCCTCAAGTTTCATTGGCTGTTGCTATGGAAACAGTTCTCTAGCTGTATTTGCTGCTAGCCGAGTTACACTGACCCAGTCTTGGCCGAGGGAGACGCATTGCAGCATTTCTGCAAGAGGGAGGGGGGGGGGGGGGGCTCATGCTGCATGACAGTATGCACGCAGCATCACACAGAACAAGAGGTAAAGGCGAGTGCCACAGCAGCAGCAGCAGCAGCATTATCAGCATGCAGCCGCTTCATCAGGGGAGTCTATATTTAGCTTAAAAGATGTTCTTGGCTCTTCCTCCCCCTCAGAAATGTGATGGAGCTGCCTTTCCTTTCCCTGGGAGAACAAAGAGGCAAGGGCAATGAGGGGTGAAGACTAAATTAAGTGCTTGGAGAGAAGATGACATGCCTTAATATCCAGGGGTTACATGTTAGATCAGAGAACCTCACATTCATAAACAGGTCACAGATACACAAGATACCGGCAATGGTCTCACTTCACAATATAACAGTTTTGTCTGCATCTGAGGGAACGTATCAGCGGACGAGTCAGAAGCATGAGCCAGTCTGTGCAAACTAACAGTCAACATTAAATCAGCAGGATGTTTAATGAGTAAACACACAGTGGCCCAGTTTGTTCATGCTGCTGTTTCACTGTCATTCTTCGCTGAAAAAAGGATAAGGTCTGAATTTGTTCAGCTGCTCATCAAACAAGTAGAGTGGAACTGAGGGTTGTGCTTCTCTTGAACCCAGGAGATTATCTGAATGTAAAAATAACAGTATCAGAGCAGAGGTGTTTACTGTATGCTGCATCAACACTGCATTTTGATTGAATTATCTAGTGCTGAGAGAAAAACAAGGCCTGTGTTGGTATTCAGGTTCTCCGTCCTTTTCAGTCTGTTAAAGAACATTAGGGGCCCATTAATGAATTGATATATGAATTCTACTGTATGTGGGGGAAAATAACCAGTAGAGGGTTCATTTCTGTCAACAACACATAACTGGTGAACTTTATGTCTTTACACCAATCACCAGCTGGCGGCTGATTGGCTGTCAGTCCTGCAAACCACAGGCAGGTGTGTTTGCTGACCGTCAGCTGAGAATGTAGCAGAAAATGTCCAAACTGTCGCTGTCTTTTACAACTATAACTGGCAGCAACAGTGAGTAGAGCAAAAATTACAGTAATTAAATATCTGTCAACAATTTAAACCCAAAGACGTTCGGTGGTGGTCCGTCTAAATGAACTATTTTTGATTTTTAAAACTTTGTGATCAGTTTGAACACAAGTTTTTCAAGGGTTTTGTACACTGTTGGACTGCCAGACTGCTCTGAAGGTAAATAGGTTTTAATTGCAAGATGTGCTTGGCTTAATTGATCAATACACACTATGTTAACCATTTTTACCTTAGGTTTTGTTGACAGCTAAATATGTATGTAATTCTTACAATTTAAAGCAATGGTTTACAACCAGTCGATCAGGACCCTTCAGTGGGTTTTTCTAATGTTTGACTAATTCATTTCTAATCTTTTTTTCCTGTGAAATTCTGGGTAGCTCTACCCTCTCAGGCCTCTAACAATGTCCTCAGTCAGATACTGTGAAGTTAGAAGGAAAGGTATTCCTTCATAAAACTGCTACAGCTCTCAGGTATACGCACCTGAACAAGTTTAGAGATATGACACCATATTAACTAAAATGAAAACTTATCTGTGGTTGTATTTGGCAGCTGACTGTGACCTTAAATTCAATGATGTGCATTATCCAAAAGCAGACATTCTGTTCTGGTTATTCTATCCATCAACTGCATCAAGTTTCCAGAAAATGTGCTATATCATGATATCAGATATACTGATGCCCAATATACGATTAAATTTACCAGCAGAGAGCATTTTATCCATCTCCCACCTCTAGCACAAAACAAGAGGTCACAGATGGAGATTTCTTCATTTTAAAGACTTGAAATCCAAAAATGTTGGGACCAATTTAAGGAATGTTTCAGTCATTATGAGGTTTTATATGTTACATTTGATTTTTTTGATTTTGTAGAATTGTGAGCAGTACAAGGGCTGTTAAAGTCTGTTAAAGAGAATTATTCACATTTTTTACTCTTCTGGGTAAATGTCAGTTTTCTGTTCTTTTGGTCGGGAAAACTATTGGTAAAAGTAATGTTTGGTGTTGAACTGAAGGCACCAGCTTTTTTTCCAACATTGTCTCTCTCTGACATCTTAATTTCAGGGAGAGCTGACTGACCACACAGACATCATCTACTGTTTTATGATCTTAAGCCCTGACACCAGAGGAATATCTGAAACACGAGGCGTACAATGCTGGAAAGATTGATACGGTTCATACAGGTATGAACGATTCCTCCTCACCATTAAACTCACTGCTCACCTGTGGCTTTGTGCTGCACTTCCCAAGCGTAGACCCTGTACTTTTATGACAGTTCTCTCTGGTTTTGATAAAAAACTGCACACAACACAACACAACACAACACGTGCTGTTACCTGAAACGAGCTGTGCAAACAACCAGGCTTGGTTACCTGCACAGAGTAAGGACAAGATGAAAAGTCTGAAAGTTTTAGACAGCAGTACCTTAGTTTACTGTATGTGTTTTCTCTTTAAAACCTATTTTTAGAATATGCTAAACGTGTCGGTCTGTTTGACGATTTATTAACACAAAAGAACTGTAATACACCACCTACAGTACAAACTACACCTGCAGCAGACTTTTTGATTAAAGCTGCAACTGACTATTAGTCTTTTTATTGCTAAAAAAAAAAAATTATTTTCTCAACTAAATGATTAATAATATAGATACACAAGGTCAGAAAATTGCCCAACACTGTCAAGTCTTCAGATTGCCTGTTGAGTCGAACCATCAAAACCCAAATTTATTTATGTTACAATGATGTAACACAGTAAAACCTCACAAATGAGAAGCTGGAACTGCGTGATGTTTGGATTTTTTACATCACTAGTTGATACCACTGACAATATACTTTGCTAGTTTTTGACAGCATTTGAGTTCAGGTGGTCATAGGTGAAGAAATGTTTGTGTGTAAATAAAAAGAGAAGCATTTTCTTCGGCTGTGTGACAAAACACAAATTTGGCATTTCTGTACTGTCTGTTACTTATTGGTCGTCATCGGCTGATATCAGGTGACTACCTCTCTCTAAAATGATTTACTAATCATTTTGTGTGCCACTAGATTATTAGACGGCAATGAAAGTGCAGCATTAAGGAGTTAACATTAAAAACATAATCTGTACTTCTACTCCATCCCACACACTCACATCCCAACTGTCCAGACCTTGTAAATTCTACATTAGCTGTAATTAAAATGTTCACAATGAGAAGATGAGATGATTCAGACAGGAAATGTTTCATTAAACCAGAGCGCATTGGGACTTTATATGATTAAAAAATATTTTTTCCTTTTCATAACTGTTGGAGCAAAATTTTAAGTACTGCAAACATTAAAGTTAGTTTTCTTCATTGATTATTTTCATGTTTGGTTTCTTGTGCTCTTTTTTTATTTGTTGATACTTTTTCCCTTTGTCTGTTTTCAATGTGACTCCTCAGGTTGAACATCTTTCTCCCAGTTCATTCTAAGATATACAATATTTTATGAACTACAAAAATGTCTAACATAAAAATCTCACCAGTAGTGCTGAAGCTGGAACTTTCAATCACATAACACAATTTCAGCAAATGGCATTTGTCCAGTTTTCATGAAATTTCTATTTTTCTTCATGAGAAAAATTGGTCATAGAATCAAAAGACGGAGCCTTTAATCTCAACTATGGACAAGAAGTCCTCCATCTACTGAGGAAGATCATGTGATGTGATCAAAAGCTCCAGAACAGCTCCTATTTGCAAGGTCAAGAATGAGTTGTAAGTATCATATATTATTAAACACACACACACACACACACACACACACACACACACACACACACACACACACACACAAATAATTCAGTGTATTTTGTTCTGTTTCACTGAGCTTTACAAAATATGATGGTGCAGAAGAAGAAGCCTCCATCTGCCCTTGAAAAAATCTCAGTGAGATGCCTGAGAGTGAGTGGGTGTTCACAGCATTAAGGAATAAATCGAAAGCAGAGCGAGCCTACACACTCGTGTTCCTGGTGTATGATGGGAAACGGTTCGCAGCAGCCGCCGCTGTCCGAGCCGCCCACTCACTGCCGAGCAGAGGCCGCAGCTTCACGTGCTGAAACGCCAGCGGAGGCCAAGAGAGATGTCAGCTGTGTGTTTGGGTTCATTTGTGAAAGTAGACCATGTCCCATATGTGTCACTCTGTGTGACTCCACATGGCATGATCCTCCCACTGCCTAACCACAGTGGTTAAAAATAAAACTAAAGGACGATGTTGCCTGTGGTGGTTCAGTATTTCCACCATGATTAAAAATGCACAGAAGTGAACAGGAAGAAGCAGCACAGGACAAAAACAGCCACATATGAAAAACAATAACACTTTAAGTTATAATATGTAACTTTTCCACATTAAAATCTAAAAACAACTCAACCTATGTTATATATTTTGTTGAGTTGTGTTCTTAAATTAAACCAAATGTTTCCATCAATTCTCAAACCAGAGAAATCTGTGATTTTAATCATAACGAACAAATCGTTTCATTCGGTCGTCCGTCAGTGACGTCAGATCCTGCTGTTGTTTGTCTGACAGAAGCTCAAAATGGACTTTTGTCCAGTTTTAAGCCACTTTGTACACTTGGTGTTTTCTACTATATTTTTTAACAAGGTGAAGGATTTTAGTCATCAGACGTCTGGATCTTAAATTATCAGAGAAAAAAGCTGAGTAAATGTGAGAGAGCTCAGCTTCCAGTTGCTCTGAGACGTCCTGTGTCCGCTGAAGAGTGTCAGTAAATCACTGATTTTTTTTTTTTTTTTTTTTTTTTGGCCTTTTCATGCCTTTACTGGATAGGGCAGTTGAGAGAGACAGGAAATGGGGAGGCAGAGAGACACACAGGATAGAGCCACCCAGCGCGGGATTCAAACTGGGCCGCCTGCAGTGAGGACTATAGCCTCAACACATGGGGCGGGTGCTCTACCCACTGAGCTAAACACCGCCCCAAATCACTGCTTTTTAATGTGAAACTGCTTTATTCAGTGTTTCTACCAGTTTTAATCCCCTGGTCTGTTTGTTTTGGAGAGGAGACCTCTGTGGTAATTCAGCTCCTGGTGAAAACCTCCTGATTGACTGACACTGAAGGAATTCAAACCAGGACAGACTTACAGCAATGGTTATGAAGACAACAACTCAGATGATGCTAACGTTTTTTCATGACATCTTTTGTTCTTGTTTTGATTGAGAGAGCTCCAGCTGGAGAAGTTACACACTGCGCAGTTATAATAACGGACAGATGCTGTAAAATAGTCAGATGAATGACACATCTTGCTGTCTCCAGCTGACATTTTTCTGGGTAACTAGCAGACTGATTTCAAAAGCCAAAAAGTTAGCAGCAGGAAATTGAACCGAACTATCAAAGACATTTATGGCCACTAGAACCAAGTAATTAGCTGCTGTTAATTTTGTCCAGCAGTTTCGCTCCTCGTTCAGTTTCCCGCCGGCAGATTCTCTTGTTTATGACCTGTAACCTGATTCATTTTGACTGGCAGCCTGATGAATGACACAGTTCCTTTATGACTAGAGCTGTTAGTCGTTCTTGTTATGACTGGTCAGAGTTATTGACAGGGTTATTAGTCACAGCAGGGGACAGCTGAATGTGAACATAATGAGAGGAGCTGTTTGAGCATGAAGTAATTATTAGCACATGAAGTGTGGTAATGATGAACACTCACATATTATCCTCAGATACTTTAACAACAGGTACATCAGTAAATCACTCGTCTGTCCTGATTAATTGATTCTCTCCTCATCCATCAGAACAAACACAACACATAACTGAGCGCAGCGCACAGAGGTAATACTGCAACCGCAGGAAAATTCAACTTTAAAGTGAATCTCGACTCCAAGCAGAGAGTTGTAAAAAAGCACTCCAGTGTACGTTTCCTTGGAGGGATGTAACTATGGCACACAGGTGATTTGTACCTGCTGCTTTCACTGAAACACTGATGCAGCTTTCAGGTCAGCCTCGAGGGAAATAATCAAAGGGCTGAATTAGAGCCTGTGGTGCAGCAGTAAGTGTTCATGGTATTAAAAGCTTCCTGACTGTGTGGCTGCTGGATCGCATGAAGCTCCCATTTTATAGAGCTACAAACTTCTGTTAATTTACAGTAGAATTTGTGTTGTTGTAACTTTATAAGTTTAATAAAAAGTTAAAGGTCCCGTATCTTACACGTCTCCTGTGTTTTATTTTAAGTGTTGATCTCCATCAGAAGATATATCTGTGGTTTTAAGAACCAAAAACCATCTCAGTGTAGTTTTACATCTCCTCTCTCAGGCTTCTCTCTGGAGTTCTAGTAACAACAGGTCAGTCAGCCAATCAGAAGAGAGGATCTGAGCCTCTCTTCTGATTGGCTGACTGTTTTCTGAGTGATTCAATAAGAATATAGCAGATTTCACGTAAACACTCAGAGAAACCAAATCCTGCAAGGCTGGATGATGGGTCCAGGTGGGCGGGGCTTGGGTCATGGCTGAGCGCAGTGCCTGCTTTGTTGTGACATCACAAAGTTCCAGAAGTCCTGAGGCTTTGATACTTTCACAGTATTAATATAGAACCTAGACCTGCTTTATAATCACAAACACTTATATTCATAGTCTCAGACTTTTGGACCCAACTGTATTTCTGTATTAATATGAATTTGAATTAATCCCAAACTGTTGTACTCATCACAGAAAATCATCATCATAACTGAACGTGGTCCTGATTGGCTTTCCCGAAACCATTTACAGATTTAAGTTCATGTGGCATTTGTACTGGAAAACCACAAAGTGGTAAGATGTGTCTCATCTTATCCAGTACTGATCATTTTTAGAGAAGTGGGCAGATTTTAACAAGCAGCCAGAACTTTTATACAGACAACATTAATCGACTGTCTGTTGGAGCATTTCCAGGAATGAGCAGGAATGAAACATGAAACTGGCTGAATCATCAGCACAAACCATCAAACTGCTTTGAAAAAATGTAAGTTAATAAGAAAACAAATAAGTGATTGTGTTCACAGCAGCTAAGGGAATTTCATACAGAAAAATAATAGTCACCCACGTGAGTTTAGTTTTCTGTGTCCAGTCGAGTTGAAATCTGGTTAAGTTTATGCATGTGAGAACACTTCGTCACAGTTATGGTAAGATTTGTATGAAATCACATCCTGTTTTTAGTCTGTTATGGTCTGCATTTGCACTGTCACCTGACTGTGACATCACCTTCTGTGAAATATTCTGATTTATCTGACCTATCCCATCATGCACCTCTTTGCTTTAGAAAGATGTTTTCAGTATCTAACTTCATGTTAAATGATTCTGTCTTTATTTCTGTTGCAGTGCAGTGCATCTCTGCCCCGATGACACAGCTCTAATACGACCAATGACGACTACATTTGCCATGTTTTTATGCAGATTTTCAACAGCAGAACTTTATGGTAGGAAAAGTATCATTAGTTTTGTAATATTTGTATGAATAAAACTTGCCCACAAATGGGGGGGCAGTGGTAAGAAACATCCCATCACTGAGCTTAATGTTTTATTGTGAGCAATGTACAACTTATTGGATCAGTTCTGCAATTTGAATTAATTAATTTACTTTTGGATTCTGGATCGATTTTGGATCAATTAAGAATCTGTGTTGTGGTGGTTGTGGTGCTTTGCTTTTACTGAGTACAATGACGAGATGTTTCAAATGTGGCCAATAATGTTCAGGGTTGTTTTGTGCCGTCAGAGAAACTGACAGAAAAGATTTAAAATAATTTATCATAATTGGAAGGCTGAACATAATTGATGAGTGATGGTCTTAATAAAACCTCTATAGCTAAATTAACTGGACAACAACTTGCTAGCGTTGTCATTAGAAGTAATGTTCCATATCGATCTTTCCCACTGCTTTACCCAATTAACTTTTATTTGATGCCTCTTTTTTGCATGACATCACATCTGAGTTGTTCTCACTCTGGATTTCATGACCATTAGTGTAGATCAACCTGAACACAAACACACTTAATGAAATGGGCAAATGCCTTAGTTTGTCTGAAGATGATAAGTCACTGTGAGCTGGTAACATGAAAAGCTCAGATACAGATCAGAGTGTAATTACAGCTCACAGCATGAGCGAGCACAAACCGAGCTGCTCTCTGTTAGAGACACTTTCACTGCACATAATGATCTTATAACAGCAAACATCCAGACCAACGTCCACCAAATGTCGTTCGTATCTCATCCTCATGTCACACCTTTATGTTATGAGTATATTTCACTTCTTCTACTTGTCCAACGGTGGGAAAAAAATCCCACCTCAGGTAACCAACAAACAAAGCTCGTTAGCAGCAACAGAAACCAATTTGCACCAACAGATAATCTTCTCATTGCAGATACAGTAAACACTCTGTGGTGTTGAGCAGCAGAATCCAGTTTAAAATATTCCTCCATGTTACATCAACAGCTCAGTAGAGCGCGCCATGTGTCGTACATACTGGATATAGTTTCATTCTTAAAAAAGGGTAAGACAGCTGGACACTAGTTTTTAGCAAACATTACTCACACAGAAGGACATTGTGCATTTGTTGGGGACTATTTTCAGCAGTGGATTAATACACGTTTGGTGTTCCAGTGAGTATTTGAGGCAGCAGGACAGTGCACGTGGAACTGAGTCAAAATAAACTACAGTGTGTTTTCATGGTGATTAAGGGACGTGTGGCTCACTGATGCATTTTTAATCATTTTTGGAAACAGTGCAGCTCTGTGGTCCAGAGGGGTTTGAATAAATCAGATCAATTCATTGTCGGTGTTTTTGTTGGAGATTTGTTTACAATAAACACAATATAGAACATCACCAGCCTTTTCCTTTAAGCTCGCAGAGTGAATCTAAATAGATGCTGACTTGTCAAAAAAGGAGTTCTGTGCTCTCAGCTGTAAATTGGTAGCAACTGCAGATTATCTTCATTTATGATAAATCAATTTGATTGATCAACTTCAGATTGTTTTCAATTATCCTGCATTTTTTTCTTAAACAATCAAAATGTTTGCCGTCCCCTGATGATTAATTGTTTCAGAATTACTCTGTTGTCTCCACTTTTCCTCAACTTCCATTATCTACTAGTTCATGATTTCTTTTACTTCCCAGAATGCCTTTCTTCAACCCCTAGAGGACTTGTGCTGTTGGTTTTGTGGATGTGTTAAGAGAGCTGGATACAACGAAGACGCCACTCAGCCCTGGTGCTAATATGTCTCAGTGGTTATTCGTGGTATTGCAACGAAAACGTCTCTCCATGGAGCTCCGATATAAAAGGGACGGCTGTGAAACTGTTGACAGGACACTGTGTGTGACTGCAAACAAGGTCAGGTATTTCTCCTTCTATTATGGATTTTTAACTTATGAAGATTTTATATTAGTAAGATTTTCACAAAGCCTGGAAAAGTTGCACGAGCAAAACACTAATGCACATGAGCAGTGGGCTGCAAAATATGGAAGCAAATCCATGTGTGCCAGGTGAAAGACTTTGATTCCAGTGAGTGGGCGCCATCTTTGAGTCTTGGATGTAGAAATTAGACACTGTGAGCCTGTTTTCATGGATTTCTCTGTGTACGATTGTTGGTTGTTGAGGCAAAATTACAGCTGTAGAAAAATGCATTTGCTTATTGATTTGTTTTTAAACGGTGCTGAGTTGAGTCTCGTCCTTTAAGAATGATCAGGTCTGATTTCAAGTATGAGAATGTGACTCCAGTCGGTCTGGGGCCACACCTCTGTTGCTGGGCATCCACTCGATGCACACTCCACTCTGCCTGATCCTGCTGAGCTCAGCACTCTGCCTCATCCACCCTGAGGCATTATGGGAGTTCACAGATCACACTTCAAGGTGGTGTGTGTGTGTGTGTGTGAGTGTGTGTGTGTGTGTGTTTGGGATGGGGGAGGGTGCTAATTAGTGGGAAAAGACTTCATGGACGGGTTTGTCTACAGGAGAATCTAATAACAAAGAATAAAATGATCTCAGTCAGTCAGTTATAGATGTTATGAACGGCCCCTCACACACAGAGAAAACATGACCACAGGAGGGAGGACGGAAGCCCTGAGCTGCTCTGCTCCGTCCTCCTGCACGTTGAAATTCTTCAGCCTGCGTGAAAGATGAAACCTGCTCAAGGACGTTTCAAAGGCAGCTTCCGCCTCGGACAGTAAAAATAAACCACCAGTCACTTCACTGGATGATCTCATTCTAATGCAAGTAAACCTGCAACTAACAATTATTTTCATTATTCCCAGCGGCTGATTAATCATTTAGTTAATCAGACAACGTGCGTCACACTCGAGACATCTTCAAAAAGCTTGTTTTGTCCATTGATGAATCGTTAACTCAAATGACAGAAAATTACATGTTTTTGTAGCCGATTTATTGTACAAGTCGTTTGTCATTTTAAACAATCTTGTTAATTGACTAGTTGATTAATTGATGAATTGTTTCACCTCTACTGAAGGTGTCACCTTGGGCTTCTGGAATATTGTGACGGACATTTGTCACTGTTTTCTGACAGTTTATGGACCAGATGATCAATCTGGAAAATAATGAATCGACAGCCCTACACCCCAAACCCAAAGGTTTAACGTTTCAATCATATAAAACAAGGATAAGCATAGTTAAGAATAAAATTTGAAATACTAAACTTATACTTTTTTTGTCTTATAATCATATATGATAATAGTTCCCAACCTGTGGGCCAGGTTTTTTCACTGTGACAAGCCAATGAACTTTTATGTTACTGTGGGATCACATCAAATACTAGTTTGCTGTCTCAGTCTGATTAAAAGATCACATCCATGGCAAAAACTGAAGAATCAAACCGGCTGGTTAGCAACAGGAAGATCTCTCCTGTGATCTCTCCCCTGTCAAACAAAAAAGAAAAATTGAGCTTCGCCGGCTTTCAGTTCAGTCCTGACTGTTCATCATTTTCAATAAAATAGAAAAGGCTCTGAGAAGGCATCATCTGGCCTCCATATTGTTATGGGCTTGGATGTGATCCGCCAACACTTTTGAGATTTTGAAGTGGGGGATGAGTTGGAAAAGGTTGGGAACCACTGGATTAACAGAAGAGTTGCAGATTAATTTTCTGTTAATTAACTAGTTGATTAATTGACAAACTGTTGCGGCACTAAACATCACTGTTGCTGTTACATTACATCTCCAGTGTGTACATAAAACCTAACTCACAGAATACTGTCCCTCGCCCACATGTGTCTGGATTAAAACAGCTGTCAGTTTGTCTGTGGCTATTTTTAGACATCTCGGTGTGGTCGGTTGCATAAGTTTGGGGTTATTCGGAAAGTGAGGTCTAATCCACGTCGCTGCACAGCTTTCACATGAACAAATGAGCTGCTGCAGCCTGAGCGGCCCAGAGGCTCAGCCTCACAGTCGGTGAGTCTCAGCTGTTGCCTTCAGGTCAGAAGATGTGCTGTATTTTTTATTTTTTCCCCACCTTTAAAATCAGGTCACCCAAATTTACTCAGCTGAATTGAGAGCATCTAATGCTCAGACAAATGAACATAAACTGTGGGTTAAAGAGGGGAAGAGAGAGGATGAAGGCCTACGCTGCTCTCACTGTAAACAGCATCATCATCATCCTGTAGGATAATGAATTAAGAAAAGGGCTGCGGCTACACTGAGAACACTGAGGTCATATGTTAGTCTTGTTTTGGGGAATTTAAGGCGTTTTAACAACCTGATGAGGAGTTTATCTCCTACAAATGCACATAAATTACACACATCATATTTTTAAGGCTGATTCTGATATGTTTTAAAGTCTCTATTTGACAGTTTTAAGGCCAAACAAAAAAAGAAAAAACAATAAAATACATTTGTAGATTTTTATGTCTCCTTATGCCTCAATGACCAGGGAGGAAATATAAGTTTTAACATTTTTATGAAAAAAAAAAGTACATTTTAGAGTCTTTTCAGTGGACACAGTCATTTGAGGCTGTGCTGTCAGGAATTAGGACTCATGACCTCTGTGTTTGTAAAATCCTGGCAGTCGCTGTTACATCAGAAAATCCATCATGGGGCTGAAATGCACCATATCCATGCATAAATGCTGCTGTTTGAACAGTGGATTATATAGAATGGGCTCCTCGGACAGCTTGATAATGGATCATCATGAGACATAACGTTACTCACATTATCTGTGGTCCAAAGCCTCTGAAAACACCGAGCCTGAAACGCGGATCCTCTCTGTCAGTTACTGTCGGAATAGATTCCTGTCTTCCTGCGGTCAGATTCCTCCGTGGCGCTCCAGAGAAACGATGCAGTGTTATGGAGCCCGGTCAGACCACCAGCCCCGATTTTACGCGTCTGTGACACAAACCCTCCGGAGCCGACGGGGCTCTCTGCCGCCTGCTCTACAGGATGCGACCGAGAACAAACAGCGGAGTGTCTTACCGTCCTGCAGCGGTGAGGATGGAGCGGAGGGAGGGGCGGGGATGCTGCTGCTGCCGCTGGGCTGCGGATGAGGATGAGGATGAGGATGATGGCAGGATCGGCCTGGTACAGCTCAACACCTACACTGAGCTATCTGGTGGCTCATGCTGCGTTCAGGAACTCGTCGTACACTCGTGTTGCAAAGTGATTCGGCAGCATTCACGTAAATCGGGAAAACGCAATACATAACAATGATCTTTAATCCAGGGCTGTGGCCAGGACTTTAGGTCATGAGTCCCTCAACGCACCACTCAGAACCCCAGAAACGTAAAATATCCCCAAATTTGTTTTTGATATTTTAGGCTGTTTGTGAAGTGTTCAGGCTTTATTTCTCAGTCTCCTGAAGTCTCCTGCAGGCTGCCAGAAATAAACTCACAGGTTGATGCCTTATTTAGCCTATTTACTATTTTGTTTTCCAAAAATTGATACACATTTTTTTTACTTTATATATATATATATATATATATATATATATTTTTTTTTTAATTATTATTTTTATCTTCAAAAACTGAGATAGTTGGATAAAAGTTATATTTTGGTTTATAAAGGATCAAACATAAAGCTCTTGTGGTAACGAGACAGCAGAGATGAAGCAACAATATCATCCCACTGGAGAGTCGTTATAATATTCTTTAACCTCTGGTTTGGTCTCCACCAACTCCTGAGAAAAATATCTGGCCTTTTAGCAGCTGGATGCTCCATTTCTTCATAAGATCAGGGGCGTATTAGAGTTTTTCTTAAAACAGCCGCCTGCTGCTGCTAGAAGCAGGATTTGTCTGAATCTAAATGTAAATGGGCTGTAAAGCCAAAACTTTGAGTAAAAGAGGCTAAAAAGAGTCCGTAGAGTTACATGAAGTTGGTGAAGAAGTTCGATGCTGATGTGAAAAATGTGCGCGGTGACATTATGTGAGAAAACATGAAGTTTGACAGCAGTAAAAACAGAGAGGCCAGATGTTCACAGTGAGTGATCTCCAAACTGAAGAAAGTTTAAAGCTGAAGATTTTTCAGATAATAAAATGGAAAAACAAACCGTCACTGTCTGCTGTTTGGAGAATGCTCAATACAGTAAAATCATTTGCAGTAAATGTGATAAAACATGTAAAACACTTTAGCTTTAAAACATTTGTTTCTTTCTTCTGTCAGATTTTCTCTTTCAGAAACATGAAATGCTCTACAATGTTAACCTCTTTACAGTCTGTAGCTCAATCCCAAATACCAAGTTTACTGGGTAGATGGATGATGTATGTAAGTAGTTTAGTTTATCTAGACTCATAACGTTGGATATTATTGCTTGGAAGGAAGCAAATGGATTATCTGCTCTGGGGAGGGACTTCTCAAACAGCTGTGACTCAAACAGCAGCTGCTGGGTGGGACAGAGACAAACTAAAATAGACGCTAAGCTCTGTTAGCTTGACCCACTATAAACCATGAATCATAACATTTGACTAATAGAGAGAGAGAGAGAGAGAGAGAGATGCCAACTCATAGAGATGGATGTCACTGTTTCATTTACCCTTAAAATGTCTAGGCAGACAATGTCTATCTCTTTGTCCCTTAAACACAATTTCAGCTTTTTGGGTCACACAGAAAATGATTTTCTTTGATACAGAAATATCTCACAAAGGTGGGAAGAAAAACTTGTGACAGCTCAAGATGACGAGACTGTCATTTATCAACTTTAAGACTGCAGTGAGCGAAAGAAAGCTTCAACCTCCGGGTCCCCTTCAGATTACACAAAAGACAAAGTGGGACAGTTTTCATCAGAGAAAATACTTATAATTAAAAGTCTTTCAGCTTTAAGCAGCCAAATATATATAGATATAGTATAACACTACTTAGATAACACCTTTTCATTTTAGGAAGTGTGAAAAGTAAGAGCAAGATCTTCATATGTTTGTGTAGGTTTACTCTTTAATTAAACATCCCCTCCAATGAAGATCAAGATTCTCACCTTGTTAATGTCCATATGATGATTTTTATATAATACAACATTTCATGAGTGAAATAATCAGTCAACACCATGACTGAGTGTTTCCACCGTGAACTGCAGTGAACCAGTGAATGAAAAACAGATTCAGACGTCATAGAACCTGAGGAACCAATCCTGTCAACTTGTGGGGACGGGGGGCGGGGCTATAAAAACATGAAACTTTGTAAGTACAGAGAGCCAGAGTTAGCATTAGCACAACCACTAACACTGTGTCAGCCACTGCCAGTTACAAGCTAACAAACAACATAAACAAATAAAAGATGCTAACTTTGCTAACGGTTCTGATCCGTCTGCTAGCCTCTGATTCTGGTCTCAACAGACTCCTCCTCTGAGTCTGGGTCTGACTGAGTCTCTCTGATGTTGATGCTCTCCGCTCTTTCACCTGGAGACCTGCAGCGAGCAGGTGGTGGGCGGGGCCTGAAAATTTCTCATTTTCCTTTTTTGTCACTTTTTATGTGGGATAACCAGGTTGAACCAAATATTAATCATAGCAGAGTATTTTTCTTACTTTAAAACATCCTGGTTGCTCTTCTGGTCATGGTTGTTTTGTTATTGTAAATGCAAAAAGCCTGTTAGTGAAACCAAAGTGCATCATATCCTCTCTGTTGTAGCAGCACTAATGCAGCATCATCTCAGATGACCGGCAGTCACCTCTAAATGTCAGACAGCTGTTAGCTGCGCAGCTCGGTGCTCGGCCTGCCGCGCCCTTCTCTCCAGACGCGCTGCTTTTCTCTCCCCTGAATGTCTCCCCAGAACCCCCCCCCCACCGCCTTACATCACTCTCAATTCTCTCACTCATGGAAGGAAACACACACACGCTCACACACAGACACACACACACAGACACACACAGACTAATTTGTTTCTGAGAGGGTTGTTAAGAATTACCACCATGACTGGCTGAGACTCTATTCTCTGTGCCCTGTGCAGCATCAGTAGCTGTATTCTTACTGAGCCTGAGCTGTAAATACTCTCTGACCATGTGTGGTATTATAAGAATGTTACATTTCTCCAATACATTGGTTTATAATACAATCCCTGCAGAACTAACAGCCAAATATTCCCATCAGCTTCAAATGTTAATGCTAACATGCAAAACCGAGATGAAGAACATTATTCCTTCTAAAGACCAGCATGTTAGCGTTGCCATTTTGAGCATTAATGTATCAGCAGGAGTGTTTACATGTACAGTAGCTCACAGTGCTGCCTCACAGAGAGTGTTGCTGTGGACTCTAAGCTTTGTTTGACCTTAGAAGGCATCCTGTGGAGTTTACTGCTAAGTTATGTTTACATTCAGAATGTGTCTCCTCCAGGCCTTACAGTGAATTCATTTCCTTCCTGGATTATTTTGAATATTTTAAGCTATGCATTGTTTATCTACATCTTTTTCCTAGATTGCAGTCTTTTTCTTACTTTATTGGTGCTTTGCTACATTTCTTTGCATGTCACTGCCACCAACTGTCCATCACCTTAAAAGTGTTTCCTGCAAATTTAATCACATCAGATCTGATTTGCTTAGTCGCCAGATGACATGTTGAAGGAGAATGGTAAAAGTGCAGCTACTCTCACCATTTTTGTTAAAGGTCCCATATTATATAAAGGTAGATGTCCATGTGTTTGTGATCATAAAGCAGGTCTAGGTTCTATATTAATACTGTGAAAGTATCAAAGCCTCAGTCCACAGAGAAATGCACACAGCCTGTATTCAGAAACTGAGCCTTAAAACCAGCCGTCAGGACTTCTGGAACTTTGTGATGTCACAACAAAGCAGTCATCACCTGCAGCTATGCCCCAAGCCCCGCCCACTATCCAGATTTGCAGGAATTAGCTTCTCTGAGTGTTTTCCTGAAATCTGCTATATTTTTATTGGATCTCTCAGAAAACAGTCAGTCAATCAGAAGAGAGGATCAGAGCCTCTAGAAATTAAAGTTGGTTTTACCCCAAATAAGATGACAAATATATATTTGCACTAATGATTACTTATCCTGTCCCCATCATCATCTGTACACACTGTAAATGGAGGTGGACAAAATAGAAAGAAATGCTTCAGTGCGATACATTTTTCATCCACCTCTAATCACAACTTCAAAAAATCCTCCCTGACCACATTTCTTCAATATAAGTGAGTTTCTAAAAGACTGATTTTATGGCCAGGGACTATATAGATGTACCTAATGGAGTGGTAATTCAGTGTATTCGTCCTCCGCCCCAAGGTCATAACAAACATCCCTACAGACTCTTCCTTCACAGTGCAGTTCACGTTACAGTAATTTGACTGTCTTTTATTGCATTCGTGTGTTATCTCTCACACACACACACACACATACCCACACATACGTCTGTGGGTGTGTGTGTATGTGTTGTCAGGTCCAGATGAAAGACGCAGAGGCAGGGACCCTCCCTCTTGATGTACAGCCCTGCCTACAGAGATGCTGAGGGACCGATCAATAACGGCTGCTGAATTATTAATCAGCACACGTCCTCCTAAACCATACCCCGGACAAACGCCGTTCACCACGCCTGGACATTTTTAGGGTGTGCGATTACATTTTTAACGACACAGACTGCACATCATCCCCGTAGATTATGTTCTGGACTTTCATGTTAATTAATTTCCTGCTCACTGGTGTGACCTGTAGGTATTGTTTTTCAGAGCAGGCCGCTGTGATTCACTGTATATTTGAGCCCCTCTCGGACAGAGATCAATAAGGAAGCAGATCAGTGTCAGCCGTGCACGTGCAGTGCAGGACAGAAACTCACAACAGGCACTTCTGTGGGGTCAGCATTGTAACCAAAATCCCCCAGGGAGGGGAAACACTGTAAAGAACATAGAGGAGAGGACAAAAAAATGACATTACATGACGTGTAAGTGCAGTGAATAATGTTGTAATGTAACTGTCACACACAGGAAGTACATGCGCTGACACAGCAGTGTTACATTACTGCCCACTCAGGATCCATCCACCTCCATTACTCCGTGAATATCATTTGCTCTGCCCTGTTTTGCTTCTGTCTCCCTGGCAGCATATCTGTTGTGTGTACGTGAGGGGAATGAAGCAGCAGATATTATTACACCTGTGTCCACTGCATGTGTGTGTGTGTGTGTGTGTGTGTGAGAGAGAGAGAGAGAGAAGGGTCTTTAATAATGCTGCTCAGCTCTCCTGACAGCCTCTTCTGTGGAGCAGCCATCACTCATCTCTGCCTGTGCCTGTCAGGTTCAGCCTGCTGTTGTGTCCGTCACACTGTGTGAACACCCACTCAGCCTCAGGGTGTGGGTTTGTAGTGTGTCACACATGTTGTGAACACTCTGCTGTACCGGGGACATGAATCCTTCTCTAAATTTCATGTGTAGATCAGAGTTTAATGTAAAATGTGGATTTGATTGGAGATGTGCAACATATCTCACCAACTATCAGACGCATTGTTGTGCAGTTTTGTGGATGTTCATGGTCCCTGGAGGATGAATCCTATTGGCTCGTGATCTCTTGACTGTTCATATAGCAGCACCGGCAGATTTCCAATCTGGGTTAGGGTTAGGGTTTATCCTCAGCTGTACTTTGTTTCACTCGTTTAGTATTAATACACCAGTTTGCCGACCTGAATAACCACGCTGGTCGTTTTTTCTCAACCCTCTGTTACAACCCATAGGATTGTCTCCTGAAATAGAGCACCTACAGAGGCAGATGCACCGGACCTTGTTGTTGTCATGGTTACAATAATAAACATCTGCACTGTATTGAGAGCTGCATACCTGCCTTCATCACCATGGTAACTACAATAATGGGCATGCTGGCTCCTCAACATTAGACGATCTTTGTTGTCATGGTAACAATAATAACAACGAACGGTCATGGATAACAGAAACAACATAAGCTGCTCCTGTCACATGGGAATCGAACACCGCTCTCCTGGGTCATCTTCATCCATCCACCCCAACCTCCTCCTGACATGGACTTTATTGCGCCATAAACTACGTCACCGCACTTTTCCCTTTGCTCCTGTCATCATTACTACGACCACTAGATGTCGCCTAGCAACAAAACCTAGTAACCATAGTAACCTGCTGACAGATGACCTGTGGGCTCGTTTTTACAGGACAGTCTCAAAAAAAAAAAAAAGAAATTGACTGGTTACTGGTTACTAACCTGCCCTGACTCCAACTCACATCTATACAACTGAACTGCAACAGTAAATATGTTTTGAAGGAAACTGAATTGTGACAGAATTATGTTTTCTGTTAACATAACAATTTGCAAATACATTGATACACATACGGCATCTCTTCAGTGAGTTTACTTACATTTAACCAAAATTAGAAAGAAAAAAAAATCTTGCCTCTGAACATAAACCAGCTGGTGATTTTGTGGCCACCACAGTGTAACTGGAAACAGTTAATATTATATGAACATGATTAATAGAAGTCATGTTTTTCCAGTATTACTATCACAAAGTAATCAGTGTATCAGAAAATAATAAAGCTGGTGTCCAAGGTGGTAACAGTGTTTGATGGTCATCACACAACTTACCTGCCTGGAATTATTTACAGTATTTGGGTAAAAGTATTTTGTTCAGTCATCACAATTCCAGAGGGACAATAGGCAGTAATTATTGCTCAGCCCGATCAATAACAGTGACCAGAGGCTCGATGTGTTGACATGCTGGTGAATTCAAAGCTCAGAAATGCTCAGATTGTGTTGATGTTTGTGCGTTGGAACCTGTGCGATAGGATCCACTGAGCTTTACTGCCCACTATTGACTGCATCTCCCCTGAGGGGCTTGTGACGCAGCCAGGTTTTCTTTATTAGCTATCAGTCTGCAGTGTGGGTCCACCGAGCCTGTATTAATTGCACCGTGTGGGCGACAGCTGCATTCATGGAAACCATTACTGCCGCCCTAATCCTCATCCTCCTCCCACTCTTCCTCCTCCTCCTCTCCTGGGATAAAACATGATCTTTCATGTTGCCAGACTGTCCCTGTGCCTCATCAGTCAATCAGGATGTGAGCAGAGGCGATGCCGAGGGCCAAGACACTAATGAACATGAAGTGATGGATGCGCTGATTGTCTGTGTGTCATACTGTATCGGTTTCAACGTGACATAACAGACGCAACAGTGCGTCAATACAGCACGACTCCTCGGGGAGCTGGAAAGAGGCCGCGAAGGGTTTAACTTGACAGGAAACGAAAGAGAAAAGAGGTCGGGACGTTTAGGAGCTGCTGAGGAAGACGACGAGTGTTTCGCCTTTTGGTCATTAGAGTCATGATGTGATACACAACTTGTAGCCAAAAAAATCAGCATCTGCCCAGAAGCCCCAGACCTCCAGGAAACACAAAACCCCAAAGCTCACTACGTATCATTTGGATAATTTGATTATCTGTAAATTTGTCAGAATTTTGCACAACTAAAGTAAAATACCATCTATGTCCGGCCCTGCATCCTCCATCCTGTGGCCCCAGTCTTGTAGAGTGGGGCCACAAGTGTGTGGATGGGACATCCATTAAAACATGTTTAAAAAATGCCCACAGAAAAAAAGCAATATTATATAATATTATATATTGAAGTCAACACTTTATTTTGAATGTTTTCACTGCTTTATTTTGCCGTCAAACATCCCTTCATTTGGAAATCATTGTTTCAACTGTTGAACTACGACTACTACTACTACACCTACACTTAGCTCGGACTCAAACAGCTGATCTGCACAGTAATACATCTAATATTAATATTTTCATTAATACATCTGAAAATTATTCTTAATTAATTGACTGTTCAGTGTAGAACATGTGAGAAAATAGTGGAAAAAAATATTAACAAATTCAGCAACAGTCAAAAACCCAAAGAGTTCATTGCGGCTGCCCGTTCATTTTCTGTAAATGATTGAATCAGTTAATCAACCAATCGTTGCAGCTTCACAGACCTGGTTGGTGTCTGGGTGTTTGTGTACAGAGGGGGTCAGCAGGGGACCCTTCAGGAGGTTAATCCGGCCATGCCAGTGTAATCTATTTCTGATACAGTCCTACATTTCCCAGAATACCCTTCAACAGTGCCCACAGACAGGATGTGAAGTGCAGTGACACTTACAGAGTGGTTCAGAGTGATGTCTTTAGAAACAAGCCAAATAAACCAGAATGAGTAACATCAAATCCTAGAGATGTTATAAATTGTTAAAACACCTTCATGTCACCAGACTCCACCTCTTTATCTTTAACCGCCTCACTGTTGAATCCCATCACGCTCACCCTCAGCCCACCCCCCCGTCTCAGCTCTTAAACCCTCCTGACCCTACATTGTGTTTCTTGTTATCTGTCTTGTGGCTGTGTTGGGCCGCGTTAGGGTGTGTTTGCACACACTGGTTGCAGAGAGGTGGAGCGAGGCCCTCAGGATGGCTGGGAGACCCCGAGGGCACTGGCTGTCCTTCAGCACATATGCCACCCATCAGGGAGGTCATGGCTGCTTTTCACACGGGCATCTGAGGGCTCAAGCGTGGAGGGAAACGCTGGCACTGAATCGTGTTATGTTCCTACAACACACACTTTTACTCTAATGAGACGCTGTCACTCCAGCTTAAGAACTGATCCCACTTGAAAGCAGTGGCGTGGCTCAGGCAAGGAAGCTTTTCTGTCCGTTATGATCTTTTTCTGCCCTGGATCCAAATCTGTCTCCGCGCTGACGAGCTCGACAGCTTCTCTAAAGTCTATTTTAAGATCTTTGTACAAATTTTAATCGATGATCTTAGAGTTGAAGGAGAAGTCAAACACCATAAATCTCAGATCATTTATACAGCTAATGCTGATGAACGACTGATCTTTCACCTGATTACATTCTGTACTGTAAGTGGAAGCCACTTGATCCCGTTTGATCACAGGAGCCTGTCACCCTGACTTCTATAGGCCGTATAGATCCTCCTTTGTGTTCTCTGTGTGTGAGGCTGTCGGCCATGATGACTGTGCACTCCTCCACCAGCTGCATATTAGCATTCGGGGCACAGACAAGGAGGAGCTTTACTACTACAGGCAGGCAAGACAATCCTGCAAAGATCTCGTGGATGCTGTGAGAGGTTTTTCTGAAAGGTAAACACAAGTCGGGGGTGAATTTCTAAACCCCTCTGAGCATCACTATCACGAGGAGAGCCACTGGAGGACGCCTCAAAAGGACTGACCTTCAATTCGAGGGTGGGGGGACCCATTTTACTGCCTGGATCTGATCAATTTTCCAATGTGACCTTTGCATTTCCAGCAAGTTGTCTTGTCTTCCTTCATCCTCTAACATCAGAACTGAGAGCTAATGCGTTTCCGGCTCAACAGAGCTCCAATCAGGCTTATGTACAACACAGAGACCAGTGCAGCATAAAAACACATTATTTCCTGGAAGAACTGGGTGAAACCTTTTAATAGGGATGACAAGCATATTTTTTATTGGCTGCTCTCCTCAGAAGAGCGTGCCTCGGCGCCTTTAGCTCCACAATTACTGAGCTATTACTCTCTCCACATTCAGTGCACCCTCTCCCCCGCCCCCTGACACAAACATTGATTAGTGTCTCGGTTCACTCATTTTTACTTAAACCACTGATGTCAATAAGAGCCCGGCAAGTGTAATTCTGCAATTTTGCAAACACAGCCTGAGGAAAGCAGCACAACAAATCATGAAACAGCTGATGTCTCCCAGAATGTAATATTCTCTAATATCCTCTACTTTCCTCTTACTTTAAAAAGAAAAGGCCGTCACCCTCCTGCACTGGGTGACATGTTCCTTCATTGGCATGAACACACACACACTGTAGTTCATTGTGACTACATACACCATGCTGCTGCCAGAGATTTACTGCAGAAAGTCCGCCACTGAAAATAGTCCCCAACAAATTTATCAGAGTAAGGTAAAGGTAAAAGTTTTGGTCTTTTCATGGGATTTTTTGACATTAAGAAAATATATATATATATATTAACACCAGCCTCATCCTGCCAAATCATTCCCTGGAATCAAAGTCTTGCTCCTTTTTTTGGAAACAAAATAAGACTTAAAAAAAAAAACTTCACTGCTGAGATCGGCCCCGTCAAACTGAGTGTTACTGTACCTGCTCATCTCCCTCTGGTCTGAACCAGATTTGACCCAGCATCCCTGAAGGCACATTCAGTTTTCCGTAAACCTTTATTTAACCACTGTACAGCTGTGCAGGTTATTCATGTCATTTATGCCATCATTTATTTTGGCTGTAGAAAAGATTAGTCAAGTGAAAACCCAGGTGTGATCCCCACAAGCTTCCTGAACACCTGAGATCAGCTCATTTAAATCCGGGCTTAAAACGTCACTATTTCCTGCAGCTCACCAATAAATTACTCACATAACATCTTTTTAATCTTGTCCCATGTTTGCATTTACTTGTCTTTAATGTCTTTTTATCACTGCAGCACTTCTTTTTAAATCTTTATATGACTTGTTTGAATATTTTCATTTATTCAGATTTGTTTTTATTGTTTTTTATGCTATTTCAATGTCATTTTAATGTTCTATTTTTAATGTATTCCCATCCCTCTGTAAAGCTTGTCTCTGAATGGTGCTACATAAATCAACTTGCCTTGATCCAGATTGAGACTAAATTAGATCCAACTGGGGCTGAGACCAAGTCAAAAATCAGTTTATAAACATGTTTTGAACCATGTTAGCAGCAGGGCTCTCAGAATGAGTGTAGCCCAGTCCACCACTCTGATGCAGACAGAAATATTTCATCAGATGAATTGCTATGAAATTTTAATCAGACATTTAAAGTCTTCTAGAGGGTGAAACCTTCTGACTTTAGTGATGCTCTGACTTTGCCTCTGCTGCCACCATGAGGTTGACAGTTGTGGTTTTCAGTGAAATGTCTCAATAATTATTTGCGTGTCTGAAAATGGCTGATGAGCCTGTAGCTTTTCATCAGGTCAGTGTGTCCAGTTTGTTCGGTTTATGACCAAATACCCGAAACTGAAGACATTCCCATCAGCCCCAGCTGCACCGTGTGTTGACCACCTACTACTTTGTGTGAACGTTAGCTACAATAAACTAAAGAGATGCACAAGGTAAACATTGCACCTGGTAAATGCTAGGATGTTAGGATTTAGCTCAAAGCTTCACAGTATTGCTGTTGTTGCAAATATAAAAAGTTCTTGCATCCACAGAGATGCAGATTGTTCTGATCTCTCCATCGTGACTTAAAACATAACAACTTGCACTGTTTCGTTTAAAAGCCTTCTTTTCTGCTGGGAAGAAAATAAAGCACATGAACACCACACAGGCAGGAATTGGCAGAGGACGACTGTTATCATGGCATGATAAATTGTGATATAATATTTAGATGAATCAGATAGAATGGACTCTATAGTGTACAGTAATGCTGTTTTCTGGAACCCAGCGATGCATTGGTAATCTCTAACATCATATTAAATTACTCAGATGGCAAAATCTGGACAGGCTGATATGATCCACACACTGTCTAGGCAAATCCTGCACATTACTGAAATACAATATAGCTGGTGTGTGTGTGTGTGTGTGTGTGTGTGTGTGTGTGTGTGTTACTGCAGCAGTCTGCTGGTGATCCTGAGGGACACGCTGTGTTTGCTTTAGGCTGCTGCACACATCTCTATATTCATGTGCTGCTTCCAGCTCTGTGTTTACCCACAGAGGCTGCTGCAAAGAGTCTGAACACGGCAGCTGATGAGATTCAGTCAGAGGCACCATGAACAGTTTGGAACCAGAAATCAAAGACATGAAGAGAAAGAGGAATCAATAGCATCAATACCGACTTTCTGCGCTAGAAATGGATTTAAGCCTCAAAAGCTCCCCCCTCACTGAGTTTACATGCACAACCAACCAATAAATCAGATTAAAGCAAGAAATCAGAGAAAAGGTTTACATGCACCACAATAACCTGGTTCCTGTGAGGCATACATGCAGCAGGTCAGTAGTAACCAGAATCTTTGCTTCACCCTTCCCTTATTTTTGATATACAGTGGTTTCAGAAAGTATTCAGACCCCTTCACTTTTTTCACACTTATTCTGCGTCGTCGATTTGATACTGAAGAGATAAAATTGACATTTTTGCCCATAAATCTGCACTCAACAGTCCATAATGGGTCAAAGTCAACAAAGTTTTGCAAATTTATTAAAAATGAAAAACTGAAATCTCCAGTCTACAAAAGTATTCAGACCCTTTGCGTTGGCTCCAAAGTGTGGTCACATGCATCCTGTTTATTTTACGTATACTTGAGATGTGTACAGAACATAATCCCCCTGTAGCAACTTGAATTGGATGTGCACAGTTTAGATTCACAGCCGTATGTTAGAAGTGTATCTCCGACAGATGACAGTGCTGCTGTTTTTTAGGTTTTGTTTTTAGCTTCTGTAGCAAGTTCTTCTGACTGCTCTTTACCAACAGCCTTCAATTTAGCTGTAAACTGACCTGTTTAACTCATTGTCAGCTTCTCTTTGAGCTTGCATTGGATTACTTGAACAAAAAGGTGTCCCGTGAGTAAAGATCATTCAACACTGCAGAAACACTGCTGTCACAGCAACTCTTTACCTCCCCAATACCTTTGTAATGTAAATGCACGCACGTAAAAAACTCCATTAGAAACCCTGTAAGTCCTGCACATGACAAGAACTCTCTCCTCTCGTACAGTAATCTCTCACTCCAGTTACAGATATCAGGCTTCTTGTCAACATGATGTTTAGAAATAAGATTAGTGCAGGAAGCAGACAGTAACCACATTACCTGAGTGAACTAAGATATTTTTAAAATAGGAAATGCAAAAGGACGGTATCAGCTGCATAAGAACAGATTTAACAGATTTAACTCATATTGGATTAAGTTATAAAGTCATGTGTATGGTGTAATACAGTGTAATAGAAGATAGAAATGTAAATGGTGGCCTTAGCTAAATGCTAATGCTAGCATGCTAACATGCACATAATTAGCTACAGTGCTAACATGCTGTATATCAGATATAATGTTTACTATCCTATTAATCATAATAATATTAAGTGTATTAGCATAATAACATTTGCTAATTAGTAGTAAACACAGAGCACAACTGAGGCTGATGGGAGTTTCATTAGTTTTACAGATATTTTTTGATAGATGGTTATAAACCAAAATATTAAACAAATAAAAATGTTGACGATGGTGCTAAAGGAAACGTGAAGGAATTACCAAACTAATATCACAGTTCATCACGTGGGCACGAGAATGTCTGAACCACATTTAATGGCAACACGTTCAATCGTTTCCAAGATATTTCACAACAACTTCATGGGGACACCAGAGGAAAAGTCAGGGGATCAAAGTCAAGTTTGTCCTCTGAGAATCATGAAAGATTTTCATCCAGTAGCTGTTAAAAATTTTTTAACTAGATAACTGAAAACTTTGACCTAATGGTGGCAACACATGACAACTGATCAGCGGAGTCACTGGGATTCATCCTGTGGTGACCATGAAAAACATTTCATGGCAGTCGAGCCAGTAGTAGCTGAGATACTTCAGGCTGAAGAAACATTGTCATCCATAGAGACTAGAGAATAGTGTGGCTAAAAAAGAGGAAACACAAAGTATAAGTTCACCCATATACATGACAGTACAGGCAGAGAGACGACTGGGCCCCCCAGTGGCAGGGTCAACTCCCCACACCAACAGGAGAAACAGTGCAGCACTCTGCCCTCAGTCTGCCTGCTCAGCCTGGAGCACAGATGAGAGTCTCACTGAGCCACACTCACAGAGTCTGTCTGTGCTCCGGTGAAATCACCTCATCAGGAGAGAGAGAGAGAGAGAGAGTGGAGGGTTCACAGCACAGAAACAGGATGAATCTGTGACAGAGGTGACAGAGAAAAATATGGAAATGTGGGGTATTTATTAGGAAAAGGGTCATTAATAGAGAATGTTAAATTATTCATGAAAGCTAGAATAGAGCAGGACAGTCCGAGTGAAATCACTCTAATGATTGCTTCACTTGAAGGATGTTAGAAAGGTGATAAAACTGTTAAATATTTCAGCTAAAGCAGGTCACATGGATCCACAGGGAAAACATGTTGGTGTGTGGTGTTAGAGGAAGGGTGAGATCCAGAGGAGGCTGTGAATTCATGCATCCTGAGCAGATTATGATGGTGAGAAAATGACATCATGGGAAATTATGCAGAGCTGGGTCGATGTGAAAAGCATCAAATGTTTTGCAAACTACAAATGGTACAAAATCAACCTTTGACCTAACACTGAAGGTCATATATCAGTAAAGTGTCACTGTTCACATTTAAAATTCATTGTAAAAGGGCTTAAAAATCCAAAATTCAGAATGAATGAATGAACACCTGAATCTGCAGCTCCCCTCATCTTTACAAAGCTTTATAATGAGTTTCTGTTCGTTGTTTAGCATCATTTTCGTCCACATCGTGCAGCTGTTTTCAGTGTTTCCACTTCCTGCTCAGCAGCAGACACAGGCAGAGAGCAGCCCAAACACTGAGCTAAAAGGGAGGGATTTTGATTCATCAGATTTATACAAGCACTTCTCCATATGGATCATAATGTTGCTCTGTAACTGCTTGATGTGTGAAAAAAAAGCTCAGTTCACAACATAACCTTTAAAGGTGATGTTACGTCAATCGTGTGTTCACTGTTTCAGAAAGGTGGTGTTCCCATGATGTCAAACTATTCCTTTGAATTATTTTTTATATTATCAACAGTAATGTTCACACCATTACTTTCACTACACCCTTGTCTCCAGCTGTCCTTCATTTCTTAAAAGGGGTGCTCAACAGATGTTTTCACACATCAGGCTCTATGTGTCTGGATTGGGACATTTTACCCAGCAGGGAGGGGGTTGCTTTATGAGGAATGACGGAGTCAGTGTTTTCAGAGCTTGAACCATTCTACAGACTATACATCAGGATGTTTTATGTGTCTCTGAAGTCTCATCTATAAGGAGGTGTAACACTAAATCACTGGAGTACACCTTTAAGATGGATTTCTATCAACAACTGATTGATTATAAAATGTTTAGACACTCTTTGCAGTTTGTGATGTGTGTATATTACACACATACACGCAGCACTGATGTCAACAAACAGATGCACGTATTCCTCCTCTTTACACCAGCAGCCAAAGACCTGTGTGGGAGGAAAGACGTGCACCAAGATCTAACTGCTTTTTACAAGTCCTTGCTCACAGCTCAGTGAACACTCAGTTCCCTTTATTCAGCTCAGTACGTCCTCTCTTTCTTCTGAGCTGCTTATCTGACCCCGCTGAGCTACAGTAAACGCTGAATATGCCGCAGTTATTATAAATGCAGATGGCACAAGTGTTTTCTTTGTAAATACTGATCCAGAGAGCAGACACACTGACATGAATACCGGCTCCATTCACTCTTCACTGCGGAGCCTGATCTTATATTCCCCCGACAGATAGTGTTGACTCTCACATTCGGTCCTCATTGATTCCACCCTGACATGCAGCCTGCATATGAGAGTCCGATCAATAGAGGCTGTACCGTCTCCAGCTCCCCAGACATCATTCAGTGCATGTGTGGAGAAAAGGGGGACAATCAAGATGCAGAGGAGAAAGGGGATGTTGTCACACTCTGAATACAATCTGATCTCCTGTGTGTCAGACTGGCTGCAGGGGGACAGGCTTGGACGATAAGACGTCAGGGAGCAACATATTAAATCCCTCCAGGTACAGACTCTGATACCATCACTGCTGAGAGCTGGTAATTATTGCCTCCACGCAACAAAAATAGATCAATGGTCGTAGACATGTGTTGCACAAACACCTGTACTCACTGGAAAACAACTGCTGCAAGTTTCAGCGTAGTCTACAAAATTTGATGAACTCAGACTGACCTTTGACCTCTGCTGAAAACTGAGCGGTGTGTCTGGCCTCAAACAGCTGCAGCTCTTTGTTCAGGTCACAAACAGTGAGATCGACACTCCAGGAGCGCAAACCTGTGAAAACAAGAAGAACATGAGCTGTTGCCTTTGTGAAAAGTGGGACATACACAACAGAATCAGCTGACAGACACCTATGGCCTAAAAGTGAAATCATTTTAATTTAGTCAGTATCTGAGTTCCTCTGTCATTGTATGTAACATTAAAAAAACTGATTAAATATTGTGCATTTGTACAGTAGGTAAATGGGAGTTGTGACTTGTTTTCCTTTTATCTTGAATACCACATTATCCTCAGTTAATAGTAAGTAAATTAAAGCAACAACAGCAGTCTGACCTCGTGTCTAAACCAACACTCATCTATCTCCACAGGGCCTGAAATTCACATTAAACTGGTGAAATAACTCAGTGGAAGTGTCTGATGGAGGGAACATGCAGTGTTCAGCAACACACAGCATTTTACACATGGAGAATTCTTTATGTTTTTATTTTTTAGGAATACATATTTACAGATATCCAAAAACATGTTGGGGAATGTCGGGGGACTTGTAACCAAGTACATCTACTCCAGTGCTGCACTTAAATACACATTTTAAGTCAACATGATACTTTAACTTCACTACATATCAGAGAGAAATATTCTACTTTTTACCTCACTGCATTTATTTGACACTCATGGTCACATGGACCAGAGAGGAACCCAGTAAATTTTGGTGCAGATGCGGCAGATCCAGGATTTTTTATCTATTAATTTTTAATCATGTTGTTTGACGTTGCAAGATCAGGCATCTTGAGAAATAATGTTTGGCTCTTGAGGTAAAAATATCAGACATGTTGAGGTCTATGAATCTGTAGAACTTATTGGGGTTGTTTAGCCTTGGTAAAAGTATTTGCTGTACTGAGTGTCAGTATAGTTTATTTTCAGACTATTATTATTATTATATACATTTTTTCATGCAAAACATGATGATTTTATCAAATATGATAAATAGTATATAATTAAACTGCCTAATGTGTGTAAAGTACCTAGAACTGGCTACACATACACAAACTACAACAAAAAAATGCAGCTTACATGTATTAATCAGTAACAATTTATTAAGCAATATAGAAAATATCAAATTTAAAGGACCCATTCTGTATAATGATAATAATACTGCTGATAATACTTCTGTACTTCTACTGCAGTAACATGTTGAAATCAGGACTTGTAGCTGGACCGAGTGTTTTTACCTGATGATGGTTGTAGATTTGATTCAGTGAAGGATCAGTGTAGTAATACGTATTCCTCTATCTCACAGAAACAGCTTAAGTGTCAGGGATTGAAACCTCCGCGTTTTACAAATATTGAAAGAGTGACTTCAGGTTTTTATGTGACAAAATTCAAACTTACAGATACCTAAATTCACCTAAAAGAACTTTTTCTGACAGTTTAATTTAACACATTGTCTTTTTCTCTGCTCAGATGTAGAAGTTGCTCCCTGCAGCCTCTGGGCGTCTGACCGCTCCTCCGCTGACCTACCTTGTGTGATCTGTGTCCTGGCAGCGTCGAGGTGATGGCTGGTGGAAATCTCTCCGATCACGATCAGCATTCGATAGTTTCTGTGCTGGAATGCAGCTCCGGCGTGGTGCTGTCCATGGTGCTGAACAGACTCCTCCGGCTCCGCTCGCTCCACTGAGGCAGCTGCTGCGATGGGGATCTCCATGGTAACAGTGCCACCAGTGGACACTGAGCCCTTTTCCATCTCCATGACAACTGCATCCGGAGCATGCACCATGACAATGCAGGATGAGGAGGGGAGGAGTGGTGGGCGTGACTCCAAGCACGGTACATACGTGATTGGTCCGCAGGTTATGTGGCTATTTGATGTCACGGTGTATTATTGGACAAAAGGAAGAGAGGGATATGAGAATTTATGTTGATCATATTTCCTATATGACACTGCTGAAACACACTATCACTGGTAGGGACGATGGTGAGAGGGATGGTGATGAAGAAAACAGTGAAGATGTTAATATACAAACGATGTCACTGATAAATTATTTTCTAGTTTCTGAAGGTGTGAAAACATTCATACACTTCTCAGTGAGCACCTACAGCTTATTCTTTTTAAAGATCATTTTTGGAGGTGACTGAGTGTAACCGGTGTCACTTACAGTTTCCATCGTATCGCCCTGATATTGAACTCTACTGTCAGACAAAAGAGGCTGAAAATAAGATGTTTGTGGTGCACAAAGGTTCTATTTATATCAGTGTCACTGCAAGTACCAGGCAATGTGCCTTGGTTACTAAACTGACAGCTCTTTGTTCCCATCATGAGGAAAAACAATGCCTCATCTGTGCAGAGTAACAGTGACAACAAAGGCTCACAGTCAGCAGAGGAAAACTGTTATTTTAGGCTTTGAGACATTTGAATAAGCTCATTCTGCAACACAAAAGCTGCAAGTTGTAATTATGTTCAAAACAAACTGGGCTATAAAGGTCTCAGGACATGTGTACATGCAGTAGGACCACAGGACCAACAACAGATGTTTTTATCTTAAAACATCTGTGGTAAAAACAAGCTTTTACGATAAACTTGGAATGTGTTATATACTGAATATTCAAAAATGTTAAATATTCACTGATAGATTTTAATGATGAAATGAGAAGGTGACTGTCTAAAGGGTCTGAGGGAAAGTTGGTCAACATTACATTTCTCATAGGAGGTGATTTGAATACTTATTTGTGAAATAAGGTAAAACACATATTCATTTGAAGAGAATGAAAAGATTTGCTCAGTCCACCACTTAGTAATTATTGGATGACATGAAATTTGGTACAAACATTGAAGGTCAACAGAGGATGAAAACTGACTGATTTTGTGATGAAATACCTGCAAAACTAATATTGTTCCCATCAGTCTCAGCTGCATGTGTTTACTCCTATTTTACAAATCTTAAAGTGGTTAATATGGTTGTTAAACATCAGCATGTTACCATTGTCAGTGAGACTGATCTCTCTGTGGACTCTGATGTAGAATGAGATTGAAGGTGGTTATATTATTTATTGTAGTTAACTCTTCTGTTTTCATCTTTCTTCCTGCTAATACAGTGTGTTTGGAGCATTTCTGCATGAACCTGTTGCTACTTGATAATCTGCTTTATCTCCTGCAGAACGAGAATTCAACACCATACAGAATTATCAGCTTCTTTTTATTCTTATAAGATAAATGTGATTAAAATGTCTTATTTTAAAAGAGAAAATCCTCCTAAAATGTCACTCTAATGGGAAAACATGCTGTATGTTGTACTCTCAATCATTTGTGTCTTTTATTTAATGGGTCATTCTGTCCATTTCAGAGCTGGTTCCTCTTCACGTGTACTGCACGTTGCAGAGGCTGTGGCCGATGTGCACTGACATCTCCTGCTGTGGTGATGGATGACTGTGGGCTTTAATTTGGCTTCTTCTCTGTGAAAATCTCCCTCCTCAGGATGATGTGTGTGACCAGGAGTGAGTCAGCACTCCAGCCACAGACGCTCCAGAGCGTCTGCTGACCTCTGCTGGAAGCAGGGACAGCTACAGGAACACAATTACAGATAAATAATTTCAATAATTTCAAACAATCTGACAGCAGATGAAATCAACTTCCTTTAAAAATGCTGAGGAAACATTATTATAGAGTAGAATTTTTGTGTTTTTGAGTTTTGAATGTAATTGTTAAAGAATATGAAATGAGAAATTAACAAAGAAAATGAGGGTAACAATAAAAATGATTATCATGGAATGTGACCCTATGAAAATTTAATGATTAGACTGACAAATGCATTATCTTATAGGTTAATGAAGCACCAATGTACATTCATTACAAATCTTTATGTGTGTTGTATTAACATATAATCATGTTTTACAGCTATGGCTTAATAAAAGAAAATCCACTGAACAGACAGTTTTAACTGTTACTTAAGTTAATTGTTTACAAAAGTCTTCAAAAAACTGTTTCTTTTATTAAAGTGGTCATAGATTATTATTCATATTTATTCAGTTTGTTGGTTTATAAACACAAATGATTTTTTTTTATCCTTTCTGGCTTGATTCATCTCCCACATTTACATTTACATGTTCCAGCACAATAGAAAGTGTTGGTATAAATTATTACTGAACTATTGCATCTGCAAAGGTTAAGTCGGGTTAAATGTAACCGGGGAATAAATTTGGCTTTAATAGAGACGAGCTGTTCTTTGGAAATAGCTGAATGACCGATTGCAAGCGCAATAATTTCCTATGTTTCCATTTAATTTGATCCAATCACATATGACACATTAAAAGTACATCAGATGACATTTTATCGGCTTGGTTTAAAAGTTATCTTGAAGTACGGTTTGGTATCTGGAAAAATACCGGAGTGAGATGTTTGTTCTTCCAGATGAATCTCATCCTGATGCTGGTCTTTGTGAGCACGCTGAGTCTGGGTCCTGGAGGAGATGAGCATGGTATCTACATTAAAAGATGCCTGAGCATCTTTACGTGCCATGCGTGTGTATTCCACACCCTGACTCTCAGCAAAACAGAGGCAAGGGAGGACTGAGCGATGTTGGACGCGTTATTATTGCAAGCAACGGGACAGTGAAACAAATTGGGAACAGCCAAGAGCAGACATATTGATTTCTAAGGTAAAACTCTTCATGTTTCTTTTTTCATTGCGGTGAAATAGAGATACAGAGCGGGTGGTCGGGAGCGCGCACTCAGCAGCAGATGCTCCGGTGTGTGTCTGAGTGCGCGGCCGCTCCAGCAGAGGTGGCTCAGATTAGACATTTTGGGCAGTGGCTGCGCATTTCTTAATGTGGGTGTCAGCCCGACCTGCAGACACGACGACGTAACGCTGAACTTTGCGGTGCCAGTCGGTGTGAGGTCGGCTCCGGGTCCACAGCATCCATCCAAATGATGCTCCCCGTGTTAGTGTTCATGAATGCAGCCTCTATATCTGGCTATTTAGCAGAAGCAGGTGTTCATTATTGCATTGTTGCCGGTAAGGATGTCTCCACCTTGGTGTTTCCACACTGAAATGCCGGTCAGTGATGTCCCTGCTGCTGCTGCTGCTTTCCTGTAAGCCGGATCTGTGGTCAGGCCCATGGTCGCTGTCTGGCAGGATGCACCTTCAGCTGACTTGGAGCAGAATAGAAATAGACCCAGAGGCATCAAACACACAAACAGGTTGCACAGAGAGGAGCCTCAGTGTGCTGAAATCATTCAGATCTGGGTTCTGCACACAGCTGCAGAGAAACTGTCCTTCTGCATCATGGTATTTAATCTCTTGTGCTGTCATCACTGTGGCCATGATATTTCTCACAGGATATCATTTCAGCATCCTTCTAAAGCCCCTTTAAAATATATTCATACAGCAGGTAGCTAGACTTCGCTGCTAAGCATCTGTACCTGTGATGACAGCCTCAAGGTGTTCTTGACTCTAAGAACATGGCTCATCTCTGAGGTGAGGAGACAACCAACCAGCATGGTCTGATTTTTTTTTCTTTAAATCCTGCACAGCGTTACTGAGATTTTCAGATCAGATGTTGAAGACTTGCTGAGCAGCAACTCACTTCACCAGCAAGCTTCAATCAGTCAAGTGATTTATACGTTGTCTGCTAATAACAGGCTACCTCTGTGATCTGTATTTGCATAGACTGCTGTGTTACAGGAAATGTGGTGTCTCCATGGAAACTGTGCCTGTCAAACGATGAAGATAAAGTAATGTTCGTGTGTGAAAGGCCGCCTGTTAATCTTCAAAACTGTGAGCCCATAATACACCATTAAAAGCTCATTGGGAAATGCATCCAATCTAACCTGTGCTTGTTGGATGTTTTAATCTCTCAGAATCAGTCACACTCACAGGTGCTGAGAGATTCATATCTGGTATGACCTCCACGCAGGTAGAGAAGAGGAGGGTATTCTACACTTCTGAAACTGTGACAGACAAGTAGAGCGTGTAGACCCTATATAAATCTGTCAGTCAGTGTTGTAGTTCATATAAAGAGTGGCCCAGGTGCACATACAGTACACCTCATGTTTATGCAGTGACTTTGTTGCAAGACTCCCCTTTCTGTTTGAAATTAGCCTCACTGGTGATTAAAACATAGAATCAGATAGCTGGGCATATGCAGGAGGTGTGCAGGGTGTAACAGCAGGGGGAAAGAAAAACGTGCACACACACTCAGTGACTCTTCAAGCTGAGGGAAATGATAGTGAAAAAGTTAACCTACATATCATTTAGCTGGAGTCCCTGGAAGCGCCTCAAGGACCCATGAAGGTCTCTGAGATCCCACTGTGGGATGCGGTGGCCTAGATTTCTCTCTTTCATATGATTTATCATTACAGCGTGTGAAACTGCTCACTATAACATGTAAAACTTTGGGGCGTCTTATATAAAAAAAACAAAACAACAAAACTGAAGTCATTAAAAGCTCTGGTACTATGCACGTAATCCAGAATAGAATAAACAGGTGTGATAAAAGAAAGAGGAACAGCAACATGGAGAATAAAGATAAGAAAAATAAAGTGGGGAGCCAAGAGGCAGTTTAAGATTTTATTACAACAGAGAGCATCTACTGCACATGCGATAAATGAAAACATGGAACTTGTTGCATCTAATTTACCAATAGGTCATAAGCCCATGATAGTTAAAAGGCTATTAATTCATTTGAATAACTTTCAAAAGGATTGCAGACCAAATGTAAGACATATATATGAAAATGTATCAAACAAAACAAATATTTATTTTATTTCTTGTTGGCCAAAGCATCTACATAGTATTTGAAATGACAAAATACTGATATTTAATGAAATTAAGAAAATACTATACAAGTAATAGTTAGATACAAGGTGTTTTCGTCATTCTAAGTTATATGAAATATATAAATAAGTAACACTAAAATATAAAACCAATATTTAACTGTGAGGAAATACACCAAATATCAAATAAACAACAAATTAAAAAGGTCCTGCAACCATAAAACTAACCAGCGATCAGGCGAGACGTCATCGTCCGATATGGACCAATCAGATCGCGTCTGGGAAGTTTTGCCGCGAGAAGCGGAGCCGCGCCGGATCCGGTGTTTAAGTTTTCTACAGAAAACACAAAGAATCTGGAAGAATTCATGCGTGAATTGAGACTTTTGTAATCACCGGCCTTTAAACCCGCACGTCTCCGTGTGTGTGGGGACGTGTCCTTCGAGCACGCGGCTCTGAGGTGGGCAGCGACTTCTGTTGTTGATGGGCGGAGCACCGTCCGCTAGCTGCTCCAGCTAACATGCTACTGCTAACATGCTACCGCTAACATGCTACCGCCGGGTAGTGTGCGATAACAATGACCCGCCGCGCTGCTCGGATAGCTAACAACAGCCCGGCTCCTGTCCTCAGCCTGACCTCATGGATCCCGGTGGAAGCGAACTGGATTCCAGCCTGCCTCAGCCCGAGAACCCGTGTCTGATCGTGGAGGACTCTCAGCCGGACAGCGTCGCTCTGGAGGACGATCCCGAGAGCAGCTACCGAGCTCTGTTGGCCCGTCGCCTGTCCAGCCTGCAGCCCACCGCCCGCAGCCCGGTTCTGGTAAGCTGCAGACTTCTCCTACCGAGTGACTAACTTCCGATGCTTTTCTTTGTTTACACTTCCTGCTTTTAGGATTATGAGCCAGGTGAAGCACGATTTGATTTACAGTATGTTGGACGCACAATGAGACAAACAAATGTATTGATTATCGACACGACAGAAATACACCAGAGCAGGTGAAGTCCTGCAGCCAAAACACGACCCAAGTATAAAGAACACCAGGATCGGCAACATGAACTTCACCTATCAAAAGCAAAAGTGCTCTTTGCCCCTTCCTTCCTTCCTTCCTTCTCCCTCCGTCCGTCCAACCCCCCCCCCCGCTCCCTCCATCCCACTCACCGTTCAGGGCCACTTGCAGAGACTGGACGAGAGGCAGGCTTCACTTCGGACAGGTTGCCTTTCTTCTTGATGTTTTACATGTTTACAGGCTGCCAGTCCATTACAGCGCTAACATATCTAGATAGGCGAGTATTCACACTCAGGTTTAGACCTATGGGCACTTTTGAGGTCCCAGTTCACCTAACCCACTTGTCTTTTGAGTAGGGGGGGGTGGGAACATGCAAACTCCAAACGGGGAGGCCTGAGCTGGCTGGCGGTTCAGACCATCTTGCTGTGCTGTGAGGTGGCAGTGCTCACCCCAGATGGCCAGATCTTGCAGCCATTTCTGAATCTTTGGGACTTTTTGCTCATCAGCTTTGAAATTTAGGTCTTTTTCCTCGTGTCGGTGAGGAAACCAAAGCTTCTCTCATTTGTTATTAGATCTGTGTCTGTGAGAGTGTGTCTGTGTATCTTTCTAAACTTTCTTCCCTTCTTTTGGTCACAAGAACATAAACACAACCAGACATGTCTTTTGTAGGACAGTTTGTTGCTCTGTGAAACAACTGAAGTATTTTCTTTCTTTCCCAGGAGCTGATATCCTCACCACTAGGAAGCAGATGCTCTCAGACTGACAGCCAATCAGAGAGCTCCCAGAGCAACAGCCTGGCTGAACCTGGTCAGTGCTTTTCTAACAGATCTTATACAGATCTATTAAAAAAAACAAAAGAAAAAGAAAAAAAACATTGCTGTTTTCTTTTTTTAGGGATTCTCACAGCAGCCAACTCGAGTTCAGCGTTCCAGGAGGAGAGTCAACTTCTAGACATCTGCCCTTCTGCAAACAAGAGGAAGTATGTGTCATTTCTGCAGATCGATGCTGCTCAGGTGCAGAGAGCGATAAAGTGACGTCCCTCTGGTTCCTGTTGTTTCAGGTGTGCACCAGAGGACACCGATATGGACTCTGGAGCTGATTCTACCACACACTGCATTCAGTCTGAAGGTAGGATTTAGATCATTAGAACAGTTAGAGCATGAAATATCACCACATGTGTTTCTAAGTGTAACAACATCTGTGTGTGTGTGTTTCAGAGGGAACCTCTCAGTTTGGTTTCCTGGAGCTTTCTCAGACTCAGGATCTGCGAGGTGAACAGGTGAACAGTCAGGAGGACGACATGGTCCCTCAGTCAGACAGTGAGAGATGCAGCAAATCAGGTATGAAGACTTATTTGTAGATGTTGCGTCTTTTTTTTTTAAATTCCCTTTTGTATTTCATGGTCATTTCTTGTGTCTTTGTTTTCCTCTAATCTCATTTGAACTGATATAGAGAACGTGATCTGCACATCTCGGATGATTTCCACATTTATAGGGCTGCTGCAGTCACTGGGCCTGGTGCTGGGCTCATTTGAGAAATTCAGTTAGAGTCTGTTGACGAGTGACAGATCAAAGGAGAATCTCTGGCAGACGAGAAGAGAAACAAAAACATGGAGACACTTTCATATTGGACACAAGTGGTTACTCAGTGGTTTGATGAAGATGCTGTGAATCCTGCGCTGTGGCCGCCACAGTCACCAGTGGCAAAACACCTTAAGTTTCCTACTTTTAAGTAAAACACTTAAGGTTTAATTTCTCCTTAGCTGAGGGAGTTACTTAAGGGTGTTACAAAGAATCCTTTAAGGGTTTTCTTAGTTAAGAAAAAAAGTTAAGTAATTTGTAGCAGTGTAAGAGGTTTTACAGCGGTAAAATTGTACTGTTTCCACGGAGACCCTTTGTTTGCTGGCATTAGCACTTGTGATACTGGTTATCACTTTTGGGAAGCTGGTAGCATTAAAGGAGCGTGACGCTCTCTCATCCTCCTGTTGCTCTGAAGGGAACAGAAGGGAAGAGTTCTTTTGTTCAACGATTTAACTGACTTTAAGTAATTCCTTAAGTGTAAGACTAAGGAGATAAGGGGAAAACCTTAAATACTTAAGTGAAAATTTTAAGGAAACATGGAGAAATCTTGTGTTTTGTGTAACTGTTTTTATTCTAAGGAAACCTTAACTCAGGCTTTGAGGAAAATCTTAACTTAAGGGCCCAGATCTCAGCTGAGTTCAATTAATGTGAGATTTTGGAGCGACATTTTAGAGAGTGCTCTCCACCACCATCATCATCATCATCATCATTATCACTAAAAGCACCAAATGGTAGAATATCTTCCATCCCACCAGTTGAGCTCAGCAGACATAGATTCTCTATAATGAGGATCACTAAAGGTGGTTACTGAGGCATTAAGTGTGTTTTTTCTTTCACTTTCTCACCTCTCCAGTGCATCATGGTGTCACTTACACTCGGCTTTGCAACCTTCTGATAACTTTCATCAGCTCATGATGCATAAATGAAGGATAAACAGAATTAAAATATCCTCTGGCACAGCAACAAATTCCTGGCTGCTCCAAGTGAACCACTCAGGGCTTCACTTGTGACTGTGGTGCTGCTGGTAAAATGTGCACATGTACGGTGTGTGTGTGTGTGTGGGGGTTAGAGCAGATAAATTGTAATCCCACTGGGTGCCACAGTTCATTATCCGGTACCTGATCACAGTATTCATACCGACATGTAGCTCTGCAGCTGCTGATCTTTTAAAGAGTCGGTCTAATCTCTACCTGCTTTTCTTCAGCAGCAGAGCAGAACGTCAGCTCCAGGACTTCAGCAAGTCAGGACAACAAGTCTGTGAGGTACAGGTCTGTTCTACATTCTGTATTCGCTGGAGATGCGCGTGCTAATCTGGTTTTAATGGTTTGTTTTCCTCCGTCTCCAGATCTGAGGTGAGCTCCAGCAGCTCACTGGACTCTCCGGGTCAGTCGGGCAGGCAGCTGAGCGTCCAGGCTCTGCTGCACTCGCAGGGCTTCCACGCCTCTGGTGAGCAGGACCAGCAGGACTGTGAGATCCTGTCCTCACAGGAGGACCTGTTCGATGCTGACAAGACAGGTGCGCTCATACACATGTGGCACACACACACACACACACACACACACACACACACACACATACTTGTACTTCCATCTTTGTGAGGACACTCATTGACATAATACATTCCCTAGCCCCTTACCCTAACCCTAACCATCACAACTGAGAGCCTGACCCTGACCCTGACCCTGACCTAAACCTAATTCCAACCATAACTCTAAAACCAAGTCTTAAGCCTCAAAATGTGATTTGAAGGTGTCTCAAAAAGTGAGGACCGGCCAAAATGTCCTCACTTTCCCAAAATGTCCTCACTCTGTTAGTAAAATACTTTCTTTGGTCCTTACTATGTAGCAAGTACAAGTACACACACACACACACACACACACACGAGAACTTACAGGATCATGCTGCTGTTCACCTACGTTCTACACATTTACTGGATATTAACTCTTTTCATTATGATAAAATTAATGAGATTTACTTGAGATAAGAAATCACTGACATGCTTTTATTTGTGTGAATAATGAGATTTGAAAAGATTTCCAGGGTTTAGATTCTGAGGGGAAGCTTCAACATCTGGAGCAGGGTGGTGCAGCTGGGCGTAAACAGTCTTCACTCTCTCCTCCAGGTCTTAGCTCCACCTGACCTGACTGACCGAGGTCGTAGCTGCACCTGGTCTTATGATGCGTGTTCACGTGAATACCTGTGAAACGGTCATTGTTGCTAAGCAACACGCTTCACTCTTACTTCTACCTTCTCACGTGTTGGAAAAGGAAAATGAATTTTAACGAAGTGAGAAAATGTATAGAGTTGTACACACTGGGTGTAATGTGTAAGGTCGAGGACACTCCTGTCAGAGCCCGAGGTGCAGCTGTCCGATGGACACTGATCATATCAGCCACAGTATTTTAAAAGGCTCAGTTTGAACAGAATCTCCTGTAGGACGGCGGACGGCTCCTCCATTAACCCGCAGTCAAACGTCTCTATCAGCTCACTCTGAGCCAGACCAGTGGGCTTGTCCGACCCTTTCTCATCTTAATGACTTTTGTTATTTCTTCTGTGAACTAGACGAGCTACCATCTTAGTTGTGTCAATATTTTCCTGTTATTATTACCACAGATACTAGTCTGACTTACTAACCAACTTACACCTGCTCCATACTAGATGTAAAAGTTACCCCCAGGTCTTACTTACAGTGTGTGGTAGGCGTTGATGTGATTTAAAAGTGGCTGAAACCTGTGTTTGTTCTGAGGGTCACTGCTGACAGGAGTGTGTTGTTGTCAGTTCAGTTTTTCATAATCTGTCTTTTACAACCAGCCAGTGGCTTATAGTCATCTAAACCTGGACTGTAGTAAGGTGTTACCTCTGTGCTGCCCTCAGGTGCTGCAGTAGACAGCACAGTGTCTGAGCCAGAGCAGCAGGGCCACCCCACCCCGACGCCCGCCCACACCCTGCGCCTGCTGCATCTCTCTGGACAGGGAACGCTGGTGCAGGAAAGTCTGTCCCAGTAAGTCCCCAGAGTCCTTGTTTACTTCACACATCCATCCATCCACACACCGAACAGCCCAGTCAATTACATGATTTTCATCTCTTGTCCCCTTTTTTCCAGGAGTTCGGTGGACTACGTCGCGCCAACACAAGACAGCGATACCACCGCCCCTTTAATTGTCCCGAGCTCGCCGACCGGACCGGAGAACGAACACGGTAAACGACCAAACCCACACGAACATCAGAATTTCACTTTGAGAGCAAGTCGCCTGGTGAGAAGAGCTAAAACTGGTTTGCTCCATCAGGTGCTGATGAACCAATGGACACGTCATTGCCCCCAGAAGATCCAGCAGCAGAGAGGGAGGAACAGCCAATGGAAACGGAGGCCGCCTCTAAGCCACACCCATCTGCCTCTACGCCGATATCCCAGAATTCCCCTGGTTTTGTGTTGGAGCGTAATATCTCTTTACCCTCCCAGCCAGAGTTCTCTCATGTATGTGCTTCATTCTTCTTTACTTTAATCAGTCATTTATTGATTAGGTTTAGAGATGCAACACATTTTTCTCATGATTAATTTTGTTGATAATATTTTTTTAGATAGTTTAAAATATCATGGCCATCACAATTTCCCAGAGTTCAACAGTTTGAAATCACAGATATTCAATCCTCATGTTTGTGAAGCTGGAAACAGAAAGTGTTTGGAAACGTTTCATAAATGATAAAGTGTTGTTGATTAATAGTCTGTCATTCTGCTGACTGCCTGGTTTTTGCTTCTGCCCTTATTTGTTTTGACTGACTGTAAATTGATTGTCAACGCTTTTGATAAATGATAAATATTTTGAGTCATTTATCAAATTGCCACATGTTCACCGGATAAAGCTCCTCAAAATATCAGTTATTTTTCAAAGCACAATATCTGTAATTAATCAATTCTGATAAATAATCAGCAGGTATAGCTATGATGAAAATTATATTTAGTTGCAGCTGCAGGTGGACGAGGTTACTTTGGCATATGATCTACTTTTCAGATGAATCGTACAGACCCACTGTTAACTGTTAACCAGCTAGCTCGCTAACTGCAGCTGGAGACAGCGGTCGTCGTTCTGCTCTGCAGCCTCAGTGGAAACATGAAGCAGGACAAACCAGAGCGAACTAAAAAATGTACACTTGCATATATAAATTCATAATTCAATAACAGCGCTGTCCAAACGAACACTCCATATGAACTAAGCAAAAAGTGTGATTGATAGAGAAGGCAAGATACAAATCACAACTTCTGCTCAGGACTTTCACAATAAAATCTGAGCGGAAACAGGATGCAGACATTTCTAAGTTTAGCACAGGCCTTGTGTCCAGGCAACCGTATCCACAATTAATCATGTGAGCACATGAATTCAACTAAATCTGTGGGGATACTCGCAGCTCTGATTGTGGGTTGCAATTCTACCCAAAAAGATCTTTAGCTGCAGCCCAGGTCTGGAATATATCAAATGTGTCGCTGTCTCTGTTTTCTCAGGACGTGTTTGTCCCAACGCAGAGCCAGGAGGCGCCACAGCAGTCGGATAAGAAGTCTGCATCGTTGCCCCGTGAGACGCCGTCTCAACATCTGGAGTCGGCTCCTTTCAGTTTGCCTTTGCAGCTCTCTGTGAACACGGAGAGCAGTAGTCCAGCTCGGCAGACCTCAGAACAGATTGAAGAGGACAGTCAGGCCACACAGATTGAGGAGTTGGAAGAGCCGCTCGGCGTAGACACCAGCGACTCAGTGATTTCACGCTGTGATCAGAGGAGTGAGAGCAACGGCGCCCCCTCAGAATCACAAACCGCCACGAGTTCAAAAGCTTCCATCTCTGCTGAATCACCAAAGCAGCACAGCGAATGTGCCAAGCCTGATCAGGCCAATCTGTCGCAAAAGTCCGAAGTGCACAAAAAGACAGCGACTTGTCTGAATGTAGAAAATGTGAATGTAAAAGACAGTAAGAGTGACTGCAAAGAGGCGAGCGCCGCTGACGTGGTGTCCTGCTCTCAACCAAAGCTCGATTCCTCTGATCTGACTGTTAACAGCTGTGTGCAGGAGACTCCCTCAGACACGGCGCCCCGCAGCCTGCCCTTGCAGTCCACGATCTCTCAGACTTCTGCTGTGGATGTAAGAGGAGGAGGAGGAACTGAGAAGAGTCAGTCCGTAGAACCGGGGTCGCAGCAGTGTGGAACGGTTGGCAACAGCCAGACTGATAAAGACATGATGGATGAGCGTGAGCATGGAGAAGTAGAGGAGGAAGAGGTGGTGATGGAGGAGGAGGAGCAGGAGGGTGATGGGGGAGGCGGGGCTTCAGGAATGGCTCTGGCTCTCTCCCAGAGCCAGCTGTTGTCTCCTGAGCCCATGGAGGAGGACAGTCAGGACGGTGGAGCGGACAGCGTCATCGTGGTGACGGACAGCGAGAGAGACTCCCAGATCCCGAAGAAAGACGTGACGCCACAGTCAAAGACCAACAGCTCCCAGCCAATCAGAGACACCGTCTCTGCCTCCACCAACGGCCACGAGTCCCAGGCTCAGGTGAAGGAGGCGAACGTGGCTCCTGATAGGCTCTCCCAGACTGAGAGGGCGGGGCCTGAACCGGAGGGGCTCAAAGACAAGAGCCTCAGTGATAGCTCTGGAGGTAAGCTGGGTAAACTTGGTTAAAGGTAGTGGTTCCCAACCAGGGGATCAGGACCCATTCAGGGCCTCATGAGATAATTGTCCAGGAAGGAAAAAACGAAACAAAAACTTATTTTTGTTGAAATTCTCTTGTCTCTTGTTGAAAATCCGTTTTCTAGTTTAATTTAAAAAAATGGAAAATGAGAGAAAAAGTAAAATGTCCTGGAAAATTATTATTATTATTAAGTTATGTTCAGGATGATGTTGATGTGGTAGGTTAGTTTATGGACCACAGTATTTTGAAAAGGCTGCTATTTTTGTTCGGCAATGCCGTGAACGCACCCTGAAGTCACATCACACGCTGCAGGTTGGATGATTTAAAGTCTGAGGAATGTGAACTACATTATCCTTTCAGTCATAAATCACTGTCGGCTGCTGACTGTGGTTGTTTTTATGAGGTTTATTTATATAGTTTTTAATTAGTTTTCTTCCCTCCTTGTTTTAAACTGTGGGAGAATGTGTGAGCACGTTTGGTTCAGTGGCTGAAGTTGAAGGTTTGTGATTCACTTCTGGTGGAGCAAAGGTTTCAAATGTGTGTTGGCTCATTGCTGAGAGTTGGATAATAATAAATGGACAGCGGGGTTGATAATGTTAATCATAATTACACACGTAAGAGATTATTTCATAGGTAAGTATAAACTGCACTGCACTTATTCTAAACCAGACGTCCACTCACAGGAACACATCGGTGGCTTGATTCCTTCCTGTCGTATGAGCTGGATCATCACGGGAAAGGTCCTGGAACATGATCTCTAAAAAAAGAGCGGGAACCCTGTCTTACCTGTGCTTCATTCCTCCGTCTTTAGTTGTGTCCCTTCAGGTCTCTAAACTGATTTTAATGAAACCGTTAAGAGAGAATTACCCTTGAACTGAACAGTTCAAAGTGTGGAGACCCAACCTGTGACAGGGACACGAGGAAATATTGCTTCATATTAAGGGGTCTCAAGAAAAATGTCACAGCCACTGTTGAGTGAACTCAGTGGCTGAAAGCTCAGATGTGGTATTAAAAGCTTTTACTAATCTGTAAGTAATAATAATCCCTCATTACACAGGAGAACTGTGAACAGCTGTGTTAAATACAACAGGTCAGAGATAATGTTACTGTTCGTCCTCATCTTCACCTCCAAATACTCACCTGTGGGTTTTTATAAAATCTCTCTGATCTCCTGATGCCTCGTGTTTCTTGTCTCCTGACTCAGCAGTTGGTGAATTCAGCCTCGTCACTACCAATGAAACGATAAACAAACTACAAAAATAAGACCCAAGTTGTCATAAAGCAGAATCTTCTTTTAAAGAACTGCTCGATATCCCATCATACTTTGCTGTAGCACCATTGTTGTGCTTCCAAAATAGGTTGTAAAATGAATATTGTCATTCAGTTGTGGCATAAATTCATAATGTTGTGTATAAATCTCTGTTAGTTCCTGAGGATTTACTGAATGTACTGAAATGAATCAAATCTGATTCCAGTGATGCTTTTCTACCACAGAAATTTCCTTCCACTTCACTCTTCCCAAGGAAGGGGAGCTGATTGGTCCTGCTGTCGGGGCCACACCCCCTCTGATCAACCAGCTGAAGCAGACGCTGAGACACAGCACTCCCATTGGTGGGTTCAAACTTGAGTTGCACAGCAAACTTCTCTACTTAATCTCAAGCAGCGTCACGTGATCAGACTCTAACTCCATCGTTGTTTTTCCTTTTTCTCCAGAGATCACTTCCTTCTCTGAAAAGTCCGACATGGTGGGTGACGTCTCCGCAGACGTGGCGATGGCTGCCAGCGACATCGTGTCCGGGGAAAGCGGAGAGGACACCACGGAGAAGGGGGACGGGAAGCTGAGTTTGAGGATGAAGCTGGTGACCCCCGTTGAAGAGGGCAACTCGGAGCGCTTCAGCCTTCAGAGTAAGAGCTTCAGGCTAAACACAGAGCGTGTGGAGTGACAAGGCGGTATCCATGGAGACGCTGCTGCTCTCATCACCCTCTCAGTAATCTATTTCTTTCCACCAGAGCCAGCGCTATCAGAGGAGGATGAATCTGTCGTCAAGGTTACCACCGTTTCCAAGGCTGTAACCAGGTAACTTTCTGCTCTCTCTTTATTAACTGCACTCCTAAGTGTGTTACAGCTTTTCCATTGAGTGAATGAAAAGTAGCTGAACGGCTTCAGCATTAACTGTCCTCTGCACTGATGCAGCAGCTGTTGACAAACGACCGTCTCAGAATCAGGAATGATGATGATAATATGATAATATAATAATAATAATAATAATAATAATAATGATGATAATTATAGGGATAAACTTCATTTATTTTAATTTATTTTAGCACTTTTCATACACAGAATGCAACTCAGAGTGCTGGCAAATACAAAATAGACAGGGAGTTAAAACAGGGAAATCATTTAAGAAAAGAAAAAGAACAAAATAATAACAATAATAATAATTATAATAATAGAATAAAATAAAATAGAGCTAATTAAAAGCTAAATTGAAAGGTCGAAAATGTCCTCTCAGTTCGCCCCTCTAATATTTCCTGCGAGGTTGTTTCACAGTTGGATCCCCAGTTTTATTTATTTTGGTTGACATTTGCAATATTTAGAAGCCCTGCTGTCGAGGATCTAAGGGCTTGTGAAGATGATAATGAAGTGATGACATCTTCAGTGAGTTTTTATCCCAGACACCAGTGATTGCGTTTAAAAAAGTTACCTGAGTGGTGTTTCACAGTTCTGTGATTAAAATAAAAATTAAAAAAACCCACCCCCCACCCACTGTAAATCGCTCACAGCTTAAGCTGCAGCTGATCTATTACTTTATTAGTATAATTTTCTCAACTCTCACTTTGAATTTTGTTCAGTTGTTCAGTTTTAACTGTCCTAACTGAGCTTTTCTACATTCTCAGCCCATAGACAGTCATTTTATTTTCTAAAATATGCACAGACGCACAGAGTTCATTATGATAGTTGTTGATGCACGTCTGTGGACGTCATCATCTACCATCTACTGTCAGACCCCTCGTTCTTGCAGTTTTCTGTGTCAGTGAGTTATTCAGTCACTTTGCAGAAGCTGGCAACAGAAATAAAAGTCTAACAGAGCTCATGTTTGATGTCTCAGCAGCCCGTCGGTGTTCAGTCGAGTCAGACAGGTGCACAGACAGCAGGAGGCAGAGGAGGACAGCCAGCCTGCAGACAACTCTACACCTGTCAGGTGAGCACGTTCCTGAGTGCAGCTACCATAGCGATGTCAAATGTGATGTAATCTCATGAAGCCTGGTGTGTTTCTCTCACTTTGTGACACCTCCAGAAAACTGGTTAAGTTGTGGTTGTGATGGATGAAACCTTCTCTGTCACAGCTGCACCGACGACTTTTCTTCCAGCTCCTCTGCAGTTTCTCATCTGAATCCTGCCCCTGTTTTCTGTTTCTGTTTTCTGCCCCTGAACCATCAGACTGGGGCAGAAACTTCACACCTGATTCCACCCACGTTTTAACCTAATGTTCCCATTTTGTGTGTGTGTGTGTGTGTGTCTGACCCTACGACACTGTATGTAATACACAACAGACACAAAGGTAGCGGAGGGAACAGTCTGTCATGTGCTCACAGCAGAGTCGCCCCGCTTTTGTTGGCTTTCTAACCCCCATGTGACAGATATTGTGATTGATATGTCAGTTATATTTGAGTTATTTTTGCATTTTGTTTCGCTGAAAAATATAGAAATATATATATATGCATAAAAATAATGACGTGAATGTTGGATGTTCCCTCAGGGTTTTGGAGCAGGGCACAGTGCTTCGCTCATGCTGACTCGCCGTGACACATTTTACCTTTGTGGAAAAAACTGCAGCTCCTGTGATTTGGATGTTGCACTTGGCCACATTGTGATGAATTGTTCAGCCCTGATGTGTAGGATTTGAAAAACTGTGACTTCACCCTCACTAATTTAAAACGTGCCACAGTTGTGTAAAATTAAAGAGGGAAATTGTATCTGTGTGGTTTGTAGTTTACACTTTATGCTCATGTTGAGTTTCTCCCTGCTGATGTGCTGGAGCCTCACTTGTCCCTTCGACCTGGGGAGTATGAATAGATTTCCCTGTTGTAATGTATTTCAGTAGACAGAAATAGGTCTTGCTTTGGCTGCCACACTCTGTATGTGTGAGACCTACTTTTGGATGCTGGAGGTGGGACTGTTATTTTTTGCACCATGTGCTTATTCTCTCGGGACGTGCTGAGCGGGAAGGTGTAGTTTTGTCCTCACGCTTTTGCAAAGTGAGGTCGTCTTACATAAAGTCTGCAGTGGCTGAATTCTCTTGTTTCTTGCAGTAAGTGGCCGAGAGAACAGTGTAAACAAAAGTGATGATGCTAATAAGTTTATTTAGCTTTACGTTCTCATGAGTGTGGCAAAAATGTAAGGTTGGTCCAGAGGGTGGTGTCAGCCATGTTGGTGCCTAGGTGGATGGTTTGTCCTCTGTACAGTGGTGTTTTAAAGGCTCAGCATCAGCTGATCTTCAGCAGATTTGACTTTCATCAGTGTAAAGGCAGAGTTACCACGTCTGGAGGTTATAGCTGCTCTGAATGACTGATCATCATCACAGAGCGAAGCGAGACACGATAATCGTTTTCATTCCAGATATAACAGCAGATATTTCAGACAGACTCTCCTGAAAGACATTCAGAACGAAAACCGATAGAAATAACTGTGCAAAGAGCAGAAAAAGAGAGTTTGAGAGAGAATCCTAACCCTGCTTCCTCTCTTACATCTGCACCCCCTCAGTCACTGCATCAAATGGATGTCAGAGACCGATTATTAATTTCAGGAAGTTGCAGAAACTGTTGGTTGCAGCTCCACCACCTCCCACTCTCCTAACGACGCTGTCAGACAAACACTCCTGTGAATCACACTGGTCCCTCAGCTCTAATTCTCCTCTGCTTTGATCCGTTCGGGACAGTTGAATTCATTTTGTGAGACACTGTGATGGATGGATCAACCACTGCTCTTGTAAAAGAACAGATGCTGTTTGAAAATACTTCTGATAAAGATGAATATAATTATAATGAGTTGTGGATAACTCGGTTCATTCTGTGGCATGATGATAATTTTGGTTGAGGCGGCCAATCAGGGCTCCTGCAGCTGAATTTACGCTTTGAGTAGATTCTGTTATTGACTCTGTATTTTTGTCACAACATCTGTACATGTTAACGTCCCTGCAGGGGGGAGCTGTTCGGCTCGCCACAGAGAAGCTCCCAGGCGTCCTCAGGTGGATGCAACAGCCTCCCTAACAGCCAATCAGAGCCTTCACAGCAGGAAATATTGGCAGCGCCGCAGCAGCAGAAGCCCGTAAATACTCCCACCCCCGCTGGGCCGTCTGAGGAGAGGCGAGCACCGCCCGGCGTTTCAGAGCCTCACACCCCAAGCAGGACAGACGCCAGGCACAGGGTGGTCTCACAGCAGAACTCTGACAACACCGTCACCTCCAGTCCGTCCAGCAAGGTTTGTCTCACTGTCCACACCCTGTGCTCACCACAGCACAGAGGGTTAGAGCAGTGCCAGGGCAGAGGCTGTGTGTGGATCATTGTAAAAGCCTATTCAACACACTAGTCTGACTGTGAACAGGCAGACAGACAGTGGACTGACACTAAAGTCATGTGACACAGCGATCACTTTGTCTCCACAGTTTCATCACAGGAAATAAATTGATCTTAGCAAATTGACTTTTTGAACGAATAAATGTCTAACAAATCAAATTTACATGATAGAATCTGCTTTAACAAATCTCATGTAGAAGTGACTGCAGGTCATGAAACAGACTCACATGTTTCATTATTTAATTAAAATTAAAGATTTTTTTTGATTTTGACTTTTGAACATGTTCTCAGGTGTGTACTGACATCACCAGAGTTTCTGATAAAGTTAGAGGGCGTAACATTAACTTGAAGATATCACATCACATTTGACATCACAGGTATGTGTCAGCAGCTTTAGGTTCATTTAAATTCAGTAGAAATGAGAGTTAGTTTTCATCTGTAATAAAGCTCCTGAGGCCTAGAACCTGGAGATTAGTTAGCATGTTAGCACTTCCTGTTCCCTTGTCGTGAAGTCTCTGGGTTTTTGGTTAGATGACTTGAATAAGGTCTGTGGTTAGAACAAGCACAAAATAGTTTCACATTTTATTCTCCATCATGAAATATGTCAGTAAATATCTCAGTAAGCTTCTTTTAAGCTTTTACGTCTTTTAAAAAAAGACCGGTTGCTAACAAGTGGCTAAATGAGACGACAGGTTGTCGAGGACGTTAAACGTCATCAGTCCAACATGAAAACCGATCTACTCACCGGTCCATCTTTACAGCCTCGCTGTGTTTTTTACAAACTGTTACTAACTTTGTCAGAGGAAAGGCTTTTATAGAAGAGCTCAGAGCTGAATCAAACTACAGGTTGATGACGGCGGTGGCGGTGAAGTCATGTGACCGTGGTGTAGTTGGTTTACAGTTAACATTAGCTTTTTACTGCTGCTGATTGTATTTAGGCTTCAAAAATCATTTATTAGTGAAGATTAACAAAATGTGTCAGTGTTATAAACACAGATCTGATTTTTGTTGAGGAAACCAGGGTGACGCTAACATCCAGGTTGGCTGACAAAAATACGCCGTCCCTGCAGCGCTCTACTGGAAACAAACAAACAAACCCAAAGTGTGTGGTTCAGATAAGAAATGAGACTCAGTCTGAGGTGTCGAGCTTTAATCTGAGGACATGTCCCAGTGGTGTTGATCACTCTGTCCTGTGTGTCTCAGCTCCGGCAGCGGACAGTCTCCCAGCAGACCAGCTTTGACGCCCCGGGGCTGCGCTCCCCAGCCGGCAGGGTGAGGAGAGGCAGGCGTATAACATGAGTTACAGCTCATGTCTGTGAGTATCGTCTGACTCATGCTCGTCCGCTTTGTCTCGCAGGGTGAACCAGAGTCTCCGTCCTTCAGAAGAACCGCAGGCCCCTCCCACTGCAGACACGTGCGTACCATCCAGGAAGTGCGGACCACCATCACGCGCATCATCACAGATGTGTATTATGAGGACGGCAAAGAGGTGGAGCGCAAAGTCACCGAGGTAACCAGCAGATTCTGTGTCTGACCGACAGGCCTCTGCGCTCAGAACAGCATCACAGGTCGAAGGTGAAGATGTTCAGCGTCTCTGTGGCTCCAGCAACATGAGCCTCACTCATCTTCTCTGATGTTACCAGGAGAGCGAGGAGCCAGTGGTGGACTGCCACGTGTTGGACAGCGACATCTCCCCGTGCCGCACGGGCAGCAGCTCCGTGACCTCTGGTGACCTGGGGGACATCAGCTCCCTGTCGTCCAAAGCCTCCAGCCTGCAGCACAGTTCAGGAGGAACCAGTAGCAGCACGGGCTTCAGCAGGCCGGACTTCATCATGCCGCCCAGCCGAGGGGCCCGGTCCATCAGGTACCGCCTCCCCCCGTCAGTCCGCTCCTCACTGTCTCTTCAGTCCTGTCCATGTCTCTCTGCTTCACCTGTCTGTGTCGCATGCTGACTCCTCCTCTGTGACTTTAACTCTAACACCATCATTTCTCAGTGATTCACTGACGCCTGCCTGCTTCAGGTACAAGTTGCTTCCAGGCATGAATCTGGGGTCAGTAGCCCCCCCGCACCCCCCACCCCTCAGCGGGGTGGCTTTTGATTCAAAGAGCATCCCCAGATCAGTGCCTGTGCAACCTGACGGGCTCCGTTCGTCCCCTCTGTGTGTCTGCAGTCCCAGGAGGGGAGGTGGGCATCAACAGAGGGGTCACAGGGGTCAGAGGGCAGGGTCAGTGATCACAAAGGGCAGAGGCTACGGCACCCTGGGGTCCCGGGCCTTCGTCCCACTGACTCCCAGAGGAAGGGCTAGAAGGGGCCGACCTCCGTCCCGCTCCTCCCTGTCCAGGTGAGTCCTCCCTGAGGCTCGCCCTGCACGTTAACAAACCACCTGATAGACACACACTACTGCAGTTTCTCCAGTAACACTCCACTTTCCTCTTTTCACTAATCTCCTCGCTCAGCTGCAACTAATAAATATTTTAATCATCTATGAATCTGTCAGTGATTTATTTAGAATGATTGATTAATCTTTTTGTCTATTGTCTATGAAATGTATTAAAATAGTGAGATTGTTTGAGGTGTGTGTCCACAACCCAAAGAGAATCAGTTCACAGTGATTATAAAACAGAGAAGAGCCGAACATTTTCACATTCGAGAAGCTGGAGCCAGTAAGTGTTTGGCACTTTTTCTTGATAAATGATTTTCTAATCAGTTATCAGTCGTTTCCTTAGTAATGTCTAAAAAAGTAAAGTCAAATATTCAAATTTCAAAATAATGTTTCCAAATTTGTCCAAATGAGTTCTGAATCAGTAACTCTAGTGGTGGATTTTCAGCCGAAACTGTTAGCCAGTGTAATCATTCCATGTCCCAACAATACAGAGTCAGAATAATCTCTTTATGGAACAACAACAGAGACAGAGAAATGAACACAGATTGGTCAAGATGCACATCAGCTTTTATTATAACCAACAGCAAACAGCCTTTAGATCCTCACACATTACTGCAGCTTACAGACATGTCCTGAAGTCACATAAAAACTCAAACCATGTGCAGCTCTTGACCTCATTTCTAATAATAATCAACACCATAAGAGAAACTCATGACTGAGAGTCGGCAACTTCTGACTTCACTTCACATTTTGGTATTAAAATGATAAACCAACTATTTCATCTTCTATTACTTCCACACTATTTCATCTACAGCAGCACAGTATTGCTCTAAAAGAAACAAAAAAAAACATAAACCACACAAACACTTTGCAAATGTTCACATATTTTGCTTTTTATCTAGAACATCACTAAACAGTTAAAGCTTCCAGTTGCTGGAGAAAAGAGCCTGAAACAAAGATGCACAGCTGCAAACTCTTCTACTGTGAAGCTGCTAAATCCAGATGTTTGGACCAGTTGGTCTGGAGCGCTGAGCTGCTGCTCAATGAACGTTGTTTTTTAATACGTTAGGTCTACATTTAAGTGGATGAAAGAGTTCCCACTGTAAATACTTAAATTTAATTGTGCAGAAAACAGAATCTTCTTGTCTGCAGGATCTTTACCAGCAGCACCCACATTCAGATTTTGCATCACCTTCAAAATATCCAACGAAACAAATGTTCTCTAGCAGCACAACTATGATGTTTTGTTCATACATTTTGTTCCACTTAAGACTTTTTTTTTTTTTTTGATAAAGGTAAAATGTGTCATAACAGACCATAAATGAAGCGTTGTGATGCTCCGGCCTATAGATCATATTCTCCAGATGTAAAGGAACAACAGCTAGTTTGGTAGAAAACCGAAGAAAAATTACATCACCATCACTTTTATATATTTTTTATTTTTTGCAGTGGAAATCAAAGTCAGTGATCATTCCAACTGAAATCTTGAATCATTAATTTTTTTTTTTTTTTTTTGCGTATTCATTAAGAATATTTATTGAATGTATTGAAATCCAGTTGACAAACAGAACTCTCTAACACAGATTCTAACAGAGTTACATGTGAGTGAAGACAATAGAGGAACAGTTCACTTATTAATATTAATATTAATAACAGTCCACAATTATTATTAAACATTACCTGCAATTTAACCACTTAAAACAAATGCTTCTATTTTCTTCCATCTTTGATCAGATGTTGAGAACAAAGTGAGTTCTCGGTCAGTATCTGATCAGACCCCGTGTTTCTCTTCAAGGGGAGGTGGCGCTGGCCCTTTACAGAGACTCGGTGCTCATGGCCTGCCTCATTCCTCCTCCGAGGACGAGCCCTACACCCGCATGCTCCCCCCGCGCTTCCCCATCGGCTCCACAGACGCCGAGCTCCCCAGCCACTCCGACTCCCTCAGGTCGTCGCCGGAGGAGGCCAGCCTGGCCGGCAGCAGCTTCGTCGGCCTGCGGGTGGTGGCGAAGTGGTCGTCCAACGGCTACTTCTACTCAGGCCGCATCATCAAAGACGCCGGGGAGGGCAGGTTCCGCCTGAGATTCGACGATGGCTACGAGTGCGAGGTGGTGGGGAAGGACATCCTGCTGTGTGATCCCATCCCCCTGGAGACGGAGGTCACCGCTCTGCTAGAGGACGAGTACTTCAGCATAGGTGGGGGGGGGGGGGGGGGGGTACAGAACAACCTCTGAGCGCAGTGAGAACAGATTGTTTCTCCTGCACTGACATATTCAGAGTGTTTATCAGGACCATTCAGGGGTAAATTATACAGACTGATAGTCTGATAACTAGACTCTAAACTGAAATCTGAAGAATCCTGTGTCTCGTGTGTGCAGGTGTTGTGAGGGGCCATAAAACAGAGGGCCAGGAGCTGTTCTACAGTGTGGAGAAGGACGGCCAGAGGCAGTGGTACAACAGGACCTCGGTCATCCTCTCTCTGGAGCAGGGGAACAAGCTGAGGGAGCAGCACAGCCTCGGGCCCTACGAGCCCTCCACCCCCCTGGCCAAGGCCTCCGACATCAGTCTGGGTGAGACGACACAGCTGGACACACACAGATGCAGATCTTTACACATCATTTAGGAATACCTTTATTTTCAAAGAGATGACCAGTGAGGGGGGGTTCCTCTGATCAGGTCGTATCCTGATGGAGAGAGAGAGATGGGGGATGACATGCAACAGCAGCTGGTCCCTTAAACCCTTGGACCAACAGGACACCACAGCAGCATCGGCTTTAAGGGTCAATTTAATCCCAGATTAAAAATATAATGTTTAAAGAAACTAATTTTACATTTTACAAACAAACTTTACTTTTCAAAGCTTAGAAAAACTTCACTGTTAATATTAACAAGAGACAGAGAGTCTCCAGCCTCCGGCTCTGTGAGGTTGTCTTTGAATGCTCCTCTGAAACATGCTGCTCATGCTAATATGGTAACAGGTGTAACAGGTTTCATGTTGATTATTGATGATTATTTGTACAGATTATTTTTTGTCAATAGTTTCGTCTCTAAAATATCAGAACAGAGTGAAAAATGTCTGATACAGTTTCTCAAAGCCTCAAAACGTCTTCACTGTCCTTCAACTACCTTTAGTAGCCTTTTCTTATTTATTTTTATTTTTTTACCAAATTTCATGGGAAACCCTCCAATAGTTGTTGAGATATTTCTCAGACACAAATGTTAACCTCACGGTGGTGTTAGAGGAACAGGCAGAGGATCACAGGGTCGGTAGCTTTTAACCTCAGGGAGCCGTGAAAGTCTGCTCACAACAAAACTAGACGTCAACTGAATAAGTGAAAACGTCTTCACCTAATTCTTTTTCTGGACACCGTGCATGTGATTTTAAAGAAAAACAATAAAAATATTGTCCATATTAAAGATATTTTTCACACTTACAGTAATTTGGACACAAATCTTTGACTGTTGTATCTACTGATCTTATAAAAAGATTCCCTCATTAACCCCCGTCCTAACTTTCTGAATCGTCTTCTCACCTTTGTCTTCAGTTCTGTTAAACTTTCAGATCCTCAGTAACTTGAGGTCGTTTTGTTTTCCTCAGACAACCTGGTGGAGGGGAAGAGGAGGCGCAGAGTGGCCCCCGGAGGTCAGAACACTCCCAACCGCAGCTCCTCCAGCAGCCCCCGCACCCCCGGCCCCTCCGGCAAGAGGAAGCTGATGACCTCTGAGAACAACAGGACGCCGGCCAAAAGAGGGCGCAGGGGTCCGGGCGCCAGAGCCGGTACAGAGACGCCATGACCACAACCATGAGCACGTCTGAATAGGGATGGAGAGGGGCGGGGTTGTTTTTCATACCATGAGTTCAGGATTTTGCAGTAAAAGTAATAACAGCCATCAGCTGAGTCACTCATAGATTTTAAACAGAAAGTAGATTCTGCTGTGAATGGACTCTGGTATAAAACATTTAATTTTAATTCCTCATGTACTTTGTGGATGAAATGATGATTTCAAATGGTTTTTAGAAAAGTTATTTTACCAAAAATTATTTTTAACATTTCTTTTAACTTTATATGATACTTTTTAAAATTGTGTTTTCTGTCTTAATTAAATTATGAGATAATTAGTGTTTGATGTAGTGATGATGATGTGTGATTTTTGTGCTGAGTGTAACTGAGACATGTTGACCTCCGTATGACCTGTCTCCGTCCTCCGCTGCTGTTTGCCGACTGCTACTGAGACTGATTTGGTAATTAATAACAAACCAACAGTATCACTATGGTGTCGGTCCACAGGTGGAGGGAAGATGTGAGGTGTTTTTCATGGGTGTATTTGATTTATTTTAATGTGTTTGATGCTCAAATGTTCAGTTCATCCAAATCACAAAAAAACATTTTCTCTCTTCTTGTGTCCAGCTGTTATTTTTGGTTTATTTGTCCAGAGGTTTGTGCATCACACTGAGCAGAAACAGTTTAACATGTGAACTGTTTCAGAAATCTCAGAGATGATATTTATGATATCTCAACCATCTGCATAGCTAAATAAACCTTTAAAGGTCCCATCCAGTCTAAAGGTAGATGTCCATGTGTTTGTGATTATAAAGCAGGTCTAGGTTCTATATTAATACTGTGAAAGTATCAAAGCCTCAGTCCACAGAGAAATGCACACAGCCTGTATTCAGAAACTGAGCCTTAAAACCAGCCATCAGGACTTCTGCAACTTTGTGATGTCACAACAAAGCAGTCACCGCCCTCAGCCATGCTCCAAGCCCCGCCCACCTGGACCCACCATCCAACCTTGCAGGATTTACATTAAAAATCTGCTATATTTTTATTGGTTCACTCAGAAAACAGTCAGCCAGTCAGACTCAGATCCTCTCCTCTGATTGGCTGACTGGCCTGTTGTTGCTAGAGCTCCAGAGAGAAGCCTGAGAGAGGAGATGTAAAACTACACTGAGATGGTTTTTGGTTCTGAAAACCACAAATATATCTTCTGATGGAGATCAACACTTCAGATAAACCACAGAAGAGTTGTGAACAATGGGACCTTTAAGTGGGAAAATAGGTTTTATTTGTAATTTGTGTGAACTGATGTCTTTAATCTGACTCTCACTGCTCCCTTCTCTTTTCTACTGTGACCTGTGTGTGTTTGTGTCGCCAGGTCAGCGGGTCGGTGTGTGTAACACCTCCGGCAGCGGCACAGATCTCCCCGGTCAGTCCTGTGACGTGGCAGAGACTCACGGTCCACTGCCCCAGAACACGTCTCTCTTCATGGGCTTTGCCTTCATGCTGACGGCCTCATCGGAGGTCGACCGGCTGACCAACAAGCTGACCTGTGACGACAGTGAAGGTGAGGCAGACAGGACGTGCCCCAGCTCAAGCTTCCTGTTCCTGCTTCCTTTAATCATTCAAAGATAAATCTTGTATGTTTTCCCCTCAACAGATTACATAGAGACAGGTCCATACAACAAAGCGTACACAGAGTCCCAGCTGCTGGCAGGTGGAGGCTTCATCCTGCCGGACTTCAATGAAGAACAGGTGAGTTCTCTCCAAAACACCGTGAACTGCAGCAAATCCAACTTTGAGTTACAGTTATTTTTGCTCCAGTATTTATATCTGTGAATGATCCAGACAGTGTGGAGCTGAGGTCAAATTTATTCTTCTACCTGCTCCTTCATTTCAATTTCTGCAGGATAAAGTGGAAAAGTGGCAACTTCAGTTTTGTCTGGTGACATTATACTGTTTAGGTTTTGTGTTGTCTCCTTTGTTTGAGGAACGTTTGCCAAAATAAAAGTGCACATACATTATTTAAGCTTTTCAAAAACTGAAGCTGTATATTTGATGTTTTTACAGATTTACAGCCTCAGTTTTTTTTTTGAGGCTCTGATGAAGAAAAAATTTAAAAAATCTTGGGACTTAATCTTTAGGTACCAAATTGTCAGATCTGTTGTTTTGCTCATAAATAAACCAAGTGATTCACATGGATCATTTCAAAACCTAAACACACACGTTTATGACACAGTGTGTCACATTTTATCATGTTTGAGTAGTTTTCATTATATTTTCTATTAATTTAATTAATGCTGTGTATGATCTAGTTTTATCATATTTGTTATTTCATCCTTTATTAGGAACTGAGTTTTGTTTCTAAATGCACATTGTTAAACATATTGTCTTTATTGCACATTGACAATTATACAAAGTCACAAACTACAGTATGTGAATGATGCATGTTGGTGCTCATCATTTTCTTCTTCTGTGTTTGGTTCCCTCCTCAGTGTAAGGCAGCGTACCAGAGCCTGCTCATTGCAGATCAGCACTGCCGCACCAGGAAGTACCTGCTGTGTTTGGCCAGCGGTGTGCCGTGTGTGTCGCACATTTGGGTGCGAGACTGCTGCAAAGAGAACAAGCTGCTCAACTACAGGAATTACCTGCTGCCTGCTGGCGTGGGGCCGGATGACGCCGTAGTAGAATGGTACGAAGAAGCTTCACGTTGTTCTGCTTTTGTCTGGATGGATTTGGCCCCAGTTTTTACCTCAGATGTGTTCTCATCACAGTGACGGATAAAATCCTGCTGTGTGGAGGCTATTTTTAGACTTTAATCATCTGGATCAAGAAATATTCCTGCCAGCTACACAGCACAAGTTCATGTACAGACTGTAGCCGGGTTAACATAACAACAAAAATATAATCATTATTCTGTATAAAAACATTATTATAGAGATTGTACATGATAATAAACTTTATCCTACAAATCAAGCAAGCTTACAGCTACTGTCAGGTTACATCAGGTGATGAGTGGACACGTGTTGTGTCACAAGGCTGCAACTAATGATTATTTTCATGATAGAAAAAGTGTCAAAAGATGGAAAGTGACTTGGTTTGTTTGACCAACAATCCAAGACACAAAGACAGTCACTTAAATCAGAGTATTTGGCATTTTGCTTGAAAAACGAACAAATCAAGCAGTTATGATGATTTCTTGATAATTGATGAATCAGCGAATCGGTTCAGCTCGAGTGCAGCAGGGCTGTAAATAAACTGACAACCTGACAAACACAGACGACCTGTGAAAAGTAAAACTGATCATTGAAACACTGTCCCTGTATTTCACTCTGCTGAATCAGACTGTCCCCTGCTGGCTGCCGTAGGCGGTTTGTGTTTATGTTTAAATCAGAAAACAAGCAAGTATACAACCTGAAGCTTATAAGAAAAGATGGAGCCAACAGAAGATACAAATGTGGCTCCTACACAAACCACTGGCTCCCTCTTCTCTTAAAGAGAAACAGTTTATAAAGAGAAATAGACGAGGTGGTCTCAAACAGGAAATCATTCTCCTGTCGGACCTGGTGCCAGTGTCCGACAGAGAAGTAGAAACTTAAATGTGTAGAACTTTTCACTTTCTTTTCTTGATCAATGATCAAAACAATTGATGATTAGTTTTTCTTTTCATTGATGAATCTTTTCTCTCCCATCAGGCATCCCCGCAGCAGTCCGTTCAAAGCCCTGCGGGTCCTTCTGGTGTTCGAGAAGCCGGAGGAGCTTTGGGCTCAGCTGATCACCATGGGAGGTGGTTCCTCTGTTCGACACTTCCAGGGAGACAAGGACAGCTCAGGTACAGAATCCACAACATGACGTCCAGATAAAGCGTCAAAGTATTTCTCCTGTGACTGTTGTAAATGAGCGTTCGTGTCTCCCTCCGCCTGCAGACATTCCTGCTGGCAAGTACGACGTTGTGGTGACAGACCATGCCTGTCCGCCATTGGTAGAGAAAAATGTGATGTCACAGGAAGTCCCGCTGGTGTCCCCTGAGTGGCTCATCCAGAGCGTCATCTGTGGGGAGCAGCTGGGTTTCCACAGCAAGCCTCAGTATCACCACGACTACTCCTCTTAATCTGACTCCACATGTGCAAAATGCCTTCGACCATGTTCAGTGTTCAGCATTAGTTCTGTTGCATGCCTCCGCTGTATATAACTTTATCCTGTCTGTTTTTATGGGATAATAAATTGTGACCCTGGTTTCATTTTAATGCATTTGCATTTATTTTCTCTGCAGGAAATGATACATGCAACGAGGTTTTAGTATTTACAGTTTATACAAGCAGCATGGTGATAATGAAAAGATCAGATCATCCAAACTACAAAACCATTTTCCCCTTCATCTTAGTGGGATTTCACCTTGCAGACATCAGCTGTGTCCCCGTTCAGGGGGCTGCGTCCTTCACAGGCTGAAAAAAATCCCCCTGACATCTGTTCACAGTGAGAAGTTATCGTTTGTTCTGAATTTTTTTTTTTTCTTTAAATCTAATTCTGGCTTTTCTCATCCTCCTGTTGCACTGAGGTGATAGCAGAAGTTTCAGAGGCAGATATTTGATCATCTTTACAGATAAAACCAAAACTATCTGCACAGCCAGATGCCACCAGAAGGGAGTGAGAAAATGTGATTTTAAAGTTTGGATGAAGATAAACTTTACCAGACATGCCACATTAACAAGGACAAGACTGATGTGAGTTATGTACAATATTTTCCTCTGTCCAGCGTGAGATTGACACAGATGACTCGTCTCCAAACGTTGATCCTTTTTGCTCTTAAACACTGAAAAGAGAAAAATTTTCACTTTTATTTTCAGTTAAGAAATTACAGTTAATTACTCTGCTTGCTAATGAACATTGCATTACTTTAAGTATCAGGTATGCTGAAGTTTCTGCACTGAGACAGTTGAGACATGGCATCCTACCTGCCCAGGGTGCCTCCAGCCTGTGTGTAGTACTTGTTGTAGTCCAGCCGCAGTAGCAGCTGAGCCAGATCAGAGTTTATCTGATGGTTCCTCACACTTGAGAGGATTTTGAAGAGTAAGGACGACTGCCGCCTGAAGCCCTGAAATTCAGCCGTGGGAGTGTTAGAACAGATATTGTTACATTTCCCAACATTAGACAAATAAGGAGAGAAGTGACTCTACCTTGACCAGGATGTCCAGCTGAGCCGTTCCCCTCTCATCCAGCGCAGCCACAGTCTGACTGACCAGAGAGCAGAAATTATGGCACAGCTCCAGGATCTCGTTCAGACAGTGGAACACCTGCGGGCAGGAGCATTTAGCACAGTCTCAGTCTGACATAAAGGTGAATTTTAGCAGCAAGGTGAAATCCAGCATGACGTGGCTTAGGGATTTATACCGGCTTCAGGAGGATGAAGGACTGGGCGAGCAGGTTACTGAGGAAATGGTCGTGGGCCAGTCTGATGCTCTCAAAGTCTCTGGTGGAGTTGATCTGCTGAAGCAGCTGAGAGAACTGAGACTCCAGGACGTCAACCTGAACACAAGCAGCAGCAAAACAACCGACTGAGAACAACTCAACTAATGTAACGCTCCACTGAGCCCCCCCCGGGTGAGCTGTTATAAGCCTGGTTTGTATTAAGGTAAATGCATATTTGCAGACATCTGGCCCCTCCCTTCATTGTTACCTGTAAGTAGTACTGCAGGTTGTCGATCAAGAACGCCATGTGGTTGCGTAGTCTCCACTTAACGGCGTCTGTCTGGCTGGACTTGAGGTGTTTCCTCTGCATCTGTAGGGCCCAGCAGTGCTGCAGCTGCGACTGCACCCGCCGCACACTCAGCAGGTACCTGAACACCACGTTGTACCTGAGCACAGAGGAGAGGACGCTCACCAGCTGTTCCCAGAATAAAACTCACAAATGAATAAAAGCTACAAACGGGTACGCACTTCTCCAGGACAGCAGGGGTGAAGAGGATGTGCAGCGGCCACTGGACCTTGTAGGTGAGGCCGAGAGCCGCCCAGCCTGTGGGAGGGATCTCACGAGGGGAGGTGTCCTGTGGGGGAGTGGCTCCGTCTCTGGGGCCTGACCCCTCTGAAAAAACAGGCAGAATGACCATGAACTCCGGATGTTAATTGAATCAGTCATTATTTACTGAGATGATGATGCTCTCAGAATTTAAACTGCCTCACTGAGCAGCATCAGATGAGTCAGATACTAATCTTAGAGTGTAAAGGTTCTGGTTTCTCTGTAACAACTGGTGTGAATGATCTGACGCATTTGAGACCTCTCGTGCACAGACGCTGCAAAGCATATAATGATTATTTCCATTTTCAATTAAACCAGTGATCATTTTTCCAACTGAATGATCAATCTGTTGATCCATAAAATGTCAGAAAAGAAAATTGTGCATCACATTGTCTAAAGGCGATGTCTTTACATTGTGTGTTTTGTCTGACCAGCAGTCTGAAAACACAAAGATATTCGACTCAACAATTACAGAAGAGAGAAAAGTCTGAATTGGAAAATGTTCTGCTTGATAAACAGTTGAAATGATTATTAAAACAGCTGGGGATTAATTGTGCTTTAGCACCAGTTGGAAGATTGAGGGTGTGTGTGACGTCGTTCAGTCACAAATAAAATAAAAACAGTCAGGTTAGTAAAAATCTGCTGGTCTCAATTTGATGATGAAACCACTGGATGGCGCCAAACACCAAACAAAAGATCACATCACCTTAAAGAAAACAAGTTTCCTGCTTTATATTTGTTTCCATTACTACCTGGCAGCTTCCTCCTTCGTTGTCCTAAATAAGCATCATATCACACACTCTCTCACACACTCTCTCACACACACTCACACACACACACACACACACACACACACACACACACACACACACACACACACACACACACACACACACACACACACACACACACACACACACACACAAGCTATGTTGAGCTGCACACCTTTGCTGTCTTTTCCCTGGTAGTCCACAGTGAGGTGCAGCAAAGGCAGGAGGTTGTCGTCGTCCAGCAGCACCTTATGAGCTGCCTGCTGAAAGGCCACATTCACATCTGTGGAGCAGAAATCACAGGACATTCACTCAGTACACTTTGTGAGATGTGTTTGTTTTGTGTCATATCTGCTACGTCAAAAACAGAACATATTTATTTTCTGGCACATGCTGACTGATTTATTTACAGGAAACACTACATATCAATTGGTAGTAGGTAAATTCAACACCATCAGTCTACACTGTGATGGTTCTTGCTGATGGCGGAGAAGGCAGAGTGTGCTGCACAGTTTACCTGTTCATTTCTAATACACAGTTACACTCCATGTTGAAGAGTTAGTGAATTGATGCACAGAAATGATGCACTCAACTCACTAAACTGCAACAGTGGTGCCACAAAGACTGAGTCAACAGGACGAGAACAGACATTTGCTTTTTTCCTTTTAACACATTTGTTTCTCATATTTTTTACTTTTGAGATGAAAACATGACACCATTACTTCTAAGTAGTTTGGATTCATTGCCTCCTTTTTGTCAACATGAGAACAAACATGAACTATATTATTTTCATGATTCCCAATATGTAGCATGGTATTAGCACTGCATCAATGCACTACAATATTGTAGCAGCAACTACACATACAAAGTAACTACTGAAGATAAAACATGGAGGGAAACTGACTGACTGACACAGATAAAGTCAGACATGTTAACATGTACCGTGCTCAGTGACGGCTGTTGGAGGCGTCTTCAGCATGTGCTGCGCAAGGTCAATAAAAACCTGGTAGAGCTCCCCACGACCCAGCAAGTAGAAATCTTTAATGATCTGGAGGAAAACGCAAACATCATCAACACTGTTCATTTTGCTGACTCACGATGCAGAACTAAGTGTGATGAGCACAAACCTTGAGCTGTTCAAGCAGATCTGACTCCTCCACCATCAAAGTCCAGAGATGCTGCAAGTCATTCAGACTGTGAGGATTTTGTCACATTGAGGCTTATATGGCATTTAGTTGAAAGAAGAAAACACAGCAGGAGCTCACCTCTGCCACTGTGCTCCTGATGCGATCGATGAGGTTTTCAAAATCCACCAGGCTGAAAAGAGGCTGCTGTTTGAGTTTGTGCAGCTCAGCAGCAAACATGTCCTCCTGGTGCTTCAGTATGGAGCCTGAAATAACAATAATGTGTAGTATTGTTTTACTGACACAAAGAAATTATGCTACATCAAGATTTTGCTTCGATTTATAGTACAATACCAGCTCGAGATGGGCTGTGGTTGTGGTTTTCGAACATCTGGACAGATTCCCCCACAAACAGGATCTTCTCAGCCACTCGGATGGGAATGTAAGAAGGCAGCATCTCTGTTCGCAGGGAGAACTGCTGCAGAGACGGAGCCAGCATGTTTTCCTCCTCAATCAGCCTCTGCACAACAACACAGAAGGAAACAATCATGGCTCCGATTAAAAATAACTCTCTTCTCCAGTGTTGGATGTGGGCCTGTGTGTCAGGCTGTAGTTCTCACCAGGTCCTGTAGTTCTCTGAGCTGTTTCCCGCTCAGGCCTCCCAGTCCCAGGTCCTCCTCCTCCTCCTCCTGGTTGGCAGCAGCTCCTCCGGCACTGGGCCCCTGCTTCACGAAAAACTCCTCGCTTTGGTCCAGCAGCAGTCCGTGCAACATCCAAGCTGCCAGCTGCTTGTACATCACACCGTGGCACACTGCAAGAATCCTGCAGGATGTTTGAAATAGCAACACAAAAATGTTTTGTTAACTTAGGGTGACACAGTCAGCCATGGTAAGATGATATGGCAATACAGAGAATTTTCTGACATCCCCTGTACTCCAAGTCAATGCACTTTGCAGCTCAAACATAGCAAGAAAATGATGAAGTAGTTTTTCAAAGTTAAAGCATCAGCAGGAAATGAAGGACACACCTATGACAACACATGTTAAAGGGAAAACAAAAGCAAAATAATAAACATTCAACTATTACTTAAAATCCTCCACCCAAACATCTAACAGAAAAGGGTTATTTGATGTCCCTGCATCAGTAACACATCACAAGATAACACAACTCTTAAACTTCAAATGGAGCCGACTTACTTCTCTAAGGCCACGCGTACAGGAGGAAGACCCCCACAGCTGTGCTTGTACACCGTCTCCAAGATCTGACAGCCATGGATCTAAAGCAGCACACACAAGGTCTGTTAGCAAGCTGTTACTCTAGATTAGTAGTTTTCTAGTTTCCACCTCAGCTTTTAAGTTACGTTTCAGTCAGTCTCTGTTCATTTAGTTTATTGTAAAATGCACTGAGGGATGAATGAGCTACACCCAAAACTATCGTTATGTTTGAAAACTGTTCAGGAACAGACACATTTCACTGCTGCCTCCAACCTAAGAAAGAATTTATGTTCTCTCTTAATTTTTAATGAATTACTTTGGTCTCTTGATCCATATGGATCCTCCATGGGCTGGGGCTGGGAGGGTTACCCACACATCATCCTGATATGTTTTACTCTATTTATTATTTGTTTTTGGTGCTTTCTGGTTTAGTGCCCTTAATTTATATTCCTTACCTTCTGTGATTTTATAGTTTCTACCACCACCATCACTGAGGGAAACAACAACTGGAACTTAAGAAAGAAAAAAAATGTGTGTTAAGACAAACAGAAATGACTTTCAACTGAGACTATGAATATTATCTCTACATTTTAAATAATGCTTTACCTGATCAAGCTTATAATTCACATGTGATATTGTCAGATGTGGATCTCCAAGGAACTGAAACATATACACAAGTTGAATGAGCATCCTCTCACATGCTTCACTACCTATTATCAATGGTTCTATCATCATTTTACCTCTTGTTCAAGGTCCAGCAGGTTCTGTCTATACGGCTGCAGCATGGAGTCCAGCCCTGTGCAGAAAGCTCGCAGGTAAATCCCATGAAGTCCAGTCTGACTGGGCTGGTTTGTGTGATGTTCCTACACAACAAATTACACACATTAATTGAACGTCTCATTGAACACATTGATCTAAGCAATGTGAAACTTGAAAGATATCTTCAGAGAAGTCATAGTAAAGTCTATGATCTGTTCAGTTTTTCTTAAAAATGTGCTTTGTGGGGAGGAATCCAGTGAGCAAGACGTGTTCTTTCTCCTCTGCTCTTCTCCCTGTACACCAACACCTGCACCTCCAGCCATCAGTCTGTCAAGCTCCTGAAGTTTGCAGATGACACCACTCTCATTGGACTCATCTCTGATGGCGATGAGTCTGCGTACAGGTGGGAGACTGAGCGTCTGGTGACCTGGTGCAGGCAGAACAACCTAGAGCTAAACGCTCTGAAGACAGTGGAAATGATAGTGGACTTCAGGAAGAGCCCAGCCCCACCCACCCCCATCTCCCTGTGTGACTCCCCCGTGGCTACCGTGGAGCATTTTCGCTTCTTGGGAACCACCATCACACAGGATCTCAAATGGGAGCTAAACATCAGCTCCCTCATCAAAAAAGCTCAGCAGAGGATGTATTTCCTGAGGCAATTGAAGAAGTTCAACCTGCCAAGGACTATGATGGTGAACTTCTACACCTCCATCATTGAGTCCATCCTCACCTCCTCCATCACCATCTGGTACGCTGCTGCCACGGAGAGGGACAATAACAGACTGCAGCGTATCATCCACTCTGCTGAGAAGGTGATTGGCTGCAATCTTCCGTCCCTCCAGGACCTGTACGCCTCAAGGACTCTGAGGCGTGCAGGGAAGATTGTAGCTGACTCCTCCCACCCTGGACACAAACTCTTTGAGACACTCCCCTCTGGCAGGAGGCTGCGGTCCTTCAGGACCAAAACCTCTCGCCACAAAAATAGCTTCTTCCCATCTGCTATTAGCCTCATCAACAAGGCTAGAGAGCCCCACTGTTGCTGATCAATTGCACCAATCACCAGAAAAAATTCCTTGTATGTGAAAACATACTTGGCAATAAAACTGATTCTGATTCTGATTCTGATTCTATTAAAAGAAACAGCCTGTCTTAGATCAGGTAGGTTACTGCATTTCAGATGCAGCCAAACTGTCAATAAAAATACAACTGAACTAACTAACTGATTTTTTTAAGATGCTGACGGTGAATTAAGCTTAAGAGTTTACATCTTAAATGTGTACAAATGTCATCACTGGGACTTACTTGCTGATGCACATGGCCAGTGTGTTGTTCTATGAACTCTGTAAAGCGTATGTAATCAGAGCCCAGTTTACAGATCCGGTTGAGGACACTGGTCTCACTGGGGTGAAGGAAGGGCAGGTCCTGGGACACCTGTGGGTGAAACAACATAGTTCATGTTCGAAAAGAAACACTTTGTGCCTCAAATACACAAACATTATTGTGATGCACAGACTAATAGAAACACCTGTCCTTATAACAGAAAACCAAAATGATATTAGACTGCATTAGTTCTAGCTAGATGTACCCAAAAAACTGCCAACTTGATGAATATAGTATTTTAAGTTAGTAAACCTGGAACTGCTTGTATTTTGTACTACACATTTATAACTTCTGGTTGCTGAATTTGAACCTTCTCATTCCCTTTTTAACCTTAACTATACTAAAAAGACAATAACACTTATCATAGGTCTGTTAAAAAGATAAATAATATGCGTGTTTAGAAAATTCAAGTAATAAGACATATTAACGTTAGCATGCTACTTTTAATTCAGAAATGAAGCTGTTTCCGGTTTACCTGTAAACCTGTCCGTTTGTTCCAGGTGAAAATAGTCCCCGGGTATCCGCTTAACGCCAGCAACAGCTCGTGAATCATTTTAAATCAGCTTAAATTCATAAAAAAAATGGAAAATACAATTTCTCATTCAGACACCAAAACAAACCGCCGCCTGAGCTGTCGCAGGCTAGTGTCGTCATGACACGAAGCATCACGGGATACATTTGAGTGCTGGTGGCTAGCAGTTACCCACGGTCCTTGCTTTCTTCATCTACAGTTTGTCTTGAATTTAAAGTGTCACAAAACTAAAAGCGGCTTTTATTATTTTTATTTCGGCTTCGTGACGATAGCAACGCACCCGTTGTTGATTTAAGGCATAAACGAGCTTTGTAAAGTAAGCGAAAGTTAGCATGGTAATCGGTAGCTAGCTCGGCACTTCTGGGAAATGTAGTTCCTTGCGCAAAAAGTCATTCCTGCGTCATCATTCGGTCATGTAGTTAGCTAGGAACACCTCGCAACAGAGAAAGCTTGGTATGTTATTAGATAAAATTTTGACTTAACGCAGACTGTTACTCACATTATCATCATTGTTATTAGTATCAAGTTTGATAGCAAGTTGTAATTAGCAGCGTGGTCTCTGGTTGAGCTAACGTTCCTCAGCTAGCCGTTTGTTAGTTAGTTGCTAAAGTCAGTTTCTCTATGGAAAACACTTACTTGTTAGCTTAACTCGGCTACAACCAGGAAACAAAACACAGCTATATGCGGTCTAACGCGCTAAGTAGTAGGTTCAAATCGACATCACGTCTTCTGCAGACGTGTTAGGCTGAATTAGTCCGATTCATTTCAGCTGTACTCACTTAGATGCCACACAAATAAATTAGTAAGTGTGTGGTTTCAATGCTTCTTATATCCAGTGTTTGTTTTTGCAGGGATGGCGGGGGAGAGGAGCGGAGAGGACATAGTTTCAGAGTACCTGGGCCAGAACCCGCACCTGGCCGAGTGGGTTGAAACTCTCAGGGGCTACTGTGAGAGCAACAAACAGTGGTCCGCTCGGAGGGAGTTCATCTTGAGAAACATGGAGACTTTCCCCACAGTGGAGCCAGGAGTCTCCAGCAGCAGTCTGGACAGGCTGCTCTCTCTGTCCATGGTCTGGGCCAATCACGTTTTCCTTGGCTGCAGGTAGGACACACGGACACAGCAGAACTTCAGGAAAAGCAAATAGAGGCCCTGAGCTCAGGAGTGACTTGTCTTTGTTATCTTCATCCCTCAGCTATCCACAGGATGTAATGGACAAGATCAAGGATATGGGTGAGGGGATAGTGGTCCAAGACGCTCCAGTTCACAAAACGACAAAAGATGAATCACTGACCAAAGGAAAGCGGAGCGCCACAACTGGTAATGCAGAGCACGTTTTCAATAAAGCACACTGTTGAATTGTACAGTGAATGATGTGGCTGAAATTTTTTTTGAGCTAACTATAACAACTGGACGTTTTTGTTGACACACATTGTTTGCATCATCATTATTTTAATGTTTTACTTTGAATTGTGATGTTTGATTTTATTGTGTATCCCATCTTTGATGGTTTTATAATATTAAACAAGATGCATAGAAATTATCTATCTTCACCACAACATTCTACAGCAGATAATAATAATATTACTGTTATCGATAGCTTGATAACTGCAATTTGCTTGTTATGTCACTTACTGAACATGCATGTGACAATTTATGATTTACCATACACATGATATTTTTGCCATTCAGCTAGAGGAAATGTAATGCATCCAATAAGGAGCTGTCCCAAAGCAAAAACACATCTGTGTTGTTTCTCAGGTTACCTTGAATAACCTTTACAATATATATATGACTGCTCATAAGCTATGAATAAATTAGATGGTGGGAAAGACTCTGTGCATTCCCACAAACTTTCTGTAGCTTGTTATGGACCACCAACATGTTTCCGTGCTCTTTTCTATTACAGCAGGATGTCAGTGTAATTACCTACATGCATTTTTTTTTTTTTTTTTAAACACACCCACACGTGAAGCTGGACTGTGTTTCCTCATTAGATACTGTTTCTTTGTGCAGTCAACACTGTTCTGCCTATTGTGTCATCATTTGCAGAGGGCGATGCTGACAGCTGTGTGAAAAGAGCCAAATGTGGGCCTAATGAGCCTGACAGTCGACCTGCTGGCAGGACAGCCACATGGCCAGTGAGTCAGAAAGCAGGACCTCCTCCACAGGCTCCAGCAGAGCACCAGCCCTTCTTCAACCGCCTCTACAAGGCAGTGGCATGGAAGTTGGTGTCGGCAGGGGGCTTCGGTCCCAACCTGGACCATTTTGAAATACTTCGTAGCTGCGTAGAGTCATGTAAACAGACCGTGACCTGTGTGTTTGTGCCACTGAAAGACATCACAGGCCTCCCTGCAGGTCGCACACAGAAGGATGGCCATGTGTGTGAAATTCGCTGTCAGACTGTCTACATGGGCACAGGATACGGGCGGGATGAGGCTGCTGCCAGAGCTATGGCTTCCAAAGAAGCCCTAAAAGTCTTTCAGGGGCGAAAAGTGACAGTTAAGATCTGTAGACGGAGATACAAAGGGAAAGATGTGGAGGATTTGATGTTGTTAGACGAACAGCCTCGGAGTCAGGGCTTTCCTCCTGCACTCAGCTACCCTTTTCAGGACGAGCAGCTGGAGGATGGTTCTTCATAGAGAAGACAGACTGTGACATTTGCCCTGCTGTGATCCCAGTCGGAGCATTGACAAGTGGCATTTACTGAATGGAGCTACTGAAGGAATTCATGACTGTGTCGGGACCAAACTGTTATGCAGCTGAACATTGACTAGACTTGACAATTATTAATTACTTAGAGCATTAACTATCATGACGCATTTCCCACATTACTTTGGTGTCATAAAACAAGTGATGCGTTGTTTGACAAGGATGTGATACATCACGAAAACAGGAAAACATGGTCCATAAATAAGCAAAAAACAAGAAACGTATACTGTATTGACGACATTTTCAACCTCCTTCAGTTTTACAAAGTTTTATAGACAACAGTTTGTGCCATCATTTAAAAGTCAAACAGCCATAAACTGGCACAAAGCTCAACTGCCAGAGGGTGAAACAGTTTGAGTTAAAATAAAGGCAGCTTAAAATGCCACCTTAATATCATAAATGTATTGTGTTATACTGATGTGATTATTTGTCCCAATTTTTTTATTTTTATACTCAAAATATAATAGTTAACCTCTCCTGGTGTCATTTTGGTTAGTTTTACCACTATTCACTTAAAAGGGAAACAAAAGTCACATGAACAAACTAATAGCTCAAATTTTACAGTTTGATCACCTGCCGTTCTGCCATGGTACAGATTTGAGCAGCAGGGCGCAGTCAAAACTAACACGCTGTAACTTTCTCTCAACATGATGGTCGTTAGTGATCATACCAGTTGAGAATACAAACATACCTGAATATTAAGTATCAAACCAAACATGATTTTGATATTTTAGTTTCTCTAACTAAAAGTGACTGTTGGATGTCAGATGTCAACATGTTTTTTCTATTTGTACCCATTAACCCATTCAATTTTAGGGTTGTCTGTTGAGACAGGTGAGAGCTGCACTCCCTATGACCTGAACTTCAATTGTGTCAGCGCAGGACTGGACCTCGCTTGTCTTTTTCTTTAGCTAAAAAATCGTTGTTTCCCAAGTTGTTTTAATACGAGCTCCAGTCAGTCCATTCTTCTGAACACTCACTTCACAAATAACCACACACACAGTTTCTGCAGTCAGAGTAATGCAAGTATTGAAGGTTTGAGTTTCAGTTCACTGTATATGTGCAGAGTTTTCAGCTTTCGTGTTCTTCGCAAATAGTTGGCCAACTACAGTACCCATCATACTGTACACAGAAGTACTAACGGCTACTGCTTTTATTATTTAATTTAGAATAATTATTAGTTCACTGATTAAAAAAAACACTGAGACCCATGCTATGTTGAAAATATTGGGGTGTCATAATTAAGAATCATTTGAACATAGTGAAATCCAGTGTGTACAGTAATGATGTGTTTGGGGGTAAAGTGCTGCTGTGATGTGTGATTTCTTTTTTTCTTGCCAGTCCAGTTGAAGTTGAGCAGGGTTGCATTGAAGTGTGAATATCTTCACTGTTCCATGTCACTGTACGTTTACACAAGTGGTCCTGTTTCTATATATTTTTAAAATAAACATAATTTAAACAAGTAAAGTTTATTTGGTTTCCTCCTGCAGAAAATGGCACCGAGCATTTTCATGACTGCACAGTTATGTACAGAACCTTCAACAAAAATGAGCCAAGCAAGATTTTAAAGAATAATACAGCAGCAAACAATTATCTCCTATCGTGGAGTAATGGTGTCCTGAGCAGAGAAGGAAGTCACACACCCTCTGTTGTACTCTGAGTTTCTCCATTCTTTGTTTTTGGTATCCGGTCTCAGAAGGATCTGTCTGCAGCCTGCAGCATTTAAACTTATGCCCACTTCACACATGCCAAGTGTGTGCATGTTAGTGCATGTGAGCCCCCCCCCCCCCCCTTGTTGAAAGTTGGCCCTCTCCACATTTATAAACACACAGGTAAGATGGCACAGTGCAGCGCCATAGTTCAGGTAAAAGCAACCTACCAGAACGTCCTCCAGTTATGAAATCACATCATTTGTCTGAAAAGGCCTCCAACAAAGGCGGAGAGAAGACCAGGTGGACAGGCCGTGGTTTTTACCGGCTCCATCAGGCTCAATTTCTTGCCCAGTCCAACCTTGGAGTCAATACTGGTCTGGTACCGAGCTGGAGAACCCTACGAGCTGCTAGAGGCTCCAGCTTCTTCTCCTCCATGTGTAAGTAACCTGATGCTAATGTTACTCGCCTGTTTTCATTAGTGGCTGGCTACAGTTGGCATCGCAACGTTAGCTAACCTGCCGTTACCTATGTGAATGTTGCTATCGCTAGCAGGCTAACGGTTAGCAATACTGTGGAGCATATCGCGGGAATGCTAGCCTAATGGTTGCGGCTGGATTGTTTTTTTTTTGTGTACAGGGGGTAACTTTATTCTGCTGTACTGCTTATTGTGTGTTTAGTGGCCGCTTTCACTGGACTGTGAGGGGGGAAACACCTCGCTGGCTAATAACCACAGTCTATGCTAATAACGTTAACGGAGCCGGAAGTGTGGCCGACCGTTTGTCCTGATGCTGGTGGTGTAGTGCGACATCTAGTGGCAGAGACGGAAGCTTCAACTTAATTATCTCATTTCACTTGGAGAATTTCTGACAAGTGCAAAAAAATAATTCTTGGAGTCGCTGTGTTGAATTGTGTCATGCTGCTCCTCATTAGTGCTAATTGGCAAATTCAGACACCAGTGAACAGGATGACTCAGTTCCTCATTAGAGATGGTTAAAGAGATGCCAGCAGTGTCGGATCAAATACTCATAAACTCTCAGTGATTTGAGTGACATTTACGCTTGACCTCTCCCCACAGTAGAAACTAAGATATTGTTTGTATCAACAGGACGCCTTCGGCCTCATCAACACAGTGGACAGGACTGTTCATTCACATGGCTGCACCGTGATGCTTTAGCAGCACTGTTATGAGCTGGAACATGGCTGATGCTTAAAATAAGCTGTTTCTTAGGCTGGTGGATACATCACGTTTGTGTGTTCAAGAGGAGCTTACATGAATGTCTCCCTGTAAAAACCTGATGTTATATTGGGATTGAACAAACCAGAGTCTGTATTTATCAAACTGGTAAGAAGAACACATCAGAAGCCTCGAAACTATCAGCTTGAGTGTAAACAATGGGGCATTTGGTCAAGTGTAAAAGTCACATTGAGGAACAACTCTCAAGTGATCATGTGATTGATCACATGTATGATCAAAGAAGAAGGTCAATCAGAGATATGGACTGACATAAACACCTGCTCTATTTTCAAGGACAGGATGTAGAAACCATCAATGTGTTAGTTTGTGAGTGTGTTAAAGAGGACTGGTAGCTTGTTTGCTGGCTAGAAAAACACTTTATCACAGTTTTATCAGGGTTAGACCAGATTGTGGTAATTGGATCTTGTGGCTTCCAAATGGGCAATAATGTTTAATTCAAAAGGTGCCAATAATGATCTCTGTGTATTATTTTTCCTTTATTTATAGACAGGCTTATACAGTAAATTTTTATTCTTAAGTGTGAGGAAAAGTGAAGGATTTCTGCATTTGTCTTTCACTTAAGTCCAAAATTTTGGCTTTAGCAGTTTGATAAACATGATCATGGGTTGACAGTCTGTGTTTCACTCTTGTGGAATTTGTGTATTTTCACATCTAAGCAGACAACAGTATCATGTCATGGGGGTCACATTTTGAAAATATACCCTACTGTTTTATATAGTGGGTCTTGGGTCCCACCACGAGGGGGCAGCAGTGCTTACACGTGACTCTTAATTTTAAAGAGGGACCACCTGTCTGCTGTCTCTTCATGCGATCCCAGTCTGAGATCAGGGCTCTGTGGGGATCAGACCACCTGCTGCAGGACCTGTCTGTGAAGATGGTTCTTAATGAGTCTGGCTATTTGTTTGGGCTTGTTGTTCTGCTGCAGGATGAGTTTGGGACCAATCAGACGCCTCCCTGATGGTACAGTGTGATCGATACCAATCTGAACATCTAAAGTGCCCGAACCTTCTGCACAGTACTGTGTAACACTGTCCGGATTATTCTTTGTTCACAGTAATTTGTGAGACTTCATATTTCCACTAAAGTACCACAGTGTACCACAAAGAAGCATAAAAGTACCTAACAACCCAAACATGCTGCTACAAAGTATCACACACTAAAACTATAAAGTGCAGTGTAACATAACAAAACAACAAACTACCTCAATCCACCCTGAAGAACTCCTTAAAGTACCACAACCTACTGGAAGTACTGTGCCATACATTTCCATACCACAAACTAAATATCATACAGACTTTGTGATTCTGTGTGGTCGTGGTATAGTTTGTTGGTCACATTTCATACATTATTATCATTATTATTATTATTATTTTGGTACTTTGGACACAAGCACTCTTATGAGTACACTTTGTGGTACATTATAGTTCTCTGTAGTACTTTGTAGTACAACATCCTGTGTTTTCTTGAGATAGTTTGTGCACTTTCTAGTGTAATGTAGTAGTTTATAGTGCTTTGTGTTTAATTTATTGTTTTTTGTCTTTTCTATTACTTGCTGACTGGTAAACTTTATGGAACTTAATGGTATCTTAAAATTGAGAAAACACCTTGTGTTTTACTGTGGTAGTTTGATATGATTTGGGGCACTTTGTAGTTTGTTATGGTACTATGGTGATCTATATGTGGTAGCTTCTGGTTAATTGTGGTTTATAGTATTTACTGACTGGCTGGTACTTTTTGGAAGGATTTGTTGTGCTTTGTGATGTTTTTTGGTACATTATGGTACTTTGCAGAGGCCTGTGATGTGTTTTGGTCAGCAAAATGGAGCTTTGTAGTATTTTGGTACTTTAGTTTTGCGGTAGTTTGTGGTGTATGTCTGTCTTTTTTCCTGGTAGTTTATTGTGATTTGGTGGTTAACTGTGGTACTTTGTAGTTCATGCTCATATGTTTTGTCGTGCATGATTGTGCTTTTTGGATGGCTTTGTGGTATAGTTGTTATTTATGGTACCGTGGTGTTAACTGTTTTCCACTGGACAGGAGGATCAACACTAGAGACTGGACTCTCCTCTCTTTCATTTAATATTATTTTCCATTCGTTGGAGAGTAACAAGAAGAGAAGTGTTACCTACAGGTGGAGACAGGTGACATTCAACAATATTGATTTATTTATTTGTATCTCTGTGATCAGTGATAATAACAGTCCCGGCCATCACATTACATGAGGTTTGTACTGTATATGCTCACACACCACAAGAGGTCTGTGAGCATGTCATTAGTGGTCACAGGTTATAAATCAATTTCAACACCTCAAGCATTGTCTGGCGTTGATGTATTGGGTGGTTTACACCCAACAATGTGATTCTAAGAGAGCAATCTCTATTTCAGACTGTATCATTTGTCACCTGCTCTTGTGCCTCCATCCATCACACGCTCAATCATCCCATGCCTCTTCCTCTCTTTCAGTTTCTCAGTGTTTCTGTCACTATCTCTCTTTTTCATTCTGTACTTCTCTGTCAAATTATCACACACAAACAATCACTTTTGTCAATCAGCCATTGCTGCAGGTATAAACTGTCTCGATGTGTGGAAAAAAGCCCTTATCCACACTTGCAATCTCTATCGGCATTGGAGGTAATTCCCCCGAGGAATCAATAACAAATCCTCGCTGTCTGGAGAAAGTAATATTGTTCAGGAATAAGATAAACAGTCTTGTTGTCAGTCTAACTGCCATGAATGTCTCTTGATAAAGGGAAGACGGTGAGATTTTCTCAGTTTGTGGATGTGCATTCACTGCCATAGCTGAATATGAAACGCGCAAAAAGCTTGAAGCCGATTGAAGTTTTCAACTGCAAGAAAATCTAAAGCAATGCTGGTAGTAGTGCTACTGGATGGGTTTGTTCTTTTCATTTTCCTTTCCTTTATTTATTTATTTATTTATTTATTTATATTCATTTATTTATTTATTGCCAAAATAAGACTTTACGATATCTGCACAAACTAATCTCTGGTGTGGACAGTGTATCGAGTGGGAGCGTGTTTTTAAATGTGAGACCAGGTTTCATTTTCGACCACTACCTAGCACTTATTATACTTATTATAGTCACCAGTAACTCTCAGGTCACTTAAGGTAATAAAACTCTGTTACCTTTCTCCCATTTTGAGGAGGCTGTGTGCATCTTATGCAGGCGAGCTCAATGAAAGAGAAGTATGTTAATTTTTACTAAATTATCTTAAATTTATGCACTCAACATATGAGTGTTTTTCAAATAGGATAAATAACTTAATTAAATATCTTATTAAAATAACTATGCATGCAAAATAACACATAAAACAACAAAATAAAAACACACAAACATAAATCAATGTGTTAGAGATTTTGACTTGATGATAGAGGAAAAGTCAGAGTAATTAGGTTTGGTCATGGAGATCTGACTGTCTGACTTTGTGATTTTCATGGCAATCCATCAAATAGATGTTGAGACATTAACTCTTAGAACCACAACTGTCAACCTCATGGAGGAAACACAAAAGTGTGTTCAAGATTTTGTGCTAATCCTTGTTGCAGATGTGGAGACATTTCACTGGGTAAGTGAAGATTTGATCTGCTGGTGGCCCAAAACAGAAAATCGGGTGATGACCAAATTCAGTAAGAACCATCCTCTGGGGACCATGAATGTTTGTACAAAATTTCATGACAATCCTTCCAATCCTTGTTAGATATTTCAGTCTGGACCAAAGTGGTGGAACTAGCGTCCTACACAGACTGACATTGCCATCCATTGAGCCACAGCTTTGGTTTGGCTAAAAAAAAACTTAGATCAGCTCAAAAATGTACAAACCTCATCATTGCAAACATCCTGTTGCATTAAAGGACCACTGTGTAGGCTTTAGTGACAAATAGTGGGGAGGTTGTAGATTTCCCCTCTCATCACCCCTCCCTTCCAAGTGTGTAGCCCTGTAGAACTACAGTGGCCTTCAGGTAATGGAAAAATTGAAAAAGCCTGCTCATCAGACAGTGTTTAGTTTGTCTCCTCTGGGCTGCTGTACAAACATGGCAGTGCAACATGGTGGGATCCAGGGAAGAGGATTTGCTCACTATGTAGATATTTTATATATATATTATATATTCTAAGACAATGTAAACACTACAGTTCTTTGTTTCAGGTGATTAAACACAAATGAAAATATAATTATGTTTTAATATTACTTCTGCCATTAAAGCCCACTAAATCTTACACATTTAAGGTATGTCTTCTGTGTGGATGAAGCCTGTGGTGTGATGGTTTTACCAGAAGAAAGGTCACAAGATCACCAAAATCAACACAATTCATCCTATAGGAGCCAAAAATGTTGACAGCAAATGTGATGACAATATGACCCAGAGTGTACAAAGCTGATCACATGGTCAGAGAATGAACAGAGATCCTTTAACCAGCATGAAAGTTCTCTGTAAATTTTTTAACATTTTTTAACATGCACAAGATTAGTATGATTAGTATGATTAGTGTGATTTATGCATTTGTGGAGCATGAGTACCGTCAACAAGTTTCATGGCAATCTGGCTTCGAGAGCTTGTGCAGCTAAGAGGCTGACAAGAGTGTAAGGGCTTCCTCTTCTGTGGAGCTGGAACGTGTCCAGGAAAATTCATGTCACCCTGTTGAGGGCAACAAAACAATCAGGACTCATTTTGTAGAGGTCAGGAGTGTCCTGCATTTGGTGAGATATTTCTCTCTGGACCAGTATGTTGGACTGGTGAATGAATTCACCAGCTGATACTGTAATCATTGGAGGGTATTTCTTACATGGCAGACATCCAATTATCTGTCCGCTCTGAGCTTTAAGAGGCTGCTTAATTTTACATTGGACCACTTGAGAAAATGTCATGCTCTGTAAGAATTAATATCCGACGAGTGATCATAGAGAGAAACCTCTGTGTCCATCGTGTCAGAGAGAGAGAGTCGCACCTCCTGTCAGGGGAATGTGAAAATATAATGATGAAAACTCTTTTCCCAGGAAATAACAAGACAAACAGGAAAAGGTGTTTGGTTAGTGTGATCGACAGCACAAACTGCAGTCTGCCTTTAGCTCCATGTTGACTTCCCTAATGACAACACACACACACACACACACAGAGCCAAGCGAAAACGGACTAAGTCAACATTTTGTACTTGTCTCGTCTGTATTATTGATGACTGCCGACAGAGGGAGGCTGGATAAGAGATAAGCACAGTGATGTGGAATATCATGATGCTGCCCCAGCTGCAAAAAAACAGAGGACTCGAAATTTCGAGTCAACTGAAGCATCAGTGAGGAGTCAGGTGAAACATCACCGAAGAGAACTGAAGACATTAATTTCAATCAATCAAGTCATGATGGCAGGTGTTGATTAGTTGAATCTTGTAATTGATTAACTTCATTCCAGCCTCATTTTGTTCTGACTTGTCAGTTGTTCATGTGCCACAAATGATTATACAAAGTCATGATGTAAACAGTCCAGTGTAATGTGAGGACATAGAGTGGATATACACCACAGGGGAAAGACGTATTCAGAGAAAAGTAGCAATACTACAATTTAAAAATATTCCATTATGAGTCAAAGCCCTGGGTTCAAAAGTAAACACTAAAATAGTAGCAGCAAAACATACATTAATCAGAAGTAAAACTCTCCCAGTCATTACGCCCCTTTCAGACTGTTTTATTATTATTATTACAGTGACAAGAAGAAGTCTGGGAACTGTTCAGAATGACTTGGTTTCTGCATTAACTGGTCATAAAATGTGATCTGATCTTCATCTAAGTCACAAATGCAGACAAACACAATGTGCCCAAGCTAATAACACACAAGTAATTATAATCTTTTGTGTCTTTAAGGAACACAGCTGTTTAACATTCACAGTGCTGGTGGAAAAAGTCAGTGAATCCGTAGATTTAATAACTGGCTGAACCTCCACTGGCAGCAGTGACCTCAAACCATTAGCTGCTGACCAGACCTGAACAATGTTCAGGAGGAATTCAGGACCTTTCCTCCCCATAGAGCTGCTTCAGCTCAGACATATTCTTAGGATGTCTGGTGTGAACGTTTCTCTGAGGTCATTCCACGGTGTCTGGTCTGGTTGCTCCAGAAGGTGGATTTTCTTAGTTTGAAGTCCTTGTGTGGTGGGTTTACATTGATGTTTAGGGTCATTGTCCTGCTGCATCACCAGCTTCCCCTGAGCTTCAGCAGGTGGAGCCACTCTGACATTATCCTGGACGAGACCTTGATGAACCTGGGAATTCATTTTCCCCTCGATGCTTTTGAGCTGTCCAGGCCCAGAGGCAGCAAAGCCCCAAATCATGATGCTCCCTGGGCTACTTGACCTTTGAGAGGATGTTTTCATGTTTTTGTGCAGTGCTTTTTATATCATAGTGCTGCATGTTCTTTCCTGTTCTCTCACATACTTTTTCAGTCTACACTGTGAATGTGTCATATTGGACAAGAACACAATGTTTTGTGCACTATTAGTTAAAATAGACTGTGTCATTATTGGAACTCAGATGAAAATCTCACCATCTTTTAAGATTTGTAGATAAAGAAGGTTCAATTACTCCTTTTTGCCACTATGAGATATTATTGGATTTGTATCATTGTTGCAGGTAAGCAGCATTTTAATGTTGTTGCTGGTCATTGAGACTACTGACTGCTGGGTAGTTTAAACTGATGGTAATTTTTGTATGTAAAATCTTAATCTGCAAAGTAGCTGTAGCTGTATGATAAATGCACTGGAGTCCGCAACAGGCAATAACTTTATAATTTAACTTCGTAATTTCATCATTGATCCATTATGAGAAGGGGCTGAACAGCACACAGTGTGGGTATCAGTTTTTTCACCTCATAAGAAAAGTTTTCTGGAGGGTTAAAGGCAAAACAGTTGGTGACAGCTTTGTGAATTTTTGAAATCGTGCCACAAGTGATGAACTTAAGATCATAGGCTTCACTGTGAAGGCAGCGGGGCAGCTGTGGCTCTGCAGGCAGAGCAGGTTGCGTCACTTATTTGCAGGCACAACGTGTGTGTGTCTGTGTGTGTGTGTGTGTGTGTGAAAAAGTGAATGAGAGGCAGATTTAAAGATCCCCTACAGACATATGAAATTATTATTTGAATAATAATAATTTGTCTCTGATGTGGTTTTAAATTTTGGCCAAAAAATCCTTTTCCCATATTGTAATGTGCAAAATCTATAAATATGCAAATATTATTTATTTCAAAAGTTTAACAACTGGACACAAGATGACTTTAAATTTTCCACATCATTCATGTTTTAATACTGGACTGTTATTGGTTCCAAACTAGTTATGATGTCACTAAGTCAGGCAGGTACATACCCACCATGAATTCTGATTTTGTGTGTGTGTGTGTGTGTGTGTGAGATAGAGAGAGAGAGAGAGGCGACAAAAGTATAGTGATTTTAAATTATTAATAGTATGAATATGAATAAATGGTGTAACATGAATATAATTGTAGAAATAGGATAATGTAATAACACAACCATATCATAATGATGAAAATTATATAATTATAATTTATATAATTTGTATGATGTTCTGTCAATGTGATGTAAAATATCTTACAACAAAAATATAAGAAATAGTATAAAATGTTAATAGCGTGATTGGCTGCTATGACAACTGTTATTTACAGTATGAGACAATAGTAAACTATATAGCCTCTTATTTACATTATTTTATTTTACACAATATAATAATTAAATTCAGATTTAAGGTGAGCACAGAAAACACAGTGAAGCTCAAACATCCAAGTGAAGGAGCAATAAGCAAACCACAGATTTGTCTGGAGGGGGCTTTAAACTGGCAGAATATATAATAATTATTTTATTTTAGATCACTGTGAATCTGAGTGGGACGCGGTGACAGAGAGTGACTGTCTCATCTCTGCATGCAGCCCCCGCCTCCCGTTAATGTCAATGGAGCAGCCTGGCGGCCCCCCCGGGGGGTGTGACGTCACAGATCGCGGTCACAGTCACGTCATTGTTCAAATATTGAATGAACATCATAAAAAAAAACCAAGACATGTTATAAAACTGTTGTAACTGCGTTATATAACTGATTCCACGCCAGCGGCGTTATTACGCTTTAAAAGAAGAAGCGGCCACTCCACTGCTTTACAAAACAACATGAGCTACTCTTTATTGTTATTGTCATACACAAAACATTCATCTCAAACAAAACAGCTCCAGTTCAAAAGACAGCTTGGATTTGCCCAGACGATGAGTCACTATGATAATCCCATAATATTGCTGTTAAGACGTGACAGTGTGTGTGTGGTCCTCAGGTGAGCTCACTGTGCATTATGGGTTATTTCTTTATTACATCACAACAATGACCCTGTGGTTCTCCTACAGACATAAAGTGGTTCTGAATATTTACAGTAACTTCATTATTCTTTATGCTCCTCTCTCTCCTGTCCATCACCACAATATCTTTACAGTTCTTCTGTGATAATATACTCTTAAAATATATTCTTATCATGGAACTACTGTAGTTTTAGTTAAGGGTAGGGCGGTCATCCCACCTGCTCCTCGGATGCATCATAAAAAAATATGACAGTAATTACAAAGGAATCGAGAGACAGTTTTCCACCCCCTCATCTCACTGTTACATTCAGATCCTCCAGATCAGATCATAAGCACTTCAGCAGGAAAAAGTTACAGAAAGCTCCCCGGGGACAGTCGCACATCTTCCCGATCCGAGCGCCTTTCCTCACGGCGCACTGCTCCCCGACATCACACTGCCGGAGAGAGAGGGAGGGGAGAGGGACAGCATCATTTCTGCCTGCCGCGACACCAATACCAATACAATATCAATAAACAGGATATTTTTAAAATGTCTACAATACCGTCGGGACTTGGCCGAATTTCTTCTCCCACAGAGGCAGCCGTTTAGCCTGCAGCTTTTCCAGAACTTCTTGGAGAGCTCCAAGCTGCCAGGACGCATAAACAGCAAACGTCCTTAATTAAGGTGCCTTTTTTTTTTTTTTTTTTTTTTTTTTTAAGCAATGGGCAAATAGAAAATATCTATTAATGTGTCAAACGATAAATTAAGAGAAGTGCAAAACGATTAGAAACCTGTAGTCTGTCGGTAATATGGAGATAGAGGTAAACATTTCCATTTGGAAAATATATTTAAACTAAAAACTGATATTTGTGTTTAACATGGCACAAAATCTCTGACATAAAGTGAGAAATATGATTAATTTCACCAGCGATAAGTTTCATGACATTGGAAAATCTTAAATACATGCATTTCTGCAGAGTTGAAGGTGGTCACAATGTTTTTAACAGTGTCACTGAGATTCAAAATGAGTAACGCACAAAGAAATAAAATAAATAAATTACAAATTGACACGATAAAATAATGGGGAAAAGAGAGAAAGTTTCAGAATGAAGATGGATGGGTGTAAATCTTACCAGCTGCTTCTCGCTGGTCAGGTTCGGACCTTTGGGGTAAAAGTCCCGCAGGGCTCTGGGGCTCAGCTCCTCCTCGGACTCGGTGTCCAGCACTTCGGTTCCAGCGGCGCCGGAGAGCAGCAGCAGTGCGCAGAGCAGCGCCCCGCTGAGCAGCCTGGAGCTCTGCATGGTCCTGATGCGCGGCAGCATGTGGCCCGTTCCCGTCTCAAATAGTGGCTCAGCCCGCGCCAAACACCTTTTTATCTGACTCCTGCCATCTGCTCGCTCCACCTTATCCTTTGATTTTTTCTTTTTGTCATGCGTAACAGCTGCCTTGGGTGAGTCATCCCGTAAAAGTTGCTGGGCAAAATATGCCTCAAAAAGTCAACAACAACAGCAGCGTCGTTACTGGCAAAGTAATGGATTACTCGTTACTTGGCAGTCTAAGTGATGAGGTCATTTCTGTTGAGTTTGATAAGCATTTATATTATCAGCTCATTACATTGTCTGCTTCTGTAATTTCTCATTAGATTCATTTCAGTCTTTCTCAAGCGTCACTGTCATCAAGGAGTCAATTTAACTTTGAAAAGATCAAGGATGTTCTTCTCTCAGCCAGCAGGTCTGAGAACACTGCTTTATTTAGTATTCCAGGTAGATCACCAGTAACTTACAATTCATCACTTTTCCATTATTACCCCAGAACAGCATCTGCAGCCTCTCCTGCATTTGCACTTGGTGACTCAGTCAGACTCAGTCTGCAGTAAATGTTCAATAAAACCAAACGGCGCTCATGTTAAACGCCCTTGTTATTCTCTCTTTTGTAGAATCAAAGCAGCAAGGGTCCTTGAATGAAAGTCAGTCAGTTGTTTTTTTTTTTTTTTATTTGAAAGTTGGTTTGACTTAATGAATTTAGCTTTAATCTTAATCTGTGCAGGGACTGAGGGCAGTGAGGAAGGACTGACAGATTTTTGATTAGCAGCTGCAGTCAAGCCAGTACTGACAGAGAAGTGGTGATTTGAGGTCATTTCTCCAGTGGGTCATCTCAGCAGCGACAAACAAGTAACCAGGGTCACATTTCTATGCATCCCTATGGGTAGAAAATTACTTATTATACAGTGTTAGTTTACTTTGATTTTGTATACACTAGTACAACATAGTACAAAGCACCATGCTGAATGATAAAAAATGTATTTAATTGTTTGTGTCTGCACAATAAAACTCATATTCACCATCATCAAAATTAACCTGTAAATTAAAGGGTTAAGTCCTTTCACTTATTGTCAGGGTAAATGATGTCAGTAAATAGAAGCAGGAAAAGTTTAAATTTACTACAGCAAAGTAAACGTAATTTATTTTTAAATAAAAATGTGATCAGCTGCACAAAATGCACTTTGACTGTGTGTTCGACTCAACATGCTCTGCACCCCGCAGCCACAGCATGATATCATTTTACCTATTATATAACCACTGAGCCAACTGTAACAGTGCAGAGGATGGATGTTTACACACAATTCGGACAGACAAATGGCGTCTCATATTGTGTTCTTAATCCTGTGCTTGAGTTATCCCGGTTCATTGCATTGATCGCTTGTTTCAGAGCCGGCTGTCTCGGGTCCGTGAGCGGAGATGGAGGAGCAGGGGGCTTTGATTGTGCTGGAGGCTGCATGACTCATGTCTCTCTCTTCCACACTTTTAATGACTGAGATGCCAATTTAACATTTCATTCACAACAACCAGACTATTTCATTCACAACTGCGACTTCATTAGTTTTTGTACCTTATACCCGACAGTAGCGTGCCAAAGGCTTCCAGCTCTGCCGGAGCCACTTCCCCGCTCTGATTGGCTTCTCTGATGGTTTTGGTGTAACGTTGAGGCCATGAGGTGATTTGGCTCAATCTTCCTTCAGACTGTGTTCTCTCAAGCATGAATAACAACAATTTAGCAGAGCAGATTATATTTAGAGTTGGCTGACACAGCACTATAACACTATATAGCAACAGATGTAATTTTGAATATAAATGGCTTCTTGCAAAAAACATGGAAGTCTCAGGATAACAAACAATATGAGAAAAACAATTAGAGCAAGTTGAAAAACAGGCTTTAAATATTACTCCAGTTTGTTTTAAACCTGCATTCACTTGACAGCAACACAAGAAGCAGTTAACATATTGACATAAACATAAAGTTATGGGAACATTTATAGGAAGGAGTTCCCTGTTTACACATCCAGCAGACACAAAGTAACACTTTCAGTCAGTCATGTCTGGACACCTAGCAAACATAAGTCCAGTGCTTCCTCTCTTTTAGCTCTGTGTTTGGTCTCCACCAGCTCCTGAGGGAATATCTGCCTCTTTAGCTGCTAAATGCTCCACTTTGCCCACCAGCTGGGCTCTAACTATGTCTGCTGTTTGCTGCTGAGCAGGTAGGAGGGCAGAGGGATTTTACAGCTTTTGCCTGTGAACCAGAGCAGTAAATTTATGGAGGGGACAACAAAAGAGCTGAAACTCACTATAAAGCTGCATAAAGCTGCAGATTCAGTTGATAATTCTCTGTAGGCTCATCACTACACGTGTTCCCTCTCACATTGTTTTTCACATTGTCGTTTGATTCTTTGTCAGTAAGATATCACTTACAGTCACTTAGATCTGCTTCTCCAGTGACGTTCTGGTGATAATTTTCAGTGGGTTTATCACTAATAATGTGTCCTTCACTTAATATGAAATTATTTATTGGTGCAGCTTGTAATAGGTTTGGAGCTTGTAGGACAGTTCTTTATTTTCCATTTGTTTACCAAGATGTTTTTTTCCTCTATTTTTAGAAAAGCAGTTTGGAAACTGTGGTTGTTCCCAAGGCAGCGGGGTCCAAACATGTTCCATACAGGGTGGAGAGTCTGCAGCTTTGTCCCTCCAACAGTTCACTGTACGAGGGTTTAATGATCCGTTGATCCATCCCAGTTTGAAATCATTCAGAATAGTTCTCAGAAAAATCTCCAGATGCTCAGATCTTCATGACAGATAAATGGACACCAGTCTCCACACTGGACCGTCTTGATATCCTGAAGAAAATTAAATTAAAATTTTATTAGCATTCAAAGCCCTCGTTTACAACTGAAAGAAAAACAAGATTAAAACAATATTCACACAGATAATGATGATGATGATGATAATGACAGATGATGGAAAGACAGGTAACAATAAAATCAATATCAGTCTCCTATCGAAAACATGAATAATTAAGATTAATTGAAGCCTTAATGAGTCAAAGACACTCTAATAAGTCCTTCCATGGTAGTGCTGGTTGAAAATGAACAAACTGATTTTATCTGCTGGTATTTCTGTGAGTTTGCCTCCAGTACATACCAACCACATGCTGACACACAGCTGTGAGCAGTGCATGGACTGACCGACATGTTTTTCCTCGGGGCTTGCCGTAGCTGAGACCGTTCAGTGCAACAAACCTGTACTCAACTCGACTCAGCTGCTGCTAGTGACGTGCAAAGCAGTTCTTTCCAGTGTCCCCAATCACTGGAATCAGTTTGTTTAAAAAGAATTGTTTAGAATTTTTATAACTTTTTATATTTCTTGATATTTTCGCTGAGGTTTTTCCAGTTTTTGCAGTTTTGCTCATTCATATGTTCACTGGCCTGTGTGTATTCTGCTCAAATGAACTGAGAAATGAACGAAGAATGATTTGGTTCAGTTCATTCACCCAAAAGATTTGTTCTTTTGAATAAATCGTTCAAACTACACTTCACTAACCCGTACAGTGAAGAATGATGAGCAGACTGAACGGGAGTCTCTGGACTCACCTGCAGACTCAGGGCTTGGTAGTCTGGTTCCTGCTGCTGTGAGTCTGGTGAAGCTACACAACCTTTAGTGCCTCTTGGTGTCAATAACTGTTTTGCATTTTGATTTAAATACTCAAATCTTTAGTTTATTTCTGCTACTATCACGCTTCAACAGATTTGTTGGGTTTGTCCACCTGAATATTCACTGTGTCTCTGTGAGGAACCAGGATCAGTTATCTCCACCTGTTGCTCTGGTGATGGGGAGAATTAACTGTTTACAGAAAACAGCAGGAACAGAGACAGCAATAAGAGGTGTTTGTATGTATGTTTGCCATCTATCCATCTAATATTGTCATTCTGTTTGTTCACAGTGTAATTTTACTGTAGTTATTTCTGTCTACTCTGGACAAACAATATCTATTACATGTCTGTCACGGCAGAGGGATCTCTCCTCTGTTGCTCTTCTTTTTTTTTTATTAATCTCTATATTATTTATTTGATTATATATATATATATATAGATATTATTATTATGTTATTTTTTCATTGAATTTTATTTAAAGTTCAAGAAGGTCCACTGTTTTAAAAGACAGTTTTTCAGTAAATTCAATGAGTAATGGTGTTAAATAATGTGATCTCAATATTGATCAAAATAATCGTGATTATGATTTTTGCCATAATTGAGCAGCCCTAACAGACACTTGTGGTCCCCAGAGGATGAATCCTACTGACTTGGGTGATCCTAAAAATCAGCCACGTTTCCCTGGATCGCCTGTTGGTCTTTGTGTGTTTACAGACGTGGATTAACATGCAGTTTTGCAGCTTTGTTGGAGGAGGGGTGAACAAAACATGGTATTAAAATCCATCACAATGAGAAAGTTGTCCATTAAGTCATGTCGGCTCCTCCAGAACAGCCTCAGTTCTCCTTGGTGTAGATTCTCCAACTCTCTACTGGAGGGATGAACACAAGACGTTTGTTCATTTGGTGTTTTGATGATAGTGGTGGAGAGCGCCGTCTAACACGCTGCTCTGGGTTGGGTTGAGATCAGGTGACTGTGAAGACCACAGCATATGAGTCACATCATTTTCATACTCAGCAAACCATCCAGTGACCCTTTGTGTCCCGTATGGAAGCATCTGTATTTGTTATGTTTCTCCACTCATTCAGTTTTTCTCCTTTTTAATTTTGGAAAATTAGTCTTCGTGGTGCCCTTATCAGATCACTCAGTTTTAACGCTGCCCTGTGAGTGCCCCTGCCCATGTAAATTTATTACACCTTGTAAATTAATTGGCACCATTTTTAATGAGTTCTGTGTTTCCAATATCTCCAACAGCTATTAGTTCAAGAAGCATCTAATGGAGGTGTGTGTACGCGCTTTCCCCACGTCGAATATAAAGCGCTGCGCTCTCATTACTTCCTCGTTTTTTTTCCTGCCTGGTCCCCTATGGCATCCCACCCATGTCTCCAGTATCAGATAAAAGCCCATTATTACAGCCTCATATCTCCAAAATGCCAACTTTTCAGTAGCTAAAAATAACCTTGTTTGCTTTCAGCTTGACCGCTGTGCTTTTCTGTTCACATCCTAAAGAAGAACGTTGGTATTTTCTGACCCGTGTGCAGGCATGCCATGTTTCAGAAGAAAGGAAAATGTATAAATAGGTGATGTAATGAGATTTTTTCATGGCAGCAGTAATTTGTTCAGGTAGAGGTGATGGACTGACTGGAAGGGCTTTTCAATTACTCCAGTCCAGCTTGACTAATTATTTTCCTGCTTGAAAGTCTTATTATATAATACCTCTCCCTCTGTTATGCTGCAGCAGCTCATCCCAGGAGCATAATTACTCCCCGGTCTACCTCTGTTTTTGTTCTCTAAAAGCAAAGTTTGAGATTTATGTCAAGAGCAGAAAGTGGAGGAGCAAAAAGAAAAGAGAGGACAGACAGAGAGGAGAGAGAGGGGGGAACCTCCATTCAGTGAGGCATCTATCTGCAGAGCCCAGCCTTAATTACACACACTGATACCACTGCTGCTGAGCTGTCTTGTTAGCAGAAGACCATCTTCTTTCCGGAAAACACCTCAAATGGAGGTTTGAGGAGGAGGGAAGGAAGGAGAGGAAGATGAGGTGACCTAAGGAGATCACGTCAGCACTATTCAGTACATCTCTCTCTCACTCTCTCTTTCTCCCTCGCACATACATCAGTATGTCTTTCCAGGGCTGGTTTTTGATTGGTCTTCACACAGCGTACCAGCCGGTTGCCGTAGAACTATCAGGGTTGAGTGTTAATTCCAGCTGTGACTCATCACTAATTGCTGCATCTCGAGTCTCACAAGCCATCAGTATGAAATAAGACCATGATTAATGGCATCATTACTGTACTGCTGTCAGCCAAATGTGATATACAGTAATGTTTTTAAAACACGAACTGGGTCTGTGAGTCTTGACTCCACCGGTGGCTGTCACATCTAATTTCATGACTGAGTGAGTCATTGATGTAACTGTCTCCTGTGTGGGCGCCGTCATGGGATCCTCGTCCTTCTCAACCTGAACGACCTGTGGTTTTGGTCACATTAAATTAGTAAAGTGAATTTTTCCTCAGGATGACCTCACAGCAGCTGGATATTTCAAGTGCATGGATATACTGTATCCCACATACATCTAGAAGACATAGAGCAGACATAATAACACAAACACTTCATCATGTCCAGGACTTTAACTGTGAAGGAACCGCTGCAGTTCAGTTCAGGCTGCATATCAGTGCATCAAGGACACACTGCAAATGCTGCATGTGTCTGCTGGTCAGTGAAATCACTTCGTTGTTGCACTTTTGGCTGCAGAAGAGTTTATTGATCCGCTTTCTAATAACTTCTAAAATACTTTATTTGTCTTTGTTATGTTGCTAATACACAAAGCAAAATAAATCACATTCCTGATAACATTATCTTAAAGTTGTCATAGGTCAAGTTATAAGTTGTGATTAGTGGTTTTATTAATGGTGAGAAAATCAGTTACTGATGTTTTATATTAGCTACTAGTAAGAAAACATTTGGCCAGTGTTTATTCTTTCTACTGCAATTCAGTTATGCGTGTTGGGAATCCATTGATAAATGCTTGGATTTTGGTCCAGAGGTTCTGCAGCCGTTTTCATATGTGGTAAGTGGTTATATCGTCAAATTAGTCAAAGGGATTTTCCAAAAGTTGTTCTTATTAATGACTTATAGGAAGGGCTGGGTAATAAACTGACATTTCAAACCTCTCACTGATTTAATCTTGCTCATGTTAATTTGTTTAATACTTTCCCCAATGTGTGTGTTCATGAACTGTCACCTTAAAAATATATTACCCTGTGTACAGTCACGTAACTCCGCCCTGTCCAATCGGATTCATGTTCACTCAAAGCGAAGCTGGTGATGAAGATCAGACGAGCACAAACACTGAGCCTCAACCTGAGCAGCTTACACCTAAAAAGAACGCAGTGTCCATCATTAAGCACATTTCAGTTTCAGTGAAGCAACGTTGAACAAAGAGAATTCAACTGCAAACAATGCAGAAAAAAATGTTCAGTGCCCAAAGGTAACACCACCAGTTTGTCTGACGAACTCAAAAAGAGAGATCGATAAGCATCAAAGTTCAATAATCATAATCCAGGTCAATCAAAACAAATCAAATCAATTGTGATATTGATTTGAAGTTATATTTACCAGCCCTACTTTTAGCTGATATAAAACCTTAGTAAATGATTTATTAAGCGTGAATAAAGCCATTACTTACACGCTTAAAAAAACATAGAAAGTGATTCCAGTTTATCTAAACTTGTCTAATTAAAATAAGATTAATGGTCTACAGCAGTGCCCACACTGACATACTGATATGAAGCAAGTGTAACGTTTACTATGTTCATTATAGTCATAAACCAAAGTGTTGGACATATTAAATGATGGGATGAGATGAGAAGTTAAGGGATCAGTAAAGTTATTACAGCTGATTGTGATTGTATCAAATTTCATGGCAATTCCACTCAAAACCACAACCTGCTGATGGCAGTGGAGGAGAAGTCAGGGGATCACCAGTGTCACTGGAGTTCATTCTCTGGGGACCATGAATGTCTGTACAAAACTCACTGCAGCCCCTCCAGTAGATGTGTCAGTGTGGACCAAACTTGTGGGCCAATCTTCACAAACCAACAGACCAACAATGGTTTTTCAACCCACAACTTTACTGTTCGGTTCAATCTCACTGTTCTCCTAAAGTTGTTTTTGACTGCAGCAGAAAGAGAGTGAAATACTGACCCTGGGTTCATTAAGGTTCATCAGTCATGGGTGAGATTGACGGGCAGATCGGTGCAGCATCAGCAATAACACGAGCATTGTACTGGTGAAGAGGAAGCTGAGCTGGAAGACAAAACTTTTGATTCACCGGTCGATCTTGATTGGGACCCCCACCTATGGTCATGAGCTGTGGGTAGTGAGCAAAAGAATTCATTCGTAAATACAAGCAGTTGAAATAAGTTTGTTCCATAAGCCGGCTGGGCTAAACCTTAGACACAGGGTTAGGAGCTCCAACATCCAGAGGGAGCTCGGAGTAGGGTGGTGCTTCTTTGCTTTGAAAGGAGTCAGCTGAGGTGGTTCGGGCATATGAAGAAGATGCTTCCTCAGGATCTTCCACTGGAGGTTTTCAAGGAGAGTCTAACTGGTGGGGGACCCAAAGCCCACTGGAGAAACTGTATATATCATTTGGCCTGGTAACACCTCAGGGTCCCCCAGGAGAAGCTGGAAAACATTGTTGGGGAGAGGGGCGTATGGACCCCTCTGCTTCATCTGCTGCCACAGTTACTCAGCTCCAGATAAGCAGCAGAAAATGATGGATGGTTCGTCAAGACACAAACAGCTTGAACCAGGCTTTAACAAACAAAGTCTACCAATGTATTCGGTATAAAGCAACATGCCCTGCAATCAGATATGACAGGGTTTCTGTATTGATTACATCCTGTGTTGGTCTGAGAGACACTGTGTGGCCTCTGAGGATGATGGTGATTGCAGATGAATCAGAGCGTCCTACAGAAGCCTCTGTGGGTCAATCAGCAGTGCATCCAGGTGTGACAAGGTGTGTTTAACCCAGCAGGAGGTAGATCCTCTGTTCACACCACGGTCATAATTATGTGACTGATTTACTGACTGACAGGCAGCCTGCAAAGATCAGCTTCTCAATTTTCTGTATGACTGACCTTGAGCAGTAACAACACCCGCCCAATTAGCCCCGACTAAAAGGACACATCAGACTTCTAACACACTAGTGCAAGAAGTACAAGTCATCCTGACATGAAATCTCAATTTTAGGCACCAAAACATGCTCCAACTAATTTTCTCACTTCTTTTTTTTTCCCCTGCTCTTTCTTTATTTGCTCTTAACCAGCTTTGCAGAAAATCCCCCAGGACAATTTATGCACTCAGGCATGCTGCTGATTGCCTCCTGTCACAATGAATCCCCTCACTTGATCTGTCAGATGTACATATATTTTCCTTTCATACACCCTCTTTACACAATCTGCATCATTAACACGTGGGGGGAAAAGCATCTGTTTCAAATCTGTGTGGGTGGTGGGGATGATTAATGCAAAAACCTGTCAGTTCCCACCATTAAAGTGTAATGCTAAGCCCCTTAAAGGCTGCCCGGTGCACTGAAGACACAGGATGTTTGAAGTCCGTTTTAAACTGTCTGTCATGTTGCAGAATACTTCAAGCATGTCAGAGGATGAGCTTTGATCCTCCGCCACCGGGATTAATATTTCAACTTCCATGAGCTGAAAGAAAAGAATATTTAATAGAAAAAATATCAAAGAGGAGAAATAATGACATTGTGCTGAATAATAAACTATTCATGAGGAAAAGTACCTTGCTCCGCCCTTTCCTTTTGAACCCTGAGGACAAAGGCGCAGCTCCGAGTTCACTGGATCGGTAAATAACATATACTTGGACAAGTTCACTCTGTCAGCCCAGCATCCTTCAGAGGCGCTCTTGTGCGTCACTGTGAGGTAATTAAGGGTTGTGAGTTTGGGACCTTTCTGCTTCTGTCTGCCTACACGGCTCACATTTGTCCTTAAATAATGCACACTGTTCTCTGTTCTGTAATTGCAGTGTAGCGAAACAGTCCAGTGACAGTTTTTGCAGCAATGATAAGAATTTACCTCATCTCTGCTGTGTGTGTGCGTTTGTGTGCGTGTGTGTGTGTGTGTGTGTGTGTGTGTGTGTGTGTGTGTGTGTGTGTGTGTGTGTGTGTTTCACATAGGCAAAGACACGTGCAGGAACACGCACATCCAGTGTGTGCTCCTGCATGTGTACAGGAAAAAACACACACACGTTTCTTTAACAGAGCCCACTGGCATTAGAAGGTTTCTGTGTGTATATTAGATCAGTGGTTCTCAACCTGTGGACCAGGGCCCACTGGTGGGCCGCGAAGGATTTGCAAGTGGGCCAACAAATTATTGGCAAAACAGAACAATTTTGGTAAAAAGATGTATTTACAAAAATATAAATAATATTTTTTTTTTTTTTTGGGGGGGGGGGGGCATGTTGCCTTTATTTATAGGACAGAGAAGAGTGACAGGAAACAAGACAGAGAGTAGAATAATGACATGCAAAAAGTATTTAAGTAAGTTTTATTTTTCTTGTATTAAGGTCTATGACTGTGAGAAAAAAATGATGATGAAAGAACTTTTATGTTGTCGTCGGCTGGACCACATCGTGCACTTGTTTGCTATCTGCAAAAAAATTTGGAGGAAAAACAGGAGGAATTAAAGAGAGTCGAGAGACAGACGCTGACTCAACAAGTGGGTCGGATGTGGACTGCCAACATTTTTTAGATTTTCAGGTGGGCCATAAGATTAAGGTTGGAACCACTAAGACATCAGTATGGTTGGTGTTGTTGCATTATTCAACTCACTGTGAGATTTTACTGTTTTTATCTGTTTTAAATCACCTTGGATCATTTTATATACTAAACTATCAAACAGAAAAATAACCCACAAATTTATCATTAATTGATAATGAAAATAATCATCAATCTAGTGCAGGTTCATATTAATATAACATTTTTTAGTGGAAAATCTACCACATGGTGTCAAAGTGTTTGCAAACATCAAGTGCTGAAGATGACTCAGGATCAGTGTCCACCTGATTGTAAAACAATATTCCCAATTATTTGCATGTTATGTAACAAACAGATGAATCATTAAATCTTTGAAATGTCTTAAATGCACCTGGGCTCCACTGGGCCTTAAATCAATTCCAATCTGAAGTTTCTGTCATTGTCAGAGGCAGATAGAGAGTCATTGCTTGCCCCTCAGGATGGGGGAGAAAAAAAAATCAATAATGTCTGAACTATTCCAGGCTTTTCACCGCCATAACGTGGCAACTCGAAGTGACGAGGGAGGTCACATGGAAGAAAAGATCCAAACAGGCTGCAAAATGTGGTCCAGACTGAAAATCTTCACCGGGCTTCATTTTTATGATGTTTAACACAGAAGTGTAAAGATTAACACGAGTGTGAACACATTTTTAATATTGCAACAGAAGAGTTCAGTGTTTTGTCATTTTCAACCTCCATGCTCTAAGTCTGCTGGATGTGTCAGCTGGCAAATACTTCACAAGGTGATAATAGATCAAATGTAGTGTTTTTAGCTCAAAAACTACAATTAAGGATCAATTAATGCACCTTTAACAAGTCATAAAGTAAAAAGCAGTGAATGTTTCTAGAAAGGATCTGAAATTTAGGGGAAGTTGACTGACTGAAAAACAGTAGTAATGAGGTAGTAATTAGTAGTTTCACTTTACATGTTTTGATCCAAATATTGCTACGTTATATGAGAAATACTGAAGAAAATACTCCCAGACCCCATGATTTGCAGGACTGGACCACGTACTGAGAAATTACACCAAGTGTCCCTGAGACACAGGAATAAAAAGGTTTTGACAGAGAGCAATAATAGGAAACAGACTGTATTTTATTTTTTTGGGGACATCATGTACAAAGGGTGTGGGGTCTGGTTTGGAGGACGACACCTCTGACTGCAAGAATAAGTTTATTCTTTTTATTTCTTTTTAAGACAAGGTCAAAACCTAATATATGGCTGCACCACATCGGTTTCAGACCTTTATCTGTTTGCTTCTCCTCCTCTCTGTGCTCACATATATATTAATACAGCCAAATTCATAATAAAGCTAATTTACATGATTTTTCTGTTTCTGTGTCAGACAACAGAACAGGTTGGAAACAGTGACTGAAACGAGGCCAATTCAGACAACATGTTAACCAGCAGTCACTTCCAAGCTGCTGCTAAAATCCTGATTTTATAACCACAGCGTCGTCTGACAGAATCACCAAGACATCAGTTAAAGACAAAGACTGTGCTGTGATTTCTGCTAAACCTACCTGTAAAACGACGTCTCAAAGAGGAAGTTAGAAGTCCATTCACATCAGCTGCTCTGAGGTCAGTACAGGGAGGTGAGTCTGAGGAGGGAAAGCCTGATCTTACAGGTCGATACTGACGACTCTTCTACGGAAAGTCGCTCAGGTTTGTTCAAAAAAAGTTGCTCGATTGAAAAGTCAGTGAGGGGGTCTGAAAAGTCGATTACACTGGGGACGAAGGTGCAAAGTTGTTGACACCTGAAGACACATGAGTTCTTCTGAGGGATGAGTCGTCAGAACAAAGAAGCATCAAACCAACAGTTTGTGAGGATCCAGCACAGACACCTCTCTGCATCTGGTCTCACAAAATGTTGGAGAGCGAGTTGACGTCTGAAGATGCATGAAAGACGCTTCGTCAGCCACAAACAGGAAGTAGTTTGTTACACCTGGTGTACCTGTTGTGTGACTCACCCTGAAATTTCCTCTGGTGGCGTTGTGTTGAAGAGAAGTCGCTGTGGTAGAAAAATGCTTAAATGATAAAAGACAAAAAGACTAATATGCAGCCTAACATCAGAGCTGAATCAATGGAGGCAATCAGTGGAGGCGTAATGAGGCAGCTCCGTCCCTTCACACGGTTTTAACACATTTTGTTTTTTATCCGGAGAAAGGCAGCAACATTAGAAACTGACTGACACCGAAATTAGTTATTTTGTTTTCTGGTTTGAAATTTATCAGAAGATTTTAAAGGAAAACAAATGTTCCCAAATTATAAGTTTATTTATCATATTTATTTATAAAATCCCGTCTTTGTCTTTCCTTTACCAAAAACTATTTTCGGTGCATGTAACACATTCATTTTCATTTTTTAACCAACATTTTTGTTTTGAATCAATAAAATTTTCAGACTCAAAAGTAGAACTCGGACACAGAGCTTTATTACAGGTTTTATGGTGAAGAAGGTTTGGGTAGTGGGCTGCTGGAGAGCAGGACGGGCAGCGGAGCAGGGTGGACTGGGCGGACTGTGTCCAGGGTCTTGAGCTGGGTGAGGCAGGAAAACAAGACAGCAGACAGAGGTGAACCTGAGGCTCAGGCAAACAGCCGCTTACTGGGTTCAGAAGACAACATGAAATGACTCAGGTAAAGCTGCTGGGACTTGGCCGAAGTGTTGTACCATGTAGGTGATGATCTGGAACAGGAAACACAAGGGAGGAGAGGCAGAGCTGGTACTCTAACATTTTTCCACTTCCACCTTCCTGAATGTTAATGTTAACATTTACACATGAAACGGATGAAAATGTGGCATCCTATTTGTGCCATATAATCTTTTCATAGCATCGCAACTCGTAATTTGAATTTCAGATTCACAGAGCTCATTTCACAGTTTTTTATGACTGTTTGATCAGGTCAGACAGGACGGAGACAGCCTTGACATTGTTTTGACTTAATTAGACCGTCTCAAATAAACAGATATGAAAAGGACCAGGTACAGCAGGAATCTGAGATTCAAACCAAACATGTTGTGTTTATGTGTTTATGTGAACAGCAGTCTGACACGACTCTTTTGAAGAGCAAACTAACAGCCGATGAAACTCTAAGATTGTCCAGACGTGTCCAATTGGCAAAGAGCTTTTGTCATCAGGTGGATTGATGGGACAAAAAAACAGGAAACAGCTGTATCAACAGACACTTTGATAACTGAGTCGTTCTCTAACCTTGAACAACTAGTTTTTGTGCATAAGTCCAAACCTACCCAGACCTCAACCATCAGAAAACAGTCTTATTGTTTGCGACAGGTTCAGAAGGCACAGATGTTGTCCTGCTGATGGGGCGTCAGATCAGGAGATGCTTTCATGTGTCATTCACTTTCATTGTTCGGTTTGTTCTTTTGTTTGCTGACTTCCGCTGGTTTCATGTCTCACCTTGCTGCAGTGACGTAGAAGTGGACTGGAGGGTGTGTGAGGACGCTTCAACATCACTGCTGGGTGTGGTCACGGGTGCAGCAGATCACACCCATCCTGGCATAGCAAGCACTGATATGGTATTGAAGGTGAATCCAGTTTATTCCTCCGACAGAAAAAGAGAGAGCGGCCTGGTGCTCCACTGGTTCTGTCTGTTTAAGACGTCCTGAGTGTGAATCTTATATCTTTTTCTCCACCTTGCGACATTTGGTGGAGGATACTCATAACTCATAACTGCCATGCACTGCCATGCACATATTGTATATTTACTACAATAGAATTGGGGCAATTTATTGCTATATTGCACATGTGAAGAACGGCCTACATTGCACTGTATATTGGTGTTGTACATAGTATTTCTATTTTATCATATTTATCTCAGATTCTGTGTCAGATCTTACTTTATTTGTGCTGCTGTCTCACTCTGAATTTCCTCTGTGGGATCAATAAAGAGACATCTTAACTAAAAAACAGAAACAGCATCTCCTACAGAAACTTCCCGGTGGTTGGAAACAGGGATTTTTTAGAAGACAAACCACATGTTTACCTTATCCTTTGAGTCCAGAATGATGAGCAGCTGATGTTTCCATGTCGAGGATAATTACCAAAATGTTAAATGTACCTTTACAGAATCTTGCAGTCAGCTTTTTTTTCTGTAGTTGTTAACTGAGGAGAAATGGCAAAGACTCCCCTGAGCATAAGTTATATTTCAACTGAGGTGAAACACTTTTTTTCATCTGACAAAAATGCCCCGTTTCAAACTGTAATATCAGCTGAAGAAACATGTAAAAATGTGCTGACGCTCACTTCCGAATCCTGATAATGGAAACTCTTATACAGACTTACCAAGAAGTTCACTTTTCTACTCAAGCTTTTAGCTTGTTCTTCCTCCCGAATGGCTCTCTGACAGGTGTTTCCGCTTTTGATGATCCTGAGAGGTTTTCATCGCTGACGGAAAACTGCTCACATGGATTCACCATCATGTTACCTCAGGGAGGGGCGAGGTGGGGCAGCAGGTTTGGAGGTCAGGAGGATAAAAGTCTTCAGATGTAGGGATGGATGCACCACAGTTATCCCAGATACACTGATCCAGTTCTAGGTGCCAAGATTGAATCATTTAACCTACAAAAGCACCAAAGTACCAAAAGTACTTATGATGCAGAATGGCTCCTTTCAGTATAAAGTGTATTATATTACTTAATCTTTAATCTTTAAATCACTTAAAAGGAGCTATTTGCAATTTTTTTTGCAACTTATTGCTACATAGCCAACATTAGCATTAACAGCTGTTTACTGTTCACTGACCAGTTTAACAGCTCTACTTCTGCAGTGCAGACTGGACGCTACATTGACTCTGATCATTTGGGTAAAGTTGGGGATCTGTTGTGATCACAGCTGAGGGAAACCACTGTTGACTGTCAGGGGATTGGTTGACCTGTTCATCCACCACCAGAGGGTTTTGACACTTGAATGTAAACAAATGTTTGATTGTATCAGTCATTTTCACTTTTTTGGGTGTCAACATACTTTTGTCGGATGTATGAATATTAGCTGGCTTAAAGCTGTGCAGCTGTAAGTCTCTGCAGATGTATATTTTACTAAATCTAATGATTCAGTGTCAAATAATTCACGATAAAAACCGTGACCGTCTGACTTACCAACCTCTACACGTCTGATAGTACAGTAAGAGGCTTCACGCTCTCACATTCTTTACATAAGTCATTCAACATTAGTTGTGACATTTGTTTTTCTCTTGTCTTTTACACTGACAGCTCTTGCAAAAAGAACAAAAAAAAAGCTTCCGTTCAACAAGCTTCCAAATGAGACTTTCTAAATAATTAATCCTGGAGAGCAGCTGTTATTAGAGTTGTTTTAATGACTCACATTAGTCACTGAGGTTTTCTCTCTTTGCTGGTGAATCAACGTAACGTCTCTCTGTTTGACAGCCACACTTTGAGTGATGTCTCAGTTAGGGAAATTGCTTCAGGCCCAAAGGTCAGTAGTGACCAGCTTTAATCTCCTGTTGTTCACTGATAAAGCATCATTCATACCAGACTGTTTCTCCTGGAGCAACAGGAGAGCTTCACGAGAAGAGAAGCAGCTACATAACACACTGTACTGCAAAACATAACAGTTAACATTTCAATTCTCCGACATGAGCTCCTACTGAAAAGGACATTTAGTTATTCAGACAACAGGAAGTCCTGATCAACACCGCTCTTCATGTGAGAAATGCTTTTATAAAATGTCAAGGTTGTGACTATTTTAAAAAGATAAAAGTTCTGCCATTTTCCCGGGTTTGGAAATAGATTTGTCGCTTTGCTTCACTTTTTATACGACAGCTTTTGTCACATTTACCAGTGCTTCCTATGACCTTAGAGACAGGCTTCACTTTGGCATTTCTTTTGACAATCCAAATTACACAGCACGTTGTGAGAACTTGTTTTTCTACAAGTTCACTAAGTAGACTAAGTAAACAGCCGCATCATAAACCGACATATTATCAATTTATTGCTCATTTCCTGTTTTTTTTGTTTTGTTTTTTTTTAAATGGATTAAAAGTTCTTAAAGTAAAATCTGAACATCTGCAGTTCCATATGATAAGATTATCTTCTCAATTCCAAACTGTTTGCTTCTTCCTCAACTGGTTAATATCATCAGAAACAGTAAATCAGTATTTAGTTATATTTAATCAGTGCAAACATGCAGAAATGTTCAATCTCAGAAAAATCAAACATCTTTCTTCACATTCTCAGTAATTGTTAAAATCCAGATATTAAAGGGTACAGAATATTACAGTCTGCAATTGGTGTGTCACAGAATCCAGTGCAGTGTGTACTCATTTTGTTTCTAAAAGAAAAAATAAGTTAATTAGAAAGTAGATGCTGACTGGAAAAGCAAACACAAGGATCTATAATGTTCATCTGAGTGAGGTAAAAGAAAAAGACGCAATCCTCTTTTTTCTGAAATGTAATATAATAGTTGGTTTACACTGTCAGCCACAGATGAGCTGGAACTGTGTGTCAATTGTTTTAATTTACTGGTATTTGTATTAATATGATACAGAAGCTTCCTCACAGACAAAAATGTTCAAACTTCTATTTCTTTCTGATCTTTTAACAGAAAAGAAACATCCTTGAAGTGCTCAGACATCTGCAGCTCCACAGCTCCATGAAACTGGACCAACTACATGCACGATCAAAACCTCCAGAAAAGCTGCTAAAGTTGTTGTCTTCTTCCTAAAGTAGGTGATATCAGCAGAAATGGTAAAACAGGCAGCATCACCTTATAATATGGTGAAGTTATTTACTCTACACTGATTTTCTCATTCAATTTTAAACACACACATTATGTGAGAAGCTGATGTTATATATCTAGGACTGACAGACAGGTCTCCATGCACTCTTATGGCTTCACAAGAGGCAAATTACCACAATCAGACTTCAAAGAGTGATGTGGAAGAAAACCTGTGTGGCACTAACTGCTGAGAAGCTGCAGGTTTTATTTCAACACTGCATCATCTGATTTCACAGAGAGGAGGAACTAATTAGTGAAATCGCCTGCTGAAGTGTTTGACTCAAGTGCTAAACCCTCTGGTACATGATGGTTCCTGACACTTGTTGCCCAGAATCCTGCTGGTTTTTCTGTCCTGTTTTACCCTCATCTAGTGCTCCAGTGGGACACAGTGACAGTCAACCACTGATTACATGATTACAGGGGGAAAACCAGCAGGACGGAGCCGCCACACGGCCCGGGGCCAGCACAGGGATCAGTGAGTGTTTGTAAAGAAACGGCTCCATCTTCTGGTAGAAACCACAGAGGCACAGCATGGAGTCAGTCCACAAAAAAATCCAATATCTGCAGCACATATAGCACAATCAACACAGTTATATTCTATTTCCATTTAATTTGGTGAATGTAGGCAGCTGAGCTCATCTGGCCTCAACAGGAGTGGAACAGGAAAACCTTATTTCTAATAAAACAGAGCGATAACAGTAATGGTGTCTGCATCAAATGTTCATCACAGCTGTTCCAGATTAACCATTGATTTGAGGCTGATAAATACACCAAGGAGGAGTCAGGTCTTCGTGGAGGAATAATTAACCAGAGAGGAATGAAGATAGGAACATATGTTAAGAGGAATAAAGGCAATTTATCAATCTGATATGTTACATTTTCTCCAAAGTAAAACTATTTTGCAACCAAGGGGTTTCACAGAGAAAGAAAGTCTGTTAAGGATGAATGTATACAGGAAGCTCCTGACAGAGTCGTGCTTCAGTAAGTGTGCCCTGGAGTTTTCCTGTCAGCAGACCTGCTTACAACCCTCAGATCTTTGGTTTCAAAATACACAGAAAAAATTAAGTGCATGAGTGAAATAAAAAGCATTTCATGCCACGCGCTGACTGTTCCAGGGGCATGGACAGTTGCCTTGAAAAGGGTCGGGTTTTTCCAGGTTGTAAGAGGATATTCTCTAAAGACTCAACAGTCTCAATGCTCCCACACAGGTGTTTTCCCTTGTTGTGCCTGATTAGACCGTGTGTGCACATATAGTGTTTGATTGGCACCTCCCTCACTCCCTACTACTGTTGCACCAGTTAGCTTTAGAAAACGTGCTCCTTCAGCCCTGTCGCCTCACAGACAGGTTTCCCATTCACAAACAATAGAGGACGCGCCTGCAGGAGGGTGTGTAGACAAGTTACTGCCACAGTGTCAGCTTATATGACTATTTTCAGTACATAGAAATAAAGAAACCCTCTGGAAACCTGTAAAATGTTCTGTGTAGAGGTACATTTGTATGTCACACTCGTTCTTTCTTTGATCTTTTGGCTTTAATTTACCCAGACAACACAAAGTTAGCTCTACAGGAAGTGAGAAATCCAAACCGTCAGCAGGCAGCAGGGGTCAAAAGCACAGAAGCTGCTCTCACATAATAACATTTAACATTAATAGGCACTTTTTTTTTTTGCCTTCGCACAGAGCCGGGTTAGCTGTTTCCCTGTGTTTCCCGTCTTTATGCTGAACTAATCTAATCTCTTCTCATCAGCTGCTGGCCGTCTGTAGACACGAGGGTTTGTACTCAACTCTCTAAAGCATAAAAGCATTTCCCATTAAAATCCAGTTCTCTGACCAGATTCCTGGTTGGTATTATCTCCGTTCACTGTGCACTCTGACTCAACAAGAAGGCTTCACCCATTACTTTTGCAGATTTAGCACAAAAACTCTTCATGTTCCTCATATAATCTCAGTTGTTCTGGTTTGTTTTCTACACCAGCCATGAGCATGTGAATCTCATTAGACATCGATTGGACATAAACATGGAGTTTGGTTTATTTCCAGACTCTGCTGAACTTCAACCGGAGCTAATAAGACATAATAAGTGAAAACACCTGAGTGAGTGTGTGCAGGACACAGATTCTTTTTCTGATACTGTCAGTGAGGCAGATCTGACCCCCCTCCTGCAGTGTGGATCTGACTGATTTATATATTACCCAGTTTCTACCTTTTCTTCTTCTTCTTCTTCTTCTTCTTCTTCTTCAGCCATGGGAGTCTATGGCAGCCCCTAGAACTGTGTGGGAAAAAGTTTTGAAATTTGGCTGATAATGATGCTTTTTACCAATTTTCATGTCTGTGCCTCAAGCGCTCTAGCGCCACCACCAGGTCGAAGTTGGAGGTGCACTCAGGCATCGAACTTTTGAACCATAAGCCTGGTTCTCATTTTACCATTGGGTTCAATGCACCCTGTAATGTCAATTTCCATAAGTGGCAAGATGAAGAATAATCTGTGACAGTCAAGTTTCAAAAGCTGCTATACTGACATTTGATTTAGGAGAATAAAACATTTAATAAAATAAAGTTTCCAATAAAGTGGAGGTGAATGGAATTTGTTGACAAATTATATTTGGAAAATCTAATTTTCAATTGTTTGTGTGATTTCCTTTAGAAAATAGTTCAAATGAGATTAAATTTTCAATTCAATTCAATTTTATTTTTATAGCACCAAATCATAATATAGATCATCTCAAGGCATTTTATAGAGAAAAACCCAACAGTTCCCACAAAGAGCAGCACTTGGCGACAGGAGGGAGGAAAAACTGCCTTTAACAGGAAGAAACCTCCAACAGAACCGGGCTCAGGGTGGGGGAGGGGTCTGTCTGGACCGGTTGGGTTTAAGAGGAGAAAGAGGGAAAAGAGAGAGAGAGAGACCAAGAACAGCCATATATACTGAAGGTAATAGTGTTATCAACAATAATAAGAAATAACAGTGGTAACAATAGTAATAATGAGTGTTGTCGTGGTGGATTTGGAGGCGATCTCAAATCTTCAGCATGATGCAGCCAAAAATATCAGCACGACCGGATGCTGCCTGTGATTGAGTGGAAGTACGGTCTTTCAAAGATTCAAAGATTGAGTGTCAACCTCCTGATCCCTCTGCAGATGGTCCAGACAGCCCTTCAGTTACTGTAGAATCAGGCTCATACCGTGACGCTGGTGTGTTTTCCCTCCTGCAGGTTTTCAGCATCCTGATGAAATATATTTGCAGTCTGAGCAGTGCACTTGGGAGTAATTGATTCTTTATTCTTCTTCTTCACGGCTCTGTTGTTGTGTGCGTCCATCCATAAACACACACAAACAATACGGTAACATCTACATATGAAAATGAAAGTTAGATGCCCTGAGTTATATTTGAATTACATCTGAGTCTAATGGATTTCCATTTACGCCACTGTGTTAGCTCAATACTCCAACCAGTCATATTGAAAATACAGAAGCCAATTACATGTTTTGCCCAGAGACACACATGATTGATCCTTTTCATAAGCTTTTCACAGAATCTGAATGGAATTGCTGTCAGTTTTACAGAATGTCTGGAGCATTAATATGAATTATAGTTGTAGAAATTTTACGTTTTTACGGTTCAGTGTTTCATAGACCTGTGACATGAGAGTTCACCTCATTCTTAGATTTAACTGACACAGTGAAGTGACTGATATTTTATGCTATATCAGTTTTCTCTCAATGAAAATCAGACGACAGAAAATGTTTAAAAATGTTAAAGTTCAGAGGAACAACTTACAACTTATTTTTAAGCTTAATTTTACTAGAATTGTCTCTTTATTGCTTTGTTCCAGGTAATTCCTTTTGTCATCTATAAATAAATTCTCTATTTAATTTGATATTTGATTTATAGTAATTAATAATAGTGTTAAGTTTCAATTTTCTAACATCTTTGTTCTTAAGTGTTTTAAAAAATAAAGTCTGTTCTTACACATCTTTTTTAAACTTACTCTGCACCTATAAATTAAGCATATATTTAATTTATTTTATAGGTGACATTATATGTCAGAATATGCTTCAAAAAGATGCTATAATCCAACCGCAGTCAAACATTGAAGTATAAGGTCTCAGTCAATGAAACTAAATGTGCTTTTAATGATACAATGATTTTTGTATAGTATTTATAGCTCTATTGCTGGACTGCTATTATTACAAACTACACACTGGAAACATCACATGACGTCATACATACACCCTCATATCAACATGACATTCTGCACTTAAGCTAAGTTTATTGAATTATTTGGTGCATTATCAAACCTTAAAACCTTAAATCTTCACTGAATCTTCACTGAAAGGTCAGTATCAGTCAGATTTATCGAGACAAACACTCTGATGCAGCTTGATTCTGGTATGAGGTGTCCTTCATGATCCAGTGTGTGTCAGTAAAAGCCATAAAAGAGGATAATGTCATTAGTGTTGTCTATGCATCACATGTAAACATTCATTACCACCTGCCTCATACATTAACTCTACCATTTACCCCTTGAAACAAAGTCCATAGTATTGACCAGCCGCTCTCACTGGGGGCAAATCTAATGGTTTAATGTCTCCATCAGTGTTGTGATAGAAATGTGTTGAGCTAAATAATTAGTTTGGTGTGTTTAACCACTGGTGCAGTGCTAATCCCATCACAACATTAACAAAAGGAGAAGCTTATCACACTGAATGGTAATTTAGTCTCAGTGTAATTAAATGATTCCACACACTGGACATTATATAGGATCCTACAAGGAACGTCTCTGCTGTAAAACACCATAATCACGTTTTACATTTCAGCTTCAGGCAGATGTTTCAGTCACAGGTGAAAATTGAGTTAGTTTGTCAGCCAGTTAGTTCGCTTCGGTGTTGGATCATGAGACATTGCTGTATGTCAAACATCAACACACTGAGACACATGAGCCAAAAGCAAACCCTGCTAAACTTATTGTACCAGAGAGTTTCTGGGTGGTGAAGTCAGACCTGAGGGCAACAGCAGGGAGCATCAGTCATACAGCTCCGTTTCATCAAAGGGTTAAAGGTTAACAGCTGACCATCCAAACATCACCTCTGGGCGGCCACTGAATGACTCTCTCTCTCTCTGTCTGTCTCCGTTGATCCTCACATTAAACAGGTTATAAACGCAGGAACCCAGTAATTGCTCCATACATCTCTTCATCCCACGGGAAACAACAGAATGAGCTGTCTGTTTGGAGAGAGTGACAAAGGAAATCAATACCAACCTCAAAAGTGATCGGAAAAAAATTCTTCTGATTGACTCAAATTCAGATTTTAATCCTGTTCTGACGTTGGAGGGTAAAATATCAGAAAGCAGCTGGAGCAGGACCGAAATAATGACTGCAATCATTAAAGAGAAACAGCCCTTTAAATTCAAAAGTGATAAACACATACTATGGATTCTAACAGAACATACAATAATGATTCATACTCATTGTAGTTTAATATCACCTAATTACACATGGCAGGAATAATTTGAAGCACATTACGCACACTATCCCTGCAGCCAGATCACATTAGCTGGTGAAGACTGGAAACAACAGCCTCCTGTCTCAGCTGCCTGAACAGAGCCTGGTCTACTCTGTGTCACAGCTGTTGGTACAAACACAGGAGCTCATTGTGACTTCCAGCCGCCCGGCACCGATACAGAGCGAGCTCAGGTGAGCCGCGGTGTCCACGTCAAGTCAAAAGAAAATTAACAGGAGAGAGTCCACTGGAAGGGCTTTGGGCAGAACTACATTAGAATAGATGGAGTTTTCACTGGGTTTCTAAAGGACAACAGCAGCAAAATCAATGCAGCTGAGCTCCCAATTGTGTTGGAAAATTGCAGAAGCAGAGATGAAGAAAAAAAGGATAATATACTGTAAGTGCATGGACACTGATGTGTAAAAAATTTGTTCCAAAATGAAAGTTTAAAATCGATTCTCACTTCCTACATTACAGTGAAAGTGGAGGGAAGAAAAAACACATTCTTCCTCTTACAAACGAAAAGCTATCAAATGCAACATTTATCATTTCAATAAACTTGTGCTGATACAGTCTGGTATAACCTGCAGCTGGTGACTAATGTCAGCAAACTTCACACAGACGTTGTGTAACAGTTGTGTTACTGAGTCAGTTTCCCGACTGTTCTCTACTTGTGTTACTGATACACAATGTTTTAGCATTTATTACTATTATAATTGTGTAATTGTCACTTTTACATTCACTTAAATAAAAATGAAAATTGTAATAAAATTTACAAACGCTGAAGGTCATTGATTAAGTGGGCATAATATATTTCATTAAATCATGAAATAGTGTTTATATATTATATAGTTTTTAGTTATTAGTCACTTTATTTTATTCATTTATTTTATTGTATCTATGTTGTACATTGTATTTTATTGTATTTTATATATTTAATTATGAATTTTATGTTTTCTGTTTGCTAATGTTAATTTAGCTTTTTAAATCTATTTGATTGTATCTCATTGTCAGTTTTCCTGTTTCATTTGTCCTTTTTCTTTTTAGCTCATCAGTTATCTGTGAAGCACTTTGAACATGCTATATAAATAAGGTTTGATTGATTGAGTGATTGATTGTATATACATTGTCTGTTATATAAGTTTTAAAAATATATTGTATACCAGTTAAATTATAGAATTTTCTCCATATATTAAAATGCAACAAGTTCTTGAACCTGCAAATTAAAGTAAATATTAAAGTACAAACATCACAATGTATTTCATATTCATTGCCTTAATGTATTCTAGGTATTACCAGGAAAGTGTCATATATACAGGATACGTTCATCAGTGCATGAAATTTGATCACTTCAGCACACTGCCGTCTCTTCTGCAACAAAAAGCAGAATTCAACAATGAAGACACTTTTCATTCAGTCTATTGACTGAGTTTTTATTAGAGCCTAAATTGCTTCAGGCATTGAGCGAGGGAAACATCACACTGCTGTTTGTCTCCTATCTCTCCCCCAGAGACTAAAGTAGCCGAAGGACCTTTAAATGAGCTCTTCAGTCTTTTATGGTTCTGCGGATTAAGACTCCCGGGACAAATGAAAAGCACATATCTGCTGGCTGCAGGCCACATGTGTCTGCGAGCCGGATCTGCTCCGTGTTTCAGCATTTTTAAAAATTATTTTATTATTATTATTATTTGGTATAAGTGTGGCTTTTATCTCAGCTGAATGCTTTGCTTTAATCTGTCACAGTTTGCACTGTGAATGAACCACATTTATTACAAGCTGTGGATGAATGTGTGCAGCAGTGGGGAGCACGGACTCTGAAAGAAGCAGGAGGAAAACTTTAAGAAAGGTCAGTTTCTAAAAGAGTTACAAACACAATTCAAGCTCAGTTTGCTGAAGTCGTGCAGCACTGTGGCTTTGAATGCACCTCCAGAAATGTTGAGCTTTCACGCTGGTGTCGGTGCTTTGTTCGGTTGTGTGTTTCGCCTTTTGAAAGGTTAATTCATACTAAGCATGTTTCGCTCGGCTCCGCCCCAACGCAGTGAGGACACAGTCAAAATTAAAACACCTGCTATGGCATCAGTTTGGTGCCACGGCCGGTTTCTGGTCTCAGGACTGACTTCATCATGTGGATTTGAAAAGAAATCAAATAAAAGTTACTGCCAGTTGCTTTAATTTCTGACTTCTTATATTTAAAAACTTATTGGACTATGACACCAAACAATTCTGAAATAAAATCAATATTTTTCATATTGTTGATGATCAAATGTGTGATGTGAAGCCACAGAGAACTGTGACCGTCTCTGCAGCTCTGTGCAACATTTTAGCCTCTTTCAGCTCATTGTTTTGGTTCTTACCTCTCTCAGCAAACTTGTGTCCAGCTGCTATGGGAAGCTGTTTCCTGCCCAGCACCAAACAGAAACAGGCACCGTCAGAGAGCAGCTGGTCACCACAGCGGAGCTTTTAGCAGCTAAAGACTCTGATGTTTCCCTCAGGAGCTGGTGGAGAACAAAAACAGAGATAAAAGAGAGGGAATAGATTCATCAGGTGGACAAAAACACAACTCCAAATGGTAAACGGATGCATTGACCTGCTCTAAGTCCTGAGCCACACTTTGGTGATTATTTTTCAAAGATCTTAGAATAAATGTTATTGCAAAGTAAAAAGCGTTAAAATGAGATGAGTGAAATGTGGGATTTTGTTCTTAGAATAATAATCCTCTGCATTTATGAAACGAGACCATGAAAACATTCATGTGACCTTAAATGCTCCGTACACTGATGTGAGGTAAACCATGTATGTCAGGGCTGGACTTCTTCCATATCAGTGAAAATGCAGGATGTGGTAATACTTTCCCGGCTGGTTTTAATCCCACTGTAGAAACTCTGACTCTAAATCCTGATGGATTGTTTGTGTCCTCATAAAACACAAAAGAACAAAACAGAAGCGGTTCACAGGAAATGAAGTTATTGTGTACATGACAGCTGTTGCTGCTCTTCAGCGGCCTCACACTCATCTGAAACCACACAGCTGACTTTGTTTGAAGAACAAAAACCATTATTGCGGCTTGACAGACGTGTGCAGGAGGACGATCTGAAAAGCTCCGATTAGCATAGCGCTGCCAAACAACCTTTCCATAACAGCTAATGTGAAGATTCCTGAAGTCAAAGCTTAAATGTCTAATTTCTAAAGTGAAAACTGTGTTTTTAAAAACTCAAGGACAAACTGATTTGAAGTCAGCTCCTGTTCTAAGATCATTTTGATATTTGATGTGTATTTCTGCCTCCTAAGAACGCTCATTCAGCCAAGTTAGAGAAAGCCAATATTTGATCCCCTTGTTATTTAGAGAGGGTCCCACCACCCACAACCCCCATGCAAAAGGTACAGTAAAATTCCAGTTAACAAGTGTTGATACATGGATTTATTTACACACAGGTGATAAAGTTAAAGGTCCCATGTTTTACACTTATCTGGTGTTTTATTTGAAGTGTTGAACCATCAGAAGATATATCTGTGGTTTTAAGAACCAAAAACCATCTCAGTATAGTTTTACATCTCCTCTCTCAGGCTTCTCTCTGGAGCTCTAGTAACAACAGGTCAGTCAGCCAATCAGAGGAGAGGATCTGAATGTCTCTTCTGATTGGCTGACTGTTTTCTGAGTGATGGAATTAAATATAACAGATTTCAGGTAAACCCTCTGAGAAACCAAATTCAGCAAAGTTGGATGGTGGGTCCAGGTTGGCGGGGCTTGGGGCATGGCTGAGAGTGATGACTGCTTTGTTGTGACATCACAAAGTTCTGACGGCTGGTTTCAAGGCTCAGTTTCTGAATACAGGCTGTGTGCATTTCTCTGTGGACTGAGGCTTTGATACTTTCACAGTATTAATATAGAACCTAGACCTGCTTTATAATCACAAACACATGGACATCTGCCTTTATACAAAGTGGGACCTTTAAAATTTGTATCATCCCACAACAACATGGACCAAGAACTCTTATGTAACTATGAGTAAACATTGAGTTAATACAATACCAAAAAAGATGTGTTGACAAATCTGTTTATTGAACATGAATCATTCACATGCTACATTAGAACATCAGGACAGTCAGTGATAAAAAATTCATGCTTATCCTCAGGCAGCAACTGCCAAAACAACAGCAACGTGTGACACATATAAACAATGACAATGAGCAGAGAGTCGGGTTTGTGTGCAGCCAGCTGGAGGACGTTTGCTCCTGCAGAAGTGATGCTGCGTCGAAAAAGGAAATTAAAGCCTCCACGGTTCAGATGCACTTGAGCAGGTAGGAGTTGCAGTTGGCTCCTCTCCCGCAGTCACAGAGCTTCCCGATGCGGGGCCCGAACTTCATGGCACACCGGTCCCCCATCCCACACTGAGGAGAGGAGGAGGAGTGGTGTTATTGATTCTTGTCAATAAGGTTTATCTGGAAGTTAAATTTTCCCCCAAAGAATACAGAAATGCATGGAGCAAATAATTGCACAGGCCTTTACATTATTTAATTTGATTAACTGTTTTCATTTCCTGTCGATTATTCAGACTGATTTGACACAAGAGAATGAGGGAGAGAAGTTAATCACTCCAGCGTTTTACGGTGAAATAATTAAATCCTGTTCATTATCTCAAATTGAGCCTGTGGGCAAGAGACTGGTTCTGTCTTATTTCCACAGAGGGGTCAGGAGGATTGAAAGGCTTCTGCAGCTTTTTAGCTTCTCTCTCTCAGCTAATTGGAGCCGGAAAACAATCTTGATTAGTCTGTAATTGCAGAATGAAAGACTGTCGTTGGCATTTTCTAGTTATCTTTTAACTACTGGCAGGTATCTTTGGCTAACTGGTTTAATTAGCAGCAGTGACTGAGTGCTGTCTCAGAAATGACTGAATCACCAGGGATAAAGTAAAGCTGCGTCCAGTGTTTTCATGGTAGTGAATGAAGTGGAGTTACCAGTGGGATGCTCCCTCTTTTCTCGGTGGAGGAAATCCGATTATGCATCCTGCCCAGCAGAGCCTCCAGAGCCTCCACCTGCTCACAGAGAAGTTCATTCACAAAAACAAAGACACCAAGCCTGAAGAGAAAGCGTCAAACCTCAGCTACAACCATTCTCGTATAATCATCGCATTGCATCTCCACTAAAAGTGAATCAAAGTCTTTGAGTAGGACTTGAATGTGGACTTCATGTTAAAAATAAGGTGAATAAACTCTGAGCTCCTTTTATCAATCATGACAAACTGATCAAGAGAAACTAAGACTGATTCAGAAAAGGTTCAAATGTATGAATCTAAAAAAGACCAATCAAGTAAAAATGTGTTTGATTAACTTAGATGCAAAACTAATACAAAAAACATTTGAGAATAGAGAAAAAATTTAAGAAACTAGTTTAAAGTCCAAACACACACAGGCCTGTAAATCTTACACATGAGCCTGTAGCATCTCGAGCACTTTGACCCACGATGTCCCCCCACAGACTAACATCTGTGGGGCTTCAGATACTGACCAGGTCTCTGTCTGCGGCTGGTTCGGGCTTCTCCACTCCAAACTCCTCCGCGGAGACTTCCTGGGACGCCTGGCCGCGGCACAGGGCGCACAGCAGGCCGACGAGCAGCAGCCCGCGGAGCATCCCGGAGCTGGCCATAGTGCTGGTCCCGGGGGGGGGGGGAGAGGAGGAAGAGGAGGAAGAGCAGGAAGAGCAGGAAGAGGGCTCTGGAGGTCCTGACAGGAGGCAGCAACTTAGGAGCAGAGGGTCGCGGCAGGTCCACGGAAGAGTCTCCCTCCACCCACCGGCCTTCCTCCTCTCTTATACCGACTCACGGAGCCCCGCCCGCACCGCAGGATTCACATGCAGGGGGGCAGGAAGGGACGGAGGGCGGCTCGACAACCCCCCCAGCTCGCAGCTGAATGAATCCTGCAGTAAAGCCCGGATGAGGAGCAGCATCACTGAACCAGCTCAGCGGCTGCAGACAGGTGAGGCTCCTCTCAGGTAAACTGAACGTGCTTTTAGTTTTATTTTATCTTTTATGAAAGCAAATCATGATCAAATATTGTAATTTTAGAAGCATCTGAATATCTAATTCTGTAATTTAATCACTCTGAATAATTAATGAGCATGTTGTGTAATTTCATGACGTGCATCCCCGGTGTAGCCTGTGTGTTTTTCAGGGTTAAAAAAATTAGACATTGAGATTCAAGATATGAAATTAAAACTTAAACATCCAGGGAAACCGAGGACAAACATTCAAGCCTGGGTTCATTAATTTATCCATTAAATATCTGCTTATAATCGATTTACAGATTATTTAAGTGAGCTGATCACCTGGTCATGTGATTTCCTGCCAGGTAAGAATGAATTGTAAAACCACAATTTAAAAACATCCACTTCCTGTGTGTGTGGTCACCTGTGGCCCCAGGCTGAGACAGGCCTTTATCAAAGGTGAAGAAAATAGATCCAGGTGGTGAGATCTCTCTGATGTGGTTCAGCGTCATCATCATCATCGGGGTCTTTAAATCACAAGAGAACTGTGAGGCTGCAGCCAGTGATCAATCACAATTATCTGACAATGAGTTTCTTCAATAATCGATCAGTTGTTCAGTGAATAAAGTTATTAATCTAATGTCTTGTTCAGTTTACTGTCAGAGGAAATAAATGACAATAGCAAATATTCACAATGATGAAGCTGCAAAAAGTGATTTTTCTTTTTACTTCAATCATCAGTTATTAAACATGTTGTTAATTTTCTGTCAGGTTTATGGGCCCCTGGGGAAATAATGATAGTGGGGGTCAATAGTGGCCCCTGGGGCCCTCCAGGATGCTGGAGGTTGCATCACCAACCACCAATCACATTAGCCTCTATGATAAGTCTATGATTTACTGGGATATTAAGGCATCATTATAGGATGTTTTGTATATTTTATTTGGAAGAGTCCTCTGTAAAAATCTACAAATACAATGACAAAAGTGTATCTACAGGTATCTATGGATGAAGGTGCCAATTATGTCTCAGCAGCAAAAATGAGAGCTCTGATTTCTGCTCGGTCACAGTCCTGGTGGAGCTGTAACAACAAGTCAACTATTAACACTGTGTGTGTGTGTGAGGGGGAGGTGAGGACGAGGATTTTAATGTTTCTGAACATGATGATACATTAAACTTTATCTGAGTCCCGACCAAAGCAGAAGCTCTTCACATTCAGGTGTAATTAATATCGTCAGTAACGGCTGCAGCCCGTCCAGGTGTTCCAGCTGTGAGGCCGTCATTAATGTTACTGGTTACATGTGTGTCCGCTCTGCCAGGACAACACAAACATCTGCAGAGGAAAACTCTTATTATGTCACATGAATAATAACTTTTCATAATCGAGGCTGTTTGAAATGTGCTGGAGAACAGCTCGTCCTCTTCTTCTACTCTTCAGCCTCTGGAAACAGTTATGTGATGTTTTCCAGCTGAAACAGCTTTTTCCAGTCATCAGGGTTCTCACGACCTCCGAGACACTTTCGAACAGAGACTCAGGTTGTTTTCTAACGCAATAAAAACACCTTGAGACACTGCTGATAATGTGACAAGTTGTGAGCTGATATAAATATCCTGGTGTTTGTCTTTCTGCTGAATAACGTGTTGAGAAACTAAAAGTGAAGTTAGAGTCTGTGCTTCTTTAAAGTCAGGAGGAGTCCTGACTGTCCTGCTGCCGCCTTCTTCCCTGTTCTCGATCAGAGTGACTTTTTATCAATGAATTCATCAGCTCAGTGTCTTCACGTGTTGGACTCTGTTTATCACAGTGAATTAAGATCCGACTCCTTTTACACATTTTGCTACTTCCCTCATATCTTGTCTGTGAAAATATCCATAATCTGCAATCACGAGACACATGTCTGCCGTCAGTCACCGGTGTGAAAGGGATGTGAGAATAGTTTGCAGAGGGAAATTAAATTAAATGTCTGAACTCAAGGATGTTGTAAACACAGGATTTCTTTACGGACGTTCCCCAGGCTGAGGGTCTACTCGAGGAGGCTGGCGGCTGTAGTGGGGTCTGAGGTTTTAGAAGCTCGACCCAGGGGGAAGTAAACGTCTCTAACTTTATAGAAGTGTCATCACTAAATCACTGAATTCCCCCTTTAAATTTTGCAGTGGAAGAAGTGAGCCGTCAGTTGACCTTTGTGATAGAAACTCGGAGAAAAGGAAACGATCCCGCTCTGTTCTGCTCTCACCTCTGCTCGTGCAGCCCCTCTCAAAAGCTCAGGGTGTGTGAGTTGATGGAAACCTGCAGAGCAACAGAGTCAGAATCCTTCACTTTCATCAGCACCGCTTTATTACAGTCATTGTTGTCAGCCAATCAGGTTCCAGCACTGTGACACCTGCATTTCAACCATGGGCACTAAATTGATATTTGCTTTATTTTCAGTGCAACAGTTAGATCAGGCTGCACAGGTCTGACAATGATCTGGAGTCAAAAGCTGCTTCTGGAGCTTTCAGATGCATCTCATGGTCTTCCTTAGCGGATAGAGTTTAGTCTGTAGTCTTTAAAGTAGAGCTCAGTTGTTAGTGAAGACTGTGAGAAATGGATGAAAGCTCCAGAAAAAGCGAGTGAGTGGCCCTTGAGTTCAGATTATTTTGTCTCTTATATCATTTCAGTGTAATCAGTAAAAATTAGTGCACAAAGGAAAAACTCATCACTGCAAACTAGTCATTCAAAAACAAAAATAAGAAAATGTGTGAATACAAGATGATAAGTTTATTCTTTCCACTTGTTTAATTTGGCGGATTTTATAGACTTTAAAACGAAATGAATACAAAACATTTACTGTTCATTTAAAAATGTTTTCAAAAGTTCCTGCATAATATTTTTTGTTGCACTGAGCCTTAGTATAAAGGCAGAGACATAAAGCCTGGACACCTCTGCTTCTTTAAACTATTCCCCTCAGGGTCCCACTGAAGGGCCCTGAGGGGCCCTGGGCCCCGGTTTGAAGGCCTCCCCGGGCCTCTGCGCGCAGCGGACAGCAGGGGGCAGCAGGTCTGAGGTTTGGCCGCCTGGAGGCTGCAGAGCTCCGTTTCCTGAAATGCATACTTCAGGATTAGGAAGAACACACCCAGTGACATCAGTGAGGTTTGAAGAAGAAGAAAAGTCTCAACTCAAACTGTGCAGAGGAGGAACAGGAGGGCCGAGAGGTCCCGCTCGGTTTTCTGTGCGCTTTGAGAGCTGCTTTTTCTGCTTTCGCTCCGGAGAGTTTGGAGAGCGGCGCGTCCGGACTGCGCGTCAAGTTTGAAGCGAAGCGAACCGCGGAGCGCACACGGACGCGAGGATGTCAACCTCCGACGACGCGGACGGGCCCCGGCCGAGATATGGCTGTAAGTTCAGACTTTTCTCTGCTCACCTTGAGATGCCAGGCAGGCAGCCCCCCCCCCACCGCACACAGGGAGAGGCAGCGGCCCCGGGCCACAGCTCAGCCCGGGATCATGCAAACGGCCCCAGACTTCAGAGAGCTCAGATTAATTAGGAGAAAGCGCTCAGGAGTGTTTCTGACAGCATGGCTTCAGCCGAGCTTCCGCGTTTTTACACGGACGCATCGCAGAGAGGAGACGGAGGGAGGGAGGAGGCCTGCTGCGGGGTTCACACCAGCTTCCACTGCACACACACAAGTGCTGACGGGCCTAATATTAAAACAGGACGAAATAAATACAGTGAAGTTTTGTGTCAGAGATGAAATCACCCAACAACCACCGCCTTGGGTTTAAAGAAAAATCTAGAATATTTTGAGGCAAAGTTGTGAATCTGTCTTTCATCAGGATTTCAAAATAAAACTTTATCCATCAGATGTAGAGAACAAGGAGTGGTGCTCTCTGCAGACACATCCCAGCAGCTCAGTTTTGAATATATATCAGTGGTGAATGAACCTGCTGAAGCCTCACTGCTCTCAGTCTCAGTTCTTTGTGAAGACCAGGATTTAGCTGCTCATGCTGTTCCCTGTGAGGCTGAACTCTCCCACCTGAGATGTGACAGGAGGCTAAATAGGGGCCTCTTTGTATTGCGCGCCCTCATCCTGTCCCCATCCCCCTCTCTCTCTCTCCCTCTCTCTCTCTCTCTCTCTCTCCATAATTTGGGTAAAAAGAAAAAAACAGACTTCTTTGGGGCACGTTGCTCTGCAGCTGGAATCATGGCTCCAATCTGTGTAATCTCGTGGGAATCGCCCCACAAGCCTCCCCTGCATTGTTGTTTTGTTTGCAGTGTATGAATAACTGTGCCATTTACAGACAAAGGCATCATACAGTCACACACCACATCATACAGCCGCACTTCCCTGAGCCGCACTGAGCTCGTGTGTTAACTGGCTGCACAGATGACTAATAAATGAGGCCGGTTTCCTTTTGTCAAACACCTCAGTGTGTGGAGGGAGGCCCGGGGAGCTGGTGGAAACTTTTTCCCAGTTGCATAAGAAGAACGTACACGCAGCCGTTAGGAAAATAACTTGATTTTTCTCTGCTCTGTTTTGGCATGATCCAGATTTTTCTGGACGTCTTTGACTGTTTGTTCATTGCTGCTTCCTCTGTGTGTGTTCTTGGTCTCCAGCTGTCCTGGATGGCGTGGAGCGGCTCACGGCGGAGGAGATGGACGAGCGGCGGCAGCAGAACATGGCCTACGAGTACCTGTGTCACCTGGAGGAGGCAAAGAGGTAAGAGGCTGGAAGAAGGTTCACCTGCAAACAGGTTTTAGTTCCTGTTGATGTCTTGGACTGGGCTCCATGTTGAACGTCGCCTATTGAAACTAAAATACAGATCTGAAAATCCTGATTTCAATCCTGATTTTGCCCATTGTAGCTGATGACAGGACCTCTCCACGATTAATACGGTTTCTCTGTCAGTCATTTTAAAACTCATTGTTTCCTCTAAGTGTTACAGTCATTTAGTCACAACAGGCCACCAACTCAGTTCTTAGTCCCACAGTAAATAATGGCCTCATCACAATTTACAAAAAATTATTTGCCCTCGACCATTGTTGGCTGGGACCAGCTCCAGCCCCCCGTGGCCCTGAAAGAATAAGATCTAATGAATGAAGAAAAAAAAAAAAAAGATTTCAATGAACTTCACACACTGAGAAAAACAGAAGAACACTTTTCATGTATTTATTGTGGCAGGTGTGTAGCAGCAGGATGAATGGATCTGAGGTAGCAATTAAAAAATCCTGCACACTGCAGCGTTTCAGTGCCGGACCTTCATCAGGCAGATTGTAGACACAGTGTGCAGGATTTTTTAATTGCTGAAGTTTGGACAAAGGAAGCATACTGACATACCTTCATAGTAACTGAACTTTCTCATCGTTCAAAATGTGTTCAGACTCGTCTTTACGTTGGTTTGATTGTTTAAACTCAGACTTTAGCTCTTGGATAACACTGAGTATCAAACCTAAAACTTTATACAACACTGACAATAATGTGTCTGTGACGTAGACGTCTGCTCAGATTTGTAGTGAGGTTTATTTATTTATTTTAACTTAAGTTTAAGTTTAATCTCATGATTTTACCAGTTTTAGAGTCATTTATTCGGCCTGTGTTTAGACATACACTTATGTGAAATGAAAAACTTTTTCCTACATGTGGAGGTGATCTCTGGAGACATTTGTGCTGTAGCGACGTGAGCCGACGGTTGTGCAGATGAAATGAGCAGCAGGCTGTGATTGGCTGCGGAGGTCAGCTGCTCAGGGAAGAGAAAACATGGAAGTTCACAGGATGATTTTAGAACAACACTTCATATTTAGCATTCAGCACCACTTTGTTACTTGGAGTTTATGAGGAAGTAGATGAGGTCTGTTACTTGTTCTCACACACACTCACACTCACACACACACACACACACACACACACACACACACACACACTCACACTCACACTCACACACACACACACACACACACACACACACACACACACACACACATAAATCTGCGTGTGTGTGTCAGAGGTGGTTGCTCGAGCTGATGAACAGCCGTGTATGTTTGCTCTCTGCGCCTCAGGAGTCGACCTCGCCGCGGGCTCGCTGGTTCAAAAGAGGAAGGATTGTGCTAGACAGGAAGTGACTCAGTCCCTGTTGATTTTGGTATCTCCCACTGTTGCCACAGAAACCCACAGTTGTCATAGCAACAGGTTCCGGTGTGAGTGCCGGAGTCCGTGCTGTGCTGCAGCGAGGGTTTACGCTCGATGAAGAAGCTGAGTGGTTGTGTGGCTGCGGTGTGTGTGTGTGTGTGTGTGCGCGCGTGTGTGTGTGTGTGTGTGAGAGAGCACCTGTCCCTCATCCCTCACCTGCTCCGTTATCGTCGTCCATCTGTGATGTTCAGGGAAGTTCCTGGAGTACTTCTGTTTTGTCTGAGCTCACTTGTCCTCCACCTGACACCTCCACCTCCGTCTGTGCTCCCTTTTATTCCCTGAACTTTTTCGTTCTACTCTGAGTGTGTGTGTGCGTGCACGTGCGTGTGTGTGAGAGAGTAAATCAGGAGTTATCCCCAAAATAAAATCACAAAATTTGTTTTTCCAGTCCCAGTCAACACAAAGCAAAACCTGCACCACCCACTCTACATGTCTTGTAACTGCAATGCATTCTGGTCCATTTTTTGCTGCTGCTGGTGTAGAAATATGTTATAATTTACACTTTACAGGAATAATCAAAATACAGAAACACAGGGAAACACTCGTAACATTTTAGGAGTGTTTTTTTTTTTTTTCAAATTTATCCTCCATGTTCTTGTCTTGTCTACACCCAGCACATCATCAGTGTCGGGCGGTGCTGTGACAGGATCTGTTCCCAGGGGTGGAGGTGTTGAGGGGAAGAGTTTCTGTTTACAGTCTTTTCTTCGGCTCAGTGAGGTGGGACGCAGCGAGCGGTTCGTCTCGGTCTGTGCCGACAGACAGGAGCTGTGTTGTGGGATCAGGTTCTGACAGTTCTGGACCAGTGAAGCTGATCAGTGACTTGTCAGACTGAACCTTGTGTCTTGACCATGAGCTCCTGTTCTGGAGCTTTTGCTCCTACCACATGGTCTTCCTCAGTTTGCCCAGTTCATGTTTGCTCACATAAATTCAGAGTGAAAGTTAAATCCTGACCTTGACCTCTGTGCGCTCTGTAGTTCAGGGCTCCTGGTTTCCTGACTCAAGGTTGATTCACAGTCACATTGTTCTTTGTTTAAACCTCCCGATGAAAAGTCGTATCATTAAATATCAATCATTTCAAACATCTGCAGACTTTCACAGTGGTTCAGAAGCTCACATCTGTAGGACCGGTGGACCACTACACCACACGTGTAAAGATGAAGATGAGGATTTTAGCTGTTATTGCATCATTATTATAAAAAATGATGCTTTTTCCAGCTGTGAAGCAGTTTTCTGTTGTGGATAACAGAGCTAGCCTCTCCCACATGTCCCATAAGAGCAAAGTTGGCAGCTCTTTATCTCCTGGCTAATGGCGACTGAGAGGAGGAGCCACCACATCTCATATCTTATAACGCTACTGCTCGATTATCCTCATAATGAAACTTAAAGTTAAAAGTTAAACCATGTTTGTGGTTTATAAACACACAGATTAGTGTTGCTGATGCCTGAAACTGAACCAGGATTTATTTCTTAGGGAAACTCGAGGATCTGTTCTGGAAACAGGTTTTGCAAAATCTACCAAAACAAAAATATTCATTATTAACGCTCGAACAGTAAAGCTTTAAAGCCTTGTGTTCCTGCTGCAGCTCTGCACGGCGAGCCTCCTGATTGGCTGTTGTTTGAGGCAGTTTCAGGTAGACTGAGCTCCATGTGGGTTACACCTGAGCCTGCAGGGGAGCCCTGTGGGGGGAGGAATGTTGATGCAGAGAGGTATGATGGGAATGTCTCTGACAAGTGCACAGCAGGGTGTGAGACGTACCTGTGCACCTTGTGAGGACGGCTGCAGGAATGCTGCTCTAACACTGCTGCCCTCAGAGGTCTCTCAGCTCATTACAGAGTTCGATTAACATTCAGCTAGTGCTTTTTCAGCACAGAGATGCAAACTAGGTTATCGCTCTTATTTCCATGTTCTGAGGCCATATTTGAATGTCAGTGACCCGTCAGTCTCCGGTGGCTTTTCAAAAAGACAGACATTCAACCCTGATGCTGGTTGCTAAGCTTAGTTTTGGTGGAAGGTCATTTTCATTATCCATTAATCTATTAGCTGTTTTTTTTCACAATAATTGAAAACTCATCGATTCTATGAAAAATGGCCACCAAAAAAAATCTTTTTTTCTGTCCAACCAATAGTTAAAAACCCAAAGATCTTCAGTTCACAGTGACATAAAAAAAACAAACGTCCCCTCTGTGTGTGAAGCTTTCTCTCCTTCCTGCTTTCACTCTCCGGTTCCCTCCTCCAGCCTCCCTGGGAATGCAGCTGGACATGTTTTCTGCACGATATGTCTGTTTATTGATCTGTGCACGGAGCAAACTGCACATTCCCTCTGCATCACGTCAGTACAGCAGAACGTGTCGGGTAGTAGTGATGTTTGAAGTCAGGATGTCAGGACTGCTTCGCTGCATCTCGCTCACACTTCGTCCACATTCGTCTCCTCCTCACTTCCTGTCACTGTGCGCTCAGTGCGGTGAAGTAAAGGTGCTTGTAAGCCGCTTGCTCAGCAGATGTTTTCAGCCAGTGACTTGACTCGTCTTTGGGGGAGTAGAGGCAGTAATTGTAATTGTATAGTGTGTGTGTTTATGGGAGGTGAGGTTGATGTTCAACTGTCAGTCAGAGACAGAAACTCTGCTCTGCATTTTTTCCTTGCTCTGTTTTTGTTAATTCAATTCTGCCTCTGTGCTTTTTTTTCCAGATTGAATAATCAGACAGCTCACAAACAGTTTTACCAGATTTGTTTCACCAGAATAAAAGAAGTTGAGCTTCATCTGTTTGTTTCTTGTAAATGTCCTTTAGATTTTGCAGAGTCACATCTCGGTTCAACTTCTCTATTGAACCATTTGTGCTGTGCAGGTTTCAGGTGCATTCACTGTCAGTTCCAAGTGCTATACGGTCAAAATGAGGTCTTTCATCTATTTGAAGCTTTTTATTTATTGTGTAGCAAGATTCATTTGTTAACAACATGTGTATTAAGTTTCAACCTGTCAGGAGCTGCTGCACAAGGAACATAGCCTGTGATTGGTCTACAGACTCAACCCAAGGCACCATGGGATTGCCAGTAGACAGCTAACAACCAGGCTAAACATTAACTGTTTTCAGCACAGATACATTGATGAACAACCACAGAAATGATTCACTATTTGATTCTGTGAAATGAGGCTGGATTAGAAGAGATCTGATCACTGTGGAATCTGCACAACCCCACTGGGCAAAGAAAACATCCTCGAAATATTTAGTCATCCTTCGATGTTGTATACGACACTGTCAACCTGGGAGGGTTTTAAAACTAAGAGATGAGACAGGATCATGAATTGACAACAATTTTTTTATTAGAGCTGCCAGACCAGTGAAGTTAGTGAAACCATCTTAGCTGCGCTTTGACAAGATGCTCTTCCTCTGGCTGCCTCTCTCGCCTCCGTATTTCTCTCTTACCACGTCTCCATAGACCGAAATAAGAAGATGTTGATATTTTATGGCTAAGATACTTTTACTATGTGGTAACGAATTCATTTAACAGAATTCACATATATCATAAGACATCATGACTTTTAGCCACAACTCTACAAAGCTCTAGAGAAGGTGTTGAACCTGCATCAGGACTCTTGCTTCCTGTTGCTCCTTCTCTGAGTTTTTTTTTTCCTTTTTTATGATCATTCATATTCATATATAATCATATTGATCATTCTTTTACACATGTTGGACTTCAGCCTTGATATTTTGGCCTTTTGAAGCAAATTCTTTGGAACTTGTGTTTGTGTTTGTCCTCCTCTGTGCTGCAGCTGTAATTGTGTGAGTTGTTGTTTAGACAGCGTTAAACAATGTGAAGCAGTGTATTCGCTGCTTCGGAGGCAGAGCCCAGGACCGGCTGCAGCGTGTCGGCCAGCAGCCTCCACTGTAAATGTGATGGACAATAAGTAGAGTGTGTCTCAGAGCTACGTTATTGACCTCCCTCCCTTTCCTATTACCTTAACTCCTCAAATCCATCATCACTGATGGACCCCCCACCCCACCCCTCCCTGTGGTGACAGGCTGGTTCACATTCAGTCCTGTTTACAGCTCGTACAGCTCTGTTGGAGTTCGAATGGTGTCTAATTAGTGTTTTGTGTAAATGGCTCAAATGACAGGGTTCCCTCCAACCCTGAAGGTTCATGAAAGTTTATGGATTTGAGAAAAATGATGCACTTTTGAAAATGACTGGTCCTGTGCCTCCCTCAGAAAACGCTGTGTGGTTTTTAATATAAACGACTTTACAATGTTTTATCATCTGAAAAGATCAGGTTGGGACTATTTCTTGTTTGGCGCAGTAACTGTGACTTGTTGCCTTACATTTGGTTTTTATGTGAATTTATTAAACGTCCTGTTTTCAGTCCTTATCCTGAGCTTCACATTTACCATAAAGACGTGAGAGAGGCGTCAATTTTCTCATTTAACTCTCAGCACGAAGGCAAATAAGTGGATTTCCTAAAATGCTGGATGTGTTGCTTAAGCTTTTCAAATTGTGAAGTACTTTGTGACGCTCTGTCGGCTCTTAGAAAATATGAAATAAATAAACTCACTGCTGCAGCAGCTTATTTCCCATGACAACCACTCCCCATGTGTCATGTGGAGCCCTCATAATTGCTCGGGGGTATTTACTGTGTCTATTACGTCTAAGCTCATTGAAAACAAGACATTTTGTTACTAAACATAGTCATTACTTTTTACTTGCCCCCTTATGATGAACTTTCCATTACTTCCCACACAGGTTTTTTTCATGTGGTGACCTTTTATACTAAATATAACTGTAGTCGGATCCAGCAGACCATGATCAATACCTGGAAACCCTCCTTTTATAGAGTCGGCTTCCTTCCAACCTCAAACCCAGTCAGTCTGTCATGTTGTGACCGTGGTGCCTTTGTGGGCAACTCTGTGCAAGTCTTCAGAGCCGACTTGGTATTTCTACACCTGTGCATGAAGACAGATAAAGGCTGTGAGTGAAAAGCTAACACATGGGTTTTTTATGTGTTGAAAAATACAGCAGAGATACAAACGCCAGAGCTGTAGTTTGATTAACATCTTGAGAAAGAAGTGTATGATCCAGGAGGCTGGTTTCTTGCATCATTAGGGAGGAATCCAGGTGAATCCTCACAAAACTGTGACAGTTTACGTTGTTTTAAAGGTCCCACATTTTACACCTTTCCTGTGTTGATCTCCATCAGAAGATATATCTGGGTTTTAAACACCAAAAATCATCTCAATGTAGTTTTACATCTCCTCTCTCAGGCTTCTCTCTGGAGCTCTAGTAACAACAGGTCAGTCAGCCAATCAGAGGAGAGGATCTGAGCCTCTCTTCTGATTGGTGATGACTGCTTTGTTGTGACATCACAAAGTTGCAGAAGTCCTGACAGCTGGTTTCAAGGCTCAGTTTCTGAATCCAGGCTGTGTGCATTTCTCTGTGGACTGAGGCTTTGATACTTTCACGGTATTAAGATAGAGCCTAGAGCTGCTTTATAATCACAAACACATTGATTGAGTTAAATTTTATAAAATATGGGATCAGCAGAGACTCATGAGTATAATCCATCTTAAGATTCAGCATCACTGCAACAGTAGTGACTTTTTTAGTAAGTACTGTCATGCTCTAAATTTGATTTATGTGACTCTGACCTTATTTGAGTTGCAGTCAAAAGAACGTCACTGTTTACGTGGCGGTTTTTATCAGAACAGTACAGCGCAGGTAAACACAGCGAGTGTTGCTGTGGTGATGGCAGAGTTTACCTGTGATTGGCCAGGTTTCCTCCCCGCCTCCTCTGACTGACTGACAGCACGCCGGTGATTTATTGACTCTGTGCTTTGCTCTGAAGTAACAGACAATCCGTTCTGGTGAGGTCATGGTAACACTGCGTGTTTGTGTGTTCGTTTGTGTGACAAATACACACTTGTTTTGAGTGAAAGCCGACAAATGTCCGAATGACAAAAAAATCACTTTCTAAAGAGGTTTGAACATTTTGTCTCAAAGTGAGTGACACTGAGGAATGATGGGAATTTACCCTGAGAAGAGATTGTTGTTGTCGTTGGAACAAATGACACAAATAGCGAAGTGCTGTGTTAATCAGGTTACATCACTGACAGGTGACAGTGAGGTAACATGTTAGTGTTTTTATTTCTGTTTCACTTCTCAGGTGTGTGTTCTCCGGGATCCGCTCCGGCTCTGCTCCTTCACCTGCAGCAGCCTGAGATTTTAACACACCGTGTGTTTTTGTGTGTTTGTGATTGTCGTACGTCTTTAAACAGAAACAGCTCCTCCTAACCTCACTCACACTGCTGTGCTGTCGGAGCTGAACACTGCAGTGCCGCTGACATGCTGTTATTACAGTAATAAACATGGATCAGCTGCAGTCGTTTCTGCCAGTCTTCATGCTGAAATTGCAGCTGTGTGGCAAAAAGCTTTTTTAAGAACAGTTATGATGCAAGTGAAGTGTAAAACCAGATGGTTTCATTGCACATTCTGGCTTCTATCCCTCAGTGCTAAGTGACATTTAGAAGGTAGAGCACTGCTGCAGAAATTAGCCCTGACAACGAAACGTCTCTGACATTTCCCCTATGTTTTTTTTTTTTTTTTTTTTTTTTTGCATGAAACATTAAAAACATCTTTAAAACATCTGTGTATGAACACATGGACGTCTCAAAACTGATTACAGGATATGGTTAATTAAGCATCTTTTGAAATTATATTTTATTAAAAATATTGCCACCTAATACAACAAACTTGAAAGAATTACATAATAAAATTATAAGTAAAAGCACTTGATGATTACAGATATTTTTCCATGTAGTTATCATTTCAAAATCACAATACATTTTTCAGCCCTCGTCAGCAGCTCTTTTGCATTTCATTGAGCTGCTGTTGTATAATTAACATAGTGAAACCATAATGTCATTAACATCCAAGAGCTGATCTTTGCAATGTGTGAATTCATTCAAAATCAATATCTTTTCAGTCAATCTTCTGTTACAGTTATTTACACCTTCCTGTCTTTCAAGATTAGGTAAATAAATTGTTTTCGGAGAAAGATTTTTTTCAACTGGGGTATTTTTACTGTTTTTATTGAAGTTTATATTAAAATATCTGCATATAATGAATAAGACTATCTACTTTGCTTGTTTAGTTTTAACGTTAAATCATAAAGGTCAGTGATGAAACATTGTAGTAATAGTTCTCCAGGTTGTGCTGTATCATGTGATATTTGCATTAGTGTCCTGCTTAATCAGTTTTGTGTCATGCTGACGCCGATATCTGATTGGCTCGTTCAGATGATGCAGTTTCATTTCATCTGTATTTGGTGAAACGAAGAAGAGCTCCAGTTTCAAGCTGTAAATTCACCCCAGGGGGAGACAATGATTATTTTTGCCATAATGAGAAACATCAGAATATCAGTGTTGAGTTTCCTGTCTTCACTGAGCCTCAGACAGACACAGATGTTCTTACCATCCTTTATTAAACTGTGCCATGAGAACCACAGTTTTGCCATTTCTCACTTGCGTCACTACTTTTTTTTTTTTTTTTTTCAAACATGGAGGCTGCTGCTGTGGCTGCTGCTGCAACGTCTTCATATTTGAATCTTCCCTGAAAAAGAAGCTGATGGTGTAAAAAGACGACAGTGACAGAGGGAGATAATCCATCACAGCAAACACAAAGATAATCTCTGTTTTATCTCTAATCCATCACACTCGGTCGAGTGTTGTTATGTCGCTGCTGCATTAGATTACTCTTCCTTCCTCACTTCCTGTCTGTCTGAAACCCGCAGATATAAAACAAACTTCCCCGTCACATCCGTGTCTTTTTTTGTGCTTTGGTTTCAGCTGAGCAGCAGGAGTGTGTAGGATTACTCCCTTTATGCTTCGTGAGATGAGTGGGGAGAGTGGACAGGAGTAGAAGCTTGTAACTCTGAATCATTTCAAAATAAAAGACTTCTAAGGTTGGGTCACATCAGTTTTTCATGGTGTGAAACGGTCACATCGATGCCACATCAGTATAAAACTTCATCTCCTCACCCTCCACTGCAGGACCAGCCCAGTTCCCCCTCCAGCTCTGGCCTTTTGCCTGTAATTTCCTGTTTTTGAACAGTTTCCACACACACTGTTGTGTATAGCTGCTGCTGCTGCAATGAGTATTACGTAATGCCAGGTCCCTGACATTGTGTTGCCACCAGGAGAACAATGGCACAAGAGTGATGTGTTCAACACTTGGCAGAGCGATAACGATCTGTCCTCAGGTGACTGATCTGACCTGCAGGATCCTTGTAAACAGCTTTCTGTTGGTTTCATCCAAACTAGGAAACCCGTCATGTTTATTAGGTTTTCTTATTGTAGTCGGTTTGATTTAGAGATGAAACGGTTAGTAGCTGATTAAATTCCCCAGTCCCAGCTTCTGTTCTGGTTCTAGATGTGAATATCTGCTGCTTTTCTTTGTCCATTATGATAATAAACTGAATACGTTTGAGAGCTCTCTCTCTTTAATATTCTCTGTCATTTTAGAAACAGACCAATGAATGGAATAATTGTTAGAAAAATAATCAGCAGGTTGATTGATAACCAAAATTATCCTTAGTTGCAATCCTGGTTTTATTTTCTAAATGAGCAGAAGAAAGTTGAGCCGTTAGAGCAGGTGGTAATTAAAAGAGAAGGGCGCCGCCCACTGAGGCTCGGACTGCTTCTGAGAAATGAGTTGAACTTTATTGACACCATACAGGGAAATTCAAGCCTGTGCAGCAATTAAAGTCATTCAGGGAGGGGGAGACGGAAGTATAGAATCTAAAAACACTTGAGATCAAGATTATTTTGCTGTGAATGTACCTTTGAACCCGAGCGCTGTGCTCTGGTCGCCCTGTAAATGTTACCTGCTGGTTGTTGTCTGGGAGGCTCCGCGGCCTCCAGGAGGATCAGGCATGAGTCACACAGTCTGACGGGCAACGGCTGAGCAGGAGGGAATGAAAAGGGGAATGAAAGGGAGAGGGATCAGTGCTCCAGAAAGGCCCTGCAGGAGTTGTCCCGGTCCCACCCCTCCCCTCCCCCACCGCCTTTCACCTGCGAAACCTGAGACGGCAAGTTACTGTTCCGGTTTGGATCTCAGTCACAGTCCAGGAAAATCTTTGACTCGCACAGAAGAGCAGAGCTGAGGCAGCAGTTTCATCTGGCTGGCTCTGTCCACGGCCACCACCCCCCAACCACCCCCCACCCACCTGATCAGCAGGCCTACCTGCCTCTCTGACTCTCGGGTCTCTGTTGTTACAGCTTTGTGAGTCTGCGCTCAGCTGGTGTTTGCACTCGTGACCTCAGCTGAACAGCAGGGACGGTGATGACTGTGACGCTGCCGGTCAGATGTGACCTGATGGGTTAATTGTCCTCAGAAGGAGGCCTCTAGCACCACAGTGGGTCAAAGGTCACAGCCATTAACAGTGCTGTGCTTGTATTAAAGAGCGGGCATAAGTGTCTCCGACTAAACCTACTGGAAACTAGAGCAAGGGTGAGAATTTCTCACATTTTTGATAATAATTAAAACATTTTTTTCCTGTTTTCTAAACTTGATAATAATTAAAACATTTTTTTCCTGTTTTCTAAACGTCAGCATAGAAAAAGAAGTTTTATCTATTATCACAAACTTCAAATATTAATTCTAAATTGTTGTTGATTTGTTGAATTAGGCAGATAAATGGAGCATTTGTGAGTTGTTAATGTCGTTTTTCTCACGAGTTCTTACTGAACATACATGAAGACCGAGAGCTCGGAGCGATGACCTGCGACTGCCTCAGCAGTGCACACCCCAGACCGTGTAGAGAAATGAAACATGGTTGGTTTATTCAACACACTGAGCATGCATTTCCCACAGAGACGTGACGGGTACAGTGTCGGTCCAGCTGCTGTCAGCCTGTGTGAGTGCGAGCGGTGAGAGGACGAGGTCAGTTGGTGCACAGATTCCACTGTTGCAGCAAAGCATGTAATGGGCAACTTGGCTCTCACTCGTCTTTTTTGTGTTCCCTCTTGTCATTTTCCCTCCGTGTTTTCTTCCACTCCTGCCTTTGAGCGTTGTCCTTGTAAGACTACACTGTGGTTTGTAAGTGCTGAATGTTGATTTCAGAGTCTCTTTTCCCTGATGAACCAACTTATCTTCAAACTCAGCCTTTAATTAGACACAAGTCCAGCATCACAACAGGAGAGGTGGGGACGTGCAGCTTGACACTGTGCTGCTGCCACAAAAGATCAGATCAGACCAGATCAGATGTAAACTTAATTCAGACCCCAGAGGGGACAGCAGCACAAGAATTTATTATTATTATTATCTTTATTAATACAGCACTTTTCAATAGCTCTGCTACAAAGTGCTTGACAAAGGCAGCAAACATAGAATCACTTAAATCAATAGATTTAAAATGAGAAGAAAAGCAGATTGTAGTTTTAGTTACATCAAAGTAGTTTCCATGGATGCTGGCACATCAGAGATAAGTTAAAAAAAAAAAAAAGGAATAATAGATACAATAAAGTGTGATCAGTGTGTTAATCCGTGTGCAGTGCTGTGCAGAGTCTGTGGTGGGGAGAGTGTAACTGTGAGTGGTGCCTGGTTGTGAGTCTTGGGTCGGAGGCACCAGGCGCTGTGGCGTTGTGGTCTGAAGGCCTTAAAGAGCTGCCACCCCTCTCACCACACATCATGTGGCTCTCCAGCACACACAGCTTCCCTCTCTTTCCTTTTCAGACTCACACTGATGCACAGCTGCATTTATAATGTCAGGGACAATGGAGAACAGGACATGGTTGATAAGTACTGACACCCGCTCTCCATCACACTTCAGTCCCTCTGTTGTCTAAAATTAGCCTCATGTTTGGCCTCGTCATGTCTGTCTTGTGTATTTATGGTCAGACGTGCAGGATTGAGAACGTTTTCATATACACCAGGGTTTTCCCTGGTTCAACATAAACCCAGGCTCAAGTGGTGGGTGTGGCTCATGCTTTTCCCACTCTGGTTTAATGCTCCACTTGAAAAACTGATTTCCAGCAGAAAGGAATATGAAATATATTTAAATGAGGTCAGAGGTGACGTCTTTAAATCTCATGACACCCAGAACCAGAAGATGTTCAATCGACAGTCAAACTACAGAGACATCAACTAGTTAACTGACGACATATTATTTACTTCCAGTGACTTTAACACAACAGCTTCACCACAGTAAACCACATAGATGGTTCTCTTTGCTGCTTAGTGGGAAGTGTTCAGTTTGCCTTAACAACACACTGACATGCAACATCTAAACTTTTTTTACAGTCCAGCAGACTGGGTGGTAACCTGCACAGTTTTTATTTTAATGCCACAAAATTAGAGCTGGAAAATGGAGGAACATGGTTCTGCAAGGTTTTAAAATGTCACCATCATGTCCCTGTCTGTGAATCAGCGTTTTGCGTCTGTTGACAGGTAAATTCAGAACTCAGGATAAACTCAAACTGTTTGTCGATGCCCAAATGAGAGCTAAGCATGACTAAGAAAAAGTCCATGCGTGAAAGCTGAGGCCAGTTATGCACTTAATCTGACTAATATGCTGACTTTACAATTTCCATATTCAAAGCGCTGCTTTCCAGTCAGCATGTTTCAACCGGTGTCATCTCAGTGACTGTGTACGTAGCTACTTGGGACTTGGCTACACCTTGAAATTTACTCACTTACATGCTGGATGATAATCATCTCCACCACATGTGGTCAGGTTTAGCTGCTGGATGATCAGTTACACTAACGGTACAATAGACACAACACACACTGCCATTGCCTCTGACTTAACTTTTCTAAACAATGAGTCAATGAAAGCTATTTGGCCGCTCCCTGGGCGGGACAGGAGAACAGTACCTCTCACGGTTACAGTAATGAGGCTTGTGGTCTGTTAGTATAAGCCTTATATTATCTGGCTGCTATTAAATATTAACTGTGGAGGAAGCAATGTGGCTGTGGCTGAGAGGGAAACCTGGGAAAGGGGAAGTTTGTAACTGAAATCCAGAGATTCTTCAACTCCATGGACTAAACTTTATTAACAGGCCCCCTGCAGCCAAAAAATGTCAGCCACGATGCAGGAGGAGCCGCAGCAGCCGAGGTGTCGCATGTGGCAGGAGGACAGAGGAAGCAGGAGTCAGTGTGTCTTCCTGAGGAGACACTGAGACTCTTCCTATGAGATAGACCTCTGAACTCAGCACTGACTTCAGCTTCCTGCCGGCACGCAGCACCTGAGGAGGGATGAGATCATGACTATTGTATTTCCGTGTGCGTGTGAACTGTAGAGCTGTTTGATTTCTGTAATTAAATAAAAATGTTCTGCAGAGCGCTAACACAAGCTAAGCTATTGTTTCCTAATCACAAACATAGTTTATGTCCACGTAGCTTTATTTACCTATGAGATATCTTTCTTTAAAACACCCCACTGTTTTACAAATAATCATAGCACTGAAGTCACAGGAATAATATTTTTATTGATATCTGACCAGGTAAAGAATCAAAACGTCCTTGTGCTGCATCAGATCAGCACAATGGGTTAAATGGGGGAAACGTCACAGTTTCCAAAGGCTGAGATCCCCTTTAGTTCTGTAGTCACACCAGATAAATGGAAGATGAACGGAGGCTTCATTGATTCTGTTACAATTATTAATTTATTTTAGATACGATAATAGCTGGTGACGTGGCTGTGCAGCCATTTTGGCGGCAGTTTGTGTGTAATTTCTGTTTATTGGGTCAGTTGTCAGAAATTCCAGATATACCCAACTTATAGATCCAGTTAGGAGAAGATATTTGTCTTGTGTCTGCTTGTTGAAGGACAACGATCCAGATCTGTATAAATGTCCACAGTATACAGCTGTAGGTTTGCAAGCTGCAGTGCTAATGTAGTAATAGTTTGTTATATTGTCAGAAATTTGTGATATCTCCACTATGAGGGTGATGTGAACATTATTCCCATTGGCTGCTCGTTAGGTTTGTATGGTACGACATAGGTTTGGGCTGAATATCGAATATCATGATATTTCCCGATATTTTTTATACCTGAAACATAAAATACAATAATATAATTATATACTATAAAAATTCCTGAAACAATAATGTACAAAAAGACAATTATGTGTTATTAAAAAAAGCAACTGAAACATAAAAAATACAGCATAATTATATATAAAACCCCCCATGGTAATATCACGTATCACAATATTTGGTCTGGACTGTATATTGAATAATTTAATTTTGGATCTTGCCCAAGCCTGGTATGAAATGGACGTAGCTTTAGCCTTCACACAGCTTGTCTAAGAGGATAGACAAGCTTCACATCTCTTATCCGACCTAATTCTGGAGTTTCCAGACGATTCTCTCGTGTTTCTTTGATTGAACGTGCCTATTAGTGTTATAATCACAACTTGACATTTCTTGTGGCTGCTGTCTGATGTTGGAATCCAGTTGTCGACGGTCTAAAATCCCATTCATAGCTGCTGTCCTCCCTGGTTAAGTGGAGGGTGTGTCGGTGTTTGTGCTCGCCTGGAAAGGGTGTGTAGGCCTGATAAAGGAGCCATTAGCCAGAAGCCTTTATGGAGCCTTTCACTGCTGCAGTGTCGAGTGAAAGCAGGAGCTTGTTCCTGGCTGGCAGGCCCAGGCCCTGCTGCAGGGATCGGTCACCTTGCCCACAATAGCAGGCCTGTCTGGAGACCCCATGTCACGACTTCCTGGGAGGGAAGTTGTTTCAGCTGGAGCTGCACTGGCCTGTGCTCTGCAGAGTGTGGGTGTTAGTGTATTTTCATGTATTTGTATGAGAATCAAATGTCTGAACAAGAATTAAAGTTATGAAAATCCATGAAAATAAGGGACAATTTCAGGATTAGGACTCAGCTCAGTGTTAAGATTAGTTTGTACTTGACTGAACAGAGTCAGCAAAGGTCCCCACATCTCAAGTAATGCAAATGTGTGTGTGTGTGTGTGTGTGTGTGTGTGTGTGTGTGTGTGTGTGTGCATAAGGGGGGGGGGGGGGGGGGGGGGGGGGGGGGGTCTGTCTGTAGGAGGAAAGGAATCTTTTAATCTTTCTCAGGATGTAGTTAACCTTGTTGTTGCTCGACAAAGACCTTCGTTTCAGAAGAATGGGAGTGTTTTCTTAGCAGATGAAAAGAGAGACTGTTTGCTTTTTTCTAAAGGCCGTGTTTGACCTCACTGTCTGCCCTCACTCTGAGAAATTCCTCACAGCCAATGATAAACTCAAGGTTTTCATAATCAGGGGTGATATTTGATAATAAAGAGGGGCAGAAATCGCTGTCTGTTACAGGGGGTGAGGTAAAAGTACAGTCGCATGTTTAATAGTTCATTCAGGCTCAGAGCTTCAGGTTCACATTAGATTAAAAGACATCTCTGATCTTTACTCACTAATAAAATCTAATCAGAAAAGGCTCAAGTTTCTTGTGGAAGAAAAATCTTTGGCAGTGACCCCTGACCCAGCTGTCCAAATCAGTTTTTATCTAATTTCACACTGATTATTCCATTAATGGAAACAGAAAACCCAGCACAACACTGACTTTGCAGCAAAAACAGCCTGATGCTCCTTAGTGAACATGCAGAGAGAAATCTGTGAGCTGTTTCTTTTAAAACCTTTGTAGGAAATCAGCAAGTGATGTGGAAGGAGGTGAGTCAGTTTGAATTAAAGGAGGTTCACTGAAAAAACAAAGCTACAACCTCTCCTCTGAAATGAGCTCCAGTCTTTATTTTTAGGGACTGGTTTTGTGCATAGTTACTGTGCAGGGGTGGTCTGGGGTGGTGGAATCCAGTCCACCGGGCCCGTCCCAGTATGAGAGCTCAGCAGGCCTCCTGCGTGTCCCAGGGCTGACATGGGCACACAGCAGGAATGTGACTGACCGAGAAGACATGAAATGTCACACATGAGGAATGCTGGGAACTCAGTGCTCAGGAGGAGAGGTTACCGAAGGCCAGGTCAGGTGCTTGTTGGCTTGAAGCTGCAGAGATCATAGACCCCAGGTTTGTCCTTTTTACTGTGGGCTTTAAACCTGGTCATGGTTTATTTACTGTGACTGATGAATCATCAATGGGGATTCAATGGTCCTAATACTGATGATTGTTCTTCGCTGCTCACAGTTTAATAAAAGTGAAGTGTTGTTTGCTCCATTTAGAATCATTTTGAGTCCCTTAAAGTTTGACTGCCATGATCTCTCTGGTTATTTGTGATATACATTATGTTTGACATTTTAATAAGGAGTAGTTAATCACTTCTTAGTAAGGCCAACTCCAAGGCCGTCCCAGCTGTTGAACTTTTACATTAACTCGCTAACATTTTTTGAATTGATGAAAGGATGGTACCACAGGAAATTCCATGATTTTACCTAAATAAAAAAAAAAAAAGCTTTCTCTTCTGAACTGTGGCCATGTTCACAAACATCTCAGACTCTACATTGTGAGACTTGGCAATCTTGTCAATCTTGCATATCTGAGGCAGTTATTTTAGAGATATCCTGCCACGGACTGAAGTCTTGGACTAGAAGAATTAATTTGAATTATTATTATTTTTAATTTAATCTTTGTTTAATCAGACATTGTTGTTGAGATCAATTATCTCAACCTTTTCTGAGAGAGACACGAAAACAAGAAACAATCACAAGAATCCAGCCAACAAAACAAAAACAAAGAAACAATACAAGGAAGTAAGTAACAAGAAATTAAGAAAAACAAGTTACAAGAATCATAAAAAGCATCAGACATGATAAAGCTTTAAAATATCCAGAGGAAATGTAGGACTCTGCTTGAGGGCAGGTTGCCGAGTGGCACCTGAAACCATTTCTACCAACATTAGTACACGAGGAATATCAAAGCTTTAGTAGTTACTGGACTGCAGATTTAAAGTAGAGGAGATGAGATGTAGTTTGGAGGCTTTAACAGTCGAGCTTTATAAATGAATAACATGAAGTGACCATTTCTAACCCACCGTGTGATACAGAGAACGGTATCTGTCACTTGTGATAAAGCGTAGTTCACTGTGATACACAGGGTTTAACTGCAGGAGAGTTGATGGAACAGTAATATCTCCACAGTCAAGGACACGAAGATGACTGAACAATAGTTTTACAGCTGGAAGAGGACAGACATCCTGTAATTCTATACAAGAAGCTTAGTTTGACTTTTAATTTTTCCTGTCTTTGTATGAGTCAGCAGTGTAATATGAATCCTATTTTTAGTTTTACTTTGGGGGTGGGGATATTACAGCGACTGGAGGGGGAGAAAACCATGTATTTGGTCTTTTCTGTATTTAAAACAAGTCTATGATTAAGAAGTGATCATTTGAAGTCATCAAATGCCTGAGGGGTATAACATTTGATCGTCAGCAAAGAAGTGAACGTTGAAGTATTTGCTCGGAACAATTATGTTGCTTATGTTTAATGTAAAGAGCAGTGGGCCAAGGATGGACCCCTGTGGCATCCCAGTCCTGATGCTTTGACTGAATACAGCAACAGTCTGAGTTCTCTCTGTAACCTAAGAGTGAAACCGGCTCAGCGTGGCTTTGTCTAGACCTGTAGACCTGAAGTCTGTGTAGTAAGATTTTATGATTATGATAGTTTCCACTTTTGTCTCTGTTAAATCGCTGTGGTCTGATGACGTCTCATGACATCATGACTCTAAAGTGATCAATAATCAGTTGACTTGACCAAGAAAAGTTATTCGGACAGCTTCTTAAACAGGTTGCTGTTTCCCTGATGGCGAATCACTTTTGACCTAAGTTCACCTTAACATCCTTACCCTTTCCTCCACATGTAACTGAAATTATACCAGTTAAAACAGGACTTTCAGTTTCAGTTTCATGCAGCCGAGGCCTCGGTGCTGTAACAACTTATTTGTGCTACATCTGTGTGCGAGTCTTTGTGTGGTAATGTTTTCATTTTATCTAACTATCTAAAAGTGTGCATGTTTGTTTTTATCATCAGTAACTGTCAGCTATAAATAAACATTATATTGAGCACTGCTTTCTATTTCTAAGAGCCAGGACACCCCTCCTGAAATAAAGTCCTTGTGAAATGCTGTCTTGACTGTTTTGTGGCTTTATAAAACAATTTTCAACAACAGTAATTATCCCTCTGGGAAAACTGAGCAGTGTATTTAAGCATGAATGTATATTTCTTCCTTGTGTTTACTGGGTAATATAACGCCTGTCTGCTCTGCTCTCCTTGCAGGTGGATTGAGGCCTGTCTGGACGAGGAGTTGCCTCCCACCACAGAGCTGGAGGAGGGGCTGAGGAACGGCGTCTATCTGGCCAAACTGGGCAACTTCTTCGCCCCGCACACCGTCTCCCTCAAGAAGATCTATGACCGCGAGCAGACGCGTTACAAGGTGAAAACATTTGTGTTGTCAGCGTAGAAAGATGAGAGTGCCGGTCAGAGTGCTAACCTCTTTACAACTGCATGCATTGCTTCTTCAAGTAATATGGTTTGAGGCTAAGGAGCCTAAATAACGTCACCTGCTGGGGGTCTGACTCCGTGAAGTAAACAAAGTAAGACTAATCCTCCACAGCAGTGCAGCGTTTAGTTCTGGAGTCATGGACCATGATGCTTTGGGAACCATGAAGGACCAAACCAGTGCATGTTGGGATATTTTGCTGTGCACCAAAGTACACCAGTCCTCCAATGTCTCTGCTAACAGGGAAAAAGCTGCAACTGCAGGATTTCTGAAATGGAAAACAAGACAAAATCACAATTAAACCTTAATGACAACAAATATAGAAAGAATCATTTTCAAATGGAATGATTTGTAAAAAAAAGCAAAGCATGTCATTTAAAGGGGTAGTTCACCTTAAATTGGAACATGCTCCCTTGTTCTGAAATTTCAGCCGTCTTCCTGCTGGAGCCATCATTTTTATAGCTTTCACAAAAGCAGGAAGTGTCAGTCAAATGCTCTGAAGTGTACAAATAAAACAGTGGCCTCTACAGTGTTTTCTGGCCAAAATGTGACTGAGCTCTGGAACCGGACTCTTATTGTTTGGTCACAAAACACAGAGTCTTTACTGCTACATTATTCTGTAAAGTCCACTGTGTCACAGTTTGTGTGTATTTCCCTGCTTTGTGTTATAAACTGGCTGAAGCCTTTGGCTGAATGGGGCCTCAATTTACAGCTGCCGGTGTCAGTGTGACTGAGACTTGTTAAGGCGGGAGCGAACAACTTGTTTGTTGTGTGCTGATGTTTGGTTTCCATCATACAGGCGACAGGTCTCCATTTCAGACACACAGACAATGTCATCCAGTGGCTCAACGCCATGGCAGAGAAGGGACTGCCGAAGGTGAGCGTGGCTTACATTTCTCACACACACACACACACACACACACACACACACACACACACACACACACACACACACGGCAATTCAGAGTGCTTTACAGAGGCATGGAAATACATTAAAAACACAACATAAAGATGACAACACATAACAGATGACTGCAGTGATAAAAGACATTAAAAACAAACAAATGCAAACACTGTATAAGATAAAAAAGATTTTTTGATGTAATTTATTGGTAAGCTGCAGGGAATAGTGATGTTTTCAGCCCTGATTTAAAGGAGCTGACAGTTTAAGCAGATGTTCAGGAAGCTTGCTCCACAGGTGAGGAGCAGAGAAACTAAACCTCACTTGGTTCTGATTCTGGGAACAAACCTGTTCCTGATGACCTGAGTGGTCTTGATGCTTCATATTGTACAAGTAGATCTGAGATGTATTTGGGCTGAAGACCATAAAGTGCTTTATAGACAAGGAGTAGGGTTTTAAAATCTGTCCTTTGACACACAGGAAGTGCAATCAAGAAAACTCCAATATTTGAAATGTAAGGAAGCAGCTTAAATTGCATCACTGCCTTTTATGAGCTGAGCTGCAGAAACAAACAAACCTGTAAAATGCATAAACACTAGACACGGACACTGTAAAAAATTATGGTATGAATTTATTAGTATGTCACTTAGATGGAAAGATTGTTGTTTAATTGTTGTTTGAGAAAACAATGACTGTTGTAGTGATGGATATCACGCCACAAACAAGTTCTCACGAAATGGCCTGAAGTTAATAAAGTCCAGTTAAAATGGAACATGATTTGGAAACTGCATGTTTTGTGTTTAATATGCTATAATGGTCCTTTAAAAGACTACACAGAGAAGTAAAGAAGTAAACAGTGGTCTATTATAGTCAGAGGGCTTTTCTGAGAATTTTCCACCCGCTCCACTCTGGGAAACTTTGAGTATATGTCACAGTGTTGGCATGAAAAAGAGTATCAGCCCAGCATTTCACCAACTGGCAGCTTGGACAGAAAACATCAGGAGCTGCCTTCAAATGTTCCATTTGAGTTGTGCCACAAAGACAATGCCAGAGCGTGTGAATGCACATTTACATTGTGTAATCCCCCATTTGAGCTAATACCCTGAATCACTCCTGCACACATGCTGCAACATGCTGGCCTGCGGCTGTGGACCTGCTAAACGTGCTGCTCTCATTTTTGTCCCCTCAGATCTTCTACCCTGAAACCACAGACATATATGACAGAAAGAACATGCCGCGCTGCATCTACTGTATACACGCACTCAGGTACTCTCTCTCTGTTTGTGTCTGTATCTGATTGTACAATCAGGCCTCAGGCCTCTGGGCGGCCCTGTATATTCTCTGTGGTCCGTATACATTCGTGGTCTGAGCATGTTTCAAGCCTGTGACATTTTTATGAGGTGAACGGTGCAGTTTTTCAGCAGGAAGGCATTCGGTGCTATGAAGTATGAAGCAGTGTGTTTTAATAGAGCATTCCACCTCAGGTAAAATGGATGCAGGGGCCGGAGTCAGGAAGCGAACCAGCAGAGCAGAGTGGAGGCATGGTGTCAGTGTTTGTGTGTTTGTGTTTGGCCGTATGACTGGTCCACACAAAAACCAGCAACACCCAGATGCCACAGTGCTGCTCATCTCTAAAAAGTGGATCCATGGACGGCCAAGCAGCTGCATCACCACAGACTATTTAATATGACGGTTTATCAAAGCAGAACATTTTTTACATAATTTATGGGTTTCAGGTCAAGGCATGGGGCTCTGTTTGCTTTTGCTTCTATCAAGAGCAAACTTTACTCCTCCTCTGTTTTCTGCTGGTCCTCCTCTTCCTCCTCTTCTCTTTGCTCTTCACATTGAGATCAACTTCACTACCTGTGATGTTATTAGATATGAATGATATCATGTTAGACTTCTTTTACTGGTTTACCTCACCATGCACCATTATTACAACAAATAATTCCTTGACCTCCATCTGCCTCGACAACTAAGTGACTGTTGCAGCAGCAGCGTGGTGGAGAAACATCTGTTTCTTTGCCTTTAAATGACCTGGTTGCATTCTGGTATTTGTTTGGTCTGACCCGCCAACCTTTGAACCCCCGTTACTCCCCCTGGTTTATTGTCTCCCTGTTGTAATCAGGTTGTACTGAAATTGTAGCACTCACATATCATTTTGTCCAATTGTCCATTGTACTACATTGTGTTTTCGTGTATTTGTTCCCATTCTTGTGTGGTGCTTCTTCTCCTCTGTGATGTTCATTCATGTGTTTCTCGGCCCACAGCCTGTACCTCTTCAAGCTGGGCCTGGCCCCTCAGATCCAGGATCTCTATGGAAAAGTGGATTTCACTGGTAAGAATGTGGAGCTCAAACATGCATCTGTTTTCCTCATTCTGTCCCTGTTAACCCAATTATGTCATCTTACATCCAGAGCATTGCAAATATCATTGTGTTGGCAAAGTTAACATGAAGTTTGAAATAAGCTGAATGAGTACTGCCCCCTGAAAGCACCGCTGTAAGCGCTGAGAGTCGAGAGCGATGAAGGAGCTTCTGGAAATGTGAAAGTCATTAGTAATTGTGAGAGCTTTTCCTGTCAGTGGAGTTCCTGCTCAGCTCCCTGTCCCAGAGCCCAGAGTCAGAAATCTGATTATCACACATGAGCCAGGAACAGTCTGTCTCCACAGCCTCTCACTTCCCTAACCCACCCCCCCACCCGCTCCTACTCCTCTTGTTTTTACTTTTTTTTTCACCGCAATTAATGGATGTGTTCCTTCTGCTCTGTCTTCTCTCTCACAGAGGAGGAGATCAACAACATGAAGAGCGAGCTGGAGAAGTATGGGATCCAGATGCCTGCCTTCAGCAAGATTGGTGGGATCCTGGCCAATGAGCTCTCTGTGGATGAAGCTGCATGTGAGAGGGGCTCAGATATCATGGGGGGGGGACCTGATAACTGCAGATCATATAGTTTCATGCCTTTTATGATGAAACCAATAGAAATCTTCTCAACCCTCTGGAGTCCCATTTCTGTCACATTTTACTGCTCCAATTTTTCAGCTCATCTTCAACTGTGTTTTTTTTTTTTAACTCAGTTGCAATTCTGATGAGTCAGTGTACTTCTGTTTTAAGCTGGACCGCAGCAGCCGGGCCAGCCCCATAACCACGAACGTCTGCGACTGACTGACTGACTGACTGACTGACTGACTGACTGAGGTTATGTCCACGAGTGTTTTAGCTCCGTATTAGAAACAATCTGCGCCTGAAAACACAGCTCACATGACCATTCACATACACTGGGCATGCACAAGCCTGTGTAAACAGGAAGCAAATAATAAAACAGATTTATTATTTTTTAACAAGACATGAAACTTTTATAGCTAAAATGATCTAATTTTACAGTGACTTCTCTTCCTTTTTTTCCACAGACATTTAAGTTGCATTGACTGAGAAATTTGTTTTTCACTTTTCTCTGTGTTAATTTTTTTATCCATAAAAACTCCAGGAAATAACTGATTTCAGAAGCTTAACTGCTAACACAAGATATCTGATCTCATATCAGAAGTTTTCAAAGGAAAAGTGAGACTTTATGGGAAAAATCCACCTCCCAACCCCTCTGTAATTAACAAATTACACCTCATTCATTTAATCTGTTCAAAACATTCATGCAGGTCACTGCTCCCAGCCAGGAAATAGTCAGGCACATAAACCTCATGTAAACCACTACTTATCCTTTTTATGCTTCAGTGTTTATAAAGGTTAAACAAAACAGATATAATTTAATGTTGATACCTAGTCAGCTGCCCCTGCATTAGTTTAATATTTGAAGCACAGACATGACAGTGGTATTGATCCTCTCCTCAGGCTCTTGGGACAAAAGCAAATAGGAATATTTCCCAAAAATGATAAAATATTGGTGACATTAAGTATCCATAAAGTGAAACCAACATTCATACAAAGCCCGCTCCTCACCCGTCTTCTCCGTCTGTAGTACATGCCGCTGTGATTGCCATCAACGATGCCATCGACCACGGCGTACCAGAGGGCACGCTGGCTGCCATGCACAACCCCAACGCCATGCTGGTCAACCTGGATCCCAACTGTGCCCGCCAGTACCATGACACTCTGTACCAGGCCAAGGGAGAGAAGGTGGCCAACTCACGCAAACGGGTACGTAAACAGTGAGGCTTTAAACTTCAGCGCCAAGGCCGGGGGATGGTGTGCAGTGATGCTGTGTGAGGGTTTCAGATGGCCAGAAATGAACGGTGGCCTGGGGCACGTTATCTTTGAGATGCCATAAAAGGATCATATAATTAAAAACGATGGGGTTAATGGGAGTCAGCATGCAGTTTTTGATTAGAAAATAATTGAACATGCCGCCTGAAGCAGTGAAAGGGTTTTGGTTTCAGACAGATTAAAATGCTGAGGCCACACAAACCAGCAGGACAACAAAAATGAAAACAACAAATGGTCTGACTAGGGACTGAGAAGGGAATAAAATCACTCCATCCTGTGTTGACAGGTCTCCAAGCAATTTCTTGCAGTGAGGAATAAAACATAACATAAAAAGGCTGTTTTGCCAATAGGCAAAGCAAATAAATGACCAAATTTACCCCAAAAATAAGAACAAGGGCACAAAAGTACCCTCTGGAAAGAGAAGTATATAACTGTGGTTCAGTAGTGCTAATGCTGTTTGGTTTTGCTTGCTGTCGGCCACATTTCCATCTTTCTGCTCAAACAGCAAATGGAGAACACTGAAGCAGAGAGAGACGTCTACGATGAGCTCCTCACCCAGGCTGAAATCCAAGGCAACGTCAACAAGGTCAACGGTGAGTCTCAGGAACACAGATACACACTTTTATTTACTGATTTTGGTCATTTGGTTTTTGTGGCGCAGGCGTAAAATGTCAACCTTTCTTCAACAGTGAGCAATGCCCTGAGCGCGGCCGAGCAGGCTTTGCTGAGCGGCAACGAGGACATGTTGTACGAGGCCCTCAAAGCCATGGGCGTCAAGAACCTGCAGCCCCAGAACAAAGGCTGGTACCTCAAACAGCTGCTGGCAGACCGGGAGAATAAAGAGCAGGTAGGAGGTCGTTGTGCAATGAAATGGTGAAATGTCAGCTTCTCTGTGTCTTCGTTTATGTATCTCACCCAGACCTCTTCCTAATTAGGCGTCTCCAGGAGAGGCTCTGACTAAAGACGAGCTGCAGAGCGGCGTGGACGTGGCCAATGAGATTGCAGAAGGCTACCTAAAGAGTATGCATCCAATGATTGACCTTCTTCCTCCTACATCCCCCTACCTGCATCTCTGTGTTCATATAATTTAATCACTTTTGTTTATTCCCTGTGTGTGTGTGTGTGTGTGTGTGTGTAGTGTTGAAGGCAGTGGAGCGCATCAACGATGCCGTCAGAGCTGCCGTGCCAGAGAGGACAGTGGAAGAGCTGATGAACCCTGACGCTCAGCTGCCTGAGGTCTACCCCAGTGCTGCAGACCTGTACCAGAGAGAACTCGCCAGCCTCCAGCAGCAGAGCGCAGAGGTGTCCATGACAACAGACATGCCCAAAATAAAATACACATACAGTACACGTACAAATACGTAGAGCCCACACCTGCACCTATAGCATCAATGTAAAATGTGATCGTGTGGCTTTTGAGGCTGAATTACACAACCCGGTTGACCTGAAAGTAAAACTACTTTATGTTGAGTTTATTTCATGTATCACTGATAAAACACATTGAAATAGAAACTTTTTTATCACCTGGTTGCTTGCAAGTTTCCAGTTGATAACGTACATATTTAATGCACAGAATTTTTTTTTTTTCTCTGGCATTTCTCTCCTACATCACAGTGTTGTAGAGCTGAAACCGTGAGTCAATTCATTGATTAGGGAATAAACAGAAGATGCAAAATTCTGCTTATCAATCAATTTCTTTATCAAGCAAAACATTTGCTTATATTCAGCTTCTAAAAATAAAGATTTGCTACTATTTTTTGTTCATATTGATGTAAACTGAATATTGGGTTTTGCAGTGTTGGTCAGATAAAACAAGCAGATTGATGACATCGCCCTGGGTTCTGGGAGAATGTGATGGCATTTTTTTATGGTACAAAAAAATTGACGTAAATAACCAGAAGACAAAACAATAAACACAAATCTATCTTAACACAGTAGGTCACACTAAACAAACAAAATAATAAACACAAACGCATAACATTACAAAATCAATCAGGCTTGCCAACCTTAATTGGTAACAAGATATTAAAGGGTAAAATAAATTAAAAAGTGGATAAATAAATGAACAAGAAACCAAAACAAAACAAAGGCTAATAATTCAGATTCTGCTTTACATATTTGTTTTAGTTCAATACTAATTTTCTACCAGCCTTCCACTTCGACAGTCACACATGATGTCTGATCCCAACATCCTGATTAGTTTGTAGAATTACATCAACATACTGTTTCCCTCTGACTGTCCGTCTTTGCCTCTGGTACTCTTCATCGGCAGTTTGACATATGAGGTAAATTTGTGGTCTCTGTCCCGCAGGGCTCGCTGTCCCACCCTGAGCTGCTCGTTGCCGTGGAGATGCTGTCATCAGTGGTGCTGATGAACGAGGCGTTGGATGTCGGCGACCGAGCCGCCCTCTGGAAACAGCTGTCCAGCGCTGTCACTGGACTCAGTAATGTGGAGGATGAATATGCACAGAGGTGAGTGCACGTGCACGCACACCGCAGGAGTCAGTGACACATGGTCTCAGTGATGTCTGAGGTGTTGTGTGTGTTTTCTGACGGGAATACCTGTGTGTTCCTCAGGTATATGGATGAGCTGATGCGTCTTAAGGCAGCAGCCAGGGAGCAGGGCGGTGACTACCTGACCTGGAACGACATTCAGGCCTGTATCGACCAGGTCAACCTGGCTGTGCAGGAGGAGCATGAACGTAAGAGACGAGTACACCCACATTTACACAAACTCCCAATATGCCAAACTATAACCTACACGCTGACTCCACAACACAACGATTCATCCCAATTAAGTTAAAGGAGATATTTGTAAGTTTTGGAATTGCTACATAGCCACCATTAGCTACACTTACCATTACATACTGGTCTAGAAGAGAAGTTGTGAGTTCAGCATCAAACTTCATTCCTTTACAAGAGAAGAGCTGTCTCCAGCAGTGGAAAGCAACACAAATTTGAAACTGACTGTTAACTAGGGAAGTTAGCACACTAACCAGCTAGCCCTGGTCAGTCTACTGAGGTTAGCATGCTAACCAGCTCTACAGAGCATTATAGTGAGTTTTCCAAGTGTCTGTAATGTTTCCCTGTAACTGCTTGATGTGTAAATAAGCAGCTGTTTGCTGAGAGGTTCAACACACCATCTTAAAAGCCGATGATATGCAAATTTTGTGTTCACAACTTCAATAGGCTAATAGGCAAATAGTTTGTGTGCTGTTCATATATGTCAAAACAATAAAACAATTTAATAGTATACTATGGAACCTCTATCAGTAACATACATAATAAATGTAGAATATAGTCATGATTTATATGATATGACCATGACCCCCAAAATAACACAGTCTCTTAACTTTTGTAAGTTCATTTGTTGGCCACAGGTTCAGAAGTATATCATAAATGCATATATTCAGACTTTTAATCAGTCTGTCTCTACATCTGCTTGTAATTTTGCAGGTATCGCTGCCATTGGCCTGATCAACGAGGCCCTGGACGAAGGGGATCCTATGAAGACCCTGGCCATGCTGCAGAACCCCTCGGCCAAGCTCACAGACGTGGACCCGTCTGTGGCTCAGCACTACCACGATATTCTGCTGGAGGCCCGCAGGGAGAAGGCTCATGTAAGACACCCTCACAACGTACACATGCGTCTGGGAGTAGCCTTACATTTACACAGCTGCTGTAGGAAGGAGGATGTAAGAAACAGATGTTCTGGTTATAAGATAAGATCGCCTTTATTAGTCCCACAGTGGGGAAATTCACAGTTATGAGTGAGACGAGTGTGAGGTTTGGATGAGGATTAGCCTCCTCTGGTTACTGTGTTAGGTGTCCCAGTCTCTCCTTTTGTGATTTGCTTTTTCGTGTGTATCTAGTATTCAGGTGAGCATTATGCAAACACTTCATGCAAACAGAGCCTGGCTACAGTTACCTCCAGTCTCCTGACATGAGGCTTTTTACTGCAGCTCACACAGTTGAAAGTTGTCATGGCTTTTCTCTATGACTGGGCTAATGATGCATATGAGCGTTGTAATGAATGTCGGTGTTTTTGGATTAAGTGTAACGTGGCCAAAAATGTGCAGCTGTTGGAGGTGCAGTGTTTGGTTTAGTTCAGGCACTAAGAGCTTAGATCTGTGCTTGTGCTTCCAAGGATTTGCCCTGAAAAGCTACACTATTGGCACCTTTTACATTAAAATTTAAGCATTTGCTAATTTTGATTATTTATTGATTTTGAAAGAATACAATTCTTACTGCTGGGTACTGACAGCCCTTATCTAAGCACAAAGTCACATGCTAGAAGGAGAACTAACCAGTTCTCTGTCAAAAACAGCACAGACCAAAGTCATACTTTGGTAATTTTTGAGAAGCAACAAGCTGTGCATTCAGGTCTGGCCACTGAGGGTTTATTACATCACCTGGAAGCCCCAAAGTTTTAAAAACAGGATGCAGAACTTTATGTATCAACTGTTAGATGGGCGTATTATTGTGGGTTTGTAGTCATGGCTCAAAAGAGACCTCAGGCCCGTCGTGGTCGCAGATGGCTTCATGTGACTCAGGCCTCTGAGCCCCATGTGACTCGACCACACTGCTGATGTCATGGTGCGATCATCTCTTCTCCCACTCACTTCCTGTCCTGTGTCTGTATGGATCATGTATGTGTGTCTGTGCCTCCTTTCATTCCCTCTCTTAAGTTCTCTGAGGTCTGACCCACTTTTAAGCAGCTCTTGGTTTGATATTTGAATCTCTTGAATCCAGACGCTGTTGGCACAGAAGCTTTCATGAAAGCGAATCATCAGCTCCCTGCTCTCTCTGACTCATTTGCCTGTGTTATCATTACTTGAGTGACCAAGCTGATGAATGCGGCTCTTGAACGTGTGTGTGTCTGTGCAGCATATTTTCATATGATGTCACTGCCAGGGCACCATATTTGGGTTGTTTTCCTGTCGTAGAAGGGAAGGTGGACAGAGGTGGGGGGCAGGTGAGATCAGACTGCACGAGCTGTGTGCAGAGGTGTATCTTAGTTCTAGTTCTTTTTACTTCAAGGTCCCATATTTTACACTTTACCTGTGAAGAAGATCTATTTGTGCTTTTAAAAACAAAAACCATCCCAATGACTGATTTCTGATTATTTCAAATAAAAATATTGCAGCTTTCATTAGATTTCACTCACGAGAAGCTAAATCCAGCATGGTTGGTGGGTCCAGGTAGGTGGGGCCTTGGGCGTCGCTGAGGGTGGTGACAAAAAGTTGCAGAAGTTTTGCTTGTTATAAGGCTCAGTTTCTGAATACAGGCTGTGTGCATCTCTCTGTGGACTGAGGCTTTGATACTTTCACAGTATTAATATAGAACCTAGACCTGCTTTATAATCACAAACACATGGACATCTACCTTTAGACTGGGTGGGACCTTTAAAACTACAGTCCCTCATGATTTTCTTCTGCAAATAGAACAATTCTCAGTGTATCCGTTTTAGCACTGAGTCTGTTTTTATCCTGTGTAAATACAGATAAAGAAAGTCTCTTATCTTCGTTAGACTTAGAGATACTTGGCCCACTGTTTTAAATGTCAACATCATCAGTTACATCTGAACCCTGGAATACATCATGTAGGAACTCGTCACACTTTCAAAACAGGGAAAAAAATGGATAGGAAAAAAAGCTAACTATTTTCTTGCTGATTTCACAAGCATCGGAAATAACAAGCTGGGCCTCAGTGATTTGCTTCCATAAAAGGGCAGAAAGCTGACCATTATGTTAAATGGGCTAGACCCATGGACACACACCAGCCTCTGGTTGTGTGTTGCCGAATGCGGCTGTTGGAGGTGATGAGATAGAGAAGAGGAAGTGGTTGGAGGAGTGTGAGCTTCCTGCAGGAAGGCGCGATGGCAGTGAGGTATTCCCCAGCTGAGACGGAGGGATGAGACGCCGGCAGCTTCACAGGAGCCGAGAATGACTCAGGAGAATAACCCACATGGTTAAGATAAAGTCAGGCTGTTAGAGGTTATCCCCACTCCAGGTGATCTGAGGTCAGCAGGGTTTGAAGGCAAAGCTTGTTTTTTTCGCCTGTGGTTCAATTTGTGACAGTCTCTCTGGTGCTGCCTCATTAACTCTGCAGCATTAGAACAGTTAGTCAGAAAGACAGTCAGGCAGAAGTTTGGCTTTGACTGTGGGCTGAGGGCTGTGCCTAGATAAACAGCAGGAAGTCCTGCCCAGACTCTGCTGACTAACAAGCTGAATATAGGCTGCTATGCCTCTTTAGATGATTATCGCTTGACTTTGTAGCTGCTAACAATCACAACTAGGGCTGCGCAGTATAGGTTTCAGTCTGGTCGTGTGTTTCGTTCTATACGTGTGTTTTCAAGTTTCAGTGAGCTCATGCTTCGTGATTTCTAAGGATGTAAAAAAAAAAAAAGAGGTGCTATACAGAAGAAAAAAAATAGACAATGATTTATAAACTACCCAGCTTTCGCTTCCTCTATTTCCATGATGTGTTTGCAACCTGTGATGAACTACACCAAGCTACGCCCAAGTCCTCCTCCAGTCCCCTCCTCATTCTGGCACCACACCCTGTCTGCAGTGACTTATTCCCCACAAATACCAATTAAAACACCAAATGCAAACACACAGACACTAATCATTGTGCGCCCAGGTACAACTTTGTTTACTATAAAGACAGAGCCCTTTGACTGTGGGTGCATGCTGCTGCAGATGTTAGCTGCCAACCCCGCCCTCCACTTGCATAAGAAATCTACAAGATCGGGTATCAGTCTTACCCGCCCACTTCTTTCACGCAGACACAGACACACACACCTCCTCTCATCTTCCCTGAGGCACATTCAGAAGGGGGCGGGACATGCAAAGGGGAGGGCCGAAACCAAATGAGCTGCCTGTTTTACCGGGCTCTAGAAAGCAGCAGCAGCAAGTAGCTGCAACCGGTGGCTGCACACTTTATACAGAGACAGAGTGCGCCATCTGGACGCAGCTCTGCATTACTACAGAAATAATACAGTCAAAATAATATAATGTTGGACTCTATAATGCGGTCTTAGTTTAGTTTGTGCTCTAAACAAATGAAATCAAAGGGAAAATCTTGATGATGTTTCCTGCATTGTCAGATCTGATTGTGGTGGAGTGTACTTTTCTGTTCCTGCAGATAAGAAGCAGCTACAGAGCAGAGGATTACTAATGCATCAGCAGTGTGTGCGTTTTATCTCTTGCAATGAAAGAGCAAGAGATCTGACATATCAGCACTCACAGTAGCAGAAAAATAGACTCCAGTACAATGCAACTGTTAGAGAAGTTGTAATTTTAACACTGGCTGTGGTCACAGCAGACACATTTAACCCACAGCTGAATTAACACAGACTGAACTGATGAAGTCCAGGAATGAACAGTTCTAAAACTGATGTGTTCTGTATTGTAGGCAGAATAGATATTGTAGTTATTGTAGTTATTATATAGGAGTATAAGCCACTTTAAAAAGTGGCAGGAGGAGTTTCTCAGGAATTTTCCAAACTATCTGCTGTTGATTTTTTTCTATAACATATAAATTGACAGATGAATTCCAGCAATATGAGTGTATTTGTTCTTTCATTTTACAAGTACAAGTATATTTACAAGTACAAAAATTACTAGTAATGAACCAGACAGGGTTCAGGGCAGCAGGAATATATAATCTATTTTGTAATTCACTACCCAATATGTAAGAAGGAAAGTTGTGTTCAAGTTGTTTTCCTGCTGTACTGGTTCCTGGCTTCAGTTTCTTTTTCTGAAAATCATTTGCAGATTTTTAAGATAAAATATTTCAAGTTTTTAAAAAAACTGTGCAACAGAGGCGGGAAGACAAAACGCACACGCTGGCAGAGCCACAAACTTTCCATTTCAGTTTCAGCCGTGATCAATCAGAGGAGAGATGGTGTGTGTGAGTGTTTGTGTGTGTATACATGTGTCTACTGTGTTTGTTACTGAACATATTTTCTTGTGTTCCTCCAGGAGACCCAGGACCCCTCTGCTGTGCTGTGGCTGGATGAGATTCAGGATGCTATTCTGAGGGCAAACAAGGACACACAGGAAGCCATACAGTGTAAGAACACACTTAGAATACACACATTATCAATATGTCAGGAGAGTGTAAAGAGGACTGAAGGCTGATATTTGTCTCCACAGTCTCACAGTCCATCCAGGCCATCAACGAGGCGGTGGACAGTGGTGATGCGGCTCAGACCCTGGCTGCTCTGCGTAACCCTGGGGCAGGACTGTACGGTGTCACCTCAGAGTGTTCCCAGACCTACCAGGACGACCTGGCCAAGATCAAAGATGAGAAGAAGAAAGATGGTGAGGAGATGGATGAGGGGAGGAGCAAATGTATTTGTCATGAGTTGCAGTTAATGTCCTCAGAAGAGTGAGAGTTGATAATACAGGATTTTGAGAAAACTTGGAGGACCGGTGTATATTGTCAGCGGTTATCAGATGTTTTTTTTTTAAAGTTACACTGAATGAGGAGATTTTAATATATTTCACACTTTGAATGGTGGTAGCTCCCTGCACTGTGAGTCTGATACACATTAAACATGCTACACACATGCAGCTCTGCTTACAAAATGCATTGAACCACTTTTTCACATTATTTTGAGAAAAAAAAAAACTGTAACATCACACAATATTACAGTTAAAAATGACAATACTAAAACTGCACTCCATTACTGAAATACATTTAAAATGCAGGGATGATGATTGTTTCTAACTTTTAGCTCATGTTGTGACTTCATCTTGTTCTTGCCATGCTGTCTGTCCAGGCGATAATGGCAGTGAATGGGTGAAGCACTGGGTGAAGGGAGGACACAACTATTACTACAACCTGAAGACCAACGAGGGCACGTGGGTGGAGCCAGAGGGCTTCCTGCAAAACAACACCCAGCTCAACAGGGAGGACATCCAGGTAGGCTCTCAACTGTCCCAGCTGAGCACTGCAAGGGTTGTAACTTTTTAACACCACATTAAACCTTTTGCTTAATTCTCCCCCCTCTCAGTCTGTAGTTTCCGGGGTAACCACAGCCTACAATCGAGAGCAGCTGTGGCTGGCCAATGAGACCCTAATTACCAAGCTGCAAGCTCGTTGTCGTGGCTACCTGGTGAGGAATGGCCTAAAGGAGCGGATGAATTTCCTTAAATCCCAAGACCCAGCTGTTACATGCATACAGGTAAGATAGAGAGATCATCCAGAGGTTACACACAGAAACAACTGTCTGCTGTAAGAAATTATTTTACTGTTGTTGCTCACTATTGTCCATCTGTTTTTTTTTTCTAAGGCCCACTGGAAAGGCTACAAACAGAGGAAGAAGTTCAAAGACCGTAAGCAGTATCTGAAAGACCACACCAATGAGGCTGTCAAGGTAAAATTATGAAAAACATCAAAAAACGGTGTAGAATCAGGATTATAAACACAGTTTAGACTAAAGGATTTGTTTTGGTCCTCCTCAGATCCAGTCCATGGTTCGGATGCATCAAGCTCGTAAGAAATACAAGGATCGTCTAAAGTACTTCCAGGATCACGTGAGTACCAGCAGCCTTAAACCACGTTATGTTGAATTAGCTGCAAACTGAGCTTTGGACAAATATAAACAAACAAGAGAAGACGTTGCAAATTTACTGTCACTAAAATTTGTGCTTCAGCAGAACAAATTGCTTGTTGTTTAATGAAAGCTTTCAATCATGTTGCCTCGACATAAATTTCCCCTGACACATCCGCTGACATTTCCCCCGGGTCCTGCGGGGCTTCAGGGAGGCAGATGGCTCATTTAGCACTCTGATATGTGTGAAGTCATTTCCACTCTGACTCACTCACTGTGGATTCCTGTGGTACTGTCTGTAATGAGGACTATTGATCAGCCAAGTGGTTGGTGTTTTATACTGCAGATCAATGAGGTGGTGAAGATTCAGGCTTTCATTAGAGCCAACAAGGCCAGGGACGACTACAAGACGCTGAGTGAGTTGACTGTCTTCATGCAAACTTTGCTATGGTTTAGTGTCTGACTTCAGCAGCAGCTTGACTTTCCAAACTCTCCTCTGTTTCCACGCACAGTCAGCGCTGATGATCCTCCGATGGCGGTGGTGAGGAAGTTCGTCCACTTGCTGGACCACAGCGATCAGGACTTCCAGGAGGAGCTGGAGCTGATGCGGCTCCGTGAGGAGGTGGTCACCAACATTCGCTCAAACCAGCAGCTGGAGAACGACCTGAACCTGATGGACATCAAAATCGGCCTGCTGGTGAAGAACAAGATCACGCTGCAGGAGGTGGTGTCCCACAGCAAGAAGCTGACCAAGAAGAACAAAAGTCAGCTGTCAGACATGATGATGATGAACAAGCAGAGGGGAGGCCTGAAGGCCCTCAGCAAGGAGAAGAGGGTCAAACTGGAAGCCTACCAGTACCTGTTTTACCTGTTACAGGTAACAATAAAGTATATCTCTGTGTTTTTAATCTGGATCTCTCAAACATCAGGGATCTTGTGGCTGTATCTGTCTTCCCAGTTGATATCTCCTTAATAACACTTCCACGTCCAAATCTCTACTTCTTTTTAGACCAACCCCACTTACCTCGCCAAGCTGATCTTCCAGATGCCACAGAATAAATCCACAAAGTTCATGGACTCTGTGATCTTCACCCTGTATAACTACGCCTCTAACCAGAGAGAGGAGTACCTGCTGCTCAAGCTCTTCAAAACTGCCCTGCAGGAGGAGATCAAGTGAGAATCAATGAAACCTACATAAAACAATGTATGTTGTGTTTTCAGTCAGATGAGGTCTAAAAGTTTCCTTTATCAACTGTCTGCAGGTCAAAGGTGGATCAGATGAAGGAGATTGTGACAGGAAACCCTACGGTCATCAAGATGGTGGTGAGTTTCCACCGAGGTGCGCGGGGACAGAACGCTCTGAGGCAGATCCTGGCACCGGTCGTCAAAGAGATCATGGATGACAAAACGCTAAACATCAAAACCGACCCGGTGGACATCTATAAGAGCTGGGTCAACCAGATGGAGACGCAGACCGGAGAGGCCAGGTGAGGTGGAGATCGGGTTGTACCTGTGTGATGTCAGCTCCCTCTGAAGGCAGGCTGCTGCTTCTGCCAATGTAGTGATGACAACTGAGTACTCATGGGTCAGAATAGGGGTGTGTGCTATTAGTCGACTAAATGATTAAAGGTTGCTGTCCCCTGAAAAGAAGAAAATAAGTTGTGTGTAGGCTGTGTCAGAATAAACTGGAATATACCACATTAACACAGGTATGTGAACTTAACCTGCAAACCAATATCACACTGTTTACCTATAGATCCTGATTAAATTGTGCTTTACTTATGTAAAGTAGAACATCACAGAAAGGTAGATTGAATAGTTATCACACAAACTATTATAAAAGAAAACTAGTTGTGGAACTAATTTCAAGAATCAGACCAATCTGAAAACAAGGCAAGAAAAAAGGTTTTATTTTCTTTTTTAGTTCGTTGAATTGGCTAAAGGCAAAATCATCACTAAGACCACAAGTGTCTAATCGTACACTAAGACTGAAATTCAGATTTAAAACCATATTCAGACTCATCACATAGTTGATCAGATAGTTCTTTGTAGTGTATGTCTAGTAGTCCATAATGTATTTTTTACCCCACTGGCAGATTTTTTTTGTTTGATACCAGCAAATTTCTCCAAAATACAGAATTTTCTCCTGCCAGCAGAAGGGTTTTTTGCACACATGACAGCATGGCGACAGCACTGCTAACCACCACTCACACATTTGAAGCAGCAAGGTTGCAGATGTCACGATCAACATTGATGGTTCCTCCTTTCCTCCATCTGTTTCTGCTCCTCTTCTCTCTCTTTCTCTGTCATGTCGTCAACAGTAAGCTGCCATATGACGTGACTCCGGAGCAGGCGATGTCCCACGAGGAGGTGAGGACCAGACTGGAAGCCTCGATCAAGAACATGAAGACGATCACTGACAAATTCCTGTCTGCTATCATCGTCTCTGTGGATAAGATTCCGTAAGTTCCTCACTCGCAGCATCACTTTCTGTGTGGGTCACATTTTTACAGACTGGAGTCAGACGTTTGTCTAAGCTCGCACGTCTCACACTGTCTGTGTGGCTTTTATCTGTCAGATACGGGATGCGGTTCATCTCCAAAGTGCTCAAGGACACCCTCCATGAGAAGTTCCCAGATGCTACAGAGGACGAACTGCTCAAGGTTTGCGTTCATGTTTTGCAGACTCAGTCACTCTGAGCACCTCAGTCTTTAAAGGGTCGATTCTCCCAAATCACAAAGACTATAGATCAGTGGTTCTCAAGCTTTTTCACATCAAGGACCCCTAAACTGACACAAATTAGACCCCAGACCCGTATTTAATAAGATTTTTGCTTTTAGATGTTTTATTACAGAAATAGTTTTTGAAGAGTTTTTTTGAAAGATCAAAATAGTCATATATTGTGTCACTGTGTTACTTATCAATGAAATTATAGTTAAAAGAAATGATTCCACTTTTTGCTGGGGACCCCCACGAACCCCCCAAAGGACTCCTGGAGGTCCCCAGACCCCACTCTGAGAACCACTGGCATAGATCATTTCCATGCAGATTATTTCTGTTTGATGTGTAAATGTGCTCAGCAGAATGACATTAGATTTATGACACTTCAGATATTACATTTGGATCCAGGTTAGCTTGACTCTAAACTGACCCTTGAACAAGCACAGCTCCCTTTCTCCTGCCTCCTCATTGAACTGTTTTATTACCTTTCCTCTCACCTTCTACCTGCCTCTCCCTTCCCTGTTTCTTACACGTTTCTTTCCTTTTTTTCATTTTCTTGCTGTTGCTCTGTTCTTTCCTTCTTGCCGACCAGCTCCAGCCTCTCTGTCCGGGTTAGGGGTGTCCTCCCTCTCTCTGTCTGCTGACATTAAGGTGAGCCATGCCACTCTTCTGGCTCTCCTCCTCTTGCTGCACAAGCTATGTCCTTGTCCTCGTGTTCAGTAACTCCCTCATTTTGCAGTAGCATCTTCTGAATCTTGAATCTTAACTCATTTCACTCCTGATCAATCATCATGGTCCTGAAATAGAAAGATGCAAACCCACATGTATTTTACAGTTTGCTGCAAATACTAGTACATATACTTATGCTGATGGTTGTATCGCACAGCACTTTTGAATATCACTTGATATTTGTCTGAACAGTTTTGTAAATTGTTCATCATACAATTTAAAACATTTCGCCTAATTAAAGGTCCCATATTTTACACTTTTCCTGTGTTTTATCTGAAGTGTTGATCTATTTGTGGTTTTAAGAACCAAAAATCATCTCAGTGTAGTTTTACATCTCCTCTCTCAGGCTTCTCTCTGGAGCTCCAGTAACAACAAGTTGGTGAACCAATCAGAAGAGATGCTCTGAGCCTCTCTTCTGATTGGCTGACTGTTTTCTGAGTGATCCAATAAAAATATAGTAGATTTCAAGTAAACACTCAGAGAAACCAAATCCTGTAAGGTTGGATGGTGGGTCCAGGTGGGCAGGGCTTGGGACATACCTGAGAGCGGTGACTGTGTTGTTGTGACATCACAAAGTTCCAGAAGTCCTGACGGCTGGTTTTAAGGCTCAGTTTCTGAATACAGGCTGTGTGCATTTCTCTGTGGACTGAGGCTTTGATACTTTCACAGTATTAATATAGAACCTAGACCTGCTTTATAATCACAAACACATGGACATCTACCTTTATATAATGTGGGACCTTTAATGCTTTCCAGTTTTAAAAGCTTTTATATATTAATGCTATTGATGGTAATATTTCTTTAATACTAAACAAAGGGCTCATAAAACATGAAAAACAAGCCATCTGTTCCTAATCATTTTTAACTGACTGAATCATTTCATTCTGGCCTCTCAGATTGTGGGGAACCTCTTGTATTACCGCTACATGAACCCGGCCATCGTGGCGCCAGATGCCTTCGACATCATTGAGGTGTCAGCGGGTGGCCAGCTGACCACCGAGCAGCGGCGGAACCTGGGCTCCGTGGCCAAGATGCTGCAGCACGCTGCCTCCAATAAGATGTTTCTGGGGGACAACGCCCACCTCAACCCCATCAATGAATATCTCAGCGCCTCATATCAGAAATTCAGGTCTGATGTTAATTGTCACAGAAATGTAAAGCATTCAGCGATTCAGTTTCTTTCCTTTTTCCTCGCGTGTTGACCTCTTTGTCTGAAGGTCTCTTCCATCTTCCACCGCAGGCGTTTCTTCCTGGCAGCATGTGACGTCCACTCACTGGAAGATAAGTTCAACGTGGATCAGTACTCTGACTTAGTCACCGTCACCAAACCTGTCATCTACATCTCCATCGGAGAGATTATCAACACTCACACAGTGAGTTTGACCTCTGCCTCGCTCACCTCACTTTAACGCTTTCTGTCTCAGATCATTCCCAGTGTATGTTAAAGTGCACGTACCCAAATATTAGTCAGTACTTCAAATGTTTAGATGTTTTGAGATGTTTTGTCATCAATGACAAACTTGCTTTTCCTGTACTGTTAGCTGCTGCTGGACCATCAGGACGCCATCGCTCCAGAGCACAATGACCCCATCCATGAGCTGCTGGAGGACCTGGGCGAGGTTCCCACTGTAGAGTCTCTCATCGGTGAGTGGAGTGTGGCAGGAAAGGCTCTCCAGTCTAACCAGCAGTGTCAATAACATGAGCCTCATGGACTATATCTAGCATTGTTCACTGATAGAGCCTGTGTTGTTTTCCCAACTTTGGCTAATCCGTCCACTAATTGGAAGGTTGGTGGTTCAATTTCTGCCTCCTCCTGTCCGCATTTCTAAGTGCCGCCCTTAGAAATTTCCCTTATGTATAATCACTATGTGTGAGTTTGTGTGTGTATGTTTAAAAAAAGTGCTGCAGGTGTAGGAAAAAAGCGCCGTCTGTGAATAGGTGAATATGGCTTCTTTGGAAAGCGATTAGAGGTCAAAAAGACGAGAAAGTGCAGTTTTTTATGTATGTTGACACAGTGTTTTACTTGAAGCTGCTGTTTTAAATCACTCAAAAATGCTGTGTATTAATATTGTGATCACATGAAGCTTTAATGACTCAAACGATTAAATAAATCAGTTATTGTTGGAAATATAAAAATAGAGAAACCAATGTGATCCTCTGAGCCGACTGTTATCCGTTCTCTGTAACACTCAGGTGAGAATCCTCTTCCTGCTGACGACCCCAACAAAGAGCTGATGGGGAAGACTGAGGTTTCACTCACACTCACTAACAAATTTGACGTCCCCGGTGAGGCCAACGCTGAGATGGACGCCAAGACTCTCCTGCTCAAGTGAGTCCACTGGTTCAAGACTAACAGAATGGATGAATGTGGTTGTTTTCAGATGTTTCTTACATCTCTGTGTTTCTTTTGTTCCTTTCCAGCACCAAGAGGCTGATTGTGGACGTGATCCGGTTCCAGCCTGGGGAGACGCTAACTGAGATCCTGGACTTGACTGCCAGCCCAGAGCAGGTCAGAAATAAGATGCAGTACACTGCTGATGTTGTGGTGCCACGATTAAAAAAATCTTAAGGTTTTATACGTCAGTAGCTTGAATCTGTGATTACTTAAACAGTCTAGTCAGCCTTTAGCTATGTCCACACTGCATATTTCATCTGAGTGGAAAACTACTGGATTGACCAATAAATCAAAACAGGAACTTCCTCTTCAAACAGGCCTAAAAGCAAAGGCTGACTTTATTTTGTTGAAGTGCTCATGGAATTTCACTTACAACATCCTCATGGGAAATTTTTAGGTAACACTATAACCATACCAGACAGTGTTACTTCTATAATTTTTTTTATTTACAGTTTATTTTCAGTAAATACACCTAATTAACATAATAGACCGTAACAATAGGGAAAGTAAACCTCAACATAAAAGTTTTAAGAACCAAAAACCATCTCAACGTAGTTGGAAATCTGCCTTTTTACAATATGGGACATTTAAGCTTTAAAGACATTTTCTCTGATTACATTAGAGCTGCAGAAGTGTCGCTTATCTGAAATTCTGATCCATCTCATTTCCCTGGGTGACAGGAAGCAGAGTACCAGCGTGCCATGCAGAGGAGGGCCATCCGAGACGCCAAGACCCCAGAGAAGATGAAGCAGGTCAAACCGGTAGTGGACGACAGCCTGACGCTGCAGGGGAAGAAAGACAAGATCAAGAGCAACCTGCAGAGGCTGGCAGAGCTGGGGAAGGTTCACCCCGAGAACCGCTATCAGGACCTCATCAACGACATAGCCAAGGTAAAAAGTTAGAGATTGTCCATGGACATAAATAAAACAACAGTATTTGTTGAGTTTTATATAAATGTGTTGTTTTTGTGTTTTTGTGTGTGTGTATTACAGGACATCAGAAATCAGAGACGGTATCGTCAGCGCAGGAAAGCCGAGCTGGTGAAACTTCAGCAGACAAACGCCGCCCTGAATTCAAAAACCAAATTTTACAATGTCCAGATTGATTCATACAATCAGTATATCAAGACATGCATGGACAACCTGGCCAGCAAGGGCAAGTGAGTGGCTTTTTAATCTTTAAACATGTCACATTTCTTATTTGTAGTTCACTCAATCACATGGACACAGGCACTGTGGTGCATACTCCTTAAAGTGCTGCTCAAAAGCCTAAACCTAAGTTGGATTTTATTCATTGTTGCCTGTTTAAATCCACTTTTAAAGGTGAGCTATATAATCCGCCAAACAATTCACACGCATACATGATTAACCTGCAGACAGAAGCCTAACCTGTTTAGAATGAAACCTCCAACTGACTAGTGAACAAACATATTTCACCCTGGGGGGTTAGCAGGGGTTGGGGTAAGAGTTTTGGTCCCATGTGTGGGGCTAGAGGGTTGGACAGGGCAGTGAGAGAAAGGGAAAAAAATGCCACATTCTTTGTCCTTTAAAGTAACGAACTGTGCCACAAATCAGAACTGGGTCATTTGTAGCAGGAAGTGACACACAATGTTTACCGTCAGACACCTGCTGGTTTTGATTTTGGACGTCTAATCAGGGGTTGTTTAATCATGGAGTGCAGGATGCAATTAAATACAGCTGCTGCCTGGTTGGATAGACAACCAGTACTGTGGTTACCTGGGGGCAGGAGTCTAAACAATTCAAAAGCAATTCAGTTTTATTTGTCACTTTGCCAAGGTACAATGTACAGTAGGCAAAGCAGTGAAAGCAGGGCAGACTGTGCAAAACTGCAAGGAAAAAAAAAATCAGGAGTATGACAAATATTTCATATGGCAGGAAATATCATGGTCTTCAATATTGTCAAATATCACAAGCCCAATAGAAAGCAAAGATAAATGCCAGAATATGTGGTTAGTTTCCTTAGTGTCAGATACAATATATGAGACGGTGAATGGTGCAGCTCAGGTTTGAAAACAATGAGACGTGAAGAACCATTAATGCTTTGTGCTAAGAGATGGTTTTATGATGCACTGTACACTTGTCTCTCTCACTTCTCTCAGGTTGTCAAAGAAACCAGGTGACCAGAAGGCCAAGAAGAGTAAACAGGTTTCACAGAAATACACGGCCTCTCGCCTCCACGAGAAGGGCGTGCTGATCGCCATAGAGGATCTGCAGCCCAACCAGTGAGTTCTGCTTCTTTAAATGCAAAACCAAGCGTAAGGCACTAACATTGTAAATTTTATAGGTCCCATAATTAACACATTTCTGTCTGAACAGTTTCATAAATTATTTAACTCGTACAATTTAAAACATTTTGCCTAATTGAATAAGATGTTGAAATTAAGCTGTTGATTGGCTGTTCTGCTGCTCAACCTTCTTAGTTGATGCAACATTAAATATCAGAGCAAAACATATCTAACTTTATCTTATACTTCTATTCATCTCAGGCATTTTAGTTGAATTTGCGACAGTTTAAGAACCAGTGAGCTTCTGTTTCTTGATTCCATTCTCCTCATTGACTAATCTTCTGTTTGCTCCTCTTTTCGTAGGTTCAAGAATGTCATTTTTGAGATTTCGCCATCAGAGGCAGTCGGAGTATTTGATGTGAAGGCTAAGCTCATGGGCGTGCACTTGGAGACATTACAGTTAGAATATCAGGTATCATTTCTGTTTCACACAATAACTAAGTCCCAGTTTTCCTTATAGTCTGTCACAGAGAGGGTTGGTTGTGATTGTGGCTGATCTCTTCTGTATTTGTTCCTCAGGATCTCCTCCAGCTGCAGTATGAAGGGGTGGCGGTGATGAAGCTCTTCGACAGGGCCACCATCAACGTCAACCTGCTCATTTTCCTGCTCAACAAGAAATTTTATGGAAAGTAGAGAAACAGGAGAAAAGGGCAACAGACTGATTGAAACCACAGAACCCACTTAAAGGGGTCACTGAAAGCCCAGACCTGAACCATCCTGGCTTTCCTACACATTCCCTACTGCACTTCTCTTATGTGCCTATGCAAATTTATGTGCATTATTTTTTATTATGTTGATCACAATTTGTGCTTTATTCTTGATGGAACACTCCATTGTGCAACTCAAGTGAGTAAACCACAGACGCTTGCTGGAGTTTTCTTACTGTCTGTAACTGCAGCTAGGTCAGAGGTTCAAGATTTGTATTGTTTTGCTTTAAATATTATGAATATCTTGTGCATGGGCTTTGATTAATTATAAAAATGTATGTTTTATGTAAAGAGATCATGTTTTATGTCTTTCTTAGCTGTTAGTTTATCTCCACTGCTGCCAAAGAGCTAGCGTACTTCTCAGCAGGGCTATAGCAGCTACGTGAGGCAGTATTGTGCAAGTTCTGACCTGGTATTGGACTCAATGACTCTGTCTCCTCTTGGACATCGTTGTGTTTGATTTCTGTGTGGTTGCTTGAGACAAATTGGAAAGAAAAACTGAAAAAGGTAGAGGGAAAGAGAAACAAGATGGACTCCTCCTCCTCCTTCATTGTATTTTATTTTGAAAACATAATAGTTAAAGTATTTTTCACATATTTGGAATTCAGTATGGTTCAACTCTTCCCTGTCTCTCTTGATTTGGATCCAACCCACCTCAACCCAAAATGCACAGACAAATATTCTGGAATCTATGGAAACAGAAAAACAATTGTGAAACAGTTGTCATGCTCATATTGAGCCGTTGACCTCTAAACTTGATGTTTTTCAGTATAATTAACTTTAGAATTAAATTTTTTTGCAATAGCATGACAAATTTACATTACACCACTCACATCTAGTCTGTACTGGCACCAGTGTTGGGGAGTAGCTACTTACATGTAAAAGAATCATGTCATTAAATTACAAAATAAATGTGATTGTAATTTGTTACTGTTACTAAGAAAAAAAATTTAATTAAACTATACTTACTTATCAAAATGTTTGTGCTTACAAAAGAGTTACATCCTAATTTTGTTTGGTAAAAAGCTGATATGTAGAATATAATAATCATTGTGTTGCGTCGCGTCTTCTGGCCGGGCAGGAACGTCCTCTGATGGCATATCTGTGGACAACCTGGGTCAGACAGGTGACAGATGTGAGACTAATAACTCTCACTAACTTCACTCAGCATTGTGTTTTCATTAGATATGAGCTTGTAGAGATCATTAGGTTGTAAAATTTCTACAGGGCATCGACAGACTAAATTAATGGTACTGAAAATAAACCAAAAAGCAAGTTACATCACTTTGATGAAGTAATAGAAACATTTACATCACTGATAATATTTTAAACAGAGTAATTAGGAATCTGTAACCTTCTCAACACTGGCGCGAACAGACTCTGCAGTTTTCTTTCTGTCTTGACAAGTCAGGATGTTTTTTTTCGGTTTGTCTCAAACTGGACCGAGCAGCCGTGACTACAGCCCTGATGCTCAGAACTGACCTACAGTAGATTTGTGCTTCTGGCTCCCACATTCATCAGCAGAAGAAACATGGCTCTCCTGCTCTCCTGCACACCAGGCTGTGCAGATGTGTTCAGTCACTGTTGTCTCAGATGACTTACTGGAAATTAATTTTTTCATATCTCTTATGTTCATCTTGCATAACGGAAACACAGATTGTTACATCATAAAATCGATTTAGTGAACATAACTTCATCACTGTTAAGCAGGAAAACACGAGATGGGCTTTAGAAGTGTAAAATGCACGTTGTCTTGTTGAAAATAATTCAAAAAAGTTGCCCTTATTTATATTTTATATGTCATGAGTCTACATTATACTGTGGCAAAACCTAAGACAGATCATGTGAGTGAGATAGTGAGCTTGAGGATGTGCAGTATTACTGTGACTAGACTTGTGGGTCCAGCTGATATCACTGTACACATCTCATTTTTAGTCAAGTGTTGATTGTATCAGAGTTATTTCAAGAAGCCTTAAATTGAGATTCCACGCAGACGTATTGAACTAGATGTTGATTTTCTGTCTTGTGTAAAGTTGACCTGGTTGATACTAGTCTCTGAAATGGAGGAGATCGAGCTCTGTACATTATTTTCTCTCATTCATGGTCCATCAAGTGTATTTTACCTCTTCCAGAATAAAGCGCTACAGATGCAGTGTGTTCTCCCTAATCTGTGGAAACTGACCCAATTCGTATACTTCAGTACAATACCTAACTTCAGAACTTCTGTTTTATGTTACTTCAAATTGCACTTTTTAATTGCACTTTTACTCCACTACATTTATTTGAGCACTTGAAGATTTTACATTAAAAACATGGCATTACTGCACTGATGCAGATTAAACCACCCAACAGTATATAAAGCAGTTAAAATCAGAAGTTAAAAAACTCCACGACAGTATGAAAATACTACACATCAATGCATTGGTAATAATGAAATAAAACATCTGCAGGGATCATACTTCTGTATAAATGATGCTTTTACTTTTGGTTTCTTAAGTAAATTTTTCTCATCTGTGAGAAAGAAATGGTTCCTGTAATAATAGCAACATAAAGGTAAAGAAAAATGCACATGTGTCCAGGTGTGAGAAGTAAAGAGTGAGAAAGTTCCACCCTATATATTGCTATACAGGTAGAGGACAGGAGGTGTGTGTGTGTGTGTGTGTGTGTGTGTGTGTGAGGTGTGAGTGAAAGAGAGAGTGGGGTATTTGTGGGATCATATTTGCTGCATGCCACTCTACAGTTGAATTCAAGTCAATATATTTTCTTGGAATTAAACATAATTCAAATATTATTACACAATATTATTCTACTATTATTATTGGATTTTATAACAATCACTATTGTTTTGTTGTAATTTTTTTTTATTCCCATAATTAAATTGGGTTGTTTATACAAATTTGACCCATAACATCATAGATGTAACATGTTTTTTGGGGTTTTTTTTGGATAGGAAATATAATCAAAATGTATTTTATTGTATTTTATTGTATTAAGTAGGTCGTTGCTGAGGTTGTAATGAAGTCTTGTTTTGATACGAGTAAAGTAGAAGGTGTGTCATGCATCTAAATTTGAAAATGGGTCAAATTTGATCTTAACACTAGTGAAGGGTTCAAATGAACCTTCCTGCTATATAGGGAACAGGCCCTTTTCTTTGGTGCCAGCCATGTTGCACCACCATGTTTCTCAGTAGCCTAGAACAGACAAACCAGGTCCTTTCACATTTGACCTAACCTGAAGGCCACTGTTGGTTTCTCCTACACACTCTGAAAGCAAGGTGTATTCAGATGGTTGCAATATGCAAGCTCACTGCTAGGTGCCACTAAATCCTACACAGTGGCCCTTTAATCTGAACCCAGGCCAAACTTCTGAAATGATGTTTACTTACTGCGCCTGTCTGGGATAGTTGTGCCTGTTGTTGTAGTCTTTTAACTGAGCTCTCTCCAAACAAACAGTATTACTTCACTTCATACAGAAGATCTAGGTCAGTCCAGTAACACACACATGGGTCCAGGTTATTGGGAAGCACTGACAGAAAACAGATGAATGTACCTAATAAATAGTTGTAGGCCTTATTGTTTATCTTCCATCGGGTTTTGCCCAGAATGACAGTGGAAGGGGGATTGAATTATATTTTCTGTGGTATCAGAAAGCCTTAAATGTAATTTGCTGAACACTGCGGAAGAGAGGTAGTAATAAAACAGATTGCAGTCATTACTAATCCCAGAGAGGGCCATGATCATGCTGCGCCTTTGTCGCCGACCGGTGGACATGACGGCCACTGACGCTGTGTGACGGGGTAATGTTTTCCCCGCAGCAGAGTGAGGATAACCGACCAGCAGCCGCCAGCCGACGGCCAGTCACCCGAAACACCCGCAGCAGCCTCTCGGAAGAGTCCTGGGTTAGCCGCGACGGAGAAACCATTTTCTGTCGGCGCTGTTTGTCTGTGTTCATGGAGGAGTTTGTGCCTGTGCTGTCCGTGGATTATCCGAAGCGCTGTGATATCTGCTCAAGAGTGAAATTGTGGATTACGCGCCTGCATCACATGTGAATATCTGCGTGTTTTTTTTTTGTTTTTGTTTTTTTTTTTTTTTTTTTTTGGAGATTGCTTGTTTCCCAGTTTGTGGGTAACATTAACTCGAAATTCAGTAAAGTCCGGACGACACCAGCGGACACTTGTTGAAATTGAATTTACCGAGAAAACCTTTGCCCAACTGCTCTGCTAATGTCAGTAGCGACATTTAGCTAACGAGGCTAACAACTTTCTCTGTCACCGGCGGTGAATCCTTCGGCACAAACTGCTTTAATACCGTACAGTCTGTTAGCTGTTGACCGTGGCCGAGTGTCCACAAGTCGGTAAAGTGCGTTTGTCAAACCTGTTGAGATGGCACTGACAGCAGCTTAGCTAACTTTGCTAGCTGCAGCTGTTCCTCAGCTCTCCGTTCACCTCCAGCGTTAAGTTAGCAATGACAGCTAACGTTATGTCAACGGCAGATTCAAACAAGTGGTTCGCTGGAAGTATGTCAATATGAAGTTATACTGTGCCGCTAACTCCATTTAATCAGCACGCCATTCCTCTACAAAGTTATTTAAGTTAACTTGCAAGCACAGGTAATTTACAAAGACTGTATATACCCTGCCGTCCAAGCGTAAGAAGTCAACTTTTATTAACGGGGGCTTTAACGTTAGCCTAGCTACGTTAGCTACTATCCGGGCTCCGAGTAACAGACTCAGATCTGAAATTGCAGCCGAGTTGACTGTGAATCAACTTTGGCTGACCAGTAATATGTTCTATGCTTGTAAAACTCTGATGGGCTCACTGCGAGACTTTGAAAAATAGACTCCCAGCGCTGTTTAACACTTTTGAACCCCTCAAGTAGCTGAAGTTGTAAAACTACGGCCCACACAATGTCCGGCTCCCCGGGCACAGGTGGCTCAAACCCCAGGAAGTTCAGCGAAAAGATAGCGCTGCACAACCAGAAGCAAGCAGAGGAAACGCGGGCCTTTGAACAGCTGATGACAGATCTCACAGTCTCAAGGGTAAATACACTTCATTTCCAAGTAATTGTCATGTATCATTGTTTTTGTTTTGCTCGAATGCGGTTGATGTAACTACGGACAGTTCGGCAGGAGTAAGCTCGTCTGAGAGACTCAATCTGCTGACTGAGATTTCTGGTGCTCAACCACTGCTTCTCGTTTCTCTTCACGATTTCATTCATCAGTGACAAACCCCACCTGCTGCAAAAGTAACATTGCTCAGTGTAATAAAAGAGAAACGACACACAGCTGTGCTATCACAACCATGTCAGTGGCTATCAAAACAAAGAAAAACGTGGAGTCCAACAATTGAGATGAGTCAAAAGAACTGCAACCATCGATGAAACAGGAAATGCGAAAGTGTCGTGTTTATATCAGCACCACCCGCCCAAAGTTCCCGTGGTTATACTTTCAAAAACACCCAAAGGAAGCAGTGCTGCATGCTAAGATATGCACGTCTTTATTATATTTAATTAATTCCCAAGGGTTAACCTCTGATGTGCCCCCTGCAGCCTGTGGACACTGGGCAGGAGAGGGGAGGGGGAGTGGGACCAATTCAAGGAGGACAGTTCATAATTTAGGCATTTTAGTCACACACACTTCGTTTGTATTTGGCATGCTCTTATCCATTTACAGTGCATGTGTTCAGGTGACCCCTTGTAGACTTAGCAACTAATGATATTTTGAGAAACATGTCCAAGTGTTGAGGTATGATGAGTCACAACAGTCACAGTCAGGTGCTTTGTGTTGTCATGTTTTGGTATCTTAAGCTCAGCTAAAATAAACATGTGTTAGTCTTACAATTGCATTTCCAGTGAAGGCTAAAATTTATCATCATGAAAGTGTATTTCCGACTTCAGAATGAAGCATTGGAGCTTTACTTTGCCATTTGGAGTGGTTTCTCAGCAGCATGTAGCATAAAGTAAAGAAAAGGCTGTGCTCACAGATAGGGCTGCAACTAGCAACTGTTCTCATTATCAATTTATTTGGTGATTTATTTATTTATTTATTTTTGGATTAATGAATGCATCATTTAGACATGATGTTTTATGTTCTTCACAAGTTCCCAGTGTCCAAGGTGACTTCTTCAGTTGCCATGTTTTGTCCAACCAGTTGTTCAAAGCTAAAGACACTACTCATACAACGGTAGAGAACAGATAAAAGTGTCACATTTTCTCATTAAAGAGGTTGGAACCTGGGGATCTTGATAAATAAATGAAATGGTAGTTGGCAATTTTTATTTTTTTTAATTTTTTTGCCTATATACTGATTAATTTATCATCTAATCATTTCAAGTCTAGTATACAGTAGAAATGAAAAAAATAACTCCACAAAACCTAAGCATAAAATGAAGTAGAGCTTAATTGATTTTTTTAACAGAAAAAATAATGGCAGTTATTTTTTCTTTTTCAAGCAAAACAGTTCTTTTTTTCCAGCTTCTCAAATATGAGTATGACCTTTGACTAAGAGGTTATGTTTTCACCTGTGTTTGTTTGTCAGATGGGTTACGCAAAAAGAACTGATTTGCACCCAGTTTGTGGAGGGATGGGGCATGGGTCAGGGAAGAACCCATTATATTTTGGAGCCAAGGTGTGAGAGGGGTGGATCCAGATCCATCTTTTTAAAATCGCCTTCCTTAACATTGCAAGAGAGGGCAATTTTCAACATTTTTGTCAGTTTCTCAGGAAACAGTGTTTAGATCTTGATGTTAAAAAAATCAAACATATGAATGTTGTTGAGCTCTGAGGTCTGTGCTCTACTGAGTTGTAGTACTGAGCCGTCCTAGTTGTACATTGAATCTCTTTCGGGTTCACAACTGTTGGTCAGACAAAACAAGACATTTGAAGTCGACACCTTGGGCCCTGGTAACTTGTGATGTATAGTCAAAAAAGGTGCAGTGCTAAAATAGAAGGATTGAATGTTCACAGACAAATATTTGTGAATTTCACATAGGTCCAGAATGAGTCAACATGCTTTTTTAAAGGCGTTGTTATTTCTTTGATCTTTTTTTAAAGTGTACACTTTTCCAGTAGTGTGTACACATTCCAGTACACAACAACAGTACATATTCCAAGTAATAAAAATAGTATGGGAGGATATAAAGGCCCTTTTCACATTATTCTCATACCATTGGTTCACAATGTGTTCTTTCTATGAGAGGGAGAGTCCTGAATGGTCAGTCAAAGAGGATGTGGTTTTGAGGCGACACTGAACGAAGTTTGCCACAAGGTATGAACTGTCAGTGACCCCTGTGAGACAGAAAAGCTCAGTCAGTGCAACTGAGGCTGGTCAGGGCACAGGACACACTGCCAGCAAACAGCTGGATTTAGAAGTAGCTGGTATTTCTAATAGCTGTTGAACCTAAACCCTAAAAGGGCCTCTGAAGAACTGTACATTGTACCTGAATGCACAAACAGACTCCAGCTTTCTTTCATCTGCTGTGCAGCAGGGACTTGGCATCCTTGTAAATCATAAATGTGTAAAGACTGCGTGTTGGATGTTATGTAAGGCTAACACCAACACTGGAGTAAGAGGTTTAAATGGGGATTTATTTATTTTCATATTTTTTCATTTGTCCCAGATTGAACATTGAATGTTACTGATGGGGACATCCAAGTTGTTCATGAGAATGTCTGAAATATGTCTCTCTGTCGGCCCCTGTGTTTTGGTTAGCAGTGACAGTCGCAATCAGCATCCATTGGCCACAGTTTACTGGGAATTAAAACACTTCTCTCAGGGAAAGGTTTCAAGTTTTGTTGTTGGAACTGTTGCAACGATTTGGCCATAGATGTTGATGAATTGAAATGATGAAAAGACAGAAACTAGTTAAGGAAAAGTTGCTGGCAAACAAGATAAACACACTCACCAGTGTCTAAATGAACAGAATGCAGTTGCAGTTAACCCTTCACCATATGTACTACGCATAAACTGGCAAAAAATTTTACCAAAGGAAAAACACTCTATTCACATTTTCCTTGCCCATCCCGAATATCCTGTCCTATTCACGATCTCTTGTAAAGATCTCTGTCTGCTCTCTGTAAATCTATCGATAAAATCAAATAAGTTTGGCCTTTGAGATTCAAATTTTGCCCTTTCGGCAGTCTAAGGAAGAAATGCCCCTGAGATTTGCCTATTCTTGATCATAGCCAATGATTGGCTCTGTTTACCTTCCCTTGGCAGAACAAACCGCCTTCTGTTTTCTGCGAGGTAATCGTTGTGGCATCTCTTGGTTAGGCTGCTGGTTTGGAAGCAAGCGGCTCATTTCCAAGAATGTGTACCCTTAACTTGTGTTACTTAAATTAAAAAACATTGCTTTATTTTAATCCAACTAATTATTGGATGCATTTGTGCAATTACTTCTGTGCTTCATTTATTTCCAAAATTCCATCTGTGTAGAAAGATGAACTAATAAGAGCGTTTGATTCATTGGTTTATACAGACCTAAATGCACATTAATAGTAGTTGTAGTGTTTGTGCATCCACGGTTATCTGTGAATCATTTGAAAAGGGATACATAGAAAGATGAAAATTATATTCGTGGTCCTTGATGTCTGGTTTTATTTCTCTAATTTAAGATATAACAACAATCATGGAAAAGAAAAGCCCTAACTGGCACCAGTTGTAAATTTTCATCCAGGAGCTGTGTGTTCTTTATGCACCAAGACTGCATGTCCTGAATTCACAACCTTTCTGTTGTCTGTTGTGTCTTTATTTTTGAAAGGTGCAGTTTCAGAAAATCCAGCAGCTTCGTTTGTCTCAGCCACGGGTGCCGTACTACGGAGGCTCCCTGCCCAACGTCAATCAGATCGGCAACACCAACGTTGAATTTCAGGTGGGTTCTCGCCAAAGTCAAAATATACAGCGTCACCGCAAACAACAAATTCAAAATGCAGTAACAACTCCAGACAGTCAGAAAACTTAGATATTACAGACTGCTTTTATGTTTATGAAGCCTAGTCTCAGGCAGTTTTTTTTTAAATTTCAATAGATACTAAATTCCAAATTCACTTACGTAGGATTTTGTTTTAGTCCAGTGACTGAGCATAATATCTGTCTGGAAAAACAATAGTACTTTTTTGAGGGTTACTGCAGTGACTGTATGATTGTACGCTGTGCATCATATTTTATATATTTTATTCTCCTTGTCTGTTTTCTCACCTTTCTCTCCTTGTCTGTTGTCTTGCCTTTATATAATATTATATAATATTATGTTATAGGATTGTACAGCTTTAGAAAGCTATCACAATCAATTTTTCCCCCGTCTTGATCATCATGAGGTAAATAGTAGAGATGCACTGTTGAAAAGTAAAGTAATTCACCAGGAATGTGTACTTCCGGCTATGATGACCTGCTGTGCTGGTGCTGTAATTAGTGGAGTTTATTTTGTATGAATGTACTCAAATGCTTTTCCTTTAAGCAAAAATGATGTTTGATGTAAAACTAAACATGAATATTTTTTTAAAACCCTGCTTACCTTGGGATTACCATCTATCAAATTCAAGGCCTTAGGTTCTTATTCAGGGGTTTTTCAAGGCTAATTATATTTGACCACTAGTCTAACTGCAAAAACAGCAAAGTGCTGCACAGAACCTTCAGAAGTGCAAACAAGCATCTCCAGAGAGCCTTAAATAATTCAGATAAGTTTCTGAAGACTGGACAGGGAGATGGAATAAAAGATCAGTGCTGTAGTTCTCAGCGCTCCTTCGAGCAGTGCAGTACTTTAACAGTGTTGCTCTATATCACTGAGCCTGTATCTGTGTCAGCTCTCCAAGGAGTGCGTTATGCTCGGATACAGAGGGTCCAGGTGAAAGTGTCCTTGTTACATTGAGAGTAAGTAATTGCAGCACTGTGGCCAGGTCCAGAAATCAATCCCCCTGTGGGGGGAAGAAAGCCCCGCTCACTTATTGAGTCCATTCACCTTCCCTTCCGGGAACAAACCTCAACAAACTAAATGGCTTCTAGATTCCACTTGATGATAATCATTTGTTAGCCTTGATGCAATTAAATGAATGCAGAGTACTTAACGTAGCCGACTCTGACTTCACTAAAACTGATAGAATCTGTTTTATTTAAAGCCCCAATCAGTTTGTGTGCAGGGACCTCATGGTCAGCATTCAAATGAGGATCCTATATTCAGTTTCAGATGTTGTTGACTGTATCAGCAGCAATTAAAATGTGAACCGTGTGGTCTCTCGCAGTTGATGGTAAATTAACAAAATTGGAGCACAATACCACATTCAGATACAGCTCAGCTTTGATTGACATTTGGCAAAGTGATTGTCAGATGCTCTTCCTCTTCTCTTCCTGCCAACATGGAGGAAACTGCAGGGTTACGTGTCCGAACGTGTGAAAAGACTCTTCCTGTGTCTTTCTCAGGGTGGCTTCCCCTCAGGATTGGACTCGGTCAGAGGGACCCGCCACCATGGGCTGGTCGAGAGGGTCCATAGGGACCGCAACCGCATCAACTCTCCCCATCGCCGACCCATCGACAAGCATGGACGGCAGATATCCTTCCAAACCTAAATGCTGACAGTAGGAGATCTCACAAACACATTTCCATGTGATGCAGATGTCGTTATCATGAAACGTTAATCAATGATGTGGGAGCGAGTGTTGTGGCTTCCAGGTGGTTTATCTTAATTGTTGTTTTTTTTAAATGGAGGTTTGTGTTTATGGTGTAGTTTTGAAGGTGCTATATGTGAATTTTTGCTATCACATAGCCAACATTAGCATTAACAGCTGTTTACTCACGAGTGTAGAAGAAACATTGTGAGTTCAGCATCAAACCTCATTCCTTTACCCGCCAAGAGCTGCTTCCAGCGGTGGAAAGCAAAGCTAATGTTAACTCTTGCTTTGCTTCTATTTATATCACATCTTTTCTTTGCCAACAAATGTGGTTGCTCGCCTTCAGGGCAGCGTTGCTTCCTTCTCCTCTTATGTTGCGCCGAGGCCGGATTAGACGCTACAGTGACTCACTATCGCCTCTTGATGTACAAAGTGGGATTACAAGTTTGGGGCAGGCTGAGGCTAGCTGGTACACATGTGACACAACAAAACTGTTATTTCCTCATATTGCGTTGATAATTTTAGTTAATCCTTGAATGTTTTAAACAAAAATGCTTACACAGAGCACCTTTTAAATGTGACAACACTTATCGATGTAGGCAGCCGTTTGTAGCCTCAGGAAAAGAATTAGTCATTATGATAATTTCAAGTGTGACGCAGAGACAGTGCATTTTACTTGTACCTGATGGCCTCAGAGTAGAAACAAGTAAGAGCAGAAAAAGTCTTTTTCTGCTACATTTTGGTTACAATTTCCATGGTTTCTTGTCATATAATTCTGGCTTTGTAAGATTTCATAACTCAGATTGTGTTACATAAACTGCTCCCATTTACACTATAGAGCTAAGCACCATCAGTGTTCACTCAGTCAGCAGTTACCTGTGTGTGTGTGTGTTTCATAATTCATCACAGAGAATAGAAATCTCATGAAGTAGAGAACAGAGACAAACAAACAAGTTGTTGAATACAGACCCAGAATGATGAGCAGCTCTTTTAAATTGACCAAATAATGGATCATCTTGTGTAACTTTGAAATACTGCCCTGAAAATGACACAGAATTCACGTCTGCTTCCAACTTTGTCTTGAAGTTTGAGCTACACATAAGAATAAGTTGATTTAAGCACCTTTGGAAGTGACAGAAGGAAGGTCACTGATGTATTCCCAACTACTCAGGTGTCTGTAATCGTTTTGAATAAGACCAGAAAGTACAATCAGTGTTATAACTAAACATGATCACACAAAAGTCCTTCTTGTGAATGATCTCGAGAACTATTGAGATAATGGAAACACTAAATGCACTACCTTTATGACGTAAGCACAACAGGAATGTCTTGCCCACTACAAAGCAGTCCCTCATCTCCTGCCTCAGTCTTTGTATTCTCTAAAGGTTCTTGTTTAAAAAGCTCTATAATGAAAAAATATTTATTTTTTCTAGTTTGTAGCAAAGAGGCCATGGATTAAATTTTGTGATCTGGATTTGTTGTTTTTACACAAAACACCACGTAGTCCACTGATCCATCAGTACGCCCTCCACCTCGTAGCGTTTTAATAAAGGTATCTGTTTATTCCCTGCCTCGGGGCAGAGATGACTCAGTAACCTGTCACTATGGTGTGTGATAGTGAGAGAGGAGTCTGACCTGTGTCCCAGTGTGTGATGTCAAACCAGCGTATATTTCTGTGGAGAACAATCAGAAAAGATGAATAACGTAATGGTCATTGGATACATGTAGCATGTTGAGGAGAGCAGAGGCTTGTTTGCCAGCTTGGTGCTGGCGGTGGAGCTGGCAGGATCTCAGACTTTCTGTGTACTTGGTGGAATGCTTTCAAACAGTGGAGAACGTTTGTTGTTTCCTTTGTCTTTGTCAGCACAGATGCAGACCCTGCGTCCAGGGTCAGAAATCTAAACCATTTCCAAATCGCCACAGCAGACGTCTGACTCTCCTCACGGTCACTCACATGTTTACTTTTCCAAGATTGTGTGTTTTTCTTCCCTTGTTTTAGCCCTGCGCGAGTCATCTTTGAAAGCCCATTAGCCTAATAGATCCAAACGCTGACCAGATGGATTTATCGTGAATTAGTCGCGAGTTTATCATCGTTAATGTGGGAATTTTTTCATGATAAGCATCAGGAATGTTTAATCGCTCAGTCCTACCAGGACAGCATAACTCTGAATGTTCTTGATGATTTCAAAGACTTCCTGATTGTGTTTTAAATTGATTTGAGCAACATAACCAAACTCTGTGGTTTGCCTTAAATCTTCCTGTTTAGGGTGGATATGTGTTGTAATGTAGAACACAGTGTAATGTATACCGCCTGTGCGGAGGAACGCCTATAGACGTCTGCTCTTGTTAGTGTCAAAACAGAAGCAGTTGGCTCATCTGTATTTGGTTGGTGGTGTTGGTTCCCCATATATGTAGAGCGTACATTCACATGTCCTTGTATATAGATGGTGTGACCAAATGGTGGAAAGGTCACTGTTGAGAGAGACTGTCGGAGCTGTTGGTACCAAAATAGACAAGACTGTCCAGTCAGGTTTTGGTCACCACAGGTATGTCAGCATCTCCCTCACAAGAGCATTTCAGTTGTCAGCCAGAAGGAAGTTACAAGACCTTCATTCTGCTTGTGTCTTTGTATTCTGTAGAGAAAACACTGCATTTGTTTGAGGAGGCTTGTGTGTTACAGAAGAGGTCAGAGGTCATAGTAGTGAAACAACCAGTGCAAAATATGACACAGAAAAACAAGGCCCAAACAAGACCTGAAGAGTTTTAGTCTCTAGGTCATGTAGGATAGTGGTGAGTCCGTTGGTTTTTCTCTTCCATACAGAAAAAAATGACACTATGACGGATTTGTTGGTGTGTAGAATTTGTATTAATGTACAACTGGCCCCAGTGTTTTCCAAAATCATCACTTGGTCAAATGTAGAGTAGATAAAATAAGCTTATTTATGTTTAGATAAATATAAAAGATGCTTTGATTTATTGTTGGGTGACAGTATTTAAGACTACTACATACTTTGAAAATTGGTCACAAAACAGAAAAGGTTTGTTAGGCAGAGGGTCTCCAGAGAAGGACAGGACCTGTTTCTCACCAGCCCTGCATCCACTGAGAATCAACTGAGCCTGACAACCTTTGTACTAGACCATAATCTACTGTGGAAAGTGATTTAAATGATGACAGGGAGCAGGGCAGTATCTTGAAAATGAAAATGTATAATGTGGTTTCTGGCTCTGGCTTATCCAATCACAGTGCCATATTGTGAAAATGGAAATGTGGTTTGCGGCTCTGATTAGCTAAAGAAATACTTGGCGATCTCTGAGTCATAGCCCAGTACACTCACTGCTTGTGCAGTATAGAGGAATGGCTGCTCATTCATTCTTTCCTATATACTGACACACAACTTGAGCATGCCAATTAGCTCGTCTGATCCCACCGTTATGGTCACTGATAGGTGTTAAGTGAGATCACATGAACCCGCCAGCAGACCAGTTTGACAGGATTGTTCCCGCTCTTCCTCTGCATCTGGAGAAACCACAATAGAGCACTCACCACTTAGTCTGTATTTGTGTATGTTTGAGAAGGGGCTTATCCCTTGTTGTGTGTGAGAGGTGTTGAGTGATATCAGGGCTCCAGTCTCTGCAAATCTGGCTCACTACTGATAATCATTTGTCCAAGGCCTAAACAGACGCTGTGTGGAACAGCAGTTGGCCTTGTGTCGCAACCAATCTCTGCTTTCATTTCTTTTTGTTGATCGGTCGACATTTCCAACACCCCTCCCCAAACTACTACCCAGAGAGGAGCCTGTTTTGTTTCCAGAGCAGTGGAGCTTGCAACTTGTGAGCAGTAAAAGTTGGCAAGACAAAACACCACCCTCCTGAAGTCCTGCCCTCTCACAGACAATGCCAGGAACTCTGCGTCCGCATTCAGTTGTAAATCAAATAGTGCTGTCATTGTTTCAGTAAGTATTTGAAAAAGGTAGCTTTGTTGTTGATGCTTGTCTTTCGCCACAAAAGGGCTTTGATGAGAACATACATGCAATGTAAATGTTTTCCTTTCCTCTTGGGACACGTTTAACTCTCTTCCTCTGAGTTTGTATGTCATGTGTGTTTGTGCTGAGAGCTACAGTCAGAACACAACCTTGCTTTATTTTTAAGTAAAAGTGAAGGTGAAGGGGTTTCAAGTCAGATTGGAAATGTGCTGTACTCTTGTTTTTCCTCTTTGTTTATGGTTATATCAGATAACATGGGAAATATGTGGTGTTTCTGTATTTGTTCCAATAATTTCCTTAACAAAAACCCACATGGAGAGCTCTCCATATGGCGCAGTGTACCTGTCCCCACCGCCCGACAATAACTGGAGAAGGTGAGTCGTGCCTCTTTTGAGCTGTTGACAGAGTGGTTATTGTCCTCTCTCCTTCCTCTAATGAGATTGTTTTACAACAGGAACTGTTTCCTCTTGCCAGCCTGTTTCCTGTATCAAGCCTCTCTCTGCCTACTAGCACTTTCTTTCTAGATCCAGGCACCAGCCGTGTCGATCAAACACAGAAATGTATGTCCAGAGCAGCACTGAGGCGGGCTGACGGGTGGAGCTGTTTGGCCTTCATTGTTTCTGCAGAAATGCTTCACGTATCAGGACACTATGTTAGCCCTGGGAAGGCTGCATCTAACTAAAGGTGTTTGACAGATAGCCTTTTGCTGTAAAGGTCATGCCCAACAGCAGTAGTCCTACTGTTTAGGGATTTTATGTTGTCACAGCACTACTGCCCTGTGGTGCACGAGCACCAGCTTAGCAGAAATTCAGTAGCAGTACATGCTGGAAAACAATGCTAGGCTAGCTGGCCTTGATGTGAGCTGCAAGGTCTGTTTTCCAGCTCTGGTTGTGCCTACACAGAGCAGTCAGTGTATTGGTGGACAGCTTTTCCTCAGTGTTTACAAGGGAGTGAATTATGGCCCTGTGATAAAAAGCTCAGCCAAGCTCCTCCCCACTCACTCTTCCTCTCTTGCTCTGTCTCCTCACTTGTGTTTAGTATGCTGGCTTCTGGCCGGCTGCCAATCACCCTGCCTCATCTTCTTCCACAGCGCCGACACAGACATTCGCCAAGCTCCGTGTTGAGCGTACTGTAACAGCTTGTACTGTAGAAGTGAATAAGGCCCACGCCCTCTCGTCATTGTTGACAGCACAAAACAGGTTGGCTGACAAACGTCCTCGCGGAGCAAGCAGGCGTCAGTGTTCTCAGAGTGGGTGTGTTTCGGGGAGAGCCATGTGGCACTAAGCACTGACTGCAGACTCTCACATTTAATTTAAGCGGCCATACTTTGTTTGGTACTGTGTTTCTCAACCAAACATTGAGCATCATGTCGTATAAACTTAAGTTAGAGCATGAAAAAACACGACTACCACTTTCATTTAATAATTTCTCTTATGAGGCCTCATGCTTCATGACAGTCTGTTTGATATATGCTGTGAAGTGACTGCACATGGTGTCTCTCTGTGGACATAAAGTCCCCACACACAGTCTGTTTTTGGTGATAGCTGCTTTGTCACAATGAAAAGACCTTTTCATATAACCTTGTAAAATGCAACAAGGTTTATCTCTGCTCTGTTCTAGTCATGCTCATCTCTCCCTTTCATTGTTCCTTCTCTTCCACCATTCCCCACCATAGCCTTCTCTATGTGATTGGCATCAGCTCCGTCAAGTCTCTGCAGGCCAAGCCTAGCCTCCTGCTCCAACCTGCAGCAGATTGTTGTCACAGTGTGCAACAGGGATAAATTTGCCCCTCAGCAGTGAATTTTGGCCTGCTGCACTGTCACAGGCAGAGATATAGATATTAGTTCCTCAGTGCTGGCTTAAACTGACTATGTCCAAAGAGACAAGACTCCTGAAGCTTGGAGAACACCCAGATCTATCTGCCTATTATCTACTGATCCATTTACCATTACGTTTTGCTAAATTGAAGAAAGAGAATAAAATAAAGTAGCATGTGCTCCTCGCTACTCCTTCTCATTCCTCGAAGCTTACTGTACCCATGTAAAAAAAAAAACAAAAAAAACTGCCTAATAAACCTTCCTGAAATTTTGCCTGTCAAGATCTGACAGGATGTTGTGAGTGAATTAGACTTTCATGATTTATGGCTTATTTACAGAATGTGTTTTTTAAAGAGCATGTAAGAGAAATGACTAGATAAAGACGGTAAACATGATGTCACATAGTAGCAATAACCACTAACAATGTAGCCACAGTTGTGTTGAAACTCATAAAAATAAAGTCCAGGATTTCCTTTATAGAATTAAACAATACATCGTCATATTCTACTGTAGCAGCAGCATCATTCTACATCCAAAAACAGGCTGTCAAATGCATATTCTACTGCAGTTTATGTACACACAATACCATATGTTTGTATTATCCTTTGATGAAAATCAAGTTTTTTACCTTGTTAACATATGATGTTTTTTATATGATACAACACATAACATGAGCCAAATAATCTGTCAACACCATGGCTGCCTATTGCCACCTTGAAAAGCAGTGAACCAATGACAGTCTCATAAAAATGGATTCAGGCAGCCAGGGCTTCATAGGTCATATAACCTAAAAAACCAATCCTGTCAACTTGCGTGGATGGGGGGTGGGAAAAAATAAACCCTTGTCAGTACAGAGAGGGAGAGTTTGCATTAGCACAACTAACACTGTGTCAGCCACTGCCAGTTAAAAGCTAACAAACAACATAAACAAATAAAGATGCAGCCACAGTTTTCCTTTTTTTCACTTTTTATGTGGGGAAACCGTGTTAAACAAAACATTAGCCATAGCAGAGGATTTTTACATGGTTTAAAACATGTCTGGAGAGGAACTTAAACACATTGATGTTTGATAGTTACATAATCCCTGGATGTTGTCTTTAGACCACTGGGTTCAAGCAGAGCTCCACAATGAAAATAACATTTTTTTAGTTTAACATCATTTAACAGTTGTTTTGGAACCAGAAGCAGACATGCTCTGTTTGTCAGGACAGACAGCCCCAGTCATACCATGGGATTCTGCGTGATGTGGTCCACCTCAGCAATTTTAAGCGGATGTTCCCATTGAAACCTGGTAATTTCACAAATTATATCATGATTAATGTCATTACAACAGCAATATTTCGAAAGAGTGTCCTTGTCCTGCAGGCTGTATATGTGGGCAGAATGAATGAGCTGTACGTAAGCTTGCTTTTGCACAATCGGTGTTGTGTTTTTACTCTCAGACTGCTGACTGAGCTTGTAGCTTTAGTAAAGACATAACACACTGTTGGAGGGGAAATGAGTCTTGGCTGAACTCATGCCAGATTAGAGATGCTTTTCTTCCAGTAACCTCTTGGGAAATCCCATTGAAGAAAATCCTATAATTGTTAATATAGTGAATGTATGGTATATAAAGACCACTCTCCTCATGTTCAAAGAAGCGATAAGTGGCTTCAGTTAATATCCACCCACTGAAATGGTCTTAGGCTGTTGTGTTGTTGCAGTGAGAAGCTGATTCTCTGCTTGTCCGTCTCAGGGGAGAGTGGGGCGGTAAGTGTTTACAACGCCAACTACATCTGCACTGCATTACCGCCAGTCAGCTCTGGAGAAGAGCCACAGAGCTTTTTAACTGTTTCAGTGCTTTAATTACCATGACAGTGATCGGCTATCTGCTGCACTCCGGCCTCCTCCAGCACTAATGATGGGCATAAATCCAACATTTTTAAGTTTGCTCTTATTTTGAAAGGCACCATTTATGTAAGCATTTCGGCTTTAAATACTCACAATGTATACATATTTTTGTTTGTATTAAGATGACTTGTGTCAAGCTTCCCAGCGTCTGTTACATCAAAACTTAAAAGGCAGTGGGCCAGGACTAAGGGATTGTGAAGTATGACAGAAATGCAGGGGAACAGAGTGGTTCACACAGCCTTTAACCGCTCCATGACCAGCAGCCTGGCCAGCAGATCTTATCCTCTCTCTGGATTTGGTGAGGCTGTTTTTTTTAGTCTTATGGGGAAAAAAGTAGTGATTTCCCAACTTCGTCCATCTGTAGTGAGTTGGGCCATGATTTTTGATCTCCACCATCTGTCCTCCACAGTCTACTCAAAGTACAGTGCTTTCTTGGAAACAAGGCGTGTTAAAGAATATTACTGTATGCTGGTGTCTGGGAAGAGATGCTCTTGAAGGGGTCTGGATCCTGGACAGTGCATGAGGCATCAGACCTGAGTACAGCCCTGGATGCGTCCCTTTGGAGACCATCTGTTTCAGGGTCAGAGCTTCAGTCCAGTCCCACGCCCTCCTCTGCTTCCATTCACCCATCTTTGGCCTGCTATTCCTGTACCAGCCTCTCTCGGGATGAAATCTCAGACCAGGCTCCCTGGAGGCTGCTCTGCCGAAAAGCCTTCCAGGGGAGACATTTTAAATTTTCTTCCGCTGCCTCTTTGGGAGATGTGATGATCCTCAGGGGCTTTTACCATCATGTAGGTGGTCTGACTGCTACTTTTTATATGAAAACCGTAAAAACACATCATAACCTTGCCGCCCTGGCAAAACAGGAACTCCAGACTGACTTGAAAATGTAATTATTGGCGTTTGTCAGCATCGCATGTACAAAGCTTCAAGTTTATCTTCTTCATTTTTACACTGCTTATCAAATGTCACATTGCATTAAAAGGGGGCTACCATGTCAGATGGCTCGCTGTAGGATGACTGTAACACCAATCGTGTTTATAGTGTGACCGTGCTGCATGTTTCAGGTTATCCAGAAGTATTTTGACAAGTTTACTTAAAGGATAGTTCCAGTTTCATCTTAAATTTGGCCTTTAGGGTTAAATTACTAACCTGGCAACATGGGCACCACCAGGGGCCCAGATGGCCCCAGTGTCACTGTATGAGAAAGAGTTTGCAGCACTACTGAAAGCACAACATGAACTGACTTAAAGGCAGCTCCTGATGTTTTGCTTTTTTATTCCCTTGTCATTTCAGTTGATGTTATATTGACATTGCACATACTTCCAGATTTATTTGTGCCACTAATATACCACTAACTAACTGACACAGCAGACCTGAGAACAGATAATACCCCAGTATAGGAGCACTGGGTCTAATAAAGTAAAATGAATAATAAAGCTGGCTTGTGAAGTCAGTTTGTGTGTGCTGTACACCTGACGGGTAACTAAAGGCAGCAGGATGCATATACATGCAAAACTGCCAGGGTTAATCAAGTTATTTACTGAGAAGTGGGAGTGCATGAGTCAAGATAAGAAAAATCAGTTTCAGATTTTACCTCCACATTAAGTGGTTCAGAGGATCTGCTTCTGCTTTTTGCTGAGTCTGTCTCAACTCCAGAGACGTCATTCTGGTAAACACACATGCCAGGAACATGTCCACCAGCAGGACTTTAAAGAAGACGGTCAAGTCATTAATAGAAAGTCTGTTATGAGTTCTTCAGTTTGTATTTCTGGAAAACTAGTTCCAGCAGTCAGAGAAAAACAAAGTGATTTGTGCTCTGTACTTCCAGCCTATGGAAGAGTCAACGCCCCTTTTTTTGCTGAACGCTTCAGAAAAATCCACTTAGTCACTGTTCCCACTTCATCGTTTCAGGCTTTGACAATGACTCTTCACATCAAGTTGTTTATGCTGTTTCTCTCTCCGGCCTGCCAATTCTCCAGAGAGCTGGTTGTGTTGCACCAGTTTTCTTTTCCCATTAGATATGGTTGAACAGCTTGGAACTGCCCCCGGCTGCAGGTTTATAAACCTGGCTTACAGTTATTCTTCCCGTTAACGCTTCTGTCTTTGTTTGTCTTCGTTTTTTTTCCCCTCTCATCTGTCTTCACTCTGCTGTTAATTTATTCTGTCTTTCCGTTCTCCTCAAATATAAAATGGTATTGTGGTGTATCTGATTGTTTTCCTGGGTCTTTTCTCTTTTTTCCCAGACATGCACCAACACAGATGCATAATATTTATTACAAAGATATTTTCTCCTCTTAAACTTCAGGTCAGGAGCTAGGGGTCTCTGCTTTCACCCAGTAAATTTGTCTGTCATGCTTTTCCTGTCTGTCTTTGAAGGGAACAGCAGCCATGGACTGAGGAAAAACGGCCTGGGTTTAGATTAATATCACAACTCAACAGGTGACCCTTGACCCCCCTCTCCCTGTCTGTCTCTCTCTTTCCCTCAGTCTAGCTTTACTGCTTTATCCCTCGCTCACACAGAGGCCAACAATTCTGTCCCGTCTCTTTTTCAATCTCTCTTGGCCAAATGTAACGTCCTGGTTTCTATCCTTTGTAAATCTCCGCCTGATTTGTAACATCTCAATAATCCTCTCCTTTCTTCCTTTGAAGCACTGAGATAGAAGGCCACAAAGTCTCAGCTAAAGACTGTTATGGTTGATTTGTTAATCTTTTTTTTCCTCTTCCTAGTTTTCCACTCATCTTTCCAGTTTGGTATTTCTGAAACATTAATCAATAGCTCCTTTCTTACTAACCTAGCTTTAGGACTCACGGCTCCTTCGCAGTCTAACCAAACCTAATCAAAGCTACTTATTCACATTTTCTAACTTTCAGCCTTTTTTTTTTTACATTCTGCTTTTCAAGTGTTGTATTTGAAATAGTTTCTGAAGGCAGTGCAAGTCCAGTTTGTGTTGACAATTGGAAAATTGTCAAAAATTAATTCTAATTCCATGATCAACTTTTTAAAATTCACATATTAAAAAAAAAACTACCTTGGAATAGCAAACATCTAATTTAACATCAAAATTTGGGGATGTTTGCTTATTTGCCGTCTAAATGAGGGTCGGACGAGACGATCAATGCCAACTTCAGCATTGCATTAAGACTGAAAGCGGCTCATCATTAGTGCACTGAGCGTCGGCTGGGTTTTGTTCAGAGTTCCAGATGTGCGTGTGAAGCTGGGAACACGAAGACGTCTGAGATGCTGCAGCTACAACGAAACGGCTAGAATGCTAAAAAATACACACACACAAAGTGATTGTGTTTCATTAAAATATTTTTCATTCCAGTGCTGATATGACCAGTTTCAGTACAGTTGCCAAAACTAATTCAGCTTTTTTTTCTGAACATTTTTCCACAAAACCTTTTTTGTCATCTAAGAAAAGATTCCTTAAACACAAGCAGCTGTGTATCCAGCTGAAACGAGATGAGCAGAGCAACAGAAACTATCAACTGTTTTCATAACCAGTAAATGATTCACAGCTTCTTAAATGTGAACGTTCGCTGCTTTTTTATGACTTCCAAACCCAACCATTATCAGCTGATAATCAGCTGATAATGGTTGGGTTTTGAACAAGATGTTTCTCACTGCTTTCTGACATTTCAGAGACCAAACACTTATTCAGTTATTCTTCAAAATAATCTGCAGATTAATCAATAATGAAAATAATTGTTACTTGTTGCTCTAGCTATAGAAAAAACTCTTTATTTGAATAGAATTGATTTGAAATAAGAAAATGTAAGATTAAAAAGTTAAAAAGACACATCTGACATGGCATTTAATAATAAAATAACATACCAACATTTGGTGCTTGACAGATTATTAGGATCGATACTTAGCTCTGACTAGTGTTCAGCTTGGTGAAAAACCACAGATTACATTGACATTGATCATCTTTCCTACGTCTCTTTAAGATGGTAAATAAACCTAATTTCTCAAAATGTCAGTATTACAACAGATAACTAGTTCAGGCTGTAAAAACATGGTAAAAGTCATAATGGTTGTCACAGTGAAATGAAATGTTGACCTTGTTGTGACATTGCTGTTTAATGTAAAACATTGCAAATGAATTCCTTTATATAAGATGAGTGTTCCAACATTGGACTGTTAGATTTTCCTTAAATGTTGTTTTGCTTAAATGTTTTGAATTTATAATACAACTAAAAAAAACAGGCAGTCTGGCTGGTGATCTTTCTGTATTTATGTGAATTTTTTAAAAAACCTTTAAAATCTTAAGGGATTATTGGACTGATGTTTTTTATGACAATTCTGGCATAATTGAGGGGATAAAAGCAGCTTTTAAAGCTGCGAGGTTTGAATTGATCACAATTAGCTGTGATTATAATAATTGGCGACATTGTAATAGAGGGAAAGTAGGAGTGACGCATGAAAGAAGCCATTGAGGCTTCATGAAGAGCACTAGAGTGAGCTCTCAGCTGGAGTGATATAGGACTCAGGGGTTTGTGTGGGTTGGCCAATGCAAGTGAAGATGTGTAAATCTGTGAATTTACAGCTCATATTGGACTCTAGACAGACAAGCAAGAAGATACTGATTTTAAATCAAGTAATTTTTTTGTAGGTCTCATTTTAAATTGACTATTAAGCAGATTATTGTCTCCACCAAGGAGGTTATGTTTTCACCCATGTGTGTTTGTGGTTTGTTTTTTCATTTGTTTCTTTGTCAGCAGGGTTACGCAAAAAGTACTGAACCGATCTGTACCAAACTTGGTGGAGGGATGGGGCATGAGCCAGGGAAGAACCCATTAAATGTTGGTGCTGATCCGGTTAAAGGGGCGGATCCAGGACTTATTTTATTACTTTCCTTACATTGCGAGAGAGGGTACTTTCATTAGTTCCTCAGGAAACAAATTTTTGGATCTTAATGTAAAAAATCAGACATGATTATGGAGTTGAGCGCAAGGACTAGTACAGTTTGGTGCAGATCCAGATAATAATCTGGATCGGACAGACACATGTAGGATTGGTTGACCTTGGCAGAAGTATGCGCTCTGCTGAGTGCCACAATGGAAACAAAGAGGCTGCATCCCTGTCAGATCAGTTCAGAAAATTATATTTTCTTAACCTTTAACTGTGTAAAAGTTGATCCTCATGTCATGTTGAGACGTTTTAGGAATAATGCAGAGCTGTCAGTTTCCCTCTATTTATACGTATCAATATTATTAGAGATAACAAACACCAGCATGTTTATACCGAGGGCTTTAAGGTAATCATTATTTCATCTCTGAGCCAAAATGTGTTTTCATCACAGACTAATGAAGAATTAGTCCTGTGCTGTGAGGGTGTTTATGTGTAAGGTCAGTGTGAGCCTGCAGATGAATGCAGCCTGTGTGGAGGCAGAGCAGGAAGCTGAATGACTCACTGACCTTATGGTCCTGAGAAATCTTCTGCCTCTGTCCAAGGTGCTGTAACACTTTGCATAATTTTCCTCTTCTTCCTCCTCTTCCTCCCACACAGAACCAATTCAGACTCTGCTCTCCATACGAGCGCAATGAACCCAAACCCTCAGGACCCCTTCGGCATGAACCAGCAGATGGGTCGAGGTCCCCCCCAACGTAATGGTGAGAGTAACACACAGAGCACAAAACACTGAAATTCCAAGAGAGCAGCTGTTTTTTGGCTGTTTTGGTCAATGTGTCCTTAACTGTACAGCAGCTTATGGAGGCCCACGCACCAGCTCCTTCGTTTGGACATAATTCAATCCATAATGTCTTTTTAGTCTTAATCTGCATTTCCTGTTGTTTTTCTGTCTGTTATAGCTGCACAATATAAAAACCTCATGTCACATAGACCTCTAAACCAATCATCTACTAGAACGTTGGAGTATTTTCTAAAAAACAAGCAAAAAAAAGCAAACAGATAAGAAATCTTCTCTATTCGACATGATCTCATCGTCCCCTGTCACTCTTATTGGCCATTCTCTAATGTTACATCATACGACAAGATCATCAAGGCCCGGTGGAAGACTAATACAAAGACTGGGTAGAAAATTCAAAGCCCCCCTCCACTCAAAAATGTGTTTCGCTTATTGTTACTTTACCTGGATGTTTGAGCTTCACTGTGCAGAAAGAGTTTGAAACTAGAAACTCACATTGAGTTTCTCTGTGCTCATCTTAAATCTCTAAACTAACTAACTTATGGAAAATCATTTCACATACTAATTCCTCTACAATACAGATATATAGCTTTTTTAAGCTTGTTTTAAACCACGTACTGTCCTACGAGCAGCTGCTTATGTTTTTCCTACAAGCAAAACTTTTCAGATGAATCTCCTGACAGTGATCACAATTACTCTGATTAACCACTGCTGTGGATCAAAAAGCTCGGGACACAATCATCCCTGTACAAATGTTGTTTCAATGATTCACTTAAAGTAATCAAGAAGTCCACTTATTGTGTTCATTCTGGGTCTTTTCATACACAACAACATATGGGAACAAAATGAGTAACGGTTGTTGGCGACTACTGCAAACTGTCATCTGCAACTTTTCTAACTTGTACAAGCAGTTTGGACTGCCAGTGTGTAATGACCGTCATAAGTTCACTCTGTGTGTGTGCGTGTGTGTGTGGGTGGTAGCTTTGCAGTCTTTTTTCAAAGAGTCCTGTATAAACAAATGTATTTAAATTTCTGCCTGGGCCTGATTTGGGTGCAGTGTAGCTAAACCAGAACTAACTCAGTCTGGCATGTGCTGCTGACCTGTTGTGAGACACACTTGTGTTGTGTTTTCTCATTTCATGGAGTGAGTGTGAATGAGCGTGAGGAGCAGAGCTGACAGAATCTATTAACAGATTAGAAGGAGGTGGAATATTCACAGTATAACATGCGCACCACCAACAAGGGCAGGAAGACTCATTCAGATCCACTTGTGTACAGAGACATTATCTCTTCCTCTCATCCAGTGCATTACACTTTGCAGCAGAGGTGCAGCCTGGTGAGAGCAGAAGTCCAGGTCACCGCAGAGCAGAGCCGACCTGTTTTAAAACTAGACGCCCTCTCAGTCACATGCAGTTTGCAGGCTGCTCCTGTGCTGGGCCCATGTCGTAGTAATCATGCTAGTTTATGGTGTTTGTGTTTCTGTTCCTCTGGTCATTTATTAACAGAGAACACAGTCCATCCAGCAAGCTGCTCCGAGCTCAGTTACACAAACCACTATCAGGCCAAAAGAAATGTTGTGATTATACCTTCAGTCCAAAGAGAAAAGAATTCATCCTCCTCGTTCTCTTTTCACACTCTCCATCCCTCCACTTGCTTCTCTGCTGAGCTGTTTCCATCTGAGCATCCATTGTGTTTCTGACAGTGTTTGTCACTTCTGTCTGATCTCGGCGCTGATGAAGTGTGGACTGGATGAGAGGAGTGCTCCTCCGCTGGATTACTACTCAACTGTGTTTAGCCAACAAGCTTAAACAGGATATTGCTTTAAGATCTGGGCCAAGCATGAATTTCACGTACAAACAGATTCAGCCCAGTATAGACACATGAATTATAGCACGCTGTCACTCTGTTGTGCTTTAAACAGCTCATCTCAGAGCCAGCTGGAAACACGTGTGTGTGTGTGTGTGTGTGTGTGTGTGTGTGTGTGTGTGTGTGTGTGTGTGTGTGTGTGTGTGTGTGTGTGTGTGTGTCTGTGTGTGTGTCTGTGTCTGTGTCTGTGTCTGTGTCTGTGTCTGTCATCAGGTATTCCATGTTCATGACTGCTTCCTCTTTGTTATACTGGTCTCCTATCAGTCTTTTGTAGGATTAATCTACCAATGATTTTGTCAATTAGACAAACCTCTGGGTTTACTTCAGGCACACTCACATTGAGCCAAGGATAAAGTTAAAATACCTTTATTATGTCATTGTGGCATATCAGAGTAAAATATGTAACAGAACAAAAAACACAGAGCACCACAGGGTTTTCCTCAGGGAGGAGTGAACCAGAGTGGAGTGAGTCCTTATATTGACAGATCTCTCCTGCACATCATATGATATACTAAAAGTAGGCTACGTGCATGAGAAGATATTAGTTACCATGATAATTCTTATCAATAAAAGTCAACCATCCATTTTTAAACAATAAAGAGGGATAAGCCAGTTTACGAGAACGGTCTGAAATCTGTTTTCTCATGAATAGCATCAAATGTAATAATCGTCTGATGGACTGCTCCACAGACTCATTTTCCCAATTAATTGTGTTGATCTACAGAAGACTTATCATCAGGTTCCCATGCTGGTGTTATCAGATGTCCTGTTCTGTCAGAACAACAGATAAACCTAAAGATATTCATCGTACTACCACTGAAGAAGACAAAGCTGGAGGGTTCTTACCTCAATGATTAATCAGTTCTCAAAATATTTGCTGATTAAATTTCTCTCCATTAATCAGCTTTTAATTGATGTGTCAGCTCTACCGTGGTGCAGCATCTCCTTCAGTGCAAAGCTTCCAGGCCTAGAATCAGGCCGTTATAGTGAACTGTACATGTGAGGAGGTGATTACATTTGCCCAGAGATGAGCTCGGCCTCCTGTGGATTGTCACATACACTACTGTCTTCTTGCATAACCTGCTGTATATAGTCCACCAGCGCATAGTGCACATAGCTGCACAGGTTGTATATCCTTTCCTCTAAAAGAGGCTATGACACCAAACAGGTTCGTGTTGGGGAACGAGCCGTGGTTCTTCATCACCTCACTGCTGCTGCCTCAGCAGCGCAGGGAGCTGTGAAGCCCCAGGGCCTCATTGACACCTCAAGGTTTCAGCTGGTTTTGAGTGGTGTTAAGCCCTCGCTGATTAAAGAAGCATCTAACAAGGAATTACAGCTATGAGTCACAGTGCCGGGGAGGAAGCTCTTGGGAGCAGAGGAGTTCAGCTACAGTCTTTTTTGGTGTCCTTTTTTTCTGCCAGTTGTTGTCAGTGTTAAGGAGCAGCACCAGTCAGAGGAGATCTAACAGTTCCTCTGCAGCTGACAGGCCTCTGACTGCTGGTATGCTCTAGACAGTGATAGTGTTTTCTTAATCCTGAACATTCACAACACACAAACTGAGTGCATTGCACAGTGTAAGTGATCCAGCCAGGGACACAAGCCAGTCTTTTTCATCCTAGTTGTCCTGTTCCTGTCCTAGTTTTGCCTCCTTGAGCAACAGCAAGGAGACACCTTTGAAGGGGAAAGGAAATGATGCTCGGCTGTTGTATCGCCTCATTGTCCATCTGTTCTAGCAGCTGAACAACTGCCTCTCAAAATGAATGGGCCTCAGAGAGAAATGATAGCATGGAAGGAGGAAGGAATGGGTGGGCAGCTGATCAAAGGCTAATGTAAGAGACGCTGAGCTCAAGTGAACGATGGGGAGACTTGACAGGGACATGGCGGAGAAACAACACATTTTTTTCCTAATAAGCAACAGAGTGCACAGGAAGTGTTGTTGCTTAACACGTGTGTTAGACACAGAATAGAGAAAAGTTAAAAGGAGGAGAAGACAAAGGCTCGTGTATCTGGCATCGATCTGCAGTGAAGAGGAAGAGAAAGAGGCTCTTTGTGGCACGAGAAAAACAATGGCCTTCTCTTTAGTCCTCATCAGTCTGTGACTCCCCCCCACCCAACTTCTCTCCCCCCCTTTCCCTCATCTCTGTGACTAATAACATGATGCCAGATGCCCAGCTGTTGTGTTTATGAAACTGCACAGTAATTGCGGAGTGTATTCCATCGAGCCTGTTCCTGTCACAGGGACTGATTATTGTTCCAGACATGTCGGAATAATTCAAACAGCTGGTTAATACTGAACATCCTCTAATGTTCCTCTGTTTTTGTTTTTATGTCTTTCTTTATTTCTTCATCTATCACCCCCACCCCCCCTTCTCTATTTTTGTGTTTGTTTCTGTGGAGGCTGGCATGCAGCTAGTGTGAATGAGGCAGAGGTGGATGGCTCTGGAGATGGTGAGTTGCCTTTTTCCTCAGTAATCAAGAGATGGTGTCCATTACATCATCCGTAGAACACATATTTGATTAAAGTGTGCCTTCCTCTCTGCAGTCTTCTCCTTCCCCAGCCTGGCTAACGAGGAGAGTCTAATAGGTGTCAGTAAGCCCCTCCCCAAGCAGCTGTGGGAGGCCAAGAAGGTGAGACCTCTGCTTACAGTGAAAACCTCCAAGTTACAGATTAGGTAATCGTGACACCTTAGATTCCTGTCGTGCCTGAGTCGTGACGCGTCATGAACCGGTCTCTCCTGTGTGGTGGTAGAAAGGTGACTGGACAGGATGAGCCAGAGGCAGATTTATAAGATCAGGAATGTCAACAACAAACATGGCATCCAAATCAGGATGGAGGAAATCATAGATGTTGTCAAACTAGAAGAGAAAAGGCACAAAGGAAAAAGTCTCCTGTCGATTCCTCATTAGTTGTTCTGGACACAGGATCAGTTTCACAGTACATGAGGTTAAATGATGAACTGTCACACTCAGCGCTCATTTTCATTCTTCACAATCAGTGTCTTTTGGATCCAGATTTTACTTCAGTTCCCAGGTGAAGCACCCAATCAGAATGAGCCAATCATGCAGCAGCACAGTATCTCTGTTAATGTGGAGCTTTCCACTTTGTAGTGGGCATCAGGTGATTTCAGGCTTATTACAGATAAAAATACATTGATCTGATACACAGGACCAGATTAATTACAGTTTCTTTGTCAATGTCGAAATAAGAAATTGTTGTTTTCACCACCGTTCAGTTACAGCAGATGGAGTTTTTAGTGTCACAGAAATCTCTTGCCTCATGTTTCCTTCCAGAGGCAAGAGTCAGGCAGTGTCTAGATTCCATCAGTGTGTGATAAAAATCCCTGTAGATCAAAACATTGCTTTATTTAAATTGCTGGGAGCCATTAGCACAGTGTAAGGATCTGTTTTTCTGACTCTTGGCCCAGTTTGATTTTTTTGGTTTTTTGATCCAGTACTTATGAAAGTCCCCTTGGACATGTGTGTTTTACACTGTTTGTTCATGTTACCTTCCAGAAATGTTTTTAATTTTAATTTTGGTGGAAACAGAGCAGTGGCTCTGGTCTGATTACAATTATTATCTGGTTGAGGGACAGAGCTAAAATAAATGTTCAAGTTTTTTTTTTTTTTTGTTTTTTGTTTTTTTTTGTTTGGGATATGCATCAATTTCTAGCACAGTTGTAATTTTGTGTTTCTGTTTCAGGTCCAGTCTCTGGCGTCGAGGCCTAAATCCTGTGAAGTGCCTGGAATCAAGTAAGTCCATTATTCGTAAATAAACCTTTCCTTCCTCTTCCATTGTACCCATATCGTTGTAACATTAACATAACGTCACACAACACATTTTGAAGCCCATATCAGATTCTGTGATTTAGAATAGGACACGGCTGTTTTCCACAGGCAGTAACTGCTGCAGTCGGTCAACACAAACAATGAAATCCTAGAAATGAAATGCCACACATTCCCATCACGTCAAACAGGATGTCTGGGTTCCTCTTTACACCTCTAACCTTTTAACTGAGAGGAACAGAGGTATGATTCCATTGGCATTGTTCAACGACAGTTTACTGAGACTATTGTTTTCCCACTGCAAACCACCTCCGCTGTTGCGTCATGATGTAGAGGCAAGCGGACGTCTCCGTTTTTACTGGCAGTTCAGTTTTCCTTTATCATGTTTCCAGTAGTTGATACAGGATAGACGTGATTTACAGTTCATATTTTCATTAATCAGAAAGTCTTACAGTCTCCTGAGGAGCTGCAAGAGATTTAAGACTCAGAGAAAACCCCTCAGGAAAATCAGTGATTGAACAGTGATAAATGCGCTGCTTTGTTTCACGCTTTCTCTTTTCCCGACTGATAGAAAAACACTGTTTGTATGTTTGTGGAGGCAAGCATTTGTTGTGCCAGTGTGTGCGTGTGGGGACAGACAACAATGAGTCACAGTTGCTGCTCATATGCTGTTAATGCGGCATATGAGCAGAAATGGAAATTGGAGAAATAATAGAGGAAATGAAGAGTGGGTGGAAAAAAGAAGCGTCTAGAACAAGTGGATGGGAGTCAAAGAAGCATCTTGTCAATTTGAAATGGCAGTGGCAGCACATTGAGTGGCCCTGCCTTTAATTATGCACAATATTCAAATGAATTCAAGTAGATTGTGAGTGTTTTCTGTCCACCTCCTCTGCAGTATATTCCCGTCTCCGGAGCAGAACCCCGGTCTGTCCCACTACCAGGGCTCATTAAACACCGGAGGCTCCCTGCCCGACCTCAGCAACCTGCACTTCCCCTCCCCGCTCTCCACCCCGCTGGACCCTGAGGACAACGGAGGGTATCCCAACCTCAGTGGAGGCAGCAGCACCGGAAACCTGCCGGCCGCCATGATGCACTTAGGCATCGGCAACTCGCAGGGTGGGTGGAGTACAGCTTTGTGCTTGTGTTTGTTTGTGTATGGTTTTTTGACTTGTGATCCCTCTTTCTACACACAGAGAGGGCCAGTAAAGACACAAGAGAAAAGACATCTATAGTTCCAAAGCTTTGTTGATGTTTGTTTACTGCTTTTCCTTCACAAAATATATTTAAGTTGTTATTAAATTAAAAATGATCCCAAAAAAGAGAAACTGGATCAAATTTGAGAGCGAACTGTTTCATTTAATGCTTTATGTTTTGAGTTAAAATTATTGAACTATCCACTTCATCAGTCCACCATTTTATCCAGGTTTGGTGACTTCACTCTTTTCAAAGATTGTCTCATGCTGGACACTAGTCAGACACATTTTGATGAATGGTCCTGTTATTTCTTCTTGCTGGATGTAGGATTTTAGGATTTAGGATTTATTCACTGTCAAGACTAAAAAAAAAATCTGTCAGTGGAAGTGAATCTTCATCTTTGGGATTCTGGTTTTTATAGGTTTAATAACCTGAAGGTTTGTTCCAGCTTAAAGTTGGGAACCGCTGCTCCAGTGTTTCTGAGCAGCTTCCAGGTTTCTTTCTCTGGCAGCCGAGCGATCATGCATTATGGGCAGCTCTCTGAATGATCTCTCTGTCTCCAACTTCCTCACTCTGAACTCTGCTGCCTGATCGGATCACACCCGCCGCTGCTCTGTCTCAGTCTTTCCTCTCTGTACTTTGTGAGTAGGATGTGTGGTTGGGCTTCCATGTCGAACACAGTTCAGCTTGGCCGAGCACCAAAGTGACAGAGGAACTTTGACCCTGTCTTGGCTCGCTACAATCAGCTCTTTTCTTTTCCTCTGCTTTCTCTCTGTCCTCTCATTTTCCTTTCCTCTGCTCTCCATCTCTCTCTCCCTCCAATCACACAAAAGTCTAGTGTTTTGGGTTTAAGACTGGAGAGCATGCTGGAAAATCAAGTGCATACTACATCATAACTTCCACATGTTCTCCTTGGTCTCTATGGGCCCATATCTGCTTTGGATTCATCGCTGCCTTATTAATTTCATTGTAAATGAACATTTACGCCCTTATGCTGTTTGAAACTGATCAGTCTGCCCGTGTCTTCACCGTCCCTGCAGGACTCTCCTCCTCTTTCAGCAATCCCTCCATCAACTCCTCCCTGCTTATGTCCAGCAACTCCCCCCGGCGACGGCCCGCTCCCATCAGCCCCCTCACCCTGTCTCCAGGCGCTGAGCAGCGCAGGGGTCTGGCCAAGCAGTTGTCTCCCACCATGTCCCCTTCGCTGTCCCCCATCACACAGGTACACACACCTCACACTGAAGGAGTCGTGGTCCCCTGACGACAGGAGGGACTGTTCAGTCTGTAGTTCAGTTTCTTGTGGAGGTTAACAAAGCTAATACAGTTGTGGGTGTGTTGTGTTGAACTGATTTGTTGGGCTCTTCAGTGTCATTGCATTTTGTAAACTAACACTTGGCCGTCAGAAATACTTAATGTAGCACCGAGACGCTTTTGCAACAAGAGAAAAGGTGCAATTATATGAAGTAGAATCCAACCCACCAGTAAAAATTCCTGCCATTGCAAAATACTGGTGCAGTTGTTTTTACCCCTGTTTTTGATGGGGAATGTGTAGCTGAGTAATGACACGACAATCAGAATAAATAAACCTCAAGTCTGAATTAAACTTGTAGTCACTCTGTAGTGACTCCTGCTGGCTTCCTCTGTCCTGCGTAGGGAGTTGCTTTGGATACCAGCCACATGCCAAGGGAGCCGCCCCCACCCTACCCACTCTACCAACAATCCCAGCATGCAGTGGACCAGGGCCGACAACGCCAACAGCAACACCAGCAGCAGTCACAACAACAACAACAACAACAACAACAACAACAGCAGCAGCAGCAGCAGCAACAGCAACAACAGCCTGTCTCCCCTCTTCAGAGCATCCCGCTGGACTTCAACGCGAGCCAAGTGAGTGCTATGAAGGCCGCCTTTGTCCTTGTGTGTGTGTGTGTGTGTGTGTATGTGTGTGTGCGCATGGACACACAAAGACTCTGATTTTTTGCTCAGCAGTGATTGTGGTGCTCTGTGCATGTGCATTGTTTGTAATGTTATTTTTGTCTTCCTGCAGGATTTAGTGCAGGAGATTAGATTCAACCAACACACACTGAGTTGAGCAGTTACAGTTCCTCTGTAGTTTGTTTTTTATGGTAAATAGACCTAAACAGCAGATAGAAATATTCTGCAAATGTTGTTTGTGTAACTATAAACATAAAGGTTAGTAATACCTCTGATACAAACAATTTTCATGAATCAATTAATTTTGTTATTGATTTTTTTTGAATAATGAAAAATGTCCATCAGAATTTCCCAGAGTTCAAGGTGACGCCTCTTCCGTCTGGCCAACAGTCCTTTACATGAAAATATTCAGCTCACTATTATTAAACTGAGAAAAGCAGCAAATCCTCACTTTTGAAAAACATAAACACATTATTTAAAGAAGTGATGGATTATCCTGATTTCTGCAGAAGAATTTTCTGTCTATTGACTAATCAACTAATCATTTCAGTCCTAGAAACCCTTAATAATTATAATGTGATTTTTATCATAGTTCAGGTCGTCGTAATAGTTCAATCATTGCCCAACTCTGAATAAATCCAGGTCTACTGCACCTCACTGAACCACCATTAGAAAGTAATTCATTTACATCACACGTCATAATTAAACTCACAGACTGTTTGTTGTCTGATGATGACGTCTGATGTTTTGGGACTCTTTGTCTTCCTGACAGCACAACAACATGGCAACACTCTTTAACGACCCCTTCATGGAGCCTCAGTTCTCCAATCGCCAGAGCAAGACCCTCCCCTATCAGGTACTGGTTGACACACACACACACACACACACACACACACACAGACAGACAGTGTATGTTTAAGCACATAGTGTGTATCTTTAGTTAGAGTTCATCTCCACAGAACCATGTCAGCAAGGTCAGACTGTTGCAACAAGGATAAAGACTTGTTGGCCTGTTTTTTCTTATCAGTACAGATGTGAAGGTCAACAAACGCAGACAATATGGACGTGAACATGCAAAGTAATTTTAATAATACTTCAGTATAAACATTTGTAACGGCGACAATCACAGCTGCAAAACAATCTCTGACACATTGGCTGAGGACCCTGACTTAGAGCTGAGTCTGCTTGTTGCACAGACATAAATTATTTACACAAATAACTTAAAACAATATAATTTCTTTATTCAAGAAATTATGAGGATTTTGTGCAGCTCTTCAGGACACATGTCTCTGTGGTATCAGTTCATTACCCCACGAGAAGGTTGTGTTTGTGCAATGCAAGGTCAGTTCATCGGCAGGATACATCCAAATCTTATCAATGGATTTTCATGTCGTTGTAGTCTGTTGTAGTGTCACTATGGTTTTCACTGTACTGTCGGTGTAATGAGAAAACACTGTGAACCACTCAAACACATCTCATCAAGTGGCTGCCAGGACGAATACGACGACTGATTCTCGTGTGTCTCTTCTCTCCACCATCTGCCGTCTAGTTGGACCAGTTCGGTCTGTTGGAAAACACAATGAGCTCCACAGCAGGGGGTTCTTGCTTCGACCCTTCCTCCTCCTCTTCCTCGCTCTACTACTCTCAGGCTGCTCTCTCAGGATTGGGCGGCAGCCACAGCAACCTGCAGGACCCAATGCACATGAGGTCCAACATGCTGTACTCCAACTGCAGCGGAGGACTGCCCAACATCATACTCACCGGTGAGTCTGACAGGCTGATGGGCTGCTGTGGTGTCTCTATGGGAAAACAGCTGATCTATGGAGGGCCTGGTGAGAAAACAACTCAAGTTGTAGTATAAACAACACAACACACACAGACACTCACACCACAATTATTGATTGATTTTTAGTCACCTGGGGCAGAAAAATCCCAAAAGACACACAGTCCTGAAATATTGTTTGTAAGAGTTAGGTGGCTGCTGGAGAGGTTGGTTAGAGCAATGAATGATGACCCTGATGAAGGCTACAAGCCGGGGCGCGTCGGAAGGGGTGGTGGATCTGATGATATCGTGGACGATCTTATATGATACGAATCACAACTTCCAGTCAGGACTTTCACAATAAAACCAGAGAACAGGAAACAGGATGCAGATTGTGAATCAGATCATGGATTTTGATTCTACCCAAAAAGATTGTCAGAGGATCTTTTAGCCAGAATGCCCTCCCCTACACGTCAGTCCACGAAAGTTCTTGTACTGCAAGTGTTGCATCAAAACCAAACTTCCTTGAATTTCTTGAATATTGAGTGTTCACACTCACAAACACTCCCAGGTTAGTGATTTGTTCCTGAGGCTAAAATCAAAGTGTCTGCAGAGCAGCTGGTTTCTAGGGAATCAAAGTTAAGATTTCCCACAGGAGGAAAATGAACGAACCCTCATGAAAGATGTTGACTTGACCTCAGGCTCCAGCTGCAAGTTCTGATATTTAGCTCTAATTATGGCTGAAGCTTGAACGCAGCAGTCATAAACGGAGGAGTGTGCCGGATGTGTTCAGTGGTGAGGGCAGTGAGACTGTTAACTGTAGCAAGAGAAAGTGTTTTTCCAGACGGGAGGAAACATTCACCCACCATCATCTGTTTCTCTCTCCCAGATGACTCCAACCCCAGTCTGTCAAAGGACATCAGCAGCGCGCTCTCCACGGTGCCGGAGTGTTTCGACTCAGAGGGAGGCTTCCCATTGGAGGACGAGCTGCGCATCGAGCCCCTTAGCCTGGATGGTCTGAGCATGCTCAGTGATCCCGACATGGTGCTACCGGACCCCTCTGTGGAGGATACTTTTCGCAGTGACAGACTCTGAATGTAAAGGTTGTCACAGGTTTCAAGGAAGAACACACACACACACACACACACACACACAGATTTGCAGTGTATAGAGTGTACAGATCTGAATATGCATGCTACCAATCTCTGTCGGGCCACTGTGCATGCACCCACTGCCACTAAGATTCATTAAATGTGAAAGACGTGAACGCGGCGCACACAGTCATGCACACTTTTTAAAGAGGAGACTTGTGAACAAACACTGTTTACACCCGCTTCATGCAAAGTTACCCTCACGCAGCTTGTTTTTCTCAGTCGTTATTTTAAATGAGGTGGAGCGATGTGGTCTAGGGTTTAAAATCAGCACTGGGAGCAGATCCGCAGGTCCAGCTCCGAGAGTCTGCGTCTGCCCCCCAACCAAAAAGACTTGGACAAACATGTGAGACGATACAGCGAGGAGCCCGAGTCCTTCCGCTTCCTTTTCTCTCATCACCAGCTCGCAGCCCCCCTGAAGCCATAGCAACCTCATCACCATGGTTACACACCGTAGCAACCCCATTGCAGTGCTGAACAGCAGCACAAATGCCAACACACGATTTATGTTTCTTTACAGCTCCAATATATAAGTGAATGGGAGCCCAGAGCTGCGGGTCCTGCTCACAGCTGAGCAGGGACGTGTCGTAGGTGAAACATCTGGCAGCCCTCTTTTCTTCAGGTGAAGTAACATCCAGCTGTTGCAGCTGCTTCAGGCTCTCAAGCAATCATGGTAGAAATGAAGACTAAAGGAATTTGAGTTTTGTTTTAAAATGTATTTCTATGGTATCAGATTATTTTTAAAATGTTTGCCACTGATTTATAAATATATATATATATATATATATATATATATATATATATGTACACGTACATATGCAAGCCTCAATTTCAGTCTGATTAGAGTGTGTTTTCAAACTAGAAACAAAAAGGGCAAACTGTTTACAAAGATGAGATTTTAATAAGTAAATATTACTAAAGAGTATAGATTTTTTTCAGAATTTCTAATTAAGAAATACAATTCTGAGATGTATTAAATAAATGCTATATTTTTCCGTGCGATCTGGATGGAGGCCCCCCCCACCCTCCTCCTCTGTCACAGAAGAGTCAGCTGTGATTTCCTCTGGCAGAACTTTGACAGCACTGGGACAGTGTCAAAAATCTACTTTAAGAAAGGAACTTCGCATTTTTGACATGTTTTTTTTTTTTGTTTTTAAAAATATTTCTATGTACATTGTATGTTTAATTTTACATTTTGTACCGACTTGTAATGGCGCTTGTACTGTACTTTAAATCTTGTGAATAAGGGCATGCGCTGTGCTACTGTGGATCGATTATGTCCCAAATATCTGTTTGCATCCGGCTTCCTGTCCCTGTGTTACAGCAGCACAGTAAACCCTCCACCCCCCCACCCCGACCCCCCCTCTGTGGCTGAGCAGTCAGATTGACTCACTCAGAGAGCAGACTGTGATCTGTGGACATCGGACATCATGTAACATTGCACTTAACCTTTTTTTTGCACTAATTGGTTCACATTGTGTAGACTAGTAGTTTTATACCAGGTAAGAGTGTTTTTTTGTTTTTTTTTTTTTTACCTGATAACCCAAAGAAGTTGAATGAAGCCATTAATAAGAAAAACTAAATATGTGTAGCCATCGCACACACATTTCAAAACACCAGCACCAGGTGTTTGCTTTGAGGTGATGTGAGAAAACTGATGACGTTTATTTTCGGGGTTCGACCATGAGCTTGTCTTTACACTTAATTATGTAATAACTGGGCCATTTAGGGCATTGAGTGCCCCCTAGTGTCTGTTTGAATAAAGTCAAAGAGCTATTTTTAATATTGCTTAGAAACAAAGATTAAGAGCAATCTTCTGACGTTGCTCCTTTAGCTATGCAACTTTTTTTTTTCAATTACTAAGTGAAACCTGTTGAACAGGTGCAACTTGTACATTATGCAGTGTACACAATGTGCGGGATCAAATTTGCTATAAATCACAATATTACATGTGTCCACTGTCCACAGTGTGTGTGGAACTGATCTACAGTCAGAACAAGAGCGTTTGCAGTGAATGATTTAAAGGAACGTTGTGGATTGCAGGCAAAAGCTGCATGGCACTGTTTGTGTTTTCTTTTTTGTTGTCTTTTTTTACTCATCAGTTGGAAGGTGTCGTACCTGCACTGCGTGGACTGAGGGTTCTTTCAGAGATTCAGTGTGATTATCTGTCAAATACAAAATGAAGAGGGGTGTGGGGTTATCATGAGGTGGTTTTATAAGAGTTTTTATGCAGTTTCAGCTGTTAGACATTTGTATCTGCTCTGTTAACTCTGTCAGACAGTGGGTGAGTGATGGAGCCACTCTGTATTTTAATTATTTTTTGGTTTTTGGTTTGTTTATTCCCTCCTCTGTCCCGGCCTGTTTCCTGCTGTCTAAACGCCTGCCTGCCTTCTGCTGCCTTACTTTGTTGTATTTTGACTTTTCATATTCCAGCAGTAACTTGTATCAGCTTGTAGTCACTTCCCTTTAGCTTTAGCTCTGTTTGGTACTAACTGCCCATGATTGTTTTCTGTCAAGTAGTCTCACTGTTTCATTTGTTTTGTTTTGTTTTTTTTTTGTTTTGTTTTTTGGTGTCTTACTTTTTTTAGTTGCATATTAAAATGTACAGTTCTGTTATTTAAAGAATGTTTTTGTCCACTAGTGTTACTACTTTTTTTTTTTGTTTGTTTTGTAATGTCAGGTGTTTTTTTTCCCCCAAGATATAAAATTTTCTTAGTTTGTAACGTATGTTATAGTGCTTATCTTTCTGATTTAATATAAACAATAAAACTATACTGTGTATGAAGAAGTCTGAAGCTTATGTTGTCTTCAAATGTCAGAGGAGGTGGTAAATATTTCTGCCAGTAGATGGCAGCAGTGTGGTGTAGTTCAGATTCACACAACCCACAAAATATTGTGGAAAAAAACATATGCAGCTTTTTCCATGATTTATTTTGTGTTTAGCTCTGTAAACCTTTCCATCTGTTTCATTCTTTATACAAGTTAATAGACCATCAGTTTAGGAAGAGGCCGACCACGAGCCAGAGGTGATGCTGAATCTAATGATGTTCAACACATGAAGTAATCTTCTCCCTCATGTCATCTGTAATTAGTTTATTTACTCTCTGTCCACATTCATCAGTGGAAAATGTAGATTCTCACTGTTAAGTGTGGCTCTATGGTATAAGTCATGTATCAGATTCAATTCAGTTTTATTTGTATAGCGCCAAATCATAATATACATTATCTCAAGGCACAGGGTCAGGTCAAGACCTTACTTTGTTACAGAGAAAAACCCAACAGTTCCCACAAAGAACAAGCGCTTGGCGACAGTTTTTATAAAGCAACATCTTGTAGAAATATGTTGACTTTCTTTCTTCTATGTCACTGGTTCCCAACCTTTTCTAACTCATGGCCCACTTGAAATATCTCAGAAATGTTGGAGGCTCATCCCCGAACCAGTAACAATACGGAAGCAGTTTTATTTTAGTGATAAAAATTGAACATTCAGGATTGAACTGAAGGCGGGAGGAGTTGTTTGACGGGGGGAGATCACTTGAAGATTCACCATCTGTCTCCTGACTCCCTTTAATTCTTCCTGTTGCTAACATGCATCTGTTTTGATGCTCCAGTTTTGACCATGGATGTGATCAGAAAGGTTTTTAAAGACTTAGAAACATTTTTATTAATTTATTTTATATACATAATTAGATCTTTTCACCAAAATTATACTGTTTTGCAAATGATTTGTTGGCCTTCTTACAGTGGGCCAGACTGGGAACCACTGTTCCAAGATCACTGATCCCAATCCTTTAAAGAAGACTTTATAAACATGCTACTACGTGTTACCCAGCTGTTTCCAGCTCAGTCAAAAGCCAGCAGTACGTCCTCTCAGGTGAAATTGATGGCAGCAACACTCTGTTTATTTGCCAAGACCCAAATCAGAGTCAGATGGTCACAATTGAAGGTGGTTTTCGTCCCACCCACCGTTCTCAATCCACTTCATTTCCCCAAACAGTGATTCCTTGTGAACAGCAGTGGGGGGACAATAAGAAAAAGACTAAAACTGTCTTTGATAGAAACCCACTTGTTTTGATTAGCTCAGACTGTGGACGCCTCATTTTAGCTTCAGGTGAAGTGGAACAAAGATTTTGTCCCGTGTCACATGGACAGGAAGGACAATTACAGCAAACAAAAACTGTTCCCCTGATCATGCAGGTATGTGAGGAATGTTTTAAGGGAGACCTGAAGACCTTTAACTATATGTGGTAAAATTTTACTATGAAATCGTTGTTTCAACCAAAACTGCTTCTCGTTTGTTAAACACTGAATTTATAAATCTGACATTTGGTGCTCAGCAGGTTGGAAGCGCAGTCTTTTGCAGTCATTCACACATACACCCAAATGGTACATACATCAGTGTGAGGGCAGTATAGTCTGGCAGATGGACAGCGTGGGCTCCTGGAAAACAGCCAGAGCTCATATGTAGAATGCAATCTGGGAATAAGTTCCCAAAACAAGAACACACACAGCCGCACAGAGTGAGGGGGCTGAACAGATAATCACAGTGAGTCAGAGCTGGAGTCGGTCCACTAAGTGAGCCTGGGCAGGTCAGGATGCCAGCCTGAAATTCCTCCCAGGATGATGTTTGTGTGTGTGTACCGTCCAGCTGGTGGGAACCTGGAGAAGCACTGACCTGAGCTGCTGACTGAAAGTAATTAATGAAGTCCGTTAAGCTGCTGGCAGCTAACTGTGTAGCAGAAAACTGCTCCTATTCTATTTAACTTATTGAAGTCTGTAAAGAACAAACCCCACCTTGGACCTGTCGGACCTGTCCAAACTATATTTGGGGTGTGAGGATAAAATCACTGTAAACTGATTTTAAAACAGGTGAAAACTGGGGCTTTAAACTGCATCTCACAGTTTTGCCAGTGATTTATTCTACAGTCATGAATAAACTCTGTGAAGGGATTTTCTTACATCAGGGACTCTGGTAACACTGCTGTCTGATGGGTCTAATGAGGCACTGGCATTAACTGTCTCACACACTGTGTAGAGAACAACTCACCCAACAACACAACACGGTTGTTTCCTGACAAAAAGGCCGGGGTCACTCCAGATCTAAAAACTCTGCAGAATGAGAAGAGGATTTCTGAGGGAAGGAAGAGGAGCTGCAGACGGTGCAGAACGAGCTGCTCCAGGAAGAAGATGCTCGACATACTGTATGTGCATTACCACACTTCATGAAAACGATATGCAATACTATTCTTGTAAACAATGTGTAATATTAGACCTCATGTAAACACATTTATAATGTAGATATAGTTTCTGATGTAAGTTTTCTTTCTGGATGTAATTTAACTCTACTTGTTACCTGCCCTTGTTTATATCCTGCTGCAGCTGCAACAATACAGATTTCCCCACGTAGGATAAATTTTGTCTTATCTTGTCTTAAAACTTAAATTTGTGTTGCAATGCAGTTCAAATATTTAATATAAAAATGGCACATATTGTTGAGCTAAATGGACAGGATAGAAATTGTATGCTTATTGCACATGAGAGAAGTTTGGTAAAAGAAAATAAATACGTTTAAACATCATAAAATATATGGTTCAACTCTTAACTCTTATTAGCTTCACTTCCATATTTATCACAGCAGCAACGACAGCCTCTTGAAAGTGGAGGAGTGAGTCAGTCGTCCATCTTGATGGCTGGGTGCAGGGCCCCCTGGGGTCAAGCCAGCTGCCTCCCAGTATAATGCTAGCTAATGCTAAAGTGTTGTTTTTTGTCCACTTGTTGAAATCTTGTAATTTTTAGATAAGTATGAAGTTTATATTTGTAGTTTTATTTATTCATGTTTTTGTACATGCAGTGAAACTCCAGATGTTCCATGAAGGGATGAGCAGCCTCGGTCTTGAGGGGGGGGGGTCCTGTCGCTGCCTCGGCTGTGCAGAGACGCTGTGTCTCTGTGGACTGTTATTATAGCAAAGTTACCATAAGGAAAACATAATAATTCAGGGTCAATGAATAACCAGTAAACCATTGTTAATTTAAAGCTACGGTTTAATTTCCTTTTTCTTACTCTTCTGATCTTCTGCATTGATGTCTGTTGTGTTGGAGGAAGATACACAATTCCCAGTTAAGGAGACCAAAGCCTACAGTCAGCTCCTGGTCAGTCATGTATATAAAAAAGAAAAAGCATCCCTGACTTTCACTGCTCTGACTGTTTTGACCATGTTCTGCTGATGTGTATGTGGCTCAGCAAGTCCTGCTCTCTCTGTGCCGTTTGGCAGCTAATTCCACCCAGACCCCACAGAGAAAAACCATCAGCTTTGACAGAGAATGTCTCCAGATTGGATTTCATCAGGTGGTTGTAATAGTGATAAAAGAGGAGAGTGCGATGTGTTTTGAACACTTTGTCCCGTTTTCGTTTAAGGACTGGGCAGATTTCAGAAAGTGCTGGCATGGCATGAAAGTGAGGGAGCGGCCCGCGCTCTCTGATGCACCAAATGCTTATTCAGAGCAGAATAAGAGACTCACAACAAAGCTGCTTTTTTTTCACAGTTTGAGACGCTAAAATCGAGGTGATTTAATGCTCGTCAGGCATCAGGCATATTTGTGTGTGAGTGAGAAGAGATGCAAATATGAAAACAGTTTAATTTGCCATGTTTTTGAAAATCACTCCTGGTGGTGACTGTTTTGCTGGTTTCATTATTCTGTGTGACTGTTTACATTCTTTTATCTACAACTGCTTGTATTTGATTTGTTGGTCATATGGTCTTTTTTACTTCTGCACCGAGGCACCGAAGCACTTTGATGTATGAGATGTATGAAGAGTAATGTATTTGTAGTATGGATGGTGCTATGTATGTTTGTCAGGTAAGGTTTTGTGCAGCAGCAAATGTGAGCCCAAGACAAACTTTACTGAAAGGACGACAATATATATCCTGATCCTGATCTAAACGCATTCATAGGACTAGAACTAATTATACTATATATAGTATAATATATACAAGAATACAAGACCTGTCCTTAATCCTAATGTCTTCTGTGTGGATGAAGTGGTGAGGATGCTGTTCGTCGTCAAAGCTTTAGCTTCAGTCTTGGTGTCATTTAAAGTACAGTGCAAAGAATTTCAAGCATTAAAAGTGAAGTAAAGTGAGAAAACATTGTAGAGAAGCTGCCACAGTTGTTCTGTGGATTGAGTCTGTCTCAGTGTCTTCTGTCTCTTCATGTGATCCCAGTCTGACTCTATGATGCTGAGATCTCAGCTCTGTGGGGGCCAGACCATCTGCTGCAGGACTCCTCGTTCGTCTTGTCTCTGAAGATGGTTCTTTATGATTATGGCTGTAAGTTTGGGCTCAAAGTCAGAAGAATCTGGGACCAGTCGGATGTCTCCCTGATGGGATTGTGTGATGGATAAGAATCAAAACATCTAAAGTGCCTAAAACGTTTGGCACAGTGCTGTATGTAGTCATCATGTGCATGTTCCATACCCCTGTTCCAGGCTCCACATTTTAAAATGAATCATCTGGACATTGAAAAGGCAGCAAGACACAAATTTTCACTCAAACTCATGGAGCTAACATTAGTTTGCCTGCTAGCTACAGCTGATAAAGACTGTTGGTAACAGTCATTTTCATCTGGCTACTAACTGAAGTGACAGTCAGTAGAGAAAAATCCAAGAGATGGGTCTCGTCCAATCACTGTAAAATCTAAAAAGCTCCTCAGGTACCAAACCGTGTGGATTCTTGGGATTTGTATTTTTAGCAGGTGGGGACTCAGATGGCTGTTGTGTGTTGTGAGTGACTGAAATAGTGTCAACAGGAGCAGGACCAGACCTGAACCGGCTCAAATAAGCCCTGTTCCCAGCAGCAGCAGCAGCAGCAGCAGCAGCAGCAGCAGCTCTGCTTTCTGCCCTGTGAATGGAGGCTTGCATGTGATCGGTGCTGCTTTTGGCTTTTTGTTTACATGCCTGTGTTTTTCTCAGCTAACAAGCTCCAACCACATTTCTGCTCAGTGGGAGCATCTGAGCAATGAGTGAGTCAGGGTGACTTTGTTTACTATGTGTTTGTGATTCATTCATTTATGGATTGTTTGGTAAATTAGAAGTTATTTAACACACACACACACCAACACACACACACACCAACACACACAGTGGCAATGTCCTTGACTCCTGCAGCTGTGTTTAGTGGCCTGTTGGTGTTTGTACTGAGATGTTTCGTGGACTACTGTAGCACTGACATAAACACAACTTCTTCACTGCATCTATGCAACCTCAGCCCAAACTGAATTGTGTTTATCTGTGTGTGTGTGTGTGTGTGTGTGTGTGTGTGTGTGTGTGTGTGTGTGTGTGTGTGTGTGTGTGTGTGTGTGTGTGTGTGCAGGACAGGAGGCCTTCTGCACTGAAGCATGAGCGTCACTGGACACATGTGGACAGAGGCAGCAGATGTTTCCCACCCAGATGCCTCAGTGTGTAAGTATCCTCAAATATACCAGAGATGTTGACGGTTCAGTTTGAGCAAAGTCTGATTAAAGACAATGTTGACTGATTCTGACAATGAATGTGCAACCTACAAACACAAAATGTCACAGGAGTTTTTTTTTACTGTATGTTGTTGAACATGGTGCAGCATGATGTCACCGTGATTTGCAAGACAACAATTTCCCTTGAAACTGTCAAGGTGCTGTTATCTCACTCAATACGAGGCCCAGCTTAAAACTCTGGTTCATGTGGGATGTCCTCACTTTGACTTTCCCCGTATTGTCCTCATCCTGGTTGTTTTCCCAGTGGTTGACCTCATCCTAAGTGTTCTTCACAGGGAATCTCTTTGTGGTGAATATCCTCATAGTGAACGTGCTAACACAGCAGGAACCACTGTTTTGAGGTTTTCACGATACCAAATCTGCTCTGTGAAATATTGAAAGTACCTCTAGGAAAAAAGCAACAATACACTTTTTTTTTTAGACTGTAGAAATTGGATTTTTTTTTTTAATTTCTGAGATTGCAGCGGCTCCCAAACGTTCTTCACATCTGCCACCTCTGCACACATTGACGCTGAAATCTTTTTGCACAGTGTTGCTGGTTTATTCTTCCGGCCACTTGAGAGCAACATGCGACTGTTTGCTTTCTGTACATAAACTTGTTTTGCAGATGTTCATCCTGTTTTACGGTATTCAAACAGTCCAGTAAATGTAGTGCATGGTATTTACTAGAGGATTCAAGTGGCTTTTTGTGTGTGTTATTTTCTCCTGTGGGAAAGCAGTTGGTAAAATTACCACGGTGGTTGCATGCAATGAATAGCTTATGATGAGCTTGGACAACACGTGGCTTCACGACTTACTCAAGTTCTGAGGAAGAAACCTGACTTCACGCTCAGGGTCTGTGAAGGAGCATTGTTTTTGAGAGCTGTTGACCTGAAGGTGTAATTCTCTCCCACCTTCCTGCCAGCAGTAAATCAAAGTTGTTGTTGTCTTTGTTCCACCTCCTTTATTTTATGAACTTTATGAACCCCATACATCACGGCCTCGGAGAGTGCCTGCTCACTACATAATCCTGCTACAGCCATTAAGCCAGCGCCACATCCAGAACATGTCATAACATCACAGCCATGTGTAGGGCGATGTGTTGCCCCGGTGACGGACGACAGCCCGAGATGAAAGCAGGAAGTGCCTGCAGGGTCTCCCGAAGACTTTAAGGCTCTCAAAAATGAAAGGCCTGTCACGTCATCCAGCAGGCACATATACTCCACCTCCACTTCACCTCACTTACCACCCATGATGCATGTTGGGATGGTGCCAATATGTTGCATTTGCAGACCATCAGAATTTTCATAATTTGTACCTTTATCTTCTTTTGTCCCTCATCTTTTTTAAGATGAACCACATGAATAAAATGAAATGACTTCAGTCTGTCAGAATTAATTTGTCAGCTTCTTCATTTGTTGTAGAAGCATCCACATCCTCTCGTGTTAATTTAATTCAACTCCTGATAAGTATTTTTCCCCCCACTGCTTGATGACACTCATCCAAATTTTAATTACCTGTCTGTTTTGCCCAGACCTGCATGTTGTCTTGTTTCAGACACGGCTGCAGCCTGCTGAGTAAACATGCAGAAAGCCAAATGGCATAACTCTGCTAAGGTTGCACAAGCAAAATTCTTGATTATCGTCCACATTAGGATCTGAATGTGCAAACACAGTGATGTGTGAAGGAAAAACACAAAACTGTAGAATTTAAACAATGAAGTATTTACACAGTTTACATGTGCAAAACAGACATAAATTCATTGTACACAGAGATTAAAGCTTCATGTGCTGTTGGGCTCCGTCGTTTCTGCACCAAGTGTAAACTGACCTGCCTCCACCGTGTGATGGGTGTGGACAGTAAAAACCCACTTACACGCTGAAGTTTATACAATTTTAATCTGTACTAGTATATACAACTTTATGTCAAACAAGAGGAGAGGGTTAATAATATAATGTGAGACTCTGCCGTGTCAAACACTGTACTGTTATGAACGGTCTGCTGAGAGCCTCTGATCAGAACCACTCACTCGTTCTGTTCTGTTTATGTGGATTTTCCACAGCTCTGTGACACCAAAACATTTATTTTTCCACTGTGTCTGAGAAGACTTTATAGCTGAAGATAAATTAAACAACTTGACTCAAATGACACATGTTAAGCTGGTGGCTCGGGCTGAGGTGCGCAGACTCCCAGGTAACCTGTGATGTGGGGCTCAACTATTGAACATCTTTAAAAAAAAATAAAAAATTTTAATTGCAAGTGCTACCATTTTATGTTAGGGCGATAAAACACGTTATTATCAGTGTTCGTGAATGATTCTGTCAGGTGTAGTGAGGTGCAGCTGCTGGATAACACGGCCTTTGGATCCCAGTGTTTGATCCTTTAAAGATGGTTCAGTCTAGAAGAGAAACGCCTCTGTGCCATCACTGTGTTAGGAAATATAATGAATGAACTGTGTCTTTAAGACCAACAGTGACCAGCAGAAACCTTCCAGCTGATCAGTCCACTACTAACCAGCTCGTTAGTGTTGACTGACAGCTGTTGAAGAGTCGCTGGTCCAAATCTTCCAGTTAAACTTTCAACACAGTGTATCATTATTATCACGTGAAACTCTACAAAAACTGCACATTCTGTCCCGGTGAGGAAATGTTTGATTCATTGTTGTTGTGTATAAATAAATTAATGTCACTTTGTACCAATAACAAACTTTTTTAATGTCATGCTCATTTAAAAATGGCTGCTAACGTAAGCTACTGAACATGAGCTCATATTTCCGTCTCTTTTAGAAGCTGAGGAACCCTGTGTTGACCTCAGCAACAAACAACTGCATCATGTTATCATGTTTCTTCATAAAGCAGGTAAGTTAGTGATGTACAGTATGTTCAGAACAAACCTCAATCCATGCAGGCCGTACACACCTGCCTGGAGTTTAGTTTATAATAATAATAATAATAATAATAATAATAATAATAGCATCTTAAATCAGAATTTCAATATTGGCATTGAAATAATATGATATATTATAATACTGGAAAAAATGTCCCTAAAATCATTTGGTGCTGCTGCCTAAATGTGAGCCAAACACCTGAGAAATTCCTTAAGAAAATCAACACAAATGTCAAATATCCAGATGTTTCACCTTGTGACTACACATCATCCTGAGGAACAATGAAAGACTGTGGTGGATGTAGTCAGTGTGTAACCTTTAAATCTCTAAGCTTTTGTCATGTTTGTTTTTAACCCCCATGTTTAAAGGGTTTCTTCCAGAGTGTTGACTGTGTGTCTGTGAGATGCAGTAAAGCAGATGAACACACAGCTCAGTACATGAAGGTGTGATGTGAGGTCAACAACAAACAACTAAACGTCTGTGATTTCAACGTGAACAGTTTAGAAACCACTCTGGGTGCTGCCACGCTTAGTTCTGTTTATGTTCACACACAACGCGTCTTACAAGCTGAAGCTCAGGTAACTTCCTGGCTGCAGCTGAGGCCACATGTAATGTATAGGACTCCTCACACCAGCGCCGGCAGCCTTTCATCAGAGCTGCTGCGTGAAACCCAGTCCAGCCATCAAGTTTCTCCATTCGTGCTGGCAGGCTGCCAAGCTCAGTAAAAACCTGAAAGGGGGAGGGGGGTGGGGGGGGGGTGGATAGGGGATGCAGTGCTCCAACTTTACCCCCCCACCCCGCCCCCCCCAAATGTCTTTGAGGAGCGGTAAAGTGCCTCCTCGGTTCGGAAGCCTCTTATTACAGAGCAGCAGGCTGTAGGCTGCGAAATGCACACTGACACACACAGAAAGAGAGAGCGCACATGTATGAATGTGATGATTACTGCAAATACATGACTGTCTGTCTCTCAGTAAACACACACACACAGAGCACTTAACAGTGAAGTGTGTTCAGTAATGATGGAGGAACTATAGGGAGGGTGTAGGAAAATCTGTCTACATGCTGGAACAAGCACAGAGACCTCAGAGCACTTATCTAATCATTATACACACAGGTACAGAGGAGCCACCGCCTGTAGAAATCTGTAACACCTTGTTTCACTACATGGACTTCAGTGTCATAAAAATCTACACTCAGATTTGTCTGTCCCTACATTTCCTTTCACCTTGATGATGATAAAAAAGATATTGAAAGCAGAAGAATATAACAAGACCTAAAGTCTAAAGGCCCCAGACCCACAATATGAATCTACTGAACGAAACAAAATACCTCAGTACACGTACAGTTGACTTTTTAGTGCAGAAATCCCCTTTTTTCCCTTTCCTTTTAGTCCCCAACAAATGCACAATGTGGTCAAAACTACAGTGAGCAGCTGTTGTAGAAAATGACTGAAGCTTTTAAAAAAGCTTTTAGTGTATGTCTTCAGTGTGAACCAGCTGACTCGGTGCTGAGTGCAACAGACAGGCTGGATAAAAAAAAAAAAGGAAATAGTTTAATATATTTTTCTTTTTATTGTATTTTTTGAAATAACAACAATATGGAGCATTTCCAGCCTTACCTGTTAAAAACTTGGTTTAATACATGAAGCAACCATATTATATTCTAATCCCCTTCCCCAATGGTTAAAGGAAAGGAAATGAAATGACGTGTTATTGAGTAGAACAGACAAGTGACAAACCTGCACACTGGCTCTGTAATATTTAGACAAGCAGCTGCTGATTGCTGCTTCCTGTCTGATGCTCCTGTGAATTTATGACACTGTGGGCTCGCGTTGTTTGCAAGTCAACATTTGCAGGTTTGTAAATCACCCCTTTGGCATCTGCAATGGGCGTCAAATGACTGCAGCATCACATCCTGTGTACTGGTGAGCGGTGTGACTCAGAATAATATTTACACTGAATACATGACCCTGCAAAACAAGAACAAGCCAACAAGTAGTAGTGGAAACTGAGCCAGATCAGACAGCTTTAACGTCACTGCAGCTCCGTGTGGAGAAACTAACGCCGTCCTGCTTCCTCTGTTATGTCTGCTCGGCTCCAGATGATAGTTGAAGGTCGCGTGCCGAAGCCTTAGCACGGCACAGATGAATTGTCTCGGCCTTGGCTGAGCTTAAAGGGACTGTGAGTGACTGAGGTGGAGACAGTGCTCTGAGTTCACAGAGAGGTCGATGTGGTTGCTCCACCATAACTAAGTCATCCCATTTGTAGTGCTGGACAAGCACTGTAGGAAACTGGAGATGACCTGCGTGTTACTGCCTCATGCGTCACAGAAATGGCTGCGACTGTAAAACAAAACCTGCTAAATGGGGATGTGGTACTTCAAATATAAAGTTCAGCGAGAGACAAAGGAAATGCCCGAGGGATACAGTTACACACTTTAGACGTCCCTGTGGAAGAGGATCGCTGGTATGAAGAGATCATCACAGAAAGGTGTCTTGACATGTAGATGAAGATGAGGTTTGTCTCCCTGAAGCAGTCAGATGGTGAAACAGAGCAGGAGGAAGCTGGGGGGGGGGGGGGGCATTTCTCTTTTTTATTTCTGTGTAAATACTCGTGTTTTTAATTTTTCAGATTATTTACTTGTATTTAACTTAAAGACTGAAATCAAGATACATATGATAAATCACAGAAAACAAAATCTTGCTCTAATCATGTTCTCTAATTGCTGCTGTCATGTTCACTGAAGCGGTGAATGCACAGCAGCGTAGACACCAAGCACATTAATATGAGTGATATGATTATTGGTATATGGATTAAAATGCACCAAATGATAAAATAAGGTCACTGTAACCTCTACAGTGGAAGTGGAAGCACGAAGGTTCATGAATCTTTGGGAGCTTGAGGGAAAAAAAAATACTTGAAATATGAAAAGTCACTATAGACTTGGACACATCCAACTCTATTTGAATATGTCTGAGATGCAGTTATATAGTGATATTAAAGGACATTAAAAAACAAATGGACAACTTGCAAATAAGTGTAAGTGTCAGTTGTATAATATTAAAGGCTCTGTACATCAACACAGGGGCTTTTAGTGAACCTCTGGGTAAAGTTTGACAAACTAATGCTGGGAAATACGTGAAGTCACTGAACCCAGCACACCAATAGTCTGAGTTATCTCCCCTGAACAGGTGCAACTACAGTGATTTACATGTTAATGAAGCACGTTTACACTGTAGTGAACCAAAGTCTGATCCAGCACATGAGTGAAAACACCTGTGTGGATAAAGCATGAGTGTGTCAGGCTGGATTAACCATGAATGAGGTCCCCAGGGGCCCGGAAAAGCCCCCTGATCACCGTGTGACCCTGAGTTTTTGGTACATTGATTAGGGGGGCAGCTCCACATGTTTTACCTAATTTACCCTTTTTCTTTTAGAGGGGCTCAGTGTCAATATCCAGTTTCAAACCTTCATATTATCACCTGATATTATACTTAGATTTGACATATTTCCAATTATATTTGTGTTTAATCAGTTAACCACAAAATAGGTGACAAACCTGGACTCAGGAAGCGTAAGAGAAGTGGCTTGTCTCTGGATCATCTGTGGATCATCTGCCTTGTGCTCTCTGGGTAATAGATGGCAACAGGATAAATTCACAATTCATAGAGAATGGGGGGAAATTGTGGACAGAGGGGGCAACTGTCCAAAATCTCCAGTAAGTTGAAATGGGTTAATATCTGGCGCCTGACAGACCTTAGGACATGATTCACATCATTTTCATGCTTTTCAGTGACCTACTTTGTCCCTTTCCACTCCTGAACAGAAGGCTGCCTTGTTCCTTTACAGTTATGATTTCATGTGTTTGATTTTTGTAGTTTAGTTCCCGCAGAAACTCTCGACCTTAATGATTTGTGAAGGAAACGTTGTGTTGTCTGTGCCGGGCTGTGATTGGAGGAGAGAGGCGTGTTCACCGCAGGAATGTGGCGCTCAGGTGGAGAGAGAGAGAGAGAGGGAGAGAGAGAGAGAGGGAGAGAGGGAGAGAGGGAGAGAGAGAGAGAGAGAGAGAGAGGGAGAGAGGGAGAGAGAGAGAGAGGGAGAGAGAGAGAGAGGGAGAGGGGGAGAGAGGGAGAGAGAGAGAGAGAGAGAGAGAGAGGGAGAGAGAGAGAGAGAGAGAGAGAGGGAGAGAGGGAGAGAGAGAGAGAGAGAGGGAGAGAGAGGGAGAGAGAGAGAGAGAGGGAGAGAGAGAGAGGGAGAGAGAGAGAGAGAGAGAGAGAGAGAGAGAGAGGAGAGAGAGAGAGAGAGAGAGAGAGAGAGAGAGAGAGAGAGAGAGCGCACTCCCGCACAGCGCTCACACAGCCGCCGGTGACTCCGCCGCTCGCCGGGCTCTTCTGCTGGACCCTGGTGGCACCTCGGACCCGGCCGGACTGAGGAGACCGGGGGGAGGACGCAGGTACCGCAGCGACCCGCTCCCACAGCCCGCAGCACGGAGCCACCTGCCCGGAGGCGACAGTGAGACTCAGACCCTGTTGGTGTGTTTGGAAGAAGTGGGATGTGAAGCGCAGCAGATGGTTCCTGACGTGAAGCAGAGACACAGAAGAAACAACTTCCCTTCATTGACTTTTGCACCTGAATGCGCGTCTTTTTTTTTTTTTTTTACACTTTGCGTGTCCACGGCAGTGATGTGATGTGTTGTGGGAACTGAGTAACGCAGCTGTTTGGATGGAGAAGTTCTGCAGCTGAGAGAGAGACAGAAAAGAGGAAATTACTTTAAAGTGTCCCTAAAAGAGGAAGGAGGAGTGGGCAGACCCCCCAGGAGAGCCGGACATGGACGGCGCTGGCTCTGAGGAGCAGCCTGCAGCGGGGACGCGCTGTGCCTGCGAGCCGCGGCGCTGCACGCCGTGATACGGGAGCGAAGCTGCACCTGTGACACACCTGAACCCAGCCACACGGCTCGACCATGTCGCCACTGACCAGGTAAAGCTTGGGCTTCCTGCAGGAAGGGCTGCATGAGAACTCAATCAGTGGGGTTCGTTAGAAGTTTTCAGCCTTGATGGGAGGTGATAAATTCCAGAGGCAGGCTGAGTTTTTGTTTTTTCTGTTTGTTCTCTGATTGAGTTGCATTTCAGTGGAGAAATATGCGCTGGCTTTAAATATTTACCTTCAGTTATTTTGCTTGCAAGGAGCTGCAAAGCCTTGAAATGTCCTTGCAGTACAGTGAAGGATGGGAGGTGATAAATTCCAGGGACAGTTGAGTTTTTTTTGAAAGCTGTTTGCTCTGTGGCTCACTCCATCACAGGAGCTGCAGGAAGAAGTGCTTCATGTTGTGGCTTCACACACTGTCCCTCAGTTGATCTGGGTTCAGGTTTGCAGTCAGCCTTTGGTCAGAGTATTTATTTGACTTTTCCATCAATGAAACTTGACTTGAAGCAGCTCAGTTAATCCTGTAGTCGCCTGTGGAGCGTGTGCGTTTTCCCTGGGGGCAGAAGTCATATCCAGGCTGCTGTGGGCTACTTCCTGCCAGTGGGTGAGGTAATCCTCCAGCCATATCTGCCATTATTGCAACTCCTGCCTCTACATTCCACCCATCCTTCTACACCACCTTTATCTCTTAAATGTCACCGGCTATAAATACCCTGCTCATATTTGATCTAATCCCATCCCTGCACCAGACAGCACAAACACAGGAGGCTGCAGAGGGTGTGAATCTTTGCAACTGTGCATAAAGTTTCTACATCTAGTTCTTAATATCATAAATTTAAATTTGCCTCTCCCGGTCCTCGTTTCCATGTAGTGACGTTTCCACACTCTGCACTCAAGATGTTCAATTGTGAGTTTCCCTTTTGTGGGCTGCATTTGATTTGATGTTGTCAGGAGAAATGTGTCGGCTGTCTGTCAGCCTGACTGCTCTGCAGGAGGAGAAAGCTTTGGCTCCGGGCTCCTTGTCTGTCCCTCTGATATCTCTTGGGAGGAATGTTTGTTTGGGAAGGAGCCACCAGCCCCATGAACACTTTAATCTACTTACCGCAGAGCACTGAGCGTATAGCTTCAAAACGAGGACTCTAATTTGGTGTTACACGCAGTGATGTCACTTTCTCCTGCGGGGAGGAATTTCAATTGTTTTCCTCCCTGTGGATGTGGACTTTAACACTAGAGAAGGACATCAGTATTTAAAATGACTCTCTGTGAAGAGTCTACCTCTAATAAACAATGAAAGCCAGAAAGTTATCCAAACTTATATTTTCTGCTATTTTCTAATTAGAAAATTGCTTTTATTTTACACAGTCAAAGTTGAGGTAGTACATTTTTGTAGGGAAATGTTCATTTTTTACAGATGTACCATCACAGGCACATACTTTAATAGACCCCAGATGTGCACACAGCCTCTGATCCACTATACAGTAAGAACAGAGTTTTTTAAAGTCCAAATTTGTACCAACTCAGCCTGAACTGAAGCTACAGTCACTGGAGAAATGGTGGACGTAAGGTAAAAATCATTCCAACACTTTCTGTCATTTTGGTTATCACTCTAAATACTGTGATAAGCCTGAGGCGCTGTTGGAGAAGAAGCCAATCACAGGCATGAAACAGCGCTGTGTTAAACTGAATGTGCTTCAGTTGTTTCAGTTGGAGACAAAACGCTGCACCACAGCTGCCAAATTCATCAAGAACTGAATCAGAATCTGAAAGAGAATTGACTTAAGTTGCCGAGTGTTTCACCAGGTTTCTACAAAGTGTAATCTACAGTGGCTGTGGGTGTTAGCGGAACAAGTAACAGAATTTTAAGCTCTGTGATTGGATGTTTCATATGAAAATGCACCTTGGGATTTGTAATTAGGGACCAATCCAGGCTGTCTGGAGATACAGAGTCCTAATCTGATAATAGTGCTCTCTCTTTCTCATATTTACAATCTGCATACCATCATGTTTACGTAGGGAAGAAATGGCCCACTGCATTATTTCATGAGGCTGTGCTGATAACGATCAAGGATCCCAGAGCAGTGCATCCCTGGTCATAGTAACTTCCCTTTATATCCACAGTCTCATTTTCCATCTGAACCTTGAAGCTCCCACAACTTAAGTTGGAGTTGTACAATGTCTAAAGGTACATCTGGACATTTTTGTCACTTGGGGTAAATAATTGTACTTTTATTGGTACAAATGGAGGGTAACTTCCGGTAAAGGGTACAGTTATGCACCAGCTACAAACCTTTGTATTCAAAAGGTGCAGTTCTGCTCTGACCTTGTGGAAAACTTGCAGTCACAGGTTTCTTACCAACATCCCACAATCTTCCTTCATACAAAACCTACACAGGCGCAGAGGTGAAAACTATGGTTGGTGGATTTATTCATTTTGAAGAATGTGAAGGGCTGAGAGTGGTAGTTAACAGCGACAGGGTCTGCAGACACATTGGCATCTCCCAGTTGAGAGGAAATGCAAAAAGCATATTTCCTGGTTGCTATGCAACTGTTTATAGGTACATTTAGCACATTTTGTGACTTTGGTTGCGTCGTCATGTGATTGTTCTTGTCGTGGTACAAATGAAGAGGTAAGAAACAGACCATGTTGCTCTGTTCTGTCCCTGTGGCAGTCTTTTGTAGAGGGATCACATCCACCTTTGTCTAAGTCCTGGAGTGATTCCAGTTAGTAATCCAATCAAAGGTGTATTTACGAACAAAACCCCAACAATACAAAACCAGCAATTCCACAACTTTCAAAGCAACAGACGGCTAACACATGGTGAAAACCACAGTTCTATCTCATTCTGAGGACCTTGTGAGCTCCCAGTACAACACTGAACTCATCCACATACTGTCTCCAGGTTACTTTAAACCAGGCCCTGGTCTTAATTCTCTGGTGCACGCTGACCCCTGTTCTCTGTGAAAGAAAACAGTGAAGTCAGACAGTGATCTCACTGGTGGACATAGTCTAGTTTCAAGGTTCAGTCAGATAAGACTTTACTGCTCGGTGTTTGTGTCTCTCTGCACGAACCCAATGAAAAACTTGCACTTGTGCTGTTTGAAATCTTTAAAACCAAGGAGGATTAGGGTTGTGTTTTTACCCGTTTAGTGTCTTTCTTTGTCTGTCAGGGTTATGTTTTAAAACCCCCTGAAAGAATTTCCATGAAATTTGATGGACACATCGGCTTCGCGCCAAGGAACAATTGATTTGGTTTTGGTGGCGATCCAGATCTGGGATTTCTGCCACTGGGCCATTAGTGTTTTTTACCTGTAATTATGAAACTGATGGAGACTGAAACCTGACTCCCAATCCTGTGGGTACATTTGCAGGTTGAAGAAAATAGTTTCTATTTAGTTTAAGAGTGAGGTGTAATGTGTTTGGGTGTAAATTTAAAGGGTTGGCAGAGAGTCTAATTTTCCAGACACTCATTGTTGAAGCCACGAGAAGAGGTGATTATCCTCACGTGTCTCTGCCTTTTGATGTTAAAAAATGTTTGAGTTCATCATGTTTGTTATTTTTTGTCACTTGCATGAATGTCCTCATGTTTCTCCTGTTGTGAGACCATGACTGTAGATGACCTGAGAGGCTCTGCTTCAGTCAGAGTGGCTGTGAAAAGATAATCTCATAATCCCTGAGGTATGACGGTGTACCAAGTTTGTTCTCCCTGTCGTGGAAGGAGCAAGTGAAGTGAAGCGAAGCGAGGGGAAGGGAAGGGAAGGGAAGGGACCATAGTTGAGCAAGAGGCTGGGTCTAGACTTTATGGCAACAGCAAAACCAACAACACGATACCAACTTTTGTCTTTTGTTTAGTGATTTACCTCAACCGTCTCTGGCTGTTTTGTCCAAACATACAATTGTATTTAATTTCTTTTCCCTAAAATGTTTTACTACATCTTCAAGTGAAGCAGCTGCTGAGGCACAAAGACTTTCCACTTGTGTTCAGAGAGGCTCGTTTTGTTAATGTATGCCCACTGAGGCCACCGTGGGCTCGATTGTTGCTGCCTCATTCATAGTCAATACAGATCCAGGGGTCAGAGCTGACCTCAGAGCCTTCAGACTGAACATCTGTTAAAGGTTGTGTCAATTCATTCAGCAGCGTGCTCCATATAACCATCAGACCCTCCAGCAGGCTCTCCCAAATTCTGGGTGGGTCACAGCTAAATCTCTCGGTGGGTCAAAGGTCAAGACTGGCCCCCGGTTGGAAGACGTATTGCTTTTCCAAACTCTGTGGGTGTGCAGACAATTGTAAAAAGAACGCCTATAGGTCACCATACAGAAACACTTAGACCGAGATCCCACACGAAGAAACTAAAGGAGCAGAGGTCTTCAGTCAGGTGTCTCCGGCGTTGACATGACTCGCACCTTCCCGGAGGTCAGAGGACACATTCTCACCTGCCGTGCACTCCAACCAGCGCCGCATAATAGCTTCAATGTAGCTGCGTGATAACAGCGTGGGGCTGTTGTTTATTTGTGCAGGGTGGGAACATGAGAGCTACCTGTCAGGGTGTGTTTAAGGAAAGGTGTGTGAGTTCAGTCACGTTACAGAGGAATTATAAACGAGGGTGGGGAGAGCGCAGCATGTTTCACCTCTGCTGGTGAAGCGAGGTGGAGGTTATGTCACCTGTCTGACGGTCTGAATGAGGACTGAGTTTCAGTACTGTTTGCTGCTGCCAAAGCTGCCAAGGTGCCCTTAAATCTTCTAATCCTCTAATTATTACATTTATAATATTACATTTACTTAAAAAAATGTTACTGTAATAAAAAGAAAATGTTTAGAAATTCTTAGTCAATATCTGCATCAAATTACACATGAACAGGATAAAAACAGCTGCATTGTTCAAAACCAATGTTAAGGAATAAGAAAAAACTATGTCATCAATTAATCAATTAAACATTTGATCAATAATTTTTTCAATGTTTGCTTGAAAAAATGACACAAAAAATGTCACAATTGTTGTCCATTAATATTCTGTCTATAGAATAATCATTAATGGAATAATCACTGTAGATCAATAGATGGTTAAAGACTTAAAGGGTTAAAGTTTCACAGCGTTTTTACTCAAACCTTTAAACTATTTTATGAGATACACACAGGACTCAAAACACAACCTTAGAGTTGAAAGTCAAACAGGTTGGTGGGAAAAATATGACATACAGGAAACAAATGATTATCTTCATTATCGATTAATCTGCTGATTTTTATTATAAAAAAAAATTTTTAGAGCAAGGTGACATTTTCAGGTTTGTTCATTTTAACTGGTGAAGAGTCCAAAACCCTAAATTCCATTTTTAATAATAAAAATCTGAATCCAACAGAAAATCCTCATGTTTGAAAGAATGACTAAAAATATTACTCAGTGATTAATTGACAAGTTATTTTTAGTGATTGTTAGTGTTATTAGATCGTACGTGTTTAGTGTTATTCTAGTTGAGTTTAGGGCTGAACAATATAAAAAGAAAAATCATTTTGTGATTATTCTGACAAAGATTGCAATGAGTCACGATTATAGTGGGAATGGTCATTTCTGAATTTTATATCACTGAAAAAAAGGCTGAATTAATTTTTGTACAAAATTGCACGTTCCCTTACATCTGATGATGATTTCCATGAATTGTTCAGCCCTATTTGAGTTCAACTCATTTATTTATAACTGTTCTCTGTTAATGTCCAATGTAACTTTTCATCCTACACAATTTATTCACCAACCTGCATCAATAAGATCATTAGAATTTAGATTTAAACGATTCGTTCGCACTAAACTGTTTATTTATGATGCAGCCATATTCAGGTGAAAGCTCATTGAGAAGACTGAGTGGTATTTGTTTAATAATTAGAGTAGTTTAGTGTTGTTAGTGTTGGGTGTGGCTGGTGTTTTTTTTCATAAGAGCGACTAATGTCAGTCAAAATAAACAACTGGTCTCATATTGATTAAAGCCCTTTCCCTCTCCCTGCCCCAGAGCTATTCACTAATGTGCTGCTATAGTCTTAATGAGTGCAGGAGGAGGCGGGCTGACCCCTGCTCACCTCTGTAAGGGCCCCTGTAGTGAGGGGGCCAACCAGTCAGTGCTGCTGTCTTTTCCTGTTCAAAAACTGAAGCCAAACATCCAGTGAAACTGAGAGAAGTGACTCCATGTTTGTGGATGAATTCAGTCCACAGCATTCACATGTAGGACTTTGTTTTTATAGAATCTAAACCCTGCTCTTCACCACTGATGTTGAACACTCACATAAAACAGTCAGCGCTGGTCTCCTGTGAAAACAATTCACCTTTTTGTTTTCATAGAAGTAGTAAAAAAGTAGTTGTCCTGATTTTTCATCAGATCAAATATAACGTCATTGTATGAAGTGAATATTTATTTACATATTTGCATATTCTTATTTATTTACATATCCTGCAGACACAGGAATGTTCATTTGGAGTCCAGTGTCTTTTAGCTCGGTGTTTGGTCTCCACCAGGTCCTGAGGGAAAATAACTGGCTCTTCAGCTGCTGAATGATCCACTATGTTCACCAGCTGCACCAACTTGAAAAAGATACCAGCTGTAAAACCAAAACAATGAGCTGAAAGATGCTAAAATGCACTGTAGAGCTGAGTGGAGCCACAGATTAAACAATAATCTATATTTTATAAAGATATAAACAGTTTTTATTAATCCCAAAACGTATCTTGACAATCTCTTGTCCAATTTTCAAATTTGATACATTTTCTAAAAAATCATGTTAAGAAATATTTGACATCACAGCTGACTTTTTAGTAAAATATCCAGATGTGCTTGAGAAAATTTATAGCATTTTCTTCTGCCTCTCCAGACGACCATTAGTTTTTTTTTATTTATTCCAGTACAATGAGAAAATGAATGAGCAGACTCTTGAAACTTGTTTGAGGTGTATAATCCAACCGTCTTTTAGAAATTACATTTACAGACAACTAAGCTGCAACAGCAAATATATTTTTAGGGAAACATAATTGCGTCTTTGTCTGTTAACGTAATGAGGAAATGTTGTTATTTAATGTATTTGGCAAGTCACAAATACGCATCAGTAAAGTGTTCACAGATGGTTGTGTTTGGACTCTCACAGCATTTCGTTAAGGTCAGGAAAGGTCGGATATTTATACGGAAAACGTTCACAGTGACATGAGAAACGTGTTTATTATCATTTAACCAAAACCAACAATCTGTCCCTAACCTGAACCAAAGCGCTTCATAATGTAGTGATATATAAACATAATTTATAGGAGTGTGTTGGTCCATCGCACTAAACACTGAATCTGGATTTTGTTCTGTCAAAGTTACACTCTCATGATGAGGTGAAGGAGTGCAGACTTTTTAACTCAATCTGGACTTCAGCTGCGTTACCACAGGCTGGAAACATAATGAACGAAGCTCTGTGGATGACAGTTGTGGAGAAAATACATCCAGACACTGTGTTCTGAAGTCTGCGTTTGAAAATGATGAGCAAGAGTGTTAGATTTTGTAAGATGTTAAAGCCAACGCACCAAGGTCACACAAAGCAGAGAGGCTGTTACATCGGTCACGATTATGTGTTCTCTGCTGTTTTTGGTCAGTGTGACCTTCATTGTTTCTCTGATGTGAATTTCCCCATGTAAGGCCAGGATGGGAGCTCGGGTCTCTGAAGGGAAGGGCTGTGCAACCGAGTGTGAGGGAGATGTGTATCGTTTAATTGGACAGGGCAGCTACTGACCTGGGACTGAGCCAAAAGTCAATCCCAAAAGCTTTGGACCAGCTCTGTGTTTATGGCTCAGGGAGAGATAAGAGAGACACAAGAGGCCGAGAAGAGATAGATGTCTGGATGCTGATGGAGGACATGAGAGAGGAGGGCAGGGCGAAGGAAATAGAGACCATTAAGTCAGTGTAGCTTTTCAAATATCTTTTCTTTGAAGTGCGATAGTAAAAATGACACATTGCCATCACAAAACAGAGCTTTAAACGTCAGACACACTGTGACTGTCGGCGAAGCAGTGCCAGGAAACAGTCAAAGAGAGGGGCTTTCCAAGAATCACCGGCACTTCTCAGAAAAAGCACTTGTCCTTTGATGAGTCAGAGGCAGAAACAGACGGAGAATCTGCAGCTCACAGTTGCCTCGTCGTGTTTGCCCAGAGCTAAAGACGGAGATGAGGCAGCGAGTAAAACAAACACAATAGACACTCAACACAAGGCTCAGCGGAGGTCTTATCTGGTAGCAGCTCAGAAGCGGCTCACTGTGTTGATACTAGAGCTTAGAGTTGCTTTTGACACAGTCTGGATGTGCAAAAACATGCTGCTGTTTGGTCTCAAAATAAAGTCAAGTGCAGCAGTAGATCAGAGTCTGCTATCAGAGCTGGGTATGTGTTCCAGGAAGGCTGAAGTGTTCGACTGTCAAACTGATTCTTTGTTTTATTGTTACCTGCACACCTCTGGAAACCATTTCCAGGCACTGTACGAGTGACTGCACCGGTGTCCGTCACTGTGCAGAACTGTGATCAGATCAGTCCTCACCACTGATCCGCTGGTGGCTCAGTCTTTACCAACTCATACTGTGCAGCCAGACATTATTGAAACCCGAGAGTTGTCGAGTTTGCAGGGACGGGGAGTTGGAGGATGTTTTGTCAATGTCTTTGTTTAGTGTCGCGTGTGTTTGTATCTGGAAATAATAAAAACTGTTGTGCACTTAGCATCATTTTATGTAAGGGGTCAACAGTTGGACAGGAGGTGATGGGGGGTGGGGGAGGGTCATGAGGGAGTTAATAAGACACTGTCAGGGTGGGTGGGGGCACTGGGCAGGGGGAATTAATGATACTTGCTGGATGGGGGGGCATTCCTGACCTTGGCTCCTGCCCGCAGGGGTTCGCAGTAGCATGGCAGCTTATTTGTGGATATTATCAATGACCTAAAGACCTCTGCTGTTTGAAGTGTCAGTCGCGTCTTTCTCTCTGTTTCCTCGCTTTTCGTCCCCTTCCGCTTCCCAGACAGCTCTGCAGCTACAGCTTCTACATCTTCAGCTCTGTGTTTGTGTGTTCATGTGTATGTAATGTGAGAAACAACGAGGGTGATGTCACCGTGCGACTGACGGCGGTTGTTTCTCTCCATGTCTCCAGGAAGCTGACTCTGTGCCAGGCCCTGACCTTTGTCCTGCTGCTGCTCGCTCCCGTCTGCCCGTCCTCCCCGCAGAGTGTAAGTCCAACCAGCCCATGTCAACACAAGTCAGTGCACGGCCTCCACACAAATGTCTCCGCTCAAACCTTTTACTATACTGACCCTGGACTGATTCTCAACCACAGCTTCTTTTAAATGACGTAGCCCTCTGCAGTGGGAACTGTTTAATTAGCCAACCACCAGATTGTCTAATATTGCTCAAAGTCATTTTTAAACTGAAACAAACTTTGGCAGCAACTATGGACTATTTTCTTTCTTGATTTACCTGCTGAATTTTTGCTGTATGAAATGTCAAAAAATTGTAAAAATAAATTCCAGTCACAGCTTCACAAAATCTGAGGTGCCATCTTCAAATGTCTTGACCAAAAAGACCAAAACTCAAATGAACATGACAAATCCTAGAACCTGAGAATTGTATTTATTCATTTATTTATTTATTGAAAAATTACTAAAACTAATCAATTAACACAGCGGTTTCCAACCTTTTCCAATTCATGGTCCACTTGAAAATCTCAAAAATGTTGCTGGCCCACATCTGATCCCACAACAATACAGAGGCCAGATAATGTCTCCTCAGAGCACTTTTTATTTTAATGAAAACAACATGAACATTCAGGACGGACCTGAAAGCAGGGAGCTCAGTTTTCCTTTTTGTTTGACAGGGGAGAGATCACTTGTTGATTCACCATCTGTCTCTTGATTCTCTCAAGAGCCTTAAAAGCCTTAAAACGAGGGGGAAAAAAATCAATTAAACGATTTTTAAAAAACATTTTCATAGTTTTTTAGAGATCATTTCATTTAAAAAAAATTAAAAACATTATTTTATTTTTTGCTATTAACATCTTTTTGCCAAACTTGGACTGTTTTGCAAATGATTTGTAAGCCTACTTGTGGCCCATCAGTAGGCCCCGGCCCACAGGTTGGGAAACACTAAATTAATTAATAATTACAATAGCATAACATCCAAAAGAGGCTTAAAAGCTCCATAGAGCTGCAGAATTGGATGTAATTTTTGGTTCATCGCTGAGGACAGTCTTTCATATCTCACACTGTCGTTTAGTTCATTGTTAAAATGAGAATATTTGTTTAATAATATTTAATTAAAGTTTAATGGAGGTTTAACCAATGTGAATTTGAATTGTTATAACAGACCTCTGAGTGTTCAGTTGTACACAGCAGGTCCTTCAGCAATCACAATGTCAACCTTTGTGTTGTGTTGTGCAAATATACAAAGCTAATAGCCGGGTGTCAGTGTTTCCACAAGTGGCACCACGCTACATTTACCCACAGAGCCTTGTAGGCCTCGTCCTAACCTGCTGGGGCCCGGGGCCCTTTCCCACAGCCTCCCCACTCTTTCTGCCTTCACCTCTTCTTCTTCTTATATTTGACAGAGTTAAATGTTGTGATTAAGATAATTTGTGTGGAGAAAATTCTGCTCTCAGGTTCCACAGAGGAAAATCCTGCTCATTTAGATAATAAACCAATTGACCAGCATCAGACGTGAGGGGTCCGCTGATCGCTGAGGTCAGGGAGCGTGCTGATTAGATTGTTTTTGCAGCGGCGGCGTGTTTGTCTTCTGATGGACATGGTGGCGTTCCTGTGAGCCGGCATCCTCTTGGTCCCTCCATGCTCTGATTGCTGCTGCGCTGCATTTTCTCCTCCGACCACAGCCGTCCATCTTTCATCACTGTTTGTCTTGTTGTTAGGCAGACACCCCCCAAACCTTCCCCCAGGCCCGGCTGGAATAACCAGACATAGACAGAGATAGGCTTCACTCCAGCCCGCTCTGTCATAGCAAACACAGGAATGTAGTGGAGGGTCAACACACTCGAGATCCGTTTATCTTTTCCTGTTTTTAGGTAAAACAGTAAGTCAGAAACACACCAGTGTCCTTTGAACGAAACTCTGAAGAAAACAAAATCATGTGATTTTGAGGAGCTGTTTCAGATAAAACAGATTGCTGGAAGATTTTCTGCACTCAGTCATCACTGCAGCTGCACTGGCAGCGATTCTGCTGTCAACGTGTCAGTTAAAGATGAGAACAGGACAAACAGAACAAATGGATCAGGAAATGCAAAACACTGGACTGAGAGGTGGTTGTAACTCTGTCAAACTACGGGTGTATTTCTCCTTGAAGTCAAAGAATTGTGTTTACAATCTACAGTATAGTCATGTTATTGCTCTTATTGTATATAAATGCAACTGTAGTCAAGTCAAATCAGTTAACAGTGTGTAACGTATGACACCCTCCATCCTTAGCCTGTTGGTTTAGATAAGAAAAAACTCCCCAAAAACCTTTTAAACAGAGGAAAATACGGTGGCCCTGAGAGCTCAACACACGGCAGCTTAAAAAAACACACGCAAGTTCAGAAAAGATCTAATTTGACAACATGTGCAGCAAATATTCACAACACAACCAATCCACAATATTCACAAACACACTGCAATGCATGTGTTGTAAATTTGGTGAAGATGTTTTCTGATTGCCTGTGTTTTCTTAAGTTTCAGTGTGTTGAGCTCTCAGGGCCACCATAGAAAAAAGCAACAGCAGTACCAGCACTAGAAATACTACTACTAGTAGTAATAGTTCTACTAGTACTAGTGCTTCTTTAACTCTTTGTTGAACTGATTGATTGTTGAGCTCCTAAAGATTTGGAAGATCTGCAAGAAAATACACAAAGAGGCAGCACCGACCAAAATGTGTCTTGAACACCAAGCACGAAAATTCAGTTAAAAGTTGACATTGAAAGTGTGTTCAGATTTATGGACTTATTTCATTTTTTATTTAATTAGATAATTAATTAATTTTATATAATTTTACACTATATTATATGTGAAAAGTTCCTTTTATTCTCCAAAAAACATATTTATATTCTTCACTATAAATTATGGAAACATTTTTATCATATCAGCAGTGTTATTGAAATATTTAAAACAGTAAAGTCGCCCTCACACAATCATGTGAAACATGTGGCAGATTAGTTAAATTCAAGATGGTTCAGAAGTTTATGAGAAATTTTCAAAAATGTTTGAAAAGTTTCTGTCCAGCTTTTAAAAAATGTTAAGAAATGATTTTTAAAATTAGTGGATCCTCCAGAAAACACTTGTTCTTTGGTCCATATGACTTTTTACAAATTCAACAACAACAACAACACAAAACTAAAAATCATATAAAGGACATATAGCATGAGATAATGAGGTCATTATTGTGATTGCTCATGTAAACGTGGTCTCTGTCTTCACCAGCTGTCAAGTTTTTCCAGCCATGTCTGTCAGCTGCAGACTGTCTGTGCAGACTGGGGGAGCTGGTCTGCTGACAGACAAGAGGCATGATGGGAAACGTAGCGACTCTAGTCTGACTCTTTACCTTCACCTTGAAGTCTCTCTGACTGGATGCACTTTGCTTTTCAAACATGAGGAGATTTTTTTTCCCCCCTTGTTCATGTGAGGGAGGGGGGGTGGGTGTATTGTAAAGGTCAAAGGTCACTTTCATTAATCTAGAATGCCAGCCCACCCCATCTCCAACTGTTATCAACGCTAATTTGACCGGCGCTAACACTAATGAGGGCGACCTCAGGTGACCCTGCCATGGAAAATGATGGAGAGTTGTAACACAGGTTGCTCTCAGCTGTGTGTGTGTGTGTGTGTGTGTGTGTGCGCATGTCTGACCAATTCTATTGAGTCACAAAGTCAGAAAGCCTCAGTCAGTTCCACTTGCTGTAACTACAGAAATACAAGATGAATGTTTGCTTGGTCAGACTGACGTCAAGAGTTAAATCTACAAGAGAACAGCCGACCTGTTGAATCATCTGTTTGTTTCCAGGTGTTGACTGTTGGCCTTGTATCACAGAGATGTATATATGAAGTGTAATGGCTCGCCACATAGTAAAGGTCTGTTGTTTTCATTAGACTCAGTTAATCTTGAGCCCATATTAAAAAAGGATCAGAAGGATGCAGCAGAAGCAGAGATGTCGTCTGTTTTATTCCACATCTTCTTCTTCCTTGATAAAACCTGGTGCCTGCAGACCAGTTCAGTCAGGGACTGAGGTGTGTTATGCTAGCAGTGGCTAATGTAGCCTTGGAGAGACAAGAGAGACCCTGACTCACTTCAGGTCATATATCAGACTTCACACAGCTCCCTCCGGAGACACACAACACTTCAGATGCAGCAGTACTACCCAACAACTACAGACATATATAATAGAATGATGTTAGGTGTAGACACATCAGTAGCCACTTGTTTTATTCATAATTTACCTTTTTTTATAAGGTCTCTTATTATCACTTAACTTCACATGAACCTAAATCAGATCAGTGTTTGCTGTGACCTCCTTTGCCTTTAAACTGGCTCCAGTTCTTCAGGTACTTTGCAGGTTGGTGGTTCCAGCTCCCTGAAGAAACCTGCCACAGCTCTTCTGTGTCAGTGTCTCTGTCTGTTCATGTTGATCCCACACTGACTCCATGATGCTGAGATCAGGCCAGACCACCTGTTTCACGACTCCTTCTTCTTCTTGTCTCAGATGTTTATCCCTATCACACTCAGTCATGGCGGCTGCTGCATCCTTTTCCCATCTCAGCTTCGCCTTATATCCGTGTCATATCTTTGTCAGTCATGGTGACACATGATTTTAGCTTCATCTGTCTGTTCCAGTCCTACAAATGATAGGTGGATTAATTGATTGGTGGCTTGACAGAACATTTTGATGGTTGATCCACTCACCAAGTGCTGCTCATTGTGGGAACTGTTGGGTTCCTCTCTATAACATACTAAGATCTTCACCTCACTCTGTAAAAGGCCTTGAGATAATGTCATGATTTGGTTCTGTACAAATAAAATTGAAATAATTGAAATAAAACTGAATTTAATTTAAATTTAAATCTATCAAGACAAAATGGCAAAATTCTTCAGTTCCAGCTCTTCAAATGAGAAGATTTGCTTTTCTTCTGTTTTGTTTCAACGTTAATTGAATATTTCTGGGCTTTAGACTGTTGCTCTGATTTAAAAAAGTTCTCTGTCACCATCACCTTGGGCTTTGGGAAATTGTAAGACGAATTTATAAATTTTGTCGTCATTTTACAGACTGAACAAATAATCAGTCGATCAGAGAAATAACTGAGCTTATTGTCTAGTCTGTTATTGGCAACACAACATGACAGAAACATCGTACTCGCACCACACTGCTCCTGCTTTACAGTAGATGATCTGGTTAGACAGAGGACAGTCCTGCTGCATAAATCTGCATATTAATGAGGGAGGAGTCTGGAAGGAGGACAAGCTGCATTAAGTTGTGTTTTGTCCATCTTCTTTTGTCCATTACTTCTCCAGATGACTCTGACTTCAGCTCAGCCTGATAGAAAATCAGCTGGACTGTTGAACGTGTGTGTAAAGAGTTAAAAGAGTGTGTGAGGCAGCTCCCGTATGAGAAACCGGTGGGAGCGCTGCCAGTTTCAGTCCTCCTCCAGGGCAGGGACTCTGGAATGTGTTTGAGGAGCGCCATTGAGATTTCTCTAATCACTTTTATTGTTTGGCTCTGATGATCCTGATCCACCAGGCTCACAAGGTTTTTTTTTTTTTTGATACCATGTAGTCTTTGAATAGATTTATCTGCCTGTTGGATTCATGACTATAAATAATGTGGGTTTTGTTCGGCGTCACACACATAACTCCCCCCAACTGACTTCCACAAGTGATATCCCATCATTCTGCCAACACTGTCTCTCTGCTCTCCACACACACACACACACACACACACACACACACACACACACACGGATTGTGAGCTGCTGACAGTTGCCAGTTGCCACCTGACAGCTTTGAAATTGCAGGACGACACTGCAGAGTGATGCTGCAGATTGATAACGGAGGACAGCGGAGCCGTGTTGAGCCTGTAGTCAGTGTTCGCTCTCTCAGCTGACAACGACCTGACTGTGCACATCTCATCCAAGAAAAACAATATAAACAGAAAAAAAAACAGTAGCAGAAGATGAAAAACGGATCAATGTGATGATGGAAACATTTAAAAGGTATTAATAACTGCACAAAAATGTTGAAAGTAACTCTTATGTTGCTTTTGATGCTGCAGCAACAAAGTGCTGACTGTTTTGTTCATCACTGTTATAATGCAACACTGTTTCTCTCTTTAGTTTTAAATAAATCAAGCAGTTCTAGACAGTTTTTTTCTTTGTTTTCTGTAAATATGTGCTACAAGAAATTAATGTTAAGGTGAGGTACCAAAGGAAAGTTGTTTTAATACTCTAAAGGTTTATCTACAAGCTGTCCAACTGCCTTAAAGTGCAATTCCTCTAAGTCTCAGCAGGTAATGCCACTTTTTCTAAACAGTTTTTTCTCTGTCTAGTTGGAAATAAAAATGTTCCATTTAGAAGATACTGTGGTTTAAAGAGAAGTTTGTTTGATGTGTTTGTCTCGGTTTGAAACTCAGCAATACTCATCCTCCCACAACTCCAGTGTGAGTTTTTGCTCTGTTCTTTTTTTCTGTTATGTCGTAACAAAGTTACGAAGTTGTGTTTGTAGTTGATGATGATGATGTTGGTATTAAACCGGTACTCTCTCTCTTTCTCTCTCTCTGCCCGCCTCAGACCTCCTGGGTTTCTGCATGGGGTCCTTCCGGTGAGGCCTTGTCGGAGCGTCCGGTACGAGCCCGTCGGCAGCTGCACTTCAGGAACGAGTGGGCGCTGTGGAGCGGCTGGTCTGTCTGCTCCCGCAGCTGTGGGGGCGGAGCCTCAGTCCGGACACGAACCTGCATCACCAGGTAAATAAACCATGTTGGGCAGGGTAACGCAGCTCAGTAAAGGAAAGTAAAGCAAAGTAAAGGAAAACGATTTGTAAAAGAAAACAATAAGTGACGAACCAACAAAAGAAAAAAATGTTTGGTAAATTCATTTACATTTGTTCCATCATTCATGTTGATGGATTTAATTGCAGTCTCTGTTTTGATGCCATTATTTTGAGTCTCTACAGTGACTCGGTATCGGAAAGTGACGATGTCGATCGGGCCGAGGCTAGCTTGTTAGCATGCTAACTTCAGTAGAAGAAAAGTGGTTTCCACCACTGGAGAAGGCTCTCGGAGAGTCAAGGAATGAAGTCGGATATTAAACTTCCAACATTTCCACTATCTAGGCTGCTAACAGCTGTTAATGCTAACGTTAGCTATGTAGTGTTAGCAAGACTCACAAATAGCTCTTTTTAAAGGTGCTATATGTAAGTTTCTGCTATTGCTAAATAGCCAGTTTTACTTTCACTTACCAGTCTAGTGTCTATCCATCTTTATTCCTTTACTCTCCTAGAGCTGTCTCCAGTGGTGGACAGCAACGCTCTTGTTTTGTTTCCAGAGGAAACCACGTCCTCTGGCAGAGAGAACTCACGTATAGCCCCTTTAAAAGAAAATAGTTGATGGCTTTGAAGCAGTTTTCATCCAGAGTTTATATCTTCACGTATCCAGAAGTTATGTTTCCTGCCACAACAGTGATCCCAACACTTTACAGCAAATCAGACCTTCTTGCAATGTTAAACATTTACATGTATTCATTTTGCAGATACTTTAATCCATAGTAACATGCAAATGAACATCTTCATACAGCTGCAGATGTGTTCACTCTAAACAATACTGACTATACACAATACTAACACTGTTCAAGTCCCATTTTATTGAAAACACCTGAAATAATGAGACTTAAATAAACTTAAATCTGTGCCTGTATTTGCTGTGTTCAACCAGACACTACAGCAACCTGTACAATCACCACATAGTTTCTGTTTGACCCATAAATCTCTTTGTTCTGTGTCCCAGGAACCCAGTGGGTGGACCATGTGCAGGAGAACCCAGACAATACAAGATCTGCAACACCAAGGTCATTTCGGCACAGAGGTTTTCACACTGTAGGAAAAACTGACTTTGAATGCAAACATTTTAGAACAATGGTCTATGTTTGCTCCAGCAGTTGGTCATACAGGTGTGTTCGGCGTGGGTTAAGCACCTGAGGATTTTCAGGGTGTGATCTGGAATTTTACTGACATATTAACCTGAGTTTTGAGCTGCAGGTATCAGACCTGCCGTTGTAACGGAAACGTGCTGAGAGGTCAGCGGCTGTGTGTCACACGCTGCGCTGTGAGTGTGTGTGTGGGTGTGTTTGGACAGCCAGTCACTGTTGCTCATATTGATTAAAGGAAAAACACACAGGTGGGTAGCAGCGTGTTTAAGCATGCTTGAATGAGTGTGCATGTGGCAGTTTGTGCGATGTGTCGACACTTCACTCTTTGAAGCACTTTGTGATACTAACTTGTTTTGTGTTGCAAAAATCTGTTCAAACTGCGACAAACAAAAATTTGATTCCCACCATCAACCATTGTTTTTAGGGTTAAGATTAGAATTATGACTTGGTTAGAGTTTGGGGAAGAGCTGGGGTCAGGTAGGAAGTTGATCTCCAGTGAATTAATACAATGTCCTCACAATTCAATTCTGCGTCCTCACAGTGTGTGTGTGTGTGTCTGTGTCTGTGTCTGCAGGAGTGTCCTCCCGGTTCTGAGGATTTCAGAGAGATGCAGTGCGCTGCCTTCAATGACAGACCGTTAGTGGCTGGAAACTCCTTCAGGTGGACCACCTTTCACGGAGGTCAGTGACAAATCACCTCTTGCTCCTGGAGACTTGTCGCTTAGGATACAAGGTTTTCACAGCAGTGGTAAAAACATGACTTGTCTGTGTTAAATTCTTCTAATCTTACTGATGGTGCATAAAGACAGATGTGAATGCATAAAACCTATTCATAGTACAAAACCATCACAAGTGGAAACAAGCCAGCTTTTCTTATCTGAAGTCATCAAGAGATTACGAAGACTTGAGAGTCAAGTTATAACAGGCCAGAGTCTAGGACCAGTGTAATTCAAATCAACAAGACATCTACACTGTTTTTACCATTTCTAATAAAATAAAACTGTTTTTTTTTTTTTTTTTTTTTGAGTTGTTTTTATTTCCTGGAAACTCAATTGAGAAACAATTCATAAATACAGATGTAAAACATCCAGTTGGAAATGAGAGTGTTTGACTAATCCAGTCAATAGCTACAGTATGCAAAAACTCAATGTACTTGATTACCAATCAACTGAAAATCAAGCACATTGATTGACATTGACATTGAGCACTGCACTTCAATAAATGAGTCCCACTCATTGATTTTTAACATTTCCAACAATGACTTAACACAACCAGATCCACACACTTCCTGAAAACTAAAGCTTTTTCATGACTCCAAAGTTAAAATCAAGTATTAAGTATCTACAACCCAAATTAAGTGTGAGTCAGGTAAATGAAATTGTTTCCTTGTCCCTCTCTGACAAAGAAAAATTGCTTTTTGTTGCTCAGATCTTAAAATGGCAGCTGGGTAGAGTGTTTTCTCCTGCCCCCTCCCCCCTCAGTTACTGTGTTGGTGACAGTCATGTGGTAAATTTCCCATGCTGCCATGACTCCCATGTCTACTACGAGGCCTGCTGGGGGTTTAATCCCACCTGTGTGACACTTGCCAGCTCTCTCCCTGTTCCTCCTGTTCACCTCCTGCCTCTTTCTGTTTGTCAGTCACCTCCTTCCCTGTCCCACTGCCTTTGCCTATTTTCCCATAATAAACTAATGAGCCACTGGCTGAACGTCTTCCCTGCCAGGCTCTAACCCCTGTGAACTCAGCTGCCTGGCCTTGGGTCACAACTTCTACTACAACTTCGGCCGTGTGCTCGATGGCACAGCCTGCGACAAGGAGCCTGGAGCGGTTTGTGTCAACGGACGCTGCCTGGTGAGTGGAAACGATATGTGTGTGTTTTTATCTGCTGCATTCATTCATTAGGTGCTCATTCATTCATTCATTTAGCAGCCTGCCTACAGGGGGCAGAAGAGCTCCACCACACACAGTCCTGACAGATGAGTAATTGAATAATTGGTTGGGTAAACTGGTCGCTTATCTACCTGACAGAGCTGTGTTTTTGTATAATTATTGAACTAAAGTCCATTATTCACTCTCCTTTTTGCTCTTGTTTGGTCTCCACCAACATCTGAGAAAACATCTGGCTGTTCAGCTGCTAATTGTTCAGGTGGTTTCTAACTGTGTCTGTCTGCTGTTTGGTGCTGGGCAGGTAGTGTTGAAAACAATATGCCTGCTGCTGCTGGAGACAGTGCCAACAAAAGTGCTGAAACCAAACCACAGTAAAAATACCCTGAAACAGAAACTATGAGCTAAATTAGGCTAAAACCTTTGCAGAGCTTCAAAATTAATTCTTATATTAATAGAGCTGTAAAAGGCTAACTGAGGTTTATACAATAAACTTTAGCAACCACAACCACATTTGAAGCTCTGTGATTGGATGCTCTGTACCAAATTTGACTTTTGATTTGTGTTTGACTCTTTCTCTAACTTTTCTCATACTTTTGACTGTTTATCCAAGAACCTGTTTCTTGCTCAGTTGTTATTTTCTGGCACTGATTACTTTATCAGAGGAGTTTAATGTCCATGCAAACTGTGGAGGTGCCTCAGCTGTCAGTCAGAACAGGACCTTTACTTCTGGACCCGGATCATAACCTTTGGTCTAATGCAGATTTAAAATGAGGCTGGACTCTGCTGAAGTTATTCTCTCTCTCTCTCTCTCCCTTCTCTTCATTCCCGCTCTGTTGTGGTATAAGCGATGTTGACCACTCTGACTGGAGCTCTCTGGAGAAGTGAACTCCATGCTGCGTGTTAGGGCCAGAGTGCACTCATCAGTGTGGACTGCAGCCTTCGGTTAGCATTACAGCTCCACTCAGTCCACAGTCCACAGTCCCACTCCCACACCCAGCCTGTCCCCTCCTCACCCCTCTCACCCTCTCACAGATGGAAATGAACTTGTGTTCCTCAGGTCCTGCGGCACATGCAGGGTAATGGCGTACATACGTAATACTAAGCAGACACATCTGCTTCATGACAGGTCACTCACAGTCATATTAAGCTATTTTTACACAGCTGACAAAGAATTAATGTGTGTCTGTGTTTACATATGTCTATATATGTGTGTGTGTGTGTGTGTGTGTGTGTGTGTGTGTTGTGCTAACATGTGGCATGTGATGTTAGTGGATTTATGAGCCGTGGACTCGGGCAGGCAAAGGTCAGAGCTGCACAGGGCCTGAAACAGGAAGCAGATGCAGCCTGCAGCTGGTGTGGAAAGCTGCAGGCTGAGATCAGACTGCAGAACACACAGCTGAACACATGTGTGTGTGTGTGAGTGTGATATGTTAGCTAATTTTTCAGTGTTAATGTTTGTTTTTTTTTATTCTAGTTGCCAAAATCTTGAACTGAAAATTTGTTCAGTTGAAGCAGTTGTCTAATTTTCTTCTGACAATCAATGTAATTGTGAGAAAATAGTAAAAAATTGCTCATCACAAGTTGCCAGTGCCCAGGGCACGTCTTCAAATAGTTTGTTTTCTCTGGCAGACAGTCCGGGACCCAGATATGGTTTTGCTTTTTGCTTAGTTACCATGGATATAAAATAGACAGAAGAGGCTGCAGCCGCTCTGTGAGGCTGTACTTTCACAGTAAACAGCTATAATTCACAAACATTAACCTGCTGTTGACACAATTTGGTGGTCAAAGGTCAAAGGTCAAGATCACTGTGACCTCACAATAACTTACAAATTCATACACTAATTACGACATAATTTAACTCAAATGTCTTTGATAAAATGAAGTGATGACATTTTACATCCAGAGGGTCAAAGGTCAACTTCACTGTGACATCATAATGTCACAAAAACACCTCTGGACATTATTCAGCACTATAACTCAGGAAGGGGAGATTGTGACCATATTTCCTGCACCATGGCTGGTTGGTGGAGGCAACAACCACGAGGTGGTGATTCTATTTTTTTCCTGTTATCCCCCCAACAGTTATCAAGATATCTGAGTCGAAACCAACGAGTTCGACCTCATCGTGGCGCTACAGAACAAGTCAAAGGATCACTAAAGTCATTAGGATTCCTCCTCTGGAGCTCATGAATGGAAGTCCAGCTGTTGAGATACTGTGGTTCTGGGTCAAAGTGGTTTCCCGACAAACCAATCATGCATTTTCGCTTGATTGATGACTTTAACTCACGGCTGTCAGTTAATATTTGGCTGACTGATCAGTGAATTGAGGAACTGCTTCAGTCTTAGTCCAATCACCAAAAATGACAGCTGCTCAAAACTAACTGAAACAGATCAATGAACCCTGACTGCAGACTCAAAGACTCAGCAGCATCACATTTATATTTTGCTTGCAGGCTTGTGTGTTTCCAGGTGTTTTGCAGGGTCGTGGTCGCTCCCTCACTGGGGCCCTTGTGCTCTCTGCTGCCTTGTCATGGAGGATTCATTTCCTGTTGTGCACACACAAATGCTTGGAGTGTTTTTGTGTGTTTTTAAGGGGCTTAGGGGGATGATTATAGGTTCTCCGCAGATTGTTGCTCTCTTGCCTGGGAACCTCCCCCTTGATTGGTTTGCTCTGCAGAGCGGGAGATGAAGGAGACAGAAGAAAGCAGCCACTGTAATCTATCCAGCAACAAGACTCTCATCACACCATAAACCACCCAGCTCATCGTCCGTGCTCTTTACTTTGGCATTTAACGTTTACAGAGACAACTCCATGACCTGCCCTCCCTTCTGAGGCCCGAAGCTGCTGTGTTTTCCCAAAGTAAATGGTTGTAAGACAGATATATTGACACAGAGAAGCAAATAAGGAGAAGGATAAGGAGAGAGAGTGGGTTGAGTTGAGTCATGGCAAAAGGTTTAAGGCGACTGTACAGCAAAGACAAAACAGACACAAAGGTTAGAAGTTGCCACGGCTCCCATCAGAAAATGTGTCAACACTCTGTCAGAGACAAGTTTGAGCAGAGACCTTTAACCGGATCAAACTGTTGTTTCCTAAACAGTTGTGTGTTTTTGTGCAGAAGCCGGGATGTGACTCCATCCTGGGTTCAAAGCAGCAGGAGGACGCCTGCATGGTGTGTGGAGGACAAAACACCACCTGCCTGCACCACAAGAGCGTGTACCAGAGCAACGGTCTGGAGACAGGTAGGATACACACACACACACACACACACACACACACAATCATCATATTGTCTCCACAAGGAATCAATTGCAGCAGTTTCAGACCAACACGATCTGGGATAATTCCAGGCGCTGTTTCTGTTTTCCCTCCCAAGTGTTATTAGTCAGTCAGGATTAGTCAAGAGGTCATTGTTCTCTGATAAAGTGAACATTAACCATGGAAACAAGTTTTGCCAAACAAAAGCATTTGGCTGCCGTCCAGGAGGAATTTCAGTTAACGACAGGTTCTCCAAAATTACAGTTCTTAAAGGTTCAGGAAGAACACAGAGTTCCTCAGGCCAAAGTCAATGCTCCAAATTACTCAAAACATTTTCTACTTACACTGGTACCCGCAGCTCGGAGCTTAATCCAGGGTCTGACTGTTCACAGCAAACATCAACATCTGCAGGGTTTTCTTTGGTTTGCCCATGTAGATAAATAATAAAATGGGTAGAAGAAGAAATGTAGATAACCTTTATTAATTGGATACCACATGATGAAACATGGTCCTCTGATCAAGCTGCTTCTGAATTCAGGCAACTTTGATTTTGAAGTTAACATTTCTTAACTTTCGTCTGTAAAGTTTCACATCTTTTTCTCCAAAGAAAATCAACGTCGGGAGGTGGAGGCAAACATTCAGAGAATAAGACTTACAGTACTCTCTCAGGTCAGCATGCAAGAGTCCTGTAAAGTACTGGCTTTGCTGTTTTGAGGCAGATTTGTAAACTTGTCACCAGTGTTGAGACTCTCTGCATGGGGGGGTTGCAGTTTCAGGTAAATGTTAAATCATCTCCCTCCACCTGCTGCATCAGCAAGACATGATTGTGAGCCACTCATGCAAAGAGCCACATCTGCTGATACCCTCTGCCTCGGTTTTCTAAAGAACTGACTGAAGGAAAAGTGACGCATCGGCCACAAAGTTTAGTCCTCACCTACTGTGCATCAAAGTCTGTGGAGGAGGAGATTATTACTGTAGATTGTGAGATTCCTCTTTTTTTGACTCCTAGATTACAGATACAAACAAAAACAAAGTCACAAAACAGTTCTTATTTACACAATGTTTGCTAATGAATAAGCTACTTGCTTAAACACTCACAATAAGTGAGAAACGGCTGATTGAACGGTTTTTATGTAAAGTCTCTCAAATCAGCAGCGTAATGATGTTGATCAGCTCTGTAGAGACTGAAACAGGTGAGGAGAGATCCTACACAGAAACCTCAGCTGTCTGACAGTTAAACAGTGTCTCAGGATGTGATTGGATTGGACTGTAATCAATGGACAGATCAAGACAGGACAAAAAGATTATTTCAATCCTGAATTGTGAAAGTTTCCACATCATGGACACACACACACACACACACACACACACACACACAGAAACAGACAGAAAGTACCCAACACCTCTGGCTTGCGACTTGGCTCAGGACCGGGCTCTGTAACAGTGGCCTCCTCACACAGCTCTGAGCGCGGGCGGAGCAGAGCTGACAGACGGGAGCACCGGCCATAATGGCTCAGATTGAGCACGAAGAAAACAGGCTGATAATGGCTGCTTTGTTTGGGCTCCCCAGCAGCCTTGGGAGGTTTTCCCTCCTCCTGCAGCTGCGTTTCCCCACGGAGGGAAAAGCGATGGAGGCCGGCAGCACAAAATCGCTCCTCACAAGGTCAGGCGCCGATGGCCTCGAGTCTGTGACTCTGACACTTCCGCAGTCACAGTGTTGCGTCTCCACAAAGCCGAAGCCCCGCAGATGAACCCTGTGCATAGTTTCTCTCTGAAACGGGTAAGCAGGAGCGACCAAGGTTACACGGTCTTCAGAGGCTGTGATGGATGGAGTTCATCCTGTAGCTGCTTTTCACTCCAGAGCAGCAGGGGAACCATAGAACAGCAGGGGAACCACAGAGGAACCACAGAGCTGCCCCTCCCTCTTTTTTGTTTAGGCTGAGAAGTGAAATATCACTCTGTAACGAACAGTCGTGAGTTCAGCTCATTCATAAATTGTGCTCGTAAAGCGATGCTGTAAACCATTAATCGTGGTTAATCATTACCCACATCACTGATTCTGATTGTTTTATAATGACAGACAATCATCGACCAAGACATAACCTTCAAATATATGTGATTACTAATCCAGATTCTGTGTGGGTAACTGATTACCTATCAGTTACTGATTGCTGAAAAATGGCAGATGTTGATTTAATGTGCTGCTGGAAGATTAACCCTGAATATAAAGTACACAGAGCAGATGCCTGCAGCTGGAGCCACTGAACTGTGGAAATGATTCAGAAAGATGCAGCGTCGCTCAGTGCAATAACAACGTCAAAGACAAGGGCGTTAAACACAGACAGACACAACAGAGAGCATCCAGAAAACCTCCTGACGTGGACTTTGTCGCTCTGTATACTACTTTTCCCTAGAGCCACTACATGTTGCCTAGCAACAAAACGTAACTGTAGGTGATAATAACCTGCTGCACAAACAACCTATGGGCTCGTTTTTTAAAGGACAGTCTCAGATACGAGTTACTTTGCAGAAAAACCTTTTGCATTCATAAACTTCTGGACCACGTATGTGACTTCTCGTTGTATTTGACCTCTCAGTTTCTGTAGGTCACATCCCAGCAGCCCACTGTAAAGTAAACACTGGCGTACATCCAGTATCTTCACTGCAGACTGAAGGGATCAGTGTGTGACTTAACTTTTAATGTTCCCTTCATTTAGATTCAAATCACTTTCAAAGCTGTAAAATCTGAGGCTTCTCTATTTTTGGCCTCTTTTTATGTTGTTGTTGTTGTAAAGCTGTTCTCAGAGCAGAGCTCGTGTCCCTGATTGTAAATTACAGATTGTTCCTTTTATCATGTGAAGTAATAAAAAAAAAAGGGAGGAAATAAAATTAAAACCAAGCCTCTAACCCAGTGTCTCTGTGGGCCAGGCGGACCCTTTGGATACAACGAGGTAACCATGATACCAGCTGGAGCCACTCACATCCGAGTCACCGATAACAGCAGGAATTATCTAGGTAAGATTCACCCCGCCATCAGTTTCAGCTTCAACTCTCTTCACTTGAAATGAAATCCTAGACTTTGTGCTACTTCCTCTCCCCAGAGACAGGAGGGTCTCAGCAGTCCCATCTGGTCTCTGGACCTGCTATGTGTTTTCCAGGCAACATAATAACCAAGGGCGTCTATTCTCATCCTTGTTTATGAGACCAAAATAATACAGGCGCCAAAATGCCACACTCTGTGGTCATGAACGGGAGCCCGTAAAGGCTTTATCTGAGCACTGGGGCGAGGCAGGTGAAGGTACTTGATTCCCTCTCATGTCATGGAAAATCCTTGTCCCTGTACTGAGGGGAGACAGCTGCCATATATAGCCACCTGGCACATTTCCTCTCCTGAGAGCCTGTCTTTACCTCAACCTGACCCACTGATATGATAAAGAGCTAATTTGACTAATTTATCAACACTTTTCCTTCCTTCCTTCCTCCCATCACCTTCTTCCCTCTCCAGCTCTCCAGAACGGTCGCTCCCAGTTTGTGATCAATGGTAACTGGAAGATCAGCGTTCCAGGCGAGTACAATATAGCCGGGACCAAGCTGCTGTACCGGCGATCGGCAGACACCTGGGAGAGCTTCGAGGTCCCGGGACCCACACAGGAAGACCTCCATCTGATGGTGAGAGGCCCCAGGGGCGCTGGAACGGGACAGTTCGGTCTCCATCTTATCCTGGAAACCAGAGAAATCCTAACAATTAACAGCTTCGCTCTTGTAAAGTTTTGATTGTTTTATTTTACATTAAAACCAGACTGACTTTACTGACGGGCGTACTGGTGAGTCTGCTTTATCACAGTGAACCAGTACAACAGCACAGACCCAGGCAGACATTCTGCTTTCCACATTGTGCAATATGCTGTTAAATTAAAGTTATTCAGCTCATTTCACCAGGTTTGAATAAGTAATTGATTGTTTCCATTCAGGCCTCGTGCAGGTATTTTGCAAACAGACCAAGCAGCTGCGAACTATTTTCTCCCTCTGAGATACTGTAAGAACACGAGTCTGTTGTTATTAAAGTCAATGAAACAGTGATGTCGGCTGGAAGCAGCCTGTGAACACTGTACTGTGTGTTTCATTAGAATGAGTGAGTATGAATACAACAGCAAAAATATAGAAAAGTAAATAAGTAGAAGTAAATTCAGTAAATATAATTAGGGCTGTCAATCAATAAAAAAAATGAACTAATCACGATTAATCACAATTAAAAGTTTATTTTTCCTCTAAAAACTAAAGCTTCTTCTAGGGCATATTTAAATGTAAAATAAATCACCAAATTAATCAGTAATCACAGAGGGTGTATATTTCAAACACGACTGTTTATGAGCCTGAGTTTTCTCTTTGAAGTGTAGTTTTGTGTTAAGATGCTATTAAAGTGCAACTTGATTTCAAAATCAAGGCTCAACTTAGATAAGCACCATCTTGTTTGCGCTGAGATAAATTATGTTGTGCCTGAGAAAGTGTCCATAGAAACACAAAATAACCAGGTTTCCATCGGATGTTTTGCATTGAGATGATACTGTAATGACGTATTGATCCTGTGAAAACTAAATTCAGCTTTGAAAATGGTGCAAATTGCTTTTCAAAATAATTCCGTCGAGCAGCTTTTTAAATTGAAATTTTCCACCCCACCGCTCGTCTCCGTCTCCAGCCACCTCGTCTCTGGCTGCAGGGATGAGCATTCATTTATTTTAAGGCATTATATAATGAATATATTCTGTATGTGAAATGTTGATGCAGACACTGTTTACTGCACTTTAAGGATGATTTCCAGGCCTCTCTAGATGTTTCCGTGCCGTCCTTGTGTGCAGGTGCTGGCGACCGACAGTGACTCTGGCATCGAGTACGAGTACTGGCTGCCACCTGACCAGTACGCCCTCCACCACGGGAGGAGGAGCCCGCTGCGCCAGGCTCACCACACTGCCAGCTACCTGCCCTGGGAGCAGCCCACCACCACAACTACCACCACCACCACCACCACCACCACCCGGCCTCCTCCAGTCACCACCCGACCCCACTGGTGTAAGACCCCTGAATCTAAGCTGATAATATCATCAGTAGTCTGAGATCAGGCCGAGACAGAGACGATCAGTTGCTGTGTGTGTGTGTAGAGTTTCTGCTGATATGGTTTAGCTAGATATTGACTGAACTTTAACTTCCTGGAGAATTAAAGAAACATTAGCCAAGTAGAGTCGGTTTTATTGCCTGTAGATAAGTAGACTTTAACCCCAAGTCTGCAGCAGCAGCAGCAGCAGCAACAGCAGCTTTGTGATATTTTACATTAATAAGAAGAAATATGAGAACTCGTCAGGATTTTTCCTTCACCGTTGTGTTTCAGATACACTGATCCGTGCACACCCTCACATGTGTTTCCAGTCATATTAGTGAGAAAGATGAAGGTGTAACAAAGCAAACAGGTGAAACACTGACAGGAGAACGAGGTCCATCAGTCACAGCTTGTACATGCCCACGCCGTCCTGAGTAGAGGTCCGGTCGGGCACGATGAGTGAAAACACCTGTGTGGTGGATGATGCTTTAAAACGATCCGTCTTCAGGTCACATTTGATTTAAAAGAGTTTATCTGCACATTGACCTGCTCACGGCTGCTGCTGCTGCTGCTGAGGAATGCAGCTGGTTTATCTCCCATGATAAGCCTGCAGTACATGTGTGCTGAATCTCTCCCTGCCGCCCTGAATACCCACATTCACATGGAAATCTGCACACAGCCCGAGGACTTGTGCCTTCTATCAGAATCCATCCACTACTGTAATAAATCTAAGCAGCCTCTCTGGAAACATTTTCCAGCTGATGGATTTGAGCCAAACAGACTCTTATTGTTGCCAGAAATGGTGTGGTGATTGTTTGTGGTGACAGGTCAGTTTTCTCATCCCTGAGTTTGGTTTTAATTTTTTTTGTTTGTTTTGTTTTTTTCTGTGTGTGTGTTGAGCAGGACGAGGTCAGAAACTGTAAAAGACTAGGAAGTGTAAAAGGAATCCTTGGTTTTGTATTTAATTTGTTTGTGATGCAGAACATTTGTTTCTTGATGCAATTTTCACATGAAATTGGACTGTTTACACGCCACAGGCATTCTGCAAGAGGTCTCATGTTTCATTACTATCAGACCAACATTTGCACACAAAGAATTTGCTGTTCTCTCTGATCTGTTGTGCCACACACTAAGCTGCATCGTGCCAAAACAAAATGAGCTGCAGCAAACAGGGTCCAACTAACTGGTGCATTTTAAGCCAGAACATGACATGAAATACGTGTTTACATTCACCGCAGGTTGGTGGTGATCATTTCGTTTCTCAGCTCATCAGCTCATAATAATTACATAATTAGATAATTAAAGACCATCAGTATTGCTGTTAACCGAAGTGTCTGTTTGATTCGACCTTTTTCTTAATTTTAAAAATAATTTCATTAAAATGAAACAGATTAATTTCATGCCAGTTTGTTTTGAGAAACTGAACCATTGTTGACAGTGAGTGTGTGATTCTGTGTCTGACCAGTTTTAAGGCCTGTGAAGCCACCACGCCAGTCAGGGCACCACAACCGCCACCAGCGCCCTCACCAGCCCATCCTGCCCCGCCTGGAGCGGGAGGAGAACCACAGAAACCTCCTGCCTCAGTCCCGGCCTGGACGTACGTTCACCACCTTATTATTTTATTCACATGTTGTATGTTGTGTAGGTTTTTTAGACTTTGGAGAGTGATCGAAACTTGATCTGTTTTTAGATAATGCAGCTGCTGAAGGTCAGTAGCTCTGCAGGCTAATCAGGATACAACACTTCATTTTCTACTTTCAGAGGTGAATATGTTGAATAGAGACATAGAGAGTGTAAATAACACACCTCTGGAGATGTGCAAAGCTGAGTGTAATGGTGCCATCATCATCAGAGATGTGGGCAGTTGTTCAGGTTCTTTTAAACTTGCTCACTGATATCAACCTTCTCACTTCACTCAAAAGGCAATCGAGCAAGTTTCCTGACATGTCGACGTGTTCCTATAAGGTCTGCTCTGTTTATTCTTCAGGATATTGTGAGAAATGTCAGCGTGTTAAAGGTCGAGGGGAACGCCAGAGACAGTATTGTCAGAAGGACTTTGGTGAGTCTGAATCTTGTAGTTTTGCTGTTTTTAAATAGCTCGTGACAGATGTTTGACATTCATGTTGAAACATGTGTGTCAGTGTTCCGGGGCAGAGTCCTTGGGAAGCTGTACAGAGGCGAGGAGACGCGTTACGATGTCCAGATCATCCACACCTACCGGAACCGCTTCCGTCTGGAGCACCGGGAGTTCCTGTGGGTCCCTAATGTGTGTGACTGCCCTCACCTGGAGGAGGGGAAACAGTATATACTGATGGTGCGTCGCCACATTAACTATGAGCACACGCTGAACCGCATCCTGCTGGAGGAGGACAGCTACGTGGTGCCGTACAGACCCAGAGAGGACGAGCTGCTGCGGCCGCTCGAGAGTCTCTGCAGCAACAGAGGACCCAAACGGCCGGCAGAGCTGAGGGGATGAGTGTGGAGACAAACTCTGTGTGTGTGTGTGTGTGTGTGTGTGTGTGTGTGTGTGTGAACGTCAGAGAATAAAGCTCATACTGAAGCTTTATTCACTTCCAATGTTTCAGTTCTGGACCTTCAAAACATCGTCAGACTCTAAAGCGACGGCCTGATGACTTCCAGAGTGGTGTCACTGGAGAGAGATGACCTCACCTGAAACTCGCCACGTTAAGAAACCAAAAAGACTCCATGTTTATTTAAAAGCCTGACCAGCTTACTGTACCGTATAGAGCACTTTAGGTGGACGACTGCGTCCACCTTTAAACACATACCAAAGAGAAGAACATTGACTGAAATGGCCTTTTTGTTATTGCTGATTTTCCACAGCTGTCATTTAATTTTTACTTATTATTGTAATTTTGTGTGTGTGTAAACTTAAAAGAAAAATTCACCTCAAAACACTCAAACAGTTAAATACCATCAAACACCATGCTTTTTTTCTTTCTGGGGATGAATCATTTGTTTGGACTCATCCAGATGTTTCCAGCAGCTCAGAACAGTTCATGTAACAGCAAATGTTAATAATAATATGAGCGAGGTTTTTTTTTTTAGAGTTGCCATAACACAAATGATGGTCGTTACATAAACCTTAGGTATCATTAAATTATGAATGAAATTCCAGTGTTTGTGTTGAGGATTATTGAGGATATAATTTAATAAGAAAACTTTGAATGGGGAATTTTCAACAGGAAAAATACAGAATCCAGAACCAGCTTCTCCACCACAGAAAACCAAGATGCAACGCAGATACAACCTTTAACAATTTTAACTCTACTAACTCTACTACCAGTTATCATCTTTGTTTCAAACAGTACATGTAACTGCAGCTAAATGCAGCAAATTCAGGTACATGTTGTGTACTGGGGGTTTTTGAAAAGCATCTTAAAAACAGAATTAAATTATTGTTAAAAAAAAAAAAGACAAATATTTAGATTTGCCCAAAACAAAATGTGCAATCACAAAACACTGAACATTACAGACTGACATTCGGCTGCGCGACAGGTTCTGAAGGTGGATTTTTCTTTTAGCTTTCACTCCAGATATCTAACAACATATCGCTTCACAGTGTATTTATGTATGAAAATAAGCTTAAATCATAACACTTTACTTTTGTGTCACTTGTTTTATGTCTTTCACGGTGTCTGTGTTGCTCCTTTGTGGTATTCTTTTTTTTATAGTGTGTTAAATCAGGTCTGCTTTGTGATACTTTACATGAAAGATAATATGAAATATACAGTATTTTATTGCTTGGCACTGATTAGCTGAAAATATACTAAAGCATAATTGTTTTTGAGAAAAATGATCTCATCAATGGCCTTTTATGCATTTAAAACCTTGTCTACATGTGCCAAGAGTGTCTTTGTACATCTGTCCATGTAGTGTGTGGATGATCATGACCCACTTCTCTTGATATAAAATCATTATAGAGGTTCACAAAAAAAAAGAAAAACAACCATTACAAAGTCATTTGGAAGTAATGTGGTGATTTTTGTTCTTGAATGTGCAGCACACAGTTGAACAAACCAAACCTGAGACCAGCAGCATTTGTAAGAAAACAATGTATTTACAAAAAAAAGCTGTACATCTACAACAAAGGAAACACTGCTCTAAACTACAGATAATGTCAATGTATGTATAAATATTTTTTTCTTTTTTTTTGACTGAGCCAGCTGCTCATTAACTGTAGAGAAGTCATCACAGACACTCAGCTCAGTTTCCCTTGAAGATGTAGAAACTGTTCCCAACAGTTTCCAACATCCACATGAACCTTTTCAGGATCGGGGGGGGGGGTTAGATTCACAACACAGTTCACCTCAGCGTCTTGCAGACACAACTACTTCATCTGAAGGCATGAGACAGAAAGCTTCTATCCCCTCTGAAATTCAGATTTTTTTTTCTTATTTTTTTGAGCACTCCTGGTTTCAAATTAGTATCAAATGCAAAAAATGTAAACAATCACTCAATCCTCAATTTAGAAGTGAATGATGTACTATAAAGCAACATACTTGTTCCTCGCTGTAAGTCAAATGCAAACTAATTTTTGCCCCAATGAAACAAACAATTAAACAAATCTCTTACGTTGAACTCTGAAGAACACACATACATTTCAGTGTAGCTGCCTCTCAGTCGCTCCTCTGTCACTGAGCTTTTAAGAACCAATCAGAGAGTCTGTTCGTCCTGAGATCTTTGGACACTTCAGGTTTTATTTTAGCACATGAACAAATTCCTCTTTAGCTGTAATCTGGAGCCATGGAGCTGCCTCACTGACAGGTTGACAACGTTCATAATTTTATGAAAGGATGCAATTAAATTGGTTCTGTCTGAACTACTTCTGGTTTGTAACTGTTAGCACTAAGTGAAATAAAGTTCATGCAGTTAATCTCTGTAATTCCACTGTGACTTTTCCATTCACTGTCATGACAGCAGCTGATTTTAGCTTCAGGTTTTGTACTAATTTGCAGCAGTGATACTGAAGTTCATTATTACACGGGATTGAAAAGTCCTGACTGATGTTCAATCAATAGTTTGATATTTTGGGATATACACTTATTTGCTTTTTGATAATCGTGAAACTAACACCAATCTGATGTCTGTGCATTAAAGGGGCTTGATGTACGTTTTCTCTGGCACCGAGCTTGGTTTCTTTCCGAGAGCTTCAGGCATCATTGCATTTCCAAGACAAGAGGTTGTAAAACATCCTCTGGGCAGCTATTTCTTCAGGGCAGCCTGGACACCACAGTGAGTTGGTATCGGCTGTTTTCCACCACTGGAGACAGCTGTTGGTAAGTAAAGGGATGACGTTTCTTCTAGACTGATAAGTAAACGTAACGTTGGCTGTGTAGCAATAGCAAAAACTTATAGCACCTTTAACTATGGAGCTGATTAGCTTTAACTTAGCATAAAGACTGAAAAACTGGGGTGGAGTTCGCCGAAGCTCAAAACTACACCAAGCGGCATCTGAAGCTTCCTCATTAACATGTTTTATCTCCTTTGTTACAGAGATGTAAAGTCAACACGTTCCAGTTTAACAGTGAGACGTGTACTGAAATCATTCCTCTCCAGGTGCAGTGTATTTCCCAAAATGTTATGTTTTTTTAAGACTTGCACTTTAACGTCTTGGTAACTGAATTTTAGAGCAAGATGGTTCACCAATTATATTTTACAATTATGATATAATTGTGCGTGTGTTTGTCATGTGAATCTGTGGGTAACATGAAGGAAACTGAAATTTTAGATGGGGATTTAAAATTAACATGAGAGTTTTAAGTTAAAAAAAAAAAAAAGAAAATTATGACGTAGGTATAAAAATAACTTTAAATAGAGAGAAGCTTAAAGTTCTGAGTCCAACCAAACGCTGCACACACACTGACTTCACAGATGACACCACACAAACATCTGTTGTAGTTTTTGGTCGAAATGATCTACCTAAATATTTAGTTTGTTTTTTGATTATTGACATATCAACTAGAACCAGCTCTGGTATTTGTTTGATTCTGCACTTGGTTTTCTGTTCCAGGTTTGAGAAGATTTGTTCATGATCACAACCATCGACTGTCAAAGATCAGAGGACTTTGTTTTTCAGGGCAAAATAAAAAAAAACATAATTGGGACTTTGTGCCTCTGTAGCAATATTACAGCAAATATCTACAATACCTCTCTGTTATAATATTAAAAGTCTAAATACAGCCAAAAATTGAAAATAATACTATAATAAAACAGTAAAAATTCATAAATGTATCCATCTTTACACCGACTTACTGTAATTCCCACATTAAAGAGAGTGAGAGTTCACTCCTTCTAATCCCTTTGGCAATTCATACTGTAAGTGTGTTTTCAAACCACAGTCAAGTCCTCGTTAGTGGTTTAATTTCATGTTGTCGAGCCTGTGACATCAGGGCTTCACCCAGTTTTTCACGTATCAGCAGGGCACTGAGCCCTCTGATTGGTCCTTCTCACAGGACTGTGAGTCTTTCACCCCTGACCCCTGTGACCTCCATTCCTGAAAATCCCCTCCTGCGGGGCACCACGAGGAGGCTCGGAGTCATCTGACCTCTCGCCCGCATCTCGCCATGCCCACCTCCCTCCTGCCCGGCCCCTCACAGAGGTTGTCAGACGCTGACAGTGACAAGGCGGGAGGACGCAGAGCGGCGTTTGATGCGTGAGCGGCGAGGCCTGGATTCAGACTGACAGCTGCACAGAGGGCCCAGCAGCAGCCAGAGGTAGAGGATGACACAGGCCCAGCAGGATGACATCTTCACCCAGAAGGTAGACCAGCTGCCGTGGGTGAACGTGGTCTCCAGCACTGCCGACTCATAGCTGGAGGAGGAGAACACGGTTTAACTCAACGCTACTTCAGGCAATAAAAAATCAAAGTGCTTAGGTTGAAAATTATTAGGATGAGTCCAGTTCTTTAATTAAAGTGCACTAAATGGCAGTGGAGTTAATTCCCAAAATTAGGACAAACAAAATAAAATGAGGCATCCTGGAGCTGTGACTGTCACTTTACATGGTACATATACATTTTTTATTTCATGTAGTCTTGATTTCTGTTAAACTGCAGAATAAAGAGAAGCTGGCAGCTGCTATTGGATGGTGACAAAGCACGTGCTCAGTCAGGACCCTCCCCCACTCTCCCAAAAAGTTGTGATTACCTGCCTTTCATCTAAAACAAAGAAAATACACAACTTTTTTTCTCTGTCGTCCCTCCTCCTAATAATTTTCACACAATCTCTTAAAAATCACAAAAATATGAGTCTGAGTTTAGGTGAAATCATTAAAAGTGTTGTTAACTGACCTGAACCAGTTAGTGAGGGTCATCATCACGTACAGCGACGCCAGGAAGAAGACAAAGTGGAAGAAGAAGTAGCTGTAAGCCACTCTCTGGGTCTCGTTGTGAATGACCTTCTGACAGCCTTTGTTCTCGTCGTCAATCACAAACTCCTCTTCGACTGAAACAGACACAGCTCGTAGTGAGAGCAGTGAACTCCACAGTGAAGACGGTCAAACCATTTCACCAGCAGACTATTACTGAACTGGAGGAACATGAAGCTACAGACTCATTACAGTGGACACGGTTACATTTGGTTAAATTAAAAGTGGTGAAGTTTAGCTAAATAAAAATTATAAAAACGACCATGACAGTTTTCACAATTTTATCAGTGAGTACACACAAAATTTGATTTTGTTTGTTCACTTTCAGACTAAAAACACAATATTTATATTGTTTTATATTCTGGGTGGTTAGTTTGTTAGTTTTTAAATATACAGGACACACTTGAGGCTGCTCCGTAAGTTAAGTTTATTTAATGGCCTCTAGGTGATTCCTCAAAAAATCTCTTTGATCAAAAGTCATTTTTTTGGAGCAACTAATTTTAATTTTAGACATTTGTCTTAAAAAAATATATCAATAAAGGTTCACTGAGGTGTTTTCTTGTTAACAAACATTCAGTATTTCTTACCAAAATAAGAGTCTGTGACCTTGGCCTAACAAATGTGTTGAATGCATTTCCTCCTTCATAAAACACATGCAAAGCTGACTTTATTGTAATTAAAAATTGTGCCTTGTTTATATGCATCTTTACTATTAATACTTCTACTCCACCCACCAGCGGCCAACTCTACACAGAGTTTATATAAGTTTACATTAAAGGCTTAAAGAGAGTTTTATTTTGCAGGATGTTTGCTTTACAGTCTCAGCTGACACAGTCAAGATGGCCACTTCTTGTCCAACATTTGCTCAAATTTTGCCCCAAATTATAATTTTCTGGGTCTTATTACTGGACGAAGTGATCTGGTAAAGGTGAAACTTGTAGGTGACAATAACAGAAATAAAAGCAGATGTAAAAACGCAGCACAAAGTTGGTAAATTGATGAAATGTAAACTGTACAAACCTTCCTCTTCCTCGGGGCAGCAGAAGCAGCAGGTTGCTTTCTGAAACTCATAGCGGTAAACTTTGATCATCCAAAACGGACCAAACACCTCTGCCAGGTAGGAAGCTTCATTACTGCAGGGAAATTAGATTTAAACACATTGGTCCTTGTCAGAGACACATCAGTCTTCAGGGAAACATGAATGATCTCTCATCCCTCTTTACGTCAAAGAAACAATCAAAGTTTGTTGTGGTTCTTGCATAATTCATCATGTATTACTCTTATATAGCATTTTTTAAAAACTTTTCTATACACAGCTCATGTTTTACAGGGTATTTGTTTACATGCCACTCACCATGCGAAGAGGACGCAGCAGTACATGATGGCAGCTCCGATGATGGCGACAGCATTACCTTCATTCTGGATGCCATCTTGTCCCACGTTGGGGTAACAGACGGTCATGTTCATGCCCTGGTACACCACTGACACAGAGAGGAACACAGCACAACAGCTTCCGTTACTCAAGGAAACCGTTTCCTCTGGTTTCTATCAGTTTGTCGCTGGTTTGTGTCAAATCTCTTTTTCTTCAGAGCATTATTAGTGGCAGTTTTTAATCAGCAGTGAGACCAGAGGATACAATACAAGTAGATAGGAACAGGAGAAATTATAATACATAATATATTTTACTCTGGAAAAGCTGCAAAAACAGATACTATGACACAAAATGTGTCAAACTGCATCAATTTACTCTAAATTTCTGTGCAAAACCACAAAAAAGAGAACAGGTTTGCCAGTGGTTTGCTGTAAATATTCAAACAACTCAACGAGCAAATGCTTTAAAATATTTGCATTTATGGGCAGAAAATAATCTCAGGTTCATGATACAATGTGGCCACAAATTCTGTAAATGTATGAGGAAAAAATCCTTTAAATCTGCCTTAGATCAGATGAAATTAGTTCACTTTGGATTTAAATTAATTGAAAATGTTCATATTTTTACTGAAGAAAATCGGTGGATGAATTTGTGAGGCACAATTTAAAGTTAAAGACAGGATCGTGTTGTTTAATTAAAAAGTCAGACATGATTTGACGTCTCTTATAACATTAATCTTCTTGAAATATTTGTTTTGTGAATGTATCTTGTTCTTTCTGTGCCAGCACCACAGAGAAAAGATGCCACATACAGTTTAAGTTGCTGTGTCACTGTCTTCATTTGTTTTTTTTTTTCTCCTTTGTTTCAGTTCATAGGAAAATTCCTCTCCGTCGTGTAAAAGGGGCCTCGGCTGCACTTTCCCTCACTCTTACAGACTCACCCTCTGGACACTCTGGGGCAAAAACAGAAAACTCACAAATATGTACTGTATGCTCACACATGCACATGCATGTGCACAAGCTCGAACTTCCAAAGACACACACAAACACACACAAACACACACACAGAAATCCAGCCCAACCTCCAGAGGGTTGCTTCGGCTGGCTGTGGATTCCTGAGAGGAGTTTTTGTGTTTGTGTGTTGTGAGGGAAAGAAGAACCTGACCTCAGTGAAAACAATGGCTAATTACAGGACTCAGACTGTAGCACACACACACACACACACACACACACACACACACACACACACACACACACACACATGGGTCAAGAGTCATCAAGGGGGTTGCACTCCAGACTAATTCTTCCTCTTAGGAAAATTAGGTGTGTGTGTGTGTGTGTGTGTGTGTGTGTGTGTGTGTGTGTCACAGTGAGGTCATAGAACAGACTAAGCCTTCCGGGGACAGACTAGACAAACAGACCTAAGAAGACAGTAACGAGGATGGATCTCTTTGTTTAATGCGCACACACACAGACACACAAAGACAGACACCTTTACACACTCATCTGCTCTGTAATACCTCATTTCCACCAACTCGTGCCTATTTTTGCGTGTGTGTGTTCGTGTGTGTTTCACAGTGTGCGTTGAAAAGCTGTTTTAATAGCAGACTCACACTGCATATTTTCTCAACAAGTTGCTACAATGTCCTGCACTGCCCCAGGACACGCACATACACCTACTGTATACACTCATACTGTACACACACACACACACACACACACACACACACACACACACACACACACCTATGGTACACCTCGGTGAATAACAGCATGTTGACTACAAAGGAAATCAGAAGAAGAAGCTGAGTTAAACCCCTTTAAATTATGGTCATTTCATGAACCCACCTCACCTTCATTAACAAAATCTGTGTTCGGACCATGAGTTACTCAGCTCCCCACAACCTCTGTGTTAAAACAGGAGCCTGCATTGGTGGAGGTGTGTTGTTTAAGGTACTTTTTTTATTTTATCTTTCCCCATGGTGAAGATAAACATTTGAAAAATTGACAAAAGTGTGCGTTTACATGCATGTGTTGTGTGACTTGGGTTTAACGTTTTGTCGGAGCCGTCTGCATCGCTGGCGAATGAACGAGAGCACTGTGATTCATCCTGCACGGCTGAAGTCAGCTTAGATTCACATTTATTACAGATTCTACAGCTGCAGTTTCATGGCAAAAAAAAAGGATCAAAACGTCCACAGAAACTTTTCGAACCACTCCTGCAGCATGTTCTACATCTTCTGTTCCTCCAACTGCTTCAGTTTGTTGTTAGCTGTTAAAATCTGTCAAACTCTAGTCACAAATACGACAAATGGAAACTACAGATAGAGCCGTAAGCTTAGAGCCTCTGGAAGGTACCACGTTTGATCCCCCACAGTGTTTCAAAGCGTCTGCAGTGTTTGATCAAGTATTCATGGCATTGTTGGTATTCTGTGTCTGAAATTTGAGCACACAGCTTTTCATATCTTTCCTACTTGTTCTGAACATCAATATAAGCAAAGATCAGGAAAACTGAAGGTTGAACCTTGACAGTGATGCAGAGAAGTTTTATCTGAGTTCATTTAAAATCTGACTCCCGTAGGAGCAAATCTCCTCTGCAGTCTTGGGGCTTAGGAACAGCCTCTAAACCCTGTTTGTTCCAAACAACTGTTTTCCAATATACAGACAAACACATTACTTCAGTGGAGCATTAAAGTGCAGCTATATGTTGGTGAAGATATGAGTTGTTGGGACATACTGACAGTGGAGAGGGAAACAGCAGCAGGGCTGATTGTTTTGTGACTGCCTACATTTCCCAGATTGCATTTTAACAACCAGCAGGAAGGAGGCTTTTTAGGTTGATATTGGCCACACAAGCAGATTCCAACCTGTGCTGTGGCTGCATTATATTCGAGTGTATCCTGAACAGGTCTCTGTTTAGTCTGTGCCTCTTCTCTGCTGGATCTCTCCCTGCACGACTGTTGAATATCCGTGTTAAATGACGGCCATCGAGAGTAGCCCACCCTCGAGCAGAGACACCTGATGAGTCAGCTACTGTTCAAGTTCTGGCATCGTTGCAGCTGGAAATGTCTGTTCATCTGCACTATGTTTGAGCAGGAATGGAAATACAGACCAAAAACGAAGAAATGAAGGGCATCTTGACCAGTTACACTTAATTAATGTGTTTTCCTTTATCTTAGTTTTTAATCCAACCGTCCCTCAGTTATATAATGAGACACATGGATGGATCACTCCTTCCTGGAAGATCTGAACAATACGTCGCACTTCATCTATTCGCAGGACGAGCTCTGTGAGAGCATTTGTAGTGACGCTGCCAGGCTGTATTCCTCTGTTATTATGTTGTCAATGGATCCATGAGGAATGTGAAACAAATATCCTTCAGTCTGCCCTCACCACAGGCCACCAGCCCAGCAGGCAGCATGTCAGAGCACATCTCATCCCAGATTATCTGTGTGTGTGTGTGTGTGTGTGTGTGTGTGTGTGTGTGTGTGTGTGTGTGTATACATCTATATTTGTGTGTGTTCCATTTAGATGTAAACCCCGGATAAGACGTGGGCCCCTGACAAGCTGCTGCACTAATGTCTCAGTCATGTGGAGGCTCTTTGTCTTACCTGGAGCCAACAGGTGAGTCACTATGAGAAGAGTAAAGGCAAATTATGGAGGATTTTACTGTAAGAGTGCGTGTGTGTGGGGGGTCTTCAGTATTAAGTCTGTGTGGTACAGGATGATGAGGTTCAATCAATCAAATTTCACAATAAGAGGATTTCATCCGGTGATGAAAATAAATAATAATAATAGGATAGGATTTTTTTCAAGTCTAATATAGTATCATCATGTGTATGTGCACAAACTGAAATTCATTTGTAATGATTCCTCCAGTTCACACTGTCCATGAAGACTAATATTAAGTGATAGAGAACAAAATACACAAAATCCATTTTCGTTTTTGTGTACTTAAGAATGCAAAAGTTCAGATTTGAGGTTTTTAGGCATTTTTTGTTGTAAATTATAGTATTAAATTTGTTTTTTGTATATATCTTTCTATATATATCTCAGCTGCAGCTCAGCAGGGAAACAAAGTCTGAGGAAATATGAAAAAAATTTTCTCCTTCAATTTTTGCTGTTGCAGCAACAAAATTTGCTGTTTCAAAACTGAAATACACACATCTATGAGCATGTCAACTAAGCTTTTCCCTACATCACAATAACTGCATAAAATTTTCACTTTAAGACAGGTGTAAAGAAAATCTGCATTAAACGTTTGGGGTTTTTTGGCCACATGGGGGCAGCACAACAAGCTGGTGGACATGTTAGCTCCCTTTAGCTCTGTTGTTGTCTCCTGCAACTCCTGAGAAAAATATCTGTCCCTTCAGCAGCAAAAGGTTCCAGTATGCTCACCAGGTAGTCGCTAGTTTGGTGCTGAGCAGGCAGAGTGTAGCGTGTTTATAAGAGCTGCTGAAAACAACTGTGTGATGAGTCTGGACACGACGCTGCAAAGAGCAGTTACAGCGAACCAGAACATTAAAGTTGTGGGTTGTAAACCAAAACAACTTGGCTGAAAGATGCTAAAATGGTCTGTAGGGCTGAGGGGACGTGCAGAGTTGGGTGATAATTCTCTGTGGGTTCGTCATTATGAGCGACTCTGTGTTCATTTAAGTACATTAATTACTGCAGCTTGTGTCTATTTCCTGTATAATCAAAAAAAGACATTATTGACAACATTTCGGCACAAAGAGGATTGCAAGTGTGGTCAGCTGCAGATATGGGAGCTTTGCTGCACCTTTTTAACTGAAATACAGGGTTAAATCTTGAATAAATCCTCAAAGGTGTTTGTATTGATGTTGAAGGTGTTAACACAGTGTTCAGAGTCTCTGTGGAGCCTCTGCTCTGTGTCTGGTTAGTGAGCGTACCTTTCTCTGGCGGGCGGCTGGACAGAGCAGAGAACGTGAGGTACATGACGTAACAGCTGATGATGGAGGCCTGAAGGAGCCCCGACCGAGGCTGCTCTGCAGAGAGAGTCAGGGTCAGGGTTGTTAAAAAACACACACACATGAACACACTTTTCAAGCAGGCGGTGGGAGAATACATTCGAATACCTTATTTAGTCAAAAACGTAAATACTCTACATCACGATGATTCATCTAAGTAAAGGTAAACAAGTATTAGTCATAAACTGCACTCAAAAAGTACTGAATTGACAAAGAAAAAGAGTTCCTTTCAGAGCATTAACTTATTCTTATTTATGTGTTATTCGGAGAGTCCCTCCATTTGGTTTGAACCTTTTCAAAAGAAAATTCAGGACCTTATCAGGATACATTTTGTTGTTTTGTCAGTCTGACCTGATCAGCACACTTTAAAGAACCTGTTGTAAATGGTTAAAAAAAAGTATGAACAACAAACTTTAATGAACTGGCAATGAAACCCCTCAAATTGAGAGAAATTCTTCACCTTCCCAGGGAGAAACCTGATGAATAGTTTTGAGTGTTTTCATGTATTGGAACTGATTGAAGCTGCTCTACATTGGATCATAGTGTCTTGTTCATATTTATAAAAGAAATCTGTTGATGAAGATGAAGTGAAATGATTGGTTTCCAAGGACAAGAACGAACTCTGGAATCTTTACGAGACAACAGCAATGCACAGTTTACGAATGCAAAATGTTTATCTGCTAAGTAACTAATCTGAGACTGTCCTGTAAAAAACGAGCCCATAGGTCGTCTGTCAGCAGGTTATTATGACCCACAGTTACCTGTTGTTGCTAGGCGACATCTAGTGTTCGTAGTAATTATGACAGGAGCAAACGGAAAATTGTGGTGAAGTTGAACATGTTTCTATTATCCACGTTATTATTGTAACCATGGCAACAAAGATCATCTAATTTTGAAGAAGTACTTGCAGTATTTTAACCAAAATCACCATCTTTTCCAAACAACTAGTTTTTGCGCCTAAACCTAACCGAGCCATGACGGTCATTACAGTAACCATGGCGACGGGGGGTAGATGTTGCTCTCGGTACAGTCCGTGTATTCATTACTGTAACCAAGACAACCAAGGTCCGGTACGCCTGTCGCCATGGCGGCACTGTTTCAGGAGGCGTTGCTACGGGTCGGTCAGAGGGTCAAAGAAATGACCTTTGTTGTGACTTCTCTTCTGCAAACATCTGTATGTCTCAATCATAAAACCCAGACGTGTGCAGACGGAGCCGGCCCAGACTCAACCTCTGGTCTCCATCTGCTCACATCTAATTGTTATTATCTGCATAATACTGAAGTAAAACTGAAGGCCAAATGTTCCAGTTCAAAATAAGTTGTTTGACCTTTTTTTTTTCATATGCAGCAATGCAAACATCCCCCGGTTTCAACAGGGGGGTGTTTGCATTGCTGTTACTTTAGAGACGTGTGTGCGTGTTTTCAGCAACTCACTCTGCTTCACGCACGGAGTGACGGCGATGAAGGACATGAGGCCGCAGAGCCCCAGGTTGACCCACAGCAGGGCCTTGTTGAAGTGGCAGGCGATGGGGTGTGTGTAGTACTTGTACATGAAGGTGAAGGCCATGGTGGCGATGGTGTAGAAGAAGAGGGTGGCGCACATCACTGCCAGGTACCAGCGCTTGTTTTCCGCCGCTCCGGTCAACCTGAGAGCACAGAGAGAGGGTTTCAGCTTCTTATGCTTCCTGCAGGTAAATCTCCTGCATGTGTCAGAGAAACACACCTGAAGTGTCACTGCTGTCTGACCTGCCTGAAGACTAAAACACAGTTTACCATAAATCTGGGCCACAAGTCAGTGGATTTATTTATGATGTAAATCCAGCATTTATTTAAAGGATTTCTCTGCATTTAGTGAATTTCTTGTTTTCTCATGAATTCCTGAGTTTACTTGACTGAAATTTGATTTTATATCGCTTTGTGCATTTTGATAGAGATCTGATCTTAGATGAGGTACATAGATTTTTCATCATTTAAACCTGCAATTACTGGTTTTTATTTATTTATTTTTTTTTTTGTGAAGGACGTGGAAACAATCTGTGGACGGATGATTGGCCTGTGGTAAATCTGTAAGGAAACAATTACACATCCAGCTCAGGAGCAACGTTATCATTCATTTGAAGTCATGTTTGTGTCCACCTGATGAATCTAAGTCTCTTTTAGCTCTGTGTTTGGTCTCCACCGGCTCCTGAGAGAAACATCTGGCTCTTTAGCTGCTAAATGCTCCACTATGTTCACCAGCTGCTCTCTGACTGTCGGCTCCATATTGAGAATTCAAATCAACCCAATGACATCTTAAAGCTCCTACATGGAGAATTGTGATTATCTGTGAGCATCTTTCAAGTTATTCTGTTGGCATTTTGGTTTGTGTAAAAATAAGAAAACTTAGAGAAAAGTTCAGCCCTTTCACGTCCTGGGTTTTGTCTTTTGTGGTGAAAAGTGAGAAAACTCAGGCAGACTTTAATTTTAAAACAGTTCAAAATTAAAAAAAACTAAGAAAAGTTTCTCAAAGCTTACGCACCAGATTTCAGATGCTTTTGTAAAAATAAGAGTAGACAATAGTGTGGGTGATATAGAAGCTAACTTTTGTTTTTAGTGGCTTATTCTTCTAACCTGCAAACCCAGGAGGGAGAGACCATCAGGTTCTGGAGGCAGGTGAATGAAAACCTCAGACCACCGTGAAGCGAATAAGAGGATTTCTAGCTCTGTGCGTTTGCCTTGGAAAAGCTCCTGAGTGAATAAATCCTCTTAGTTGTTGTAGCTACAACTCTGCCATGTCACAGCGGAGTTCAGAGGTGGCTGAGGGACAGTGATGGCACAACAGCAACAGCTGGACACAGTAAATAACATCTGGGACAAACCGGCTGCCAGAGGACGAGTCTGGCTGAACGAATGAGGACGTGACAGAGACGAATAAAACAAGCTGGCAAACACAAAAAAGACACACTGAAGTAAACGAAGCGACGAGTGAGCAGGTAAAACAGATAAAGAAACAAGCAGAGCAGAGCAGCGGCTGAGGAACCCAAGCAATTAGTCGATTCATTGATTTATGGATTGACAGGAAACTGATCAGCAGCTGTTTTCATCAAAGAATCGTTTCTCACTTTTTGAGCAAAAAAAATAAAAAATTAGACACTCTGTCTGTCTCTCTCTCTCTGCCTGTCTGCCTGCCTGCCTGTCTCTCTCTCTCTCTCTCTGCCCGTCTGTCTCTCTCTCTCTCTCCGTCTGTCTGCCCGCCTGCCTGTCTCTCTCTCTCTCTCTGTGCCTGTCTGTCTCTCTCTCTCTCTCTGTGCCTGTCTCTCTCTCTCTCTCTCTCTGCCTGTCTCTCTCTTTCTCTGCCTGTCTGTCTCTCTCTCTCTCTCTCTCTCTCTCTGTCCCTCTGTCTGTCTGTGGCCAGATGTTGGTGCAGTCAGTCTGTGATTTACACAGCTGTACTACAGAAGGTGAATCTATCATCACCAGTGTAGAACAGAGACTCTTCTCCAGATGTGAACCAGGCTGCATCTGTATGTATGAATCTTTGAGGGACATTAAATAACACATTACTGTCCTGAGAGAACCACGTATCTACAAACCATCCTGTTTCACTTTTTCAGGCTGAAATCCAGTGATTTTATGTTTTTATTCATTGATTTGAATGATTTTTTGTAATTTTTTTGCCTTTGAGATGAAAATTGGTGGTGTGTATGTGTTGGGTCATCAAACTCAGAGAAAACTCAAATGTAATACAGGTCTTATAACTATAAACTATAAAATAAAAATACACAAACATGCAGGTAAAAAAAAAAACTATCAAATTTTTCTCTGCAAATTTGCACATTAACAAAGTGTATATTGCAGTCATATGTATGATATAATATTTTATTCATGACGCTCTCACTCACCAGTTCTTGTTCCAGGTGTGTGCAAAAGCTGTGATGAGGATGAGTTGGATGAGGATGAAGGCAAATCCTCCCATAACACCAACATAGTGCCAAGCTGGGAGAAGAAAAGGAGAGAGAGGAGCCATCAATCAGCCGACAATTGACTTCAGGGAAGTGAGACAGAAAAATGAAACTGTAAATCATAAATCAGCTTTGATATCAGGAATGTATCAACATCAGATTTATTGTTGCCAAACAAAGTGAAATCAAGCTTCAGAGATTTATGGTCCAATAATTCACAGCAGAGTCGACATGATGGGTGTTTTCAGGAGCAGGTCTCTGCTGCCCTCTGGCAGGATCACACAGCGGTGCACCAGCACCATCACCGTCAGAGCTTTACTCTCAGTAAGGTTTTATTTTCAGGCGATAGGAAACAGTCTCTCACCATGCAGGAAGGACTCTGTTGGGATGAAGAAGGCAGCGGTGCACATCCCGAGCAGGGTGATGAACTTTAGGAACCAGAAGCTGCAGAACAGCACATGAAAGGACAAAACAGAGGAACAGACACCTGTTAGTTTCAAAGTTTAAACATTAAAACTTAAAATAAAAAGAAATTTAAAAAATTCAAGACATTGAGTCAAGGTTTATCTGCTGTTGTCCTCTCTGTTTTTGTGATTTCTATTAATTGAAAAATGATGTCATTGTATTTTCTTTCATCAACTATTATTATTATTATTATTATATAAATTACTATATATTATTGTCATTTCAAGAATACACATGGTTGCTTTGGACATTATTTATCCAGGCGATAACATATTAACAGTGTCTGTCATGCGTTTAATCAACTCTGTAAACTCTGGTCTATAATATGAATTATTAATCTCAGGTTTTCACATTTTCTAGTTTGAGTAATTGAGTTTGTTTTAATGCAGAGTGATAAACTGGGAATGGGAATGATATTCTCTTCAGCCCAAACACAAATGATTTTACTATCAAAGGATCATACAAGTGATTTTATATGTTTTAGTCAATTTGCTACAATTAACATATATTCTACAACATAAAACAGTGAAAACCCACATTGTGCTGTTTGATAAGTTTGAATGCATCTTTCCACTGGTTTCTGTTCTTTTTTTAAATGATAAGAAAATCTAAACTTGTTCACTGTGATGGATCGCACAACTCCAGCAGGTCTAAACTGGAGTGATGAGATAAACACATCCAAAATCTCATCATAATTAGGAATGGTTGAGAAAAATGCAGAGTGAAAAGGTAAAAGAGTAAAGTAAATAAGCAACATTATTATATTTCCCAGGAGTCAGCGGTGAGGTTCACCTGTGGGTCAGTTGAAGTGCTGTGTGTTGTCAGTGTTTTGTGTTCATGTTCATGTTATATATATATTTCTTTTTAGAATAACACACAGTTGTTGTTCTAGGTTTGTGTCCCAGGTCAGAGGACATTTTCCCATTAGCTAGTGAGTGAGTTACAGTAAATGACTCATACACACAAACGTATCCTTTGTGTTGCACTAAGTGATGCGTTATCCTCACTCAATAAGCAGTGACCTCTTCTATTTATGGTTGAATGAATCTACTGTTGTTATTATTGCTTTGACACCTCATCTGTTGCTACAGGCAACAAGTCGGTTAAATACATTTTTACCTAGAATGGATTTGTGAGAAATTCTGCAAACGTTTTGATGTATAGTATAAAAAAGTTTTTGTTGAAAGGCCAAATGTTTTAGTTGGAGGGCCAGACTTGGCCCACGAGCCAGTATTTTCCCACCACTGGTCTGTCTGGTTTAAAATCATCTTTTTTTGGTTTGACTTTGAGTGTTGCAACAAATTGTAACTTATTTTTGACACCATCAGGCGGGTGGTGCTGCACAGCTGCGACCCAGACTCTGCTGGAACCACGTCATGTTTCTGTCTGGTTTTTGTGAGGTTTTAGATACATAGAGAGGTAAAAGGTGTAGCAGGCTGAGGGTCTGTGTAATAGTTATTTTTATTTTACTGAACTTTACGTTTACTCCGTCCTCTCGTCTTCTGAGTGGCTTTGAAATTAAAGAATTGTTGCACATGACGACTGCTCTGATGTAAAAGCAAATTTTGTCTCAGCCTCCCTCCGGACAGAATCCACGCCACTCTGTCTGGCCTTTAATGACATCCAGGACTTCAGCAGGGCACAGGGTCACTCCCTGACCCCCCCAGCAGACCACTGAAAGCTGTAACCTTTGCCAAAGACCCTGCAACCTTTCACCGTGGCACCAATTAGACTTATAGATTTATACCAGAGAAGAGCAGCAATCCAGTCTGTCAAATCCTAATCCGAGCGACGTCACCGCTCTAATCGAGCGCTGCTGTGGAAAGTGTGACAACAAAGAGCTTTAAATAGAGCAGCAGGCCAGGTCAGGTGAGCAGGGGACCACTTTCTCCTTTCACACTGTTGGGAAGTATCCAGATGTGATCAGGTCCAGTCTAAATATTCTCATTCAGGGAAATGATATAAAAGTCTTTGTAACTTAATTGTAAATTCAGAGAAATTTTGTAGATTTCTTTTCTCCTTTCCAAGCTTCTCTCAGGATTTTCTAGGGCAGGAAGATTGAGAGAATATGCACGAGGATTTTGTGATTAATTTTTTGTGGTAAATTTAGGAATTTTAGGTTTATATTCTCTTATTTCACATTGCCTGTCTGCAAGCAGCATTAAAAAAAGTAATAAATTTGGCCATAAAACTGGTGGAAAGTTGATAATAATTTTATGATGTCAGGTTTTAATTTATGTCATTTAAACTAAACAGTTCATGTTCATGTTTTATCTGAAGGTCAAACACAGATGAGATAAACCAGTATTAATTGTTTTGTATCATCCAGATCAATAATTAATTTAGTGATGTGATTAAAAAACTTGGTCACAGTGCCTGGTTTCGGGTTGAGGAGGAGAACTCTGCGTCACTGACCCGTTGTGTATGAGCGCCCTGAAGTCCTGACTGGACTTCACGTCGATGAGGAAGATCGCCATCATCAGGTAGAAACAGGAAGTACCAAAGCAGACCCTGTAGACCGCTGAGTAGCCCACCAGCATCTCACAGTGGCCTCCGCCATGCGCCTGGTCACACACCATGTTGAAGAAAGGCACCTGAAACACACACACACACACACACACACACACACACACACACACACACACACACACACACACACACACACACAAGTACAGTTCATCTTTTGTGTTAGGGTGAAGATTTGGTGAAGATTTCAGAAGATGCCAAACATTATAAACCACAGTTCACCAAACCAGAATTTAAAGGAGAAGGAAATGTCCTGTTGTTTTTCTTTTACTACAGAATTAAGTGGTTAAGTGATTTTTTTTTTTAATTTAAGTCAAAAAGCAAAGAGTTTGTTTTAGGAGGCACCAGTGGGCACCATCCCTCCTGTTCATACTGGCAATTAAAACATCTGCTCCCAACACACCCCCAGATTCAGATTCTGGTTTAACACAAGATCAAAATTGTACAACAACACAATTGTGTACAAACATAACAAAATGACGTCTCCCGACAGGACTGAAGTAAAACAGACGTCTGCTTTACACGTAACTTTAGGCTGATTTGACTTAAGTAACAAAATGAATTTAAACACAGATGCAGTGAAGACGCTGGGTCCTCACTGTGAGTGAGAATAAAACAGTTGATCTGAACTTAATATGAGTGTCTGAAGTCTTATATTAGATTAAAGCACATTGTGAAACATTTCCAGATTATAAAGTAAAGTCACACATTTATTTGGCTGTTAACAGCAGCACTGGACTTAAGTCCAAGTCTGAGGTATTTCCACTTTACTTGATTATTTCCATTTCAGTAGCTTTGGTAACAAGATTCAGATGTACATTAAAAACACATAATAATCTTACAGAATAACTGTGTACAAACTAGTTAAAACTAGGTTCAACTTGATCAGCTACCACAGTAAAATACACGTAAATATGAACAATCCAATTATTTACTTTTTAATTTACAGTATGTTGGGCGTCAAATATCTTATTCTGCTTTTATTTTATTTTATTTTATTTATTTTTGCCATCTGACTTAAATGAAATGAATTTTCTCTGTTAACTATTTAATGCGTTTCAGGTGTTTGTCGTCCTCCACCTTTGATTGGCTGTTGACCTGCAGCCAATCACAAAGCCTCTCAGGGTATAAAGGTCTGCAGAGCTGAACTCTGAGGTCACATCAACATTTTCAGGGTCACTACACAGCTCTGTTCTGCTGCCAGTTGTGTAGCAGGAGGTTATTGGTTATATCTCAGCTGATTTCTTCGTAGTAAATGTTTTGTTGTGTGATCCTCAGGGTCTGGGTCCCTTTTTATTGTTTTCTTTCCAATTTTTTTTCCAGTGAATTTTACGTCAGGCCTTTAGTCACAGCTGCTCGTGCAAAACAAATAAAGTAAATGTTCCTTGGAGAGTAAGATCCAGCACTCACATTTTCCCTGACGAGCTCAGAGACGGTTCGGGACAGCATGAGGCAGGAGACGGCACAGCTCATGATGTGGAAGAGGGTGTACATGACCCGCGTGCTGGTGGAGGATTTGACCGGAGGACAAAAGGCACAGCAGAGCGAGCAGGGAGCCGGCCCACAGCAGCAGCATATCTGAGGAGGAGAGGACGGAGGCGGCTCAGCATCCAAACAACAAGAGCAAACACAAAAACACACTCGAAACACAAGAGTTGAGGTCTGGGTTTTCACTGTTGGATGTTCTGCCTTTAAATGTGATCCACACTCTGCTGACATGACATATAAACACTGTAATACTGTACATCCCACAAGCAAACAGCAGAAAAATCAACATCTTTGTTTTATTTGCAAATGCATCACATTAAAAAAAAAAAAAGTAGCATGCATGTTGCAAAAAGTGAAAAAAACTGAAGGAAAACAAAGGAAAAATGAATGATGATTGTAAGATGTTACCTCCACATCTGGACACACATGAAAATCCTCCAGCTGTCAGTCAATACCAAAGGATAGCAGATGTTTTATTTCATCCTTTTTCTTCCTTTTCTCTCTTCCAGAAATAAAATGACCAGTTACTCAGTTACTGGAAACTGCAGTTGTTCTTGGATTTTGAACTGAGCTGTATCCACAGTATTTTATTAAAAAGTAATAGTTCATAGAAACCTACTGAAGGATTACAGAGAAATCATGTTTGTGTAAGTATTTCTGCTTTTTTCTTTGTGTAACAATCTGTTACTCAAAAACAAACAATCTGAGACCAGTGACCTGCACTGGACCTGAAGAGACTAAATCATGTTTGAGTTTGCAGACTGGACTCTCCATCACGACACAGGAACCCTGCATGTGTCAGGTCTTTTGGGAGTCACAGTATCAGCTCGCCTGCACTGACGCTGACAGAGGGTTTGGCAGTGCAGTGTGGTTGTGGCAGATTAAGTCCAGCAGCATCTGGCTGGTTCTGATTCTGACAAATCGGGGGCTGTGGACGACTGGATGTGAGCCCATCATCGCTGATCCTGAACTAAATCTAAGGAGGCAAAACCTGCGTGCACATCTGTCTGATGCTTCGGCGAACTCAGCAGATTACAGTCTGGAGGTCTGTCTGCGTTTTCAGGGTCACAACACGATGTGTGGTGCAGGAAAAGTGGTTTCAGCTGTGTGGCAGTGGTGGTTTCTCTGTGAAAATGCTCAGTGAGCTTCCCAGAATTAGTCTCATACAATAAAATGCAAAGCAAGAATCACTCTTGGACAATCGCATGTACTACACTGTACGGATGCAGGGGATCCAGATATATTTTTACTCATCACGTGCAGATCATAATCTGTTGGATAATGCAGAGAAGCTTATCCAACATCTTCTCATTGAAGGGAAGACTGAATAAAAATAGAGCTTTAATCATGTACAGTAGCTCAAAAATGATTTGATCGTGTAACAGATGAACCATGATTAAAGGGACAGAGTGTCCTGTTTTTTTTATCTTATTTTTTTATCTTGTCTCCACCTGTGGAAAATATCTGTCAAGGGTCAAACATTATCAATCAGAAATATTTAACTATACTGCTGCATTGCATCAGGCCTTTCAGCTTCTCATCAGAAATGAAGTGAAACTTGCTGTAGATTCACTCTGCACAGATGAAACCCTGTGACCTCTCCTCTGCCCACGGCCGGATTAACCTCCTCCAGGCTCCTGGTGCACAAATCTGCTGTTGGGCCCCTATCGATCCCTGATTAAATGGCAGGTTCATTATTTCCTCAGGAACTCAGAGACCAACAACTCTACTGCTGAAATGATTAGATGATTAATTGATTTGTTGAAAATTATTTTGCAACAATTTGGATAATTGATGAACATTTTTTATATTGTTTTACATTTTCCTTTTTTTGACTTGTACAGAGTTGTATTATTTATTGTCTGCACTCTAACTGTGTTGTTTGTCTTAACCAAGAGCAGCAGATTTATTTTAAGGTTGCTGTTCGGCACAGAGGCCACTGCCGCTCTCACTCACCATGGAGGACTTAAAAAATATTGTATAATTAGTATATTTCCTGCCTAAAACAAATGACTTATTATGCATACTTTCAATTAAAACCCTGAAAATGCCTGAATCTCCCATTTATAAACTTTCTGTTTGTTAAATAAAATTTAGCAGATTCAACAAACCGGTTTCTGTGCTGAATCTTGATGCTGTTGTGCTTCAGAAATCAAAGGGAAAATGCACAACCTTCTCTGCGCCAGCTCCCAGACAGCCATGTGTTTATGATCGTCACTCTGGCCTAGTTTAATGTTTATCATACAGGACCACAGTGGGTTATACATCATATCCAGGTCAAACAGCAGTGTGCTAGGCCTGATGTGAAGGATTAATCAATGAGCGGCTCATCCTTCAGTTTCAGCTCCTAGTGATTCTGATACAGTCCGGATTCAAGCATTGTGCAGGAAGCCTCCAGTGTTTCCCATCAACCCAGAGCAGGACGGCGTCGCCTGGTTTGTTTGGAGACGATTATGAGACCTCCTGCATCGTTCCAGGTATCCAGGGAGCTAATCTGAGAGATAATCCGATATGATTCACATTCCTAATGCACCAGTGTCCAAATATACCTGTCATCACACACAGCAGCCACTTTTCATGAAATGTATCATGTTATTGATTTCAAGAGTAAGTAAACTGATTTGGGTTCAAACATGAGTTCGAGTGTCAGCATTAAAACAGACTGAAGGGACATTATTTATTTTTTTAATAATGTAACCTCTGTTCTAACTTTATAATATGAACTTTTCTCTTTACGCTTCTTTTAGTCACTTTTACTACCTGTTGGGGCATTTACACAAGACGTGTAGAAGATAATTATTTTGTGTTCATGCTTTCACTTTACTTTATTTGCATGACTTCAATACTGATTATTAACGCTACTTTTTTCTCTTTTTTATTGATATCTTTCTATTTACTCCCACTACTTTAATTTGGTTTCAAGTGACATTTTTCGATCCTTGGTTGTATCAAACCAATTCCATATCGATATTGCAGCTCGATACCCGGCCCTACTGACATATCTAACTTTTGCAGATCAGTGGCCACTGTGGTCACAAGTGGTAAACCACAAGAAAATGGCAGATTGAATTTGCCTTCATTTCCCACAGTTCTCTTGACTCAGCTGCTTTAAAGACAACTGAGAGGAGCGCGACCAGAAGTCACCTGGTGAGGTGAGACCAGGTGACATATTCTGTATTTATTTGTTTTACTTTTGTGACAATACCACTGACATGTTTTATGACAGTCTGACCCCTGGTAACAAGAGTCGACATGAAAAGTTTGACCAGATGACGGCACTAGATTAAAGTTCAGAGGATTACCAAAGTTCTTTCAGTTCATCCTGAGGGGAACATGAACGTCTGAACTAAATACCATCGAAACTCACCTCACCAGAGTCAGTAGGATTCATCCTCTGGGGAACATGAATGTACTAAGTTTCATATATACATCCAGTTATGCATCCTGTCCAATAATTTTTGAGATGTTTCAATCTGGACCAAAGTAGTGGAGACTTTTTCTCAGAGTCTTGCATCTGACTCCAGGTATCCACATAGACAATGATATGATGCAAGTTTGATTTTCAGGTCAGGATGTAAGCAAACTAAATGAAGTAGATCAAGTTAAAGTCTGTCAGAAAAAGGGTCTCAATAGGCTCAAGGGTGTGTGAAGTAGTGTCTAAGAGCTTAATGATCTTTTGGAGATCTCTGTCTCTCTTTCTAGTAGAGACAGAAGGAATCAGCTGAACAACTGGTGTTTGGTAACTCGCTCCACTACTCAGGGAGCACATGGGAGAAAAGTCGGGATTGAGATTTCCCGCTTTGCAACAATGATAGGACAGAAGTAAAGTAATCAATTCATTTAATCAGTTCTCAATCATCACACTTTGATCTAGTTAGATCATGAACTAAAGTAACTCTGACTGGACTAACAGCTCCCTGATCAACAGCTGTAAATAACCGTCAGTGACAAATCTACGTTTCTGAGTCACTTTGCTTTGCAACAAGAACCTGGATGTTGATTTTCTTTTTGTTCAGAGCTGAAAGCATCACAGATTCTGACATTAGGTTTTCTGCTTTGCAGCTTTGGGACATTTACTTGTTGCGCTGCCCTCGTCTCACCTGAAGACAGCATCTTTCAACCTGACGGTACAATACGATTCAGAAGAGGAACATCACAAACTAAAGCCTCCTGATTTAACACCACTCTGACACAGCTTCAACAAAGAAAGTGAATATTATACATCTGTGAATTCCTGCTGTTTTAACCCAAGCTGTCAAACCTTCAGCTGAAATGAAAACTGGTACTTAAACTACTTGAGTACCTTCATTTTATTCTACTTTATACTATTTTATTTTGCAGATTCCGATTTAATAAAATGTATGATAAGTTTATAAAATATGGTGCATCACTATGACATGTCGATAACAGTCCAATAATAAAATATGCAGGCAGCATTCTGCATGAGAAGTACTTTAACCTTTGATACTTAGGGTAAATTTTTCTGATAATACTTCTGTTCACTATTCTGAAAGCAGCATGTACTTTTACTTTTACAGTGTAGTATTGTTACTATTACTTAAATAAGAACCCTGTGTACTTCTGCAGCTGCAGTCACTGCCTCCTGTGCTGCTGCTCATCAGCTCTCACCTGATAGGCCACCATGTTGAGGAAGTAGTTGTAGATGCCGCTGCGGTTCATCCCCTGAGTGGCTGACATCGTGCCTCTAAACTGCTTTTCCTCGGCCACCACGACTCTACATTTGGCCATGAACTTCCAGCACAAACAGGTTTTCTCTCAGATGACCTGCAAAGATGGCATCCTCACATCCTCACAGAGGCGAGAACACGACATCTAACAGGCCTGTTAGGAGATGGAAATAAAAAGTAAACCCACAGCGCTCAATCCAGCAGGTTGTCCCTACTCTCTCCTTATGCTGGATTAGCAGTAAATCTAGTCCAGCTGGGCTCCCTGCAGCCGAGAGCCTCAGCATGAGCGCCACTTCAGATTCTCCCAGTCCAGCCTCGCAGGGGAATAAGTTGTTTTTTTGCCCATATCCTTCCTGTGTGCTTTGGCTCTGCGGCTGTGTTGGGTGCTGCCAGAAAAGAGGGAGAGGTGGTGGAGAATGCCCGGTGCCCTCCCCCCATCCTCCCCCCGTCCTACCCGGTCAGATTAGGCAGACAGGGGAGGAGGGGGAGAGGAGGAGGAGGAGGAGGAGGAGGAGGAGGAGGTCGACAGGGACCATGTGTCAGTTCCATCTGTCCTTCCTTTCCCTTCCCTTCCCCCCCAGCGCTGCACAAACCCCACAGTACAATGGGATACTGGTGTTTAATCCAGACTTAGAAAATTAAATAATTACCCCCATGTGATTTCTAGATGCTGATGTCTGACTCCTCACAGCCTCCAGCTGCAACTATTAACCCCCCAGACCTCATCCGAGTGTGTGTCTGTGTGTTCACCCACAGAAAGAGGCCACGTCCATAATCCTAACAAGTTATCATGACTGCATTACGACCCAGAAACACTGAACGGGGACGGACTGAGCGCAGGGCTGTCTGTGATGGAATCAACAAAGGCAGGGAGCATTAGTCGATGTGCTCTCAGCTTAGTAACAAACAGATGAAGGGCGGAAAGTTACAGTTCATATTTTAACCTTCAGGTCATTTTCACTTGAAATTCATCATATTTATACACAATCTTCCACAAATCTGGTCTTTGGGAAATGTTAAAACCTTAGTATGGAAATAAATGCAACTAAATTTCTAGCTATTTAACAACATGATTTAACGTTGACAAAGTTTCCTGCTGCTCTAAGATGTTTCCACCTTCAGTTTTTATCTAAAGATAAATTAACAAATCAGTAAAGTGGTTTGTTAAAGTGGTTTGTCAAAGGAACAAGCTCAGATATCAGATAAATTCTTTTTCATTTTTTAGGCTTTTAAGGTTGAATCATTTTACAAAACAACAATGAAGCTCCAGGTTAATTGTTGAGATTAATTTTCAGGATTCCTCAGTTTTTTAATTTTATGATAATCATTGCTTTGCAGTTACTGTCAGCTCCATCCAAACTCACAGCGATGACAGCACACTCAAAGCAGAGGTGGACAGATGTTCTGTGACATCTGTCTGTGAAAACACTGACTCACTTCCTAACGCTGCTCAGAATCGATGTGTAAAAAATAGCTGGAAGACTCTGATCTGTCAGTGACAGACAGCAGAAATATTCAGGTTGTGTTCAGTGTTGCACAGCAGCAGTGAAACGAAAGTGAGTGTGTGTGTGTGTGAGCTGTTAAAAAGCGCTGAGTGCACGAGGAGAGAGTCAGATTAGATTTAGGTTAGTGTGCAGGGCGGAGCGCCGGGATAATCCTGTCGTTGTTTAGCCCCCCCCTCTCAGTCAGGATGACCTTCACCCGCCCAGTCGGGACGATAGCAGCTGCAGCCTGTTGCAGTCTCTGAGTGGCTGAGACAGGCTGCACTGAGCCAGAGGCCGTCTGAGCAAACAGCTGTTTGTCACTGTGCTGCATCTCACCTGGTAACACACATCCTGCACACAAGTTCAATAAGTTCTGTTTCCAGCAGAGTCAGTGATAAAGGACCAGTCTCAGTCTGACCTGTAGCTGATTCACAACAGTCCACCAGTAAACAAGGTACGTCCTCACTGATGACACAAAACACCATAAACTACAAACATGTAAATCTACCGTAAACTTTAAATGTCAGAAAGCTGCTCAAACCATCGTAACAGAAATCCATGCTCTAAAAACTGTCAGTATGTGTGTTGAAGTTCTTTAAATTTGGCTGAGCTAATAGTGTCCTGGAGCAGTTTTCACAAAAATAAGAAAACTACATTACCCATAAGTCTCTGGGCTTACAGAATCTGTTGATGAGGGATAAACTGACTAAGAGACAAAGTATGTTTTGTTGTTATGACGCAAATTATGATACAATGCAATTTTACTTATATTATTGAAATCAATGCATTATTCAAGTTGTGAGGAATTACATATTGTAGAAAAGGCTACTAAAGGAATCTGGCATATTGTTCATGGCATTAATGTGTTCCTCACTTTAATGTTGCAGCTGGTAAAGATGGAGCTAATTTTAACTTCTTTATATGATGCATGGTAACTTAGTCTATATCAATACATCATAATTTTTGTTGATTGGTTTTGCGTTTATACTGTGAATCAGCAAAATAACTAGTAACTAAAGCAAGTAAAATGTAGAACATTCCTCTGTAGTGGAGCAGAAGTTTAAATTAACATAAAATATAAATACTCAAGTAAAGTACAAGTCAAAATTTTACTTAAACTCAGTACTTGAGTAAATGTATTTAGGCTGATGTTATTAGCATTATTTAAGTTAACATGTCTGTTAAGATGTAACTAAAGATGGACAGTATATGGTTTCTGTAAGTATATAGATTAAACTATCAACAGGTATTCAGGAGAGGGAGCCTCGGTGGAGCGCTTCACGTCACATTATCTGCTGTCACGTTTGTCTGCAGCATAACTGCTTCAGTAGAATGACTTGATTTTTTTTAACTGGACCTCTTTACATGCATGATGGAAAAAAGCAGCCAGTGCCAAAATCTTGTCCTGTAATTCTTCAGAGGAGCCACAGTCTACACAGATTCACTTTCCAGGAAGTGAGTAACAAACAAGAGGTTGAATAAGAGGTTAGCTTGGGTCAGACACAGCTAAGAGGCTTGGACTTACAAGCCCAGTGAATGAGGACTCTTTCAAAACCTGCGAGCAAATCAGCAGTTGTAGGATTATTAGTCTGAAGTCTGGGAAAACAAGGTCCCACATTTACACAGGAGAAGAGTCTGTAGTGAGGATCGAAACAGACGTGACCTAATAAACTTCTGCTCCTATACAGGAAGAACTAAGTTTCAAAAGTAAAGCCAGGTTGAAGCATCAAACATTTTCATCATGAGCCATCGTCACCCCTAACATAAGATTATTATCGCAGCGTGACTCAAAGGATCGATACGTCAGTGAGTCCAACACTTCGGTCCAATCTGAAATGTCTCTACTACTGTACAATGGATGACCATGAAGTTCAGTGCAGACGTTCATGGTCCCGGGAGGATGCGTCTCAGTGACTTTGGCGGCTTTGTCATGAATCAAACGTCATCATTTTCTCCAATACTTTCACTGGTTTATGACCAAATACAAGAGGTGGAATTTAACTACATTTGCTAAGAAATATTTGGGAGTATTTCTACTTCATGCTGATGTTTACTTCTACTCTACATTTCAGGGGGTGACATTGAATTTTAAACTCACCTACATTTGTCTGACAGCTGATTACTTTTCAGATGAAGATGTTACATATAAATCACAGGATATAATCATCATCATATAAATGACATGATTGATGATGATCACTTGAATTTAAACTTTTAAATTTGGTCATTCATTTATTTGTATTATTTTTTCACTCCACTTCTAACAAAATGTGTTATCTTATCTATTCTGTTTGTTTTATTTTTACTTATTTTGTTTACGGCTGCTCATTGTTCCCTTATATTGACCCATGTATGTTGATCTGTTATTTCATACACACACATATATAACTAATATGCATATCAGTTTCATTTAGTATTAGCATTTAGCATTAGTATTTTGCACTTTTTATATATATATATCTATAGCATATTCATAATGTATGTTAGAATTACTCAGTTGTTAATGATGTAATGTCATATGACAAGAGTAAAGAGTTTTAAAAACGTATATTCTTAAACTGAAATACAGAAGTCAGGAACAAAAACGTCCCCACGAGCTCAAAATCAATCACTGTTTCACATAATAACTTTAATCTAACTGTGGATTATTCCCTCCAACATCAGTGGGTGTAAACCAGCACTAAGTCCCTGTGATCAACACGTGTTGCTCTGAGCGGTCCAGGCTGCCGTGGCCCGGCATTCCTGGGGGCCCCTTTCACTCTTAGATAATTGCTGCTGCCTTGTGGGAGAGGAGGAAGTGCCAAAGAGAACAAACAAAAGCAAATTAGCGGATGCAAATCTCCGCTTGAGCGAAAGTGCTCAATCTATGGTTTCAATAGGCTTGCGCAATAACAGTTGGCTGAAATCCAGGCCTTGTTTACAAAAAAGGACACGAAAAATGATCCATTCATTAATCATCAAGGACTCATTTTGAGCAAAACTCTGGGGGTAACAGTATTTAACCAACATTGTTCTTCACCTGTTTTCAATGTATGTAAATAAAAAAGTTGGGAATTTTAGATGAGTCATATAAAGTTGCAAGCAATAAGATTTCTCCTTCCCATAGAAACACAATGTACCCATTCATACGGAGCTGTGGCACAACTGGGTGCACAACCTCCTCACATAGTTCTCATAGTAGAAGAGATTATTAATAGAGTCCAGGAAGATTTCACCTGCACCACATTCTTAAATTGACAGATGGCTGAAAACTTGGCTGAAGTTTGGTGGAACATGGAAAGAGGCTCATTTTTTATTGATCTGACATCAAACCTGATGTTTAACATTTTGGTTACAATTTTTTTTTTGTATCTATTGGCTGGTTATTGTCTGATTTTACACTACATGGCCAAAAGTATGTGGACACCACTGTCTACATACTGTATTTTGTGTACTTTTTCATGCTTTGGGTTTGAGACATGATTATTCCATTTATGGGAACTCTTGATGCTACGAAATACAATTATCTTAAAACAGTTGTTCCAAAACGTTAACTTAAAATGAACCAATGAGCATTGTGACCCCTCATCACAGGTTTTGGTCCCCCAGTGTGTCCATGAGTTGAGAACTATTCAACCCAAAGAGTGTTTTTTCTTTCTTGGATTTGTGTTAATTGAAGAGGCCTGGAGAGTGAAAAGTATCCAGTATTTTACAATGAAAGGTCACAACTTAAAGAAAAGGGGTGATTGTGGCTCAGGAGATAGAGCGGGTCATCCACTAATCAGTGGTTCAATCCCTGGCTCCTCCAGTCTGTGTGTCTATGTGTCATTCAGAAAGATACTGAACTCCAAATTGCCCCTGACAGCTGTTCCATCAGTGTAAGGGTGTGATGAATGTATGTGTGTGTGAATGTATTACTGTGGCATGTATTGTGAAGCACTTTGAGTGGTCTCTAAGACTAGAAAAGAGCTATATGAGTGAATTCCATTAACCATTTACAGTTGTAATCCTCAACGTCAAAGCTGCAGCTCATCGAGAAAACAGCAACCAGCCAGAGTCCTTACATGGACACACAAACACCAACATAAAAACCAGCACAAACATGAGCTAACTCTGAATTTTCACTGGTTCTTATAAAGCTCGTAATAGCTTGCCTCCCCAGTATATCACTGACCTGTTCCATAGAGACCTGGTAGTTGTCTTTTAACTGTACCCAGACTGAGATCCAGGTCCTCAGCAGAAGCTTTTAGTTACTTTGACCTTGTTCTCTGGAACAAACTGACATGAAATCAGACGCTACTGTTTCCACATTTAAAAGAAAACTTAAAACCTGTTTGTATTCTCAGGCCTATAACTAGACAGTGTGTGCAGCTGGACAACTATCTTACTGTCAGTTGTAATTTTATGCGTGTGTGTGCTGATTCATTGTAACTCTAGTGTTACCTTATCTACACTTGTATGCTAATGTTACCTTGAACTAACACACAGATAAACCTGACTTGACATTTTTGTGACATTACCATTGTGTATTTATCATCATCACCTTGTACCTTCATCAGAAAACAACTGTCGCTTCCTGCAGGATCTCACCTGAGGCCGAAGCCAGTGTCCTGACATCACGTCCCTGAGGCCTGAGGCGATGAGAGCTCCACACAGTCAGACAACCATCAGTCATAGAGCAGGATGAAGGGGTTGGTGTGACGACAGCCATGTCCCTCCGGCCTCACCCCCATTCCTCCGGCCACTCACGACCACGCACATCTCCTTAAGGACAACACCACCGACACCTGAGAGATCTGAAGTGGTCTTCAGTCTGATCAGGGCTGACGGCACGGGCAGGTTTCTCTTTCCTTTAATCTGATTATAGTAGGTGGATTGAAAAAGCTCAAGCACACGAAAGGGTTGGAAAAATCTGGAGATAGAGGAAATCTGTTACAGTGGTTGAAGGGCTACTTGCATTAAACCTCTTATAACAGACAGGAATAGAACGAGGAGGAACACAGAGTGATTTAGTAATCCGTACAGTTAAAAGTCCAAATAATCCAGGTCTTATCTTTTTGTTTTCTAAGCTTCTCTCAGTCAATAACAAAATGGTAGATAAATCATTTAATCATACATATTAATACATTGTCTTAAACCTGCTGAGTAATACTTGATCTATTTGGATTAAGGCGCTGAGTCATTCCCTCAACTGACAATAAATGAACAAAATGCTCAGTGTATAGACCTGAAATAATGTTCAGTTTGTGGTTTGATTTGATTCTAATTTGCAAAGATTTGCACCCTCATCTCCAGGAAATACCTCATGCCCCACTGTCTGTGTTGGATTTTAAAGTATTAGCTGGATTTGCTCTGAAAGGTGTTATGTAAGTCTGAAGATACAGTAAAGAAAAATATGGAGAGAAACGTGACAATGACTCCTGACTGGGAAAATGAACCTTCCTGTGTCTGTTTTTAAAGTTGTCCAAGATACACAAGGCTGGATTGAGCAAAGCAGTCACTGCCCCAGAGCCAGTGTCAGTGTCAATTGGTTTCTGATAATTTTGTTATTTGCTAGTTTGTCAGGGATTTTGCATTATTGCCTTGTGTTGTGACCCTGTCTTGTAGAGGAAACATGTGTCAACACATTTATTCTGTCATTTCATATCGTGGTCAAGTAGTGCAGATTGTAAATAAAGTTATATATAATCAAATTACCACAAACTGAATGACACACAGAACACCTGGAGTTTTCAGCTCTATTTTATTGAATTAATGAGATTATTATTTCTATTCTATCTGAGAAGTTTTCTGGAAAAAAAAAAAATCTCAAGTGAATAACTGTCAGTGGAACAAATAAAGTTGCATAAAATGGAAACAAACAAAGTTAATACCTCAAAAATTATACTTAAGCTCTGTAGCTGAGTAAATATAATAAGTGCTATTCCATCACAGACAGAATCATATTTCATTGTGATATAAATATCCATAAATATATATCTTTAATTACGGGTATGGTAATTTCTTTACCTTCACATCCGGTACTACCCCGTTTTCCGTCCGACACTTGGAGGAACCGTCCTCTTTGTTCCGGCCTCACTGGAGTCAACATGGCGGCAGAGGGAGACGTCGATTTGGACCTGGAAGCCGAGGAAAACTGCACCGGGAAACCGGCGGAAAAGCCTCGGAAACATGACAGCGGAGCCGCGGACCTGGAGAGAGTCACGGACTACGCGGAGGAGAAGGAAATCTCCAGCTCCGACCTGGAAACGGTGAGAGCTGCGGGCTAACGTTAGCCCGGAAACATGCGGCCGCCGCTGCCTTCACTGTCCGCACATCATCCCTGACACCGGCCCATGTCCAGAGAGACGTTCAGCTGTACCTGCGTTGTCTTATTTATACACTTCTCTTACTTTTATTTATCAGTTAGCGTTTGTTTGGTTGTTGTGTGGTGAACGATTAGCTCACAGGCTGAAAAACTAGCTAAACTTAGCTTTAACTGTATTAATACAAAATATTTCAGTACAGATCGACAGGGACAATATTATGTACAAATAATCCTATTACTAATACACGTAAACACTTTAAACAACAGTAAACAGCATGAAATAAATATAAAAACAGTATTACAGTTAAACTGTATGGTGTAGGCAACAACAGAAAGTAATCAGGGCTGTTTTCCAATGAATTATATTTAAGTTGTTCTGAGTAATATTACTGAATATCAAGTTGTATAGGTATATTTTTAATGTTTATATATCAACAAACACAATAAATTCCTCATCATCAGAATATCACAAGCACACACTTGAACATATGTCAACCAGACAAATAAGATAAGAAGAAAAACATTAACTGATAATGATAAATGATAAACTGCTTCATTGGCAGATGAAGGCTTTTAGATAAATTTACCTGCACTGCAGATCTTGAAAAGTCTTTAAAAACCATTGATTTCAGTTTTGTTGAAAAAATGCCATCACAGCTTAAAACTCAAAAATCCCATTGACAAAGATAATTTGTAAATGCAACTGGGAGTTAAATTAGTTAAAAACATTTTTTTAATGGGGTGATATTAGTAAAACAGGGTGTTGTGTTGTTTCAAACCTCTGACTTGTGTAAAATTCACATTTGAACCTGAAAATAGTTGTTTAATTTTTAATTGGTTTATCCATTCATCCATACTATGCTGCCTACACAGGTACAGGTTGCATTGAATTATTAATTTCTTATACTTAAAGCAATTGTTATTTACATTTGGGAAGTACTAACACATATGTGATGAATGGCAATTAATTCATGCACTTAGTGAATAATTATTATAAGTATTAAAATGTCTTCATAACAGTGTTTCTTCTTTCAGGCTATGTCAGTGATCGGAGACAGAAGGTCACGAGAACAGAAAGCCAAACAGGAAAGGTAAGATCAGTGTTGACCCTCTCACAGCGTGGCAGCTTCAGCTCCTCATTTCTTCCTCTGGGTAATTCATCAGTACTGTAGTTACTCACAGCTACCACACGTAGCAAACCCACAGGAGGTGACTATGAGAAGGAAAATAACATCTGAGGGATTTTCTGTAGATTTTCAATCTCACATCATCTCGATGTTCAGTCTGAACCTTTAAACTAAATCTCTGTCGTCTTGTTTTTGGTGCTTTCAGAGAAAAGGAGTTGGCCAAAGTCACCATCAAGAAGGAGGACGTAGAACTAATAGTAAGTTTTTCACTCAGTCATCTGGGATGTTTTTGTATATTCAGGTGATGATACAGCCACTACATGGTCAGAAGTATATGGACACCACATTAAACCCATGAGCATTAATCTGCTATTACAACAGCAGTTGCTCTTCTAGGAAGGTGTTTCATAACATTTTATAATCTGACTGCAGGGATCAGCAGGTTTTCAAAGGTTCCTCAAAAAAAGGGCCTCAGAAGACTGAATTAAATTTTTTCATCTGTCCTGCTGCAGAAAGTCACATGAGTTATGTTTTTTTGTATGTGGTTTTTGGCTGTTGGCAGATGCACCAAACCTATAAACTTATAGAGTGATTGTGACAGTGAACTGTGCTGCAGGAGGCTGGTCAGCCCTCAGACCAGCAGCAAACACTCACTACTGCTGCCATAGTGGTGAGAAAACTCAGCAGCTCAGATGATTAGATTAGGTAAAGATTTTAGCATGAATTTGCGTGAACTTGAAAAGAATCATTTTAATTGGTTAATCAATTTCTGTGCCTTATCCCTCTATATCACTAACTTTATTAATTACTTATTTATTAGGTCCTGCTAAACCATATAGTCCCTACTGGTTTGCCATCATACTTTAAACAAGTTCTTCCGCAACAAACTGGAATAATAATTTCTTTATGGAGATTTTTCTGAGTAAAATATGATTGTCTGCAGCATTAAGATTTCCCTACACTCTTAACACGAAGGACATGAATAACAGCCCATACTGGGGTGTCAGGTATGTCCATATACTTTCGGCCACATACGGTATCATGATACACATCAAAACTTAAATGTGAGGGTTGCTTTGAATACAGCTACACATCCCACTTGGGATCAGATGCCATCATGTGCAAGAATATTAATTTTTAACAATTTAAACTGATGCACCTTTAGAGCTGCAGTGATTAATTGATCAACAGAAAAATAATCATAATGGTTTAAGTTGTTTTTTTAAACAAAGACACTCCCCTTTTCCAGCTGCTTTGTGAGAATTTACTGGTAGTTTTAGAACAGTAAATGTATTATCTTTGGATTGGGAATCTGATGGAATCATCCTGGGAAACTGGCATTGTTCACTCTCTTTGTATTTTACACAAACTACTTGTTAGTTGCGGGTCTGTCCATTTTTATAATCACTTTGTGTCAGTGTTCAGGCTGTAATTTGTCACGTTGTGTTGATGTTGCTGTGCAGATGTCTGAGATGGAGATCTCCAGGGCTGTGGCGGAGCGAAGTCTGAGGGAACACATGGGGAACGTGGTGGAGGCTCTGGTGGCTCTCACCAACTGAACTAACTGCATTTACACAATGGACTGCTTCACTTTTTTTTTTTTTTTTTTGAAACCAAGGCTCATCAAGTCAGTGAGGCTGAACTGATCTCAGTGGTTAAACTGTTGCGGTGTAATCTTTACAGAAATCCTTTTTTTTTAAAAATAAAAGTTGACGTTTGGCCTGCCTCTTCTTCACCTGTGTTTTAATTGTTGCATTATTGTTTGAATCTGTGGAAATGTTTTAAAAATGAGGAAAATACAGATTTTATTTGCAAACAAATCAAATGACACCTGTACTTTCACATAAATGGAGGAAAAACAGGAAATCAGCACAACAATCTTCATATTAAATGTTATTATAAGCTGATATTTACAAAATGACTTTGCTTTAAAACTGAAGGAGGTATCAGTGTGACGTGGTTTGTTGACCATGGATAGAAATCTTTAGGATTTAGATTTTTCCTGCCTATCGCCTCAATTTAAGCTCTTTTCACAAACTGAAAACCAGCTGCGTCTTAAGTAGAGTTTGAAGAGCTAACATGGAATTAAGTTTTTTTTAAATGTTGGTGCACCTTCCTGGTAGATGCACAGTTCAGAGTGGTGGAATCAGTCTATTTGCTGCTTTCCTTCCATAACAAAGTCAAGGGAAGAGAATCAGCATCCTTGAACTGAGCAGGATGCAGCTCGGTCTCTGAACAGTCTCTAAAGCTGCAGTGTGGACACGATGAAGTACAATCCACATCTTAGGTCTTCCTCTTCTTCACCGTGGGCCGGTCGAACACGTCTCTCACGCCTGCCGCCTTCTGCTTGAAGAACTTGCTGTTCTGAGCGCTCTCCTGGGCCCAGGCCGAGTCGAACGACGTGGTGTCCTGGTCCACCAGGTGGGTGTACTTGGTGCGTCCCGACCGACCAAAGTTTTTGACCTCAAGGGGTGAAAACAAACCGCAAACAGGTCAAATCCAGAGAAGTGAACAACTTAATTCAAGGGTTTATGTCCCCTGAAGAACGTTAAAAGGGAAAGTGCCAGAAAGTTTTGGTACAAGTTTAAGAAAAAACTTAAAACTTTTAAGCCTAAAATGAGTCTCATGTTGTACTGTTTGAACTCATTTATATTCTAGGGAGGATTCAAGAGTGTCCAGAGACACCACATGCATCAGAATGAATTAGTAGAAAAAGTGCATCTATAAAAAAAATCCTGACTTCTTGAAATATTTACACAGTATTAAATATTACACACTATAATTCTAAGAAAACACTGAAGGAAGCAGATACAATATGTCTGTTACATGTATGAGTGTGAAAAAAAATGTTCTGAATTTAAACAAGCGTAAGGGCAAATATAAGAGGCTAACAAGGCACGTTGAGTTACATAGGAATAACATTTTACAAGGCAAGTAGTAACCAGATCCATCCACCTCACCGATCTCTCAGTGCACTGTAATGTAAAAGCAGCTCACCTGCATGACTTTGGGTAAGATGGTTTTGTTGAAGTGATCCTCCAGAGTAGGTGCACTGAAATCTCTCTTGTACACGTCCTCCTCCTCATTCTGGAACAGAACCCACAAGTTAATATCAGTCACAGAAAACTGTTGAACAGACCAGTATATGAGGTCAGCAGCTGTCACTGCTCCCTGGTGGACAAACTATGCAATGTTTCTAAATTTCAAACTGACCAACATAAACTGACATGGAAACATCTGTCATAAACTACAGACTGCATCAGTCTGCCTCTAATGTTTAGCCATTACCAAAACCAGCTGAAGGTAGAACTGCTCTGACTGTGTGGCTGTTAAGTTATGTAGATACATCTTCAGAAGCTTATTTTAACCAGGAAAACATCACACTGATTAAAAATATCTTGTACAGGTGTGTCCTGACCAAGAGAGACATGGATGCATAGACATAGAAGTTACATGTACAGGACACTGGGATCAACAATACAAATAAGATCAGAACCACAACTGCAAAGCGAAAAATACCAATCAATGCACAACGCTACGAAAATGTCAGACGTTTACAGTCCAGACATCAGAAAAACCGTCCTACACTTGTCTCTGACGGCTCCTGGGGTAACTATAACTTGGATGTCACTAAGACATGCTCACCAGGTAATGAGCTTCATGTCAGTTTCTGTAATAAATAACTTTTAGGATCATATTTTGATGGCGGCGAGTTCATAACATTCCAATCAGAAATCATCACAAAAAAAGACAAATATTTGCTGGTTCTAACTTCTCAAATTGATGATGTAAATAATTGTTAGTTGTAGCCCATCAATACGAATTCACTGACACTGAACATTTAGGTGGCGAGATCCTCTGAATACTGCCCCGTCATTTTTGCAGCATAGCTAAGGCAGATGATGTCAGACCTAACTGCAGCCTTGGTAAGACTCCACCTCTGCAGTGACTCACCATGAAGAAGGCTCCTCTGTGGTAGTACTTCTGCAGGAACTTGTATTTGCCCTTGCTGGCTTTGTTGGTGATGAGTTTGTTGCTGTTGCGAAGCTCAGCCCTGCGCTCCTCCTCTGTCAAGTTGTGGAATCTATCGATTTCAGCCTTCTCCTTCTCCATGCTGAGGACAAACAACCCTCATTATCATCGTCAGCAACAACTACAGCACTGTGCTAACTGAAAAGTGCTCAATTAGTCCATTTCATTTCATTACAAAGTCATTTTAATGAGTCAGATTAGTGTTTACTCACACTTCTCGGGCCTCTCTGTCTCTCTTGATGCGTTTCAGCTCTCTCACTTTCCAGGCTTCGTATTCTTCCTCCTCGTTCTCTCCATCCGTGTCCAGGGCGTCAAGAGCAGCCAGCGTGCGTCGGTTCTCCTCAAACTCCTTCTTAGCCTCCTCCTCCACAATCTTGAGGGTGTAGCGCCGTCGCTCCTCCGCCTGCTTCTTGGCCTCGACCTCCAGCTCTCTTTGCTTCTGCTCCTCTGCTTCGCGCTCTGCCACTGTGACTCTGTCCTTTCTGTGGTGCAAACAGATGTTGATAAAGAAAGTTGCCGAAACATTGACGGGTTAAAGTGTTTCTGTTTGGTTGTCTCGGTTCATACTTGCGAATGAAGACAGGTTTGAGTCGCGGCTCTGCTTCATCCTCGCTGTCTGTGTATTCCTCATATTCAGACTCAGACTCTGACTCCTCCCCCGACTTCCCCTCCTCCTCCAACTCCATGACCTCCATCTCCTCATTCTTTCGCTCAGTAGCTCGCTGCCGCATCATTGCTCGTCTCCTCTCAATTTCCTGCACACAATGACAAACTCCACCTTAAATACTTGACTCAATATAATTAACCAAGTTTTTTTTTTTTTTAACTTAGTTTAACAGATAAAATTAAACAGCTCAGATAGCAACCTCATCATCCACTTCTTCCTCTTCCTCCTCTTCCTCCTCACTGCTCTCCTCACGCTCTGGGTGCCACGTGCCTTCATCAGAGTCCTCGCTGCTCTCGGCAACAACTTCAGGCTCCGCGATCTGTCTGTGTCTTGCGAGCCTGAGCACAAAGAAACAAAGGGGTCGAATTAGCATTTCAGCAGCAACATTTATTGATCATTTCAGTCAATTCAAACCAAATCTGAAGAGCGGCGTGATACCTCTCCTCCACGTCCTCAGAGACCCGGTTGAGTAAACGTTTGAGACGTGGGTCAGAGATGTCCTCTTCCTCCAGCTCCACTTCTGGCTCCATTTCTTTTCCCTTCTTCACAAACTGGAAGTCCTCCTCTTCCTCATCTGATGACTCCATTGGAGCATAGTCAGGACGTTTACCTGACACATACCTCTTCACCTTCACCTTCTCCATGGACAGCTCACCTGGGATATGAAGAGACATTCAATATGAGTCTTTTTTGAAGCTGATACAAAAATCTGATGGAGCTGAAACAATTAGTTATCGAATCAACCATTAAAAAAATAATCTGCAACAATATTGATATCAATTAATCATTTATCAAGCAGAAATACCCAAAAAATGCTGGTTCCAGTCTCTCAGTTATAAGGATTTGCTGCATTTCTGTGTTTTACATCACTCTACTTTCTCTCAATGAAAGTAACAGCCCTCACAATATTTTTCTTTCAGATATCTAGTGATATTCTGATATTGCTGAGAGTACAAACTTGTTCAAATCCAGGAGTCACACATATTTAAATTTAAAGTAAATCAATTGGAGTTACATTTCCCAAAAAGCATTACATATTTCATGCTTTTCAGGTTGCTGACACACTATCTTGATATGTTACATCTTAACATCATTACTGAACAATAAATGACCAGAAAAAAGATAACACAAATGCACTGTCAGGTAATAAATATGACTGGAACTTGTATCTTTTGGTTGGTTAGTTTGTTGATAGTGTGTCAGGGAGGAGTTGATTCAACTGGTCACTTTTGAGGCCATAGCTTGAGCTGCTGCAAAGGATCCTATCAGATTACTTGGAAGACTGACTCCTCAATCTACACTACATGGTCAAAAGTATGTGGACACCAAATCACCATTGCAACATTAGCATGCTATTGCAACCTGCAGGATTATGTGGCTCATCGAGTAAACATTCACCTTTTTAATAAATGTAAAATGCCAAAAATTGGTAAGTGATTAATGTAAGGTGTTTGGAGTGTTGATCTGATATCTGAAGGTGTCTCCTTAGGATCTTTAAAACTTTGATTGGCATTTTTGCCATTTCCTTACATTTTAGAAACCAATCGATTCATCTATTAATCCAGAGAATCCAGATTATTATTGTTTGTTGCACTCCTATAGGATTTTTTATTATGGTATGATGAAGTAATAACTAAACTCACTTCATACAAGCTGTTGGTGTTATTTGTCTTTGCGAGGTTACACTACGCTACCTGGTGGAACTACAAAATGATAGGTTAAAAATATGTGAACCAACCACTATTTAAATAATCGTTTGTTGGTTTCATCAATTCTTCAATTAAAAATGGCGAATAATCTCGTTTCAGTTTAGTGAAAACAATGTTAGCTGCAGCCCGGCTAGCTGATAAGTTAGCACGCCGCTAGCCGCCTGCTAACCGCTGCGTCTCACCTTTCTCATTCCGGACCGGCACGGCTCCGGCCGTGGACTGGATCGGCGGCAGCTTCATGTTGAGGGCTTCGCGACTAGACATGACTGCCCGGTCGACGGTACCAGGTGGATAAAAACAAAAATGAGTAGTTTCCTCGGACAAATAAGCTCGTCGTCGCTTCAACGAGACGGAAGTTTAACAAACCGTGTGGACGGACAGGAAGTGGATTTGTTCCGACCACATACACAATCTATGGTTCCGCACACGCTGAACTTCACACAAAATCATATGTAACCCAGTTTTTATGGTTTTTACAAGTCACAGTTAAGTTAAAGCGATAAAAATCGATAAGTCTGCATTTGTATAGGACCGCAAGTAATTATTGTTTTATTATGGATGAATCTGCTGATTATTTTCTCGATCAATCAATTGTTTGGTTTGTAAATAATCAGAGAAGAGTAAGAAATACCGCCAGAATTACCCACGGCCCAAAGCGAAATATTCTCAATATTTTTGTCGTTCAAACCTCAATATTATTATTATTATTTTCCAAACATCATCATCATCGTCGAAAAACATGAAATGTTTGGCAATTTTGCAAGAAAAATTACATTAACAATCATCAAAATAATTTTCAATTAAATTTCTATCAACTGATTTATAGATTAATCTACTAATCAGCTGTACTTCACATGTAAGCAGTCAGATAAATATAATGAAGTTAAAAAGTACATTTCCCTCTCAGTTGTTATGGAAGAGGTGTGAAGTGGAATGAAAAAATACAAAGTACAAGTACCTCAAATGAGTACTTAAGTGCAGTAATTGACTAAATGTACTTAGTTATGTTCCACCACTGAGAGTCAGTACTTATTCATTCACTCTGCTTTAAAGGATCATCTACCTCATTCTGGGCCTGAATTTGAACTGTTAAGAGTAATTAAACTTATTATATGATTTTTCTGAGGTACCTCGTCTCAGTTTTATTTCAATTTCAGCCAATTTGCTTTTATTTCATCTTTATTTATATATTTACACATAAAATATTAAATCAATATATTAGATTGTTCCAGTGTTGGTAATTCTCAAAAATGTAAGATTTCACAAAAATAAAATATAGTTTTAAAAATAATTATATACAGGATGTTCAAGAAGCCACTTGATAAATGTGTCTTATTGCTCAAAGTCAGACAAGAACTTCTTTACTCTTGAGTTTGTACTTTGAAAACTTCTGTAGTGTCATTCTTTCAAGTTTGATAAATACAGGCCTTGATCTTCTGTCCAAAAAATAACAGACACATTTCTTGGCATTAAAATAGATGTACCAATACAATGTTTTCTCTTTTTTTCTTCCACAATGTCTGTGTGTAGGTTATTGGCAGAAAACTCAGCAGGATTATTTCCTTTAGCTGATAACAATTAATTTTTATGCAGAATAAAATAACTGATGACCTCAGATGACCCATACAACCAAAATATGAAAAAATGAAAGGCCACACAACTTTATATGAAATCTCTCTTTTTTTTTTTAACAAATGAAAACATGATATATTTGTAATTTAAATAGTCTGTTCTGCACTGTGTTGTGGTGATGTTGTCAGAGCTGGGCTCCTCTCTGTCTGAACAGCTCCTCCAGCTTCTCCTCCAGAACTGAGTTGGTTCCTTTCAGTCCTTTCACCACCTCACTGGCCCACACAAAATACTCCTGGACCCGCTCAGCTGTCCAGCCTGCCAAATACACACACGCACACACAACACTGTGAAATACTGATACTTGCAAAAACCACCATCAGTGAGTTACAGAATAAGAGCAGTAAGAGTGGCAGAGAGGTGCTGACCGACAGGTGTGCAGCGGTTCAGGTCCCTCAGGTTGTACAGTTTATCAGCCAGTTTGACCAGTTTGGCCTGATGGCTGCAGTGAGCTGCGTGTTCCACCTGCAGACGCTTCCTCTCCTGTTTGGGCAGACTTTTGTCATCCGTCACCTCCTGAACGATACGAGCCACGGTCGGTCCAAACTTTGCTTCCAGCTCTGCAGGAGTGGTGTCTGTGTCCTCCACTGTGTCATGGAGCAGAGCAGCCTGCAGGGAGGGACAGCACACACAAACACAACGCACAGGCTCAGTAACACAAGAAATACCGTACTCCACAATGTGACTGGACAGGAACTTACTGATAACAACATACTTGTAAAACTTCAATGTCGGTGATGCCTCCTTCGTGGCTGAGGATCCTTGCTACTCCTTTAAAACACACACACAAACACACATCATTAATACAACTAGGAAAGTCTGAGTCATATTATACTCAGATATACTAAACTCAGATGTCTATTAACTACAATTCAAATAGCTATTAAAGGGTTGACGATAAAATACTCATTTTATTCAATAGTAAAGAAGAGTACCGGTACTTTTTTTTTTTTTTAAACAGTTCCAAATGCTGAGGAACCCTGAACTGTATTATACGAGGAAATGTTTCTTAAAAAATATTGAAGATATTAAATTTAATATTTTTTAAAAAGAATATTTTTAACCCATACTTTATTATAATTTGTTAAAGCAGCCAGTCTTATGTTAGGTTCTATGTTTTTTCCACTTCAACTTCCTATTAACAAATATGCCCAAAAAGTGAATGAAACATGGCAGATTTCTGTTCCATTGACATTTTAGTGCCCTGCAAACATAATAAAATTTTACTTTAACTTTCAGAATGTTAGCAAGCATCTTGTAACTCTCACAATGAAGTCATTGGTACTTCTTATGAACATATGGAAGTTTTTGAGATTTAAAAGAAAAAAATCATTATCATCATCAATCATCAGTTATAATCAACAACAAAATGGGGAAAAAAGATTTTTCAAATCAATAAATAATAAATAATTCTAAATACCCTCTTTTATTTGAGGATTTATGGTTGCATTTGAAATTCTATGCACTGCTATTGCCTGACTGGTAATGCATTTTCCCAGTTTTTCCCATTTTTATATATATATAAATAAAAAAAATTCATATATCTACTAATGGTGATTTTTAAAACATAAACAACAATCTTGATACAGATCCCTTTGTCTGAGCATTGTTGCTGACAATGTGCATCCCTTTATGGCCACAGTTCACCATCTTCTAATGGGTACTTACTGCAGGATAAAGCAACATTTTACAAAGCAACAGTCATCTCAAACTGGTTTCCTGAACATGACAGTGAACTTCAGTGGAACATCTCTGAGATGTGGTAGAACAAGGGATTGGCAGTATGAATGTGCAGCTGACAAAACTGCAGAAATGATTAGATGCATCATGTCAACATGAAGCAGAATCTCAGAAAAAGGCCAGATAAATTTATGGGTCTAGCTCCAATGATTATTATTCGATTAATTTAAAATCCAACATGCGTTTTTGTCGAGTGTCATACAGACAGACAGATTTACGAGCAGCACCTGAAGGCATCACGCTAAAGTAAATAGACTCCTAAAACCCCTGAAGCAAATTTCCTGGCTGTTTAAAATCGTAAAACAGATTTAGTTTTTGTAAAGTTTTGTAAAGGGAACTGGCTCCGTACTCCTACGTACCGACGGGGTGATTAATGTACGGAGTTCCGTCTGCGTCTTTTCGTCGCTGGTTACGATGTTTTTCTGCCGCAAAATTCACAGTTTCTATCAACAAAACCGCGTCTGAATTCATGGTGGAAAAGTGCATGAATTGACAGGAGAAAAAAAACCATAAAAACACAGCGTCAGGTGTTCCGCTCCCCGACGACGAGCCAGCGAAAGTACAGCAGTGGGTTTGTTGTAGTGTCCGGAGGAAACAGCTGGCGTTGGGGATCAGTTCCGCTTACTCTACTACGGAAGCAGGTAGATGCTAATATTCAGCTAAACGCCTTTGATGATGTTTTGTCAGATATTCGCTGCGTATTCCCCGTCATTTATTGTCTGTTTTTGTGAAACTATTTTCAAATCAGTGTCAGAACTTTGACACCAATCTTTGGACATCCGTGTGTTTTTAGCCTCCAAGCTAACCGAGCTAGCAGGTCAACTCCAGCACAGATTTTTATCCTCTGTGTGTTTCTGTTGGTTGTAGCTTCTCTGTCGTGACCTTTTCTGTTTCTGAAGTAGGAACCTTATGTTTATTGCACTTGCGCAGTGGATGAGTGACCGTTGTCCTGTCGCTATTGTGGCCCAGCATGGCTCACAGTGCCCGGAGAGACTCCCCGGGGCTCCCTGACTTCTCCCTGCTGAAGAGACTGGCCCGAGATCAGCTCATCTACCTGCTGGAACAGGTGAGAACAGGTCGCAGTAATGTGTCCGCTTAATGTGGCTCAAATGGCTGCCACACCTGGCTGCTACTGTAGGCACACCAACATTAGCATGACTGCCATTTCTTATAGGACACAGGCTACACAATGACAGTGACCAAAACAGAAACAGAAGGGGAGTCTTTACTCTGAGTTACACTGCAGGGATTATGAAGATGCTGTTGCAAAGCAGATGTTGCACTTGCGACCACACCCACCTGTCAGAAGTGAAACAACATTTTAAGTATAAATCAGGTGATATTGTGCAGTTTGGGGCAGCAACTAACCCATTTTCATGATCAATATTATTTTCAACATTGTCATTGTCAGCAAGACCCAAAACTAATGATGAACTGATCATGAATACTCACTAAAACACTAAATGTGGAATGGTGGCCAAAATAGTGCCCAACAAATTCACCATTTACTCCCGTTTGAGTAACATTTGCTAAAGAATAACAATGTCCAGCTGTTTCAGAAAATTGATTGGCTTTTTATAAGATGGAAGTTTTGAAGATGGACATTTTGAAAAGATTTGAGTTTTCAGGAGAAACCAATGGACTCCGGGACGTAAACAGTGAGGGGAAGTCTGAAAGCTGTACAGGACAGACTCAGACATAGTAGGTTTTAGTTTTAAGTTGTAGTCATTTGTGGGATAAAAACAGTGTTAGAAGTATTGAAGGATTTCTGCAGATGTATTTTAGTGAAAACACCTCTTTTTCATATGTGTTGATTAAACTTGGAGATAACTGTTTATTCTCTGCGGCGTTGCTTTTGACAGACAGAGAATCCTGTAGATTGTCCTAGATTTTGTCTTCACTCCACCATCTTCTTCTCTTTGTCACACAGCTGCCAGGGAAGAAGGACCTCTTCATTGAGGCGGACTTGATGAGTCCGCTGGATCGTATCGCTAATGTGTCAACACTAAAGGTGAACACCAGCTGATGCTCCTCTGAGTTTTGATCTTGAGAAAACCTGCAGCTCCAGTGGCTTCTTCAAACATTTTGTCTCTTGTTTTTTTGCAGCAACATGAAGTCGACAAACTCTACAAAGTGGAATACAAACCTGTTATCAGCACCTCAGATCAGTGAGCCACGCACCACTCTCTTACTTCCAACAATTTAAACACACGGACACACACGATGTGACTACCTGACAATGTGGCATCACTCTCTTACAGGCTCTGTTTTCTGATCCGGCCGAGAATACAAACTGTGAAGTGGATCTGTGGTGAGTAGAGTTGGATGTTGAACTTTTTTAGTCTCAACTGAAATGTGAAGCATTGTGAGTGTTGGGACTGTCAGGCACAGAAAGTTGACATTGTATACGTTATAAGATACATAATCTAATTGACTTATTCTTTGATCCGACATTTTATGATGTAAATCAAAAGTTGAATTTGTATTTGTAAAAAAAAGTGTGTTTATATTTCTCAAATTAAGGTATTAGAAAAGGGTTTTTGTAGCAAAACAGGATATCTGCAGGTCTTGGCTGGAAAATCTCCACTTTCACTGTCAATAGTTCCAGACCTCTGATGTTATGTAAAATTTGAATGTTGACCTTAAATAAATATGATATTTTAAAATAGTTAATCTTTCTGTCCATTCATCCACAATTTTTAATGATTAATTAATGATATACAGCTGGGCCGGGCTGACAAAAATGTGATCCCTATTGATTTTCATTGATATCGTTCATACTCTGAAATGTATGACAGTGAAATCTATTCAATTTAATTCTGTGTGGTAAGAAAAAGGTCTTGAAAAAGTCTTAAAAACTCCGTGATCCCTGCAGAAACCCTTCAAAATTCAGGTATCCTATCACTGTCCCATGATTCCCAGCCTGACGTTCAGTATATTTAGTGACATTCCTTGAACATGAGTCTCAACAGTGAATCTACTAAATAATTTCAGGTGGATTTCACACTTTATTCCTTCTTGTTCCAGATGTGGCCAATGCAGACAAAGCAGCTGGAAAATTTAGAAGATACAAGATAATCTTCACCCCTCAGAAGGTACCTCCCACTCTGTAGTTGTGTTCACGTGCTGCTGTGATTTGTTTTGGATTGAGTGTGTGATATTTACGTGCTGACCCTCCTGAGTCATTCAGTTCTACGCGTGTGAGGCGGTGCTGGAGGAGCAGGGGCTCTTTGGTGGTGAGCGTCCTTCCTTCTTCACTTTTTGTTTCAGCAGCCATGATCAGCGGAAATGAAAAGTTGTGTCAAATTTGTTTGTGCCTCCCCACAGATGTGACCACTGATGAATGGGCTTTCTACCTTCTTCCACTTGACGATGACATCATCAGTCTGGAGTTGCCAGAATTCTTTCGAGACAACTTCCTGGTAAAGACAAAAATGAAATAGAGCTGAAATGATTAGTCATTGAGAGATAATTTAGAGAATTGATGTATCGGCTATTTTTTCAGTACTAATTGCAATTTGAACCACTGTATAAGTGAGTAAAATTTAACTGTAGCACTCCAGCACCTGCATAGATGCATCAGCATGTATTTCATTAAGATTAATAGCTTATAATTATTTTTACTTGCAAAAACGACTGTATAGTTTTTATCATTTTAACCAGACATTTCAAGCTCCTTCCAAAACAATCCACAACAGGCCAAATAATGTATAAGTTAAACTATTGTTTAGCTTCCTTCTAAAATTATATTCCTCATAACTGAAGTTGGCAGCTCAAAGGACATGCTGGTCTTGCAGTGTTATTAATGTGTAATTAATGACCGTTTCAAATACTTCGATAAGATAAGATAAGATAAGAAGCCTTTATTAGTCCCACAGTGGGGAAATTCACAGTGGAGAGAAAAGAAAGCTGCAAGAAAACTGCAATAACAGATATTTAAGACAGATAAATAATAAGAATACAACAATATACAAATTATATATAGTGTACAAAATTACATATTTACAAGAATAAAATAAATGATTCTACCTCATTATACTGGAACTGTTTATTTCTGTATTTATAGCTTGTAGACAGTCATTTATCAGATTTTGCACATATGACCTGTATTTTCACAGGCAGGGGACCAGCGCTGGGTGAGGACAGCTGGTAGCGCTCTGCACCTCCTTCACTCTGTTTACGGCCCGTTCTCAAAGATCTACGGGATTGGACGATGTGCAAAGGTGCAGAAAGAGCAGAGACCAAAGGCTGTCGCGTGAAGTCATTGAAGAAAATGTTTCTGCTGCTGTTTCTTCTGAGATGTGCGTGATGAGGGATTGAACCGTCGTTAGTTCTGTCTTCATGTCTCCTTCCAGATGGTGTACAAGTCGTTGAGGGAGCAGGTAGAAGAGGGAGATACAAAAGCTCGTCAGGCAGAAATAGGAAACGTTTTCCTCATTGACAGAGGTGAGAGGCCATGTATCCTTTCATCAGGGGATGAAATGCTGCATTTTGCTTTCTTTCCCTAACGCTGTCTTTGTCCTCTGCAGATGTGGACTTTGTCACTCCTCTGTGCTCACAAGTTGTCTATGAAGGACTCGTGGATGATATATTTAGAATCAAATGTGGTGAGTATTGAAGAAACATGTGGAGAGTTACCTGTGTTCAGGGGGAAAGTCTGCATCTGTTCATTGAGACTCAGCCCAAACTGAAGCACCTGAAGACGATCACTTCCTGTTCAGCAGGATAAACAGCCTGTCTGAGGAGCCAGTGCACGTCTTCAGAGGTGCTGACTGGACGGTCAGATTGCCCCAGAAACGTCGCGTGTGGGGGGTCTGCCATCATTTCTGTAACATTTCTATTCTGAAAATCGGACATTCACACCCACTTCACTCAGTGATTGGTCAGCTCTCTGAGGAGACGTGGCGTGTGAACACCTCTCTGAACATGTTCATTGATAAATCAGTGGCTGAGACGTTCAGGAATCAAGCTGCACACAGACAGTTAGAAACCTGGATGCTGCTACGATCATGTGTACAGAGAGATGAAGGATCAGGTTTTATATATTCCAAGTAAGAAAACCAGGATACTAATGTGCATCTAAACTCAGTGTCACAGCGGCTCACACTGTGTTATTTCCCTGTAGAATTAAGCCTTCCAGTTGTGTCATGACAGTCTGGCTGCAGATGTTTTTTTTTTTTTGTTTTTTTTTTTTATCTTCTTGTGTCGTCTCATCTCCTCTTTTGTTCTGCAGGATGTGTGGAGTTTGGCCCTGATGTCACCTCCTCTGACAAAAGTTTGAAGGTGATGCTGAACTCTCAGGATAAGGTAAGGCTGACGCTGGAGCTGCAGATCTTTTTCCATCATGATTAAAATTAAATGTCCCTCTGAACTCCTGTGTCGCAGGTCTTCAACGAAATCAGAAACGAGCATTTCTCCAACGTCTTCGGCTTTCTCAGTCAGAAAGCCAGGAACCTCCAGACTGCATATGATGTGAGGAAATGTTTCTTACCCTCATCAGTCTTTGTAACTAAGGCGACTCAAGTCACTGACACTTGTTCTTTTTGATCTTCCTTCTTTAACTGTACAGAAGCGTCGGGGGATGGACATAAAGCAGATGAAGACGTTCGTGTCGGAGGAGCTAAAAGGGTTAAAACAGGAGCATCGACTGCTCAGCATGCGTGAGTGTTTCAGCAGTTTACTGTGTCTCAGGTTATTATTTCAAGTAATATGAGCAAAGCTGAAGAGCATTTTCTCTTTCAGACATCGGTGCTAGTGAATCAATAATGAAGAAGAAAACAAAGCAGGATTTCCAGGAGCTGTTGAAGACAGAACACTGTAAGTTCACTCAGTTCGTGACATTCATTCATTGTTACATGTTTTTCTTGGTGATTAATGCCACTTCAGCTTTACAAGACAAACATTTTTGTTTATGTTCTCATTAACACAGAGCTTAATTTCTTGTTTTCTTGTTTCCAGCTTTACTTGAAGGATTTGAAATCCGTGAATGCATCTCGTTCATAGAGGAGCACATCAACAGACAGGTGCTTTTGCTTTAACACTGATATAGGAACATGTTAAATAATAAGAATAATAATGATAATAATATAATATATACACTGGAAACTTATTTATTTCTTTTTTCATTTTTTTCAGGTCTCCATGATAGAGAGTCTGAGGCTGCTTTGTCTTCTGTCTATCACAGAAAACGGTGAATTGTGTTTATATGACTCCAAAGACAGAATCAAATTATTCTCATGTTGTATTAACACGTGTGTCGTGTGTGTGGTGGTGTTTTCTCTCAGGACTCCTGCCAAAAGATTTCAGGTCGTTGAAGGCACAGTATCTACAGGTGAGCCTTAACATGAGTCTGAGTAACTGAAGCTTTTCGAAAATGTACAAATGACCCAGTCCAGCTTAAAAAAAAAAAACGTAAAAAGCATCGTCTTAAATTTGTCTCCGTGGAATATTAAAATTATGACACATTACAAAACTGTGTTTTAAGAAATCACCCACCTTTCCTGTTGAATATTTCCTAACTTGTTATTTCTTATGTGGTATTTTTTTTACTCTAGGTGTTTTTTAATTTTATTTTGTAACATATGCTGCTTTGTGTTTGTATGTGGTCATACGAAAGCTGGGATGAAGAGAGCCATCTGTGATTTGTGTGATGAAAACATTCACCACTTTCATTTTTCGAGCACCTGGTGAATAAAATCTTTTACACAGATGTTGACTGATAAGCAGCCATCTTTACACTTATATATGCCTTGTGAATGAGAAAACAGGAATGACTGTGTTATTCTCTGATTCAGGTAAAACAGGTCTCAGATTCACACCTGTAGCATATGAAACAGTTAATTCTGGAAAAAATAAATATGAAATGAGTGCTGTTATTTTTTAGCTTATTTATGCAAACTATTTCCTTCTTTTGTGTGTGTTTGTGTGTGTGTAAATACAGAAAAGTAATGTAAGTACTCACTAGAACATGAAAAGTGAATCAACCTGCAGTTGAAAATAATCCCCAGTAAATGTGTTACTTCCACCTGTTTCTGTAACGTCTGCTAAAAACTACAATACCCAGCTGTTTCAGGAAATGAGAGACCTGTTACACCTCTTGTGTAACATTTTCTCTGCTTGACTCTCATCAGAGCTATGGGGTGGACCACCTGCTCACATTTGCCAACCTGAGGCAGTTGGGGCTGCTGGTGGAGCAGCAGCCGGGGGAAACACTGACGGTCATGGAGAGCAAAGTGGGCAAACTGGTCAACGACAAAACTGCAGGTGAAACAGTGAAACACAGGCCTTCTGATATGAGTCGCCTCTGTATGTCTCCATCTACAGGATGTGGCTTAACTGTCCTGAACTTCATCACTATCACTTTTTTAATTCTTCTTCTTCCAGGAAAGCTGACTGACGCCTTCTCCTCTCTGGCAAAAAAGAGCAATTTCAGAGCCTTGAGCAGGAAGCTCAACCTGGTAAATTATCATCAACTTCACTATTTCCCTCCAAAAGACCAATGGCATTGTGCCTTTAACACACTGAAATACTTTGTGTGCAGGTGCCAAAGTCAGATGAAGAATATGACCTGCGTGTCCCTCAAGACATGGCGTACATCTTCAGCGGTGCCTACATCCCTTTAAGCTGCAAACTCATTGAGCAGGTGAGTAAATCAGCAGGATCCATTTATTCCACATGATCTGCCTGTTTTGTTTTGTTTTCCACCATCAGTGCCACGATGGAACCTTTTCTCATGTTATTCTTGGCGTGTGTTGTGTAGGTACTGGAGCGAGATGGATGGGCGGGGCTTGAAGAAGTCACCAGGCTGCTGAATGGCCAAGAATTTACTTTTACAGGTGAGGTCATAAGAAGATGTTATGAATGAGTGTTTACATGTGCTTAGGTAACTGGATCGCTGTCGGCTTTCTGCAGCAAACTGATTTCTGAGACGCTATGTAAACTCAGCTTTTGTAACTGGGGCAGGGGATTAGAGAGACCTGACTTCCACTGCTAGATTCCCCTTGGAGGAAGATGGTTTCTTGGCCGTGTACATGTGGAAACAGGTTTCTAACTGGTCCTTTTTTGTACAAATGACATGACATAGACTTCACTGCTGTGGCAGGTTGTAATGACAGATGATTATACCAGTGATTCATCCTCATATTCACGATACGTTAATTTAAAGTCTGGGTCTGAAAGTATGAAATTCTAAAACTAACCTGATTTCTTGTGCGTGTAAACCTACTGACCATTGTATGTGTTTTGAGTTCATGAGTGATGGAGGTTTTCTCTGTGTCTCATCAGGCAGCAACGGAGCTGATTTAAAAGCAAAGAATGACGCTCAGCGCATCGTCCTGGTCATGTTCCTCGGAGGCTGCACCTTCTCTGAGATTTCAGCCCTTCGTTTCCTCGGGAGAGAGAGAGGTAAACACGGCCTGAGCGTCGATGTGGACTTTTTTATGTTACAGTTAATACTTTCTCCTCTCTCTTTAGTTTCCCCTCTGCTGTCCTGACTTTTGAACAGAGAAGCTTCATTGTTCTCTGAACTGGTCCTGATTATTTATTAACTTACAAAATTTCAACTGAATTTTCTTCCGGAAAGTTTCACACCTTTATTATTGCTGTTTTTATGATACAAAAATATTAAACTTGATTACATTCAGCAGATGTGTTGAGAAGAATAGCCTGCATTAATGCAAACTATAACTCTGATATGCTGGTTGATAAATTTCTGTTTTGCACATTCAGCTGAGCCTCTTCATTAATTGTTAATTGTGTAACAAATGAACACTGTCTCTATTTTCAGTATAATTAGTACCAAGTTACATTGTTCTTTCCATGAAACTATTTGAAAATTATTAAGGTTTTTTGTGTGTGTTCATCTTTATTAAGCAATAAAAAAAATACACAAAATATAAAAGCAAGCTTGAGAACAAGAAAGGGAACAATAACTGAGTAAAAATAGCCAGACAAAAGTGAATAGGAATATTAAGAGCAAGTAAATATTTTAAATATAAATGTGCAATAGACGATTAAAATGAAAGCTATTTTAACATAAATCCTCCTGTTGATATTTGATATGAATTTGAGACATTTTGATGATGTTACTCTCTTCTTCTTTCAGGTTATAAATTCATTGTGGTAACGACTGCGATTACAAACAGTTCAAGACTCATTGAGGCTTTGCTTGATAACCATGTATGAGGCCTGTCGGCACAGCATGAAGGACAGAAACCTGACACATTCCTGCAGGCCCTTGTCATGCATTCCCTCCAGCACTGGCAGCACAGACGGAAAATGATCAGTTGTGATTGTTTCTGTCGTGTAAAGATGTATAAAGTGAATAAATGTTTTTAAACATGTTTTCAAGCTTCTTCTTCACATATATATTTTTTATTCTATTGCAAAATGCAGAATAGTCATTACACTGTCATTACATTAGTAATCAGGGAAACGATATTAACATAAATCCTGACACAACAGTTATAGACCAGAACAACAAACAACAAATAAAAACAATAAGTAATAAAAATAACTAAAGAAGTAAAGAAAAGGGAGCAAAGGTCAGGTGTGATTTAAAGCAGCCACAATGTTTTTAGTCTATAATTTAATAAAAAGTCAAAATCCCATGTTCAGATTAATATGTCATGCATTTTATAGCTTTCCTGTTATCTGTGTTTTTAACAGAGGTGAATACCTGTGTCAATACCTGTTAGACACGTCTCCAAAGTGGCTTTTCTGAACATCTCAAGGTTCAAGGTCCTTTATTTGCCACTTGCAGAGGTTCAGAGTGAAACATGCAGTGAAATGAAAGGGAAGCTCGCCTACTGTGTGAGAGTCAGATAGACGATCACTTAAATAAAACTAAAACTAAATAACAAAAACTACAACTATATAAAAACCAAAACTGTATGTATACATACAAATCTATATATGAATCTATACATTCACTCTTCTCTTGGATGGATGTATTATAAGACCTATCAGGTCTTATAATACATCCATGAGACACAGACTCAGACTGTCTTAGGGCCGAGTACCTGGAGATGACGTCATCGCGTCGTGGTGTTTCCGTCCGTTTCCGCCGTGTCTGAGGTTTGCGGTCTAAAATTAACCAGTTCCACCATGAAACGGGTGTGTTTGTTTTTAAATCATGAGCTGTTCTGCGGTGGGCGGCTCCACCTCATGATGAGCTGCAGTGAGGCTCCCCGCCCCGCCGGCCGGTGCTAGTTTAACGTGTTGCGCGCTCCCGCGGAAGGAGCCAATCAGAGAGCAGAGTGCGCGTATTTTGAAAAGTGGACAAACTGCCGAGCAGAGCAAGCGACGCTGCGCAGCCCGGCGCGTCTGTCTGACAGGTCCTGCTTGTTTTCATCTGTTAAGCTGATAAAGCAACGCGATCTGGAATTTAACGATGAGAAAGAGGTAAGGTCGAAACTCTTCTTCGCGATAGAGTCAGAATTTGTAAAATGACGTTTTATGATAGAAGCAAAACGAGGTGGCGGTTAGCTAAACTAACGCTAACGTCGGTTAGCTCGGTCGGAGGAGTGAACTCTGTTTGACGTGTTTGGTTATTGATGCCATCGAAACGATGTATTGATGAATGAAGTGACCACCTGTCGCCGGCTGTGTGTCCCTGCAGCGAGGTGCTTGCAGCAGAGGCTGTGTCGTGCCTGAATAAAGCGCTTTGCCATCTGAAGGACATTTGGGAGGAGATCGGTATCCCCGAGGACCAGAGACTACAGAGAACTAATGTCGTGAAGAACCACATTAAGGTGAGACATCGGTTATGGACAACATCGTGTCTTTAAACTTGTAATACCTGTGATGACTGTAAACCTGCTGCTGTTTCAGTTCACGGTGCTGAAGTTGGTTTCGGCAGTTAAGGGGAAAATTAAGGGAAACTTAAATGACATTAGAGGTTCTCGCTTTTATTCACTCGCTGTTGTGAGGGAGTGTCAGACGTCCTAGATAAAGCCCTTAGCCTGTTTTACACACAGTTCCAGATCTGTGAAACGTCTGTTAAACCTGGATATAATTAACAAGTAGACTCAAGTAGAAACACAAACATTCACTGAACGGATTTCACAGCTTTTTTCTCATCCAGACCACATCTAGATAAAGAACCACAAGATATATCTGTCAAATCTGCATTAGATGACAGGGAGAGAGAGTAACTATTTTTTTAAAACTCAGTTCCAGATTTGTGAAAGCTTTTATTCCATTTTCGAAAATAAAAGCACACAACTAAGTCAATTAAACAGTTTTTGTCCCCTATCCAGACAATATAAACCCAGGTTTAGTTTAAAAACCAGTATAACTAGACTTGTTGAATCTGAATCATATTAACCCAGAAAAGCAAAAGGCAGTTTAAAACTAATTTTTGCAATTCTTGAATTCACAAAAAACAGTGTATTCATTACTTTTTTCCCATCCAGGAAACATCACACTGGGTCTATTAAAAGAACACTATACCTACGCGTATCAAATGTGACTAGATTGACAAGGAGAATTTAAATAATGTTTAAAACACCCTTTCAAATTGGTGAAATCTGTGAGTTGAGAGCTATGATGTTTGTCAATCTGTGTGAGATTGCCACTTGGCCTAAAACAGGTTTTCATGGGGGTTTAAATTTAACAGAAAGTTAGGTATGTGAATGACTGAGTGAAGGGTGTGTGTGTTGTTGGAGGGCGGGGGGGGGGGGGGGGGGTGGGGGGGGGGGGTGGGGTGCTAATATGAGAACACAACAATCATTATGTGTGAAACTAGGCCACTGGAAAGTATTCAAAGCCCGAATGCCATGAATGTGCTACGAGACGTCGGGCAGTATTACTGTGTAATATGGTTGAAACTAAATATTTGTTTGGATTGCAAAGAAATGGAAATATCTGTAACCATACTGGATGCTGATTTGTTTTACTGTATTTGACCACCAGAGCTTACTAGATATGATGATCAAAGAGGAGGAGTCTCTGAGGAAGAGGCTCATAAGCAGCATTCAGACATGCAGGACAGAGATGGAGAAACTCTGCCTGGAACTTCAGCTATCTGTGTTTGAGGTAACAGCGTTTTCAGTGTTAAAATAATTGTGTATTGAGTAACAATCTGTGAACTACAGCTCTACAGACTTTAATGATAGCTTGAGAAACATCTTCTAAAATGAATTTGCTGTTTTCTGTGTATATTCAGGAAGAGGAAGGTATTAGCATGCTCCAGCAAGAGAAGAACATCCGCACACAGATGGAGGCTCTGGAAAAGGAGAAGACTCGGCGGATGCAACAGCTGAAGGCTCTGCTGGAGCAGGACCAGGACCTGTGCGACATCCTGTGCTCCATGCCGTATGGCATCACACCAGACTCCGTGCCTTCACTGGAGCAACTGGAGAACTTCAGCCAGCACATCACCAACCAGAACGCAGAGAAGGTGGGAGTTTTCTTTCTTACGTCCACATGTCCACTGTTGTGACTGCAGGAACAGAGAAGCTGTTTCTGTGTTAGACTGTAGGTGGTGGTCGCAAATGGGCACAAAATGTGTGTTTGTGCAACACGGTAAGGGTCTGTCTTTTATTATCTAATTTGACAGTCAGCCATAAAAAAATAAATCTACAGTAAAAATAACCTACAGCTGTTATCCCAACACTAGTGTCACCCCTGAAACTAAAGCCTTGCATACTGTACACTTTGCATTTTTACTGGTGGGACTTTTCAGTGTAACATATTATCAATTTGCTTGCATTTTGCTAATGGCTAATCTTACGCTATTTACCACAAATCAATTCTTCATCGCTCTTAAAGAGCAGTTGCCAGTGGTGCAACTTCCTGTGTAGGCTGCTGTTTAAGTTTATTAAGAAGTTGTGTGGTATCTGATCAATGCATAAACTTGCGTACTTGCCGGTGCCTTATACTTGATTTTAGGCAGTATCAGGGGGTTTTATGATACTAGTATCAGTATCAGAATAACTCTAGTTTCTGTCTCATATGTTTGCAGTAAAAGTCCATCAAGCTTGTTTGTAATTATTGTTGTTGTTTAGAGGTTCTGCATCAAATGTGGCTTTTATTGTGGAATATATTGCAGTAAAATAATTAATAAATGCATTTTCCAAAAAGCCCAGATATAAAATATTTTTGCTGATATATCTTATCAGTGGTTGGGCACAAGGTAACAACACAGAAACTTTAGTGATAAACACACAAACACAGTCTGATCTGCCTTTGACCAGAGGGTGTGCTGCTTTCGTGCTTTCAGGCAAAACGACATGCTGAGTTCATGGACCTCAAAAAGCAGATCATCCTGCACATGGGGGAGCTGGACCACATCCCTGAGACCAGTTTTGAGAAGGATGTTGTCTGTGAGGATGAGGACTCCTTTTGTCTTTCCAGAGACAATATTACAGCTCTCAAACTGCTCGTGTGTCAGGTGAGATTGTTTTTATGACATATTAGGCTATTAGAGTATCTGCAGATCTTAAAATCTTAAGAAGTGCAGATGTAAGTTTCCTCTAAAAAGATGTTAGATATTCTTTCTAGCCTGTTGTTGGTTGTAAGATTATTTATGAAATGTTTTGTGTGTGATTTTACCAAAAATCGGCAGAAAAGTCCTCAAGTATTATTGTTCCTCCTGACCTCCTCTTGACCTTATGTAAAATATGTGGATATGTTATTTTGTGAAATGGTTAATCCATTCAGCCATCAATTTTCTGCTACTTATCCAGGTCATGATAACAGATATATTATTAGGAATCATTAGTAAATAATTCTGGCCCTCATCATCCCTACTAGTTTTCAGTGATCTCTTTCATACTTTGGCTGGTATAACTGTGAAACAAGCATTAAATTTAGTTCTGTGTGGTATTAAAAATGTCTTAAATTAAATTTGGTGAATCCTGCAGGAGCCTTGATGACATTTAGTGAAACTTTAAGTCCTTTAAGGATAAAGGAAGATACTTTCTGTGGGTCCCACAGATGATGTTTGGACCTTTTTAAAGCTGACTGGCTGAATATGGGAACCCTGATATTTTTATATATCCAGTCAAATGTGAATCATAAGCAATCCAGATCTGTAACCAGCTCTGTTTGGTTAATAATTCAAACCCAATGGACAGAGTCACTCTCCAAGCTGCTGAGTTGCTAACTTATGCCACTTTCTGCCACATTGATCCTGCAGCTGGAGGAACGCAAGGCAGAGAACGAGGCGATGTGTGAGGCTCACAGAGAGAAGATCCAGCAGCTGTGGGACCGACTGCAGGTTCCCCAGGAGGAGAGAGAGGTCTTCAACGAACACATGGTCGCATCCAAGAAGAGGAACCTGGAAGCGGTGAGAAGACTGGGACTTTACACTTTTAGCGTACTGATAGCCGTGGCTGTCAGTACTGTGGCTGCTGTTTTCCTGTTCACTTTACACTTTAATTTTCACATTTTTTTTTTTTTTTTCAGTTAAAAGCAGAAGTTCAGCGTCTGGAGGAGCTCAAACTGCTAAACATCCGCAACGTCACAGATGCCATCCGCTCCGAGATCGCTGTATATTGGGAAAAGTGCTTCCTCAGCACTGACCAGCGACAGGCTTTTGCACCATATTTTAGCGGTGGGTTCACTTGTTTTAGTTGCTTTAAACTGAATCACACTGAAGTTTGTACAAGTGATGACACTTCAGCTGTAATTGACTATTTTAGAGGATTTTACCGAAGAGCTGTTGAGCCTGCACGATGCTGAGATCCAGCGCTTGAAGCAGCATTATGAGCATCACAAAGAGCTTTTTGAAGGAGTTCAACGATGGGAAGAGAGCTGGAGACTCTTTCAAGAGCTGGAGGTGAGTCCACTAGAACACATTCTTTTTGCAAATTGCGAAATTTGCAAATGGAATAAATTAGAAAAGGTTTTTTGTCATCAGTAATATCTTTTAAGTTCTTTCTCACATGCATATGTGAATGAACTTAACAAACAGTCTATGGTTCCACAGTGACTGACTCATCTTTCTCGTTCTCAGAAAAAAGCCACAGATCCGGCAAGGTTCACAAACAGAGGAGGGAATCTTCTCAAAGAGGAGAAACAGAGGTCTGAGCTGCATAAAAGCCTGCCCAAGGTAAGACAGGAGGGCCACCTATTATTTTCTAAACTGATGATAACCTAGTATTTGACAACATAAAACATGTTGCATAATGTTTTTTTTTTTTTTTTTTTGTTTTTTTTTGTTTTGTTTTGTTTTGTTTTCTAGCTTGAAAAGAAATTAAAAGCCCAGATTGATGCGTGGGAAAATGAACAGGGTCGGGAGTTCCTAGTGAACGGGCAGAAGTTTCTGGAGTATGTGGAGGAGCAGTGGGAGCTGCACCGAATAGAGAAAGAAAAGGAGAAACTGGAAAGGGTAAACAGGTTGCCTTGTCGTATTAAAGGCTTAGCCTGTATGTTTGCTGAGAAACGTGCTGACACCTCTGTTTACTGACTCTAAACAGCATCTGAAGAAGAGCAAACAGACTGAGGAGGATATGCTGTATGGAACAGCTGTACGAACCCCGACCAAGCGCAGGTTCCTGGGCTCTACAACGCCAAATAAAACACGAAAGATGGTAAAGTCGCTTTGTGCCTTACTTTTCTAGTTGTAGGTTTGTGGGGTTGGTCTAGTTATCTGTGCCTGTCAGCACTGACCCGCTGCCTCTGTCTCTCATCAGTGTAACGCCACTTCCAGCATTTCTAGTGGCACCTCTAACAGCACCATGCGCTCCGTCTATGGTGGAACTGTCTGTCGCTCACCTGTGCCCCGCCCACCTCTCTCAGCAAACAAGGTTGGTTTCATTTAAAGATAAAAGACATACAAGTTATTCACACATCAAATATAAAGAAAAAAGTAACAGGAGGTCACATTTTGACGAGCTAAATCTTTGTGAATCGAAGGGGGTGTATTAAGTCAGATGGACAATGACATAACTCATAACATCCGCTTTTTCTGCTCCATGGTAAAATATGACCAATTTGCACAGGGGTGGGGGGATTGTTTCTTCCTTCCCACATTAATTTATTAATTTAACACAAAAAATTGATTGTATTGTGTCGTTGAAGATGATGCTTGACCTGTCTCTCCCACTGTGCGTCCTCCAGGGTTCAGGAGCACGGACGCCAGGAGGCAGTAAGCCCCCCCACCCAAGACAACAGGGCTGCGACAAGGAGAACAAGGCCCATTTGAAGGGGACCCCTCTGAGTGGTGCGTTGCTGACCCCCGCTAGTCCGCATCGTAACTTCAGCATAGCCTCTGTTGCCAGCACATATTCAGAGTTTGTGGTAATTTACACTTTTGTCTCTAATTTATTTGCTCTGCATCTTTTTTTCCCCTGATTTCTGTGCCATGTAGTGTATTAAAGACCTTTCTGATAATGTATAAATGCTAATGATGTAAATTTATATTTTAGAGGGACTTGGTCAACACTGAATCTGTTCAGTCAAGGTGTGTTTGGAATTCTAAAACCTTGTGTGATGCTGACTAATCTCCTTTACTTTAACTGCATGTCTCTAATCAAAGGGGAGATTGCCCTTCATCAGCAATTTAACATGATGTTTTGGCTTGAATAGGCACAGTTACCTAAGGACCACTGACACTTCCGCCCCCCCTCACAGCTTTGACAGACTCTGGCTTTACTGTTGCTCCACCTTGCTCAGTGTCTCCACCAGATGTGTTTGAACAGGTTTTTAATTTGTCCATCTCGAGTTTGCTTCAGTGTGTTGACTGTGATACCAAAAGATCAGAGTCTCCCTCCTTCACCAAGACAGTGCAAGACAGTGATGCAGAGCCATATTCTTTTGAACCCATAGCCAGGGTTGAGATGGGATAGTAATTCAGGTCTGGAATCTAACAGCAGCACAGGCAAATCTCCATACAATTGCACCAGACTGTGTATATTCTCATTGTTTTGTTGAGGGAATTCCATAATTAAGGCTACAGGAATAAATGTTCATATCTATAAGTTAGAGGGTTTGTTCTACACTTAGCATTTCCTGCATTTTGTTGTTCATTTTGTCTCTAGACAATGGAATTACTGGATTTTCTCAGTGTAAGTTTTTTTAAGTTACTACTTAACATTTACACTTGTCTCTGAATTAGTTCGTTGTGCAGTGTACGCTTCTCTATCCTGTGGACAGTTGAGCAGATAGAGGAAAGCAGTTTGTCATGATTTAACAAAGTGATACATCAGTAGCAGGTGTAATGTTTTGGTGTCAGTCTCTCAAAGTCAGATATTGTAGGAGAGAGAGACCAGTGTCGACACTCGCAGTAGACAGAAAGATGGGTTCAGAGACTGTTGGTACAATTGCTCCTCAGCAATAATCACAGTTGTTTTTGTGGTTTGTAAAATAGCATACTGGTAAATGTAGGAATCACTGAGTAAAAGTAGTCAGTGTAGGTTCAGGAGAAAATTGCTCCACTGCAACTGAATAATGAGACACTGAATATCAAGATAGCCTGATGCTAATAACCTGGTGATACTTGATGGTGTTTAAAGAAAAGGTGAACAGTCTGATGAGTCTGAGTTTCAAATCTAATTAGTCTGTTAGTTTGTGTGATCACTAATTCAAACTAACAGTCATCACAGTCTGTTAATTTATCATGATTAGAAAAAGAGCTTATTTGTTGATGGCAGGTTTGTGCCTAAGTGTTGTCTCTTCATTGTGTTGTTGCGTTTTGTGCAAGGAATCACCCTTAACAGCTGCTCTTGTGTTTCCACAGCGAGACTTGTCCCAGGCCTCTAACGCCAAGGTCCAGCACGACGTCTTGAACTCTACCACCACCAACCTTTGACCCCTCCGCTCTGATGACTGCATCAGCTAAAGTATCATAATCCTTCCAATGATGTTCTGATGTCCTACATGATGGATCACTCCCCGTCACGGCTATCTGCTTTTATAAGTAAATGAAGGTAATAATATATTAAGTTTTAAGTCAGTGATAAGCAAGGGGCAAAGAATCTATTGTCATTCACTGAATCTTTGCCTGGACTGTCACTGTCTGTAAGAAGAAAAAAAAATGTTTGTATCAAAAGTTAAACTAACACTACTTTGGCTCTCTGATTTTGCCAGTTACTGAGATGTAATAAAAGTTGTCTGCATCTTGTACTGCATATTTTTTTAAAATATGAAAAAAAAAAAAACAAAGAAAGTTATGCAATCTGGAGTTAAAGGCCAAATGTATTATGAATACTTTGCACTTTGTTTTTTATAAAATATATTGCAGCGCATGGTGTAATTTTACACACACTCACACTGTTCGCTCCAAATCTGTTTTTATACATGTATGTATTTGTGTATATATTTCAGTATCTTCTGTTCTCTTCTCTCTACTGTTTGACAGAAATGTTAGCTGTTTAAACAGACTGTTAAGCTTGCTGAAATATGTCATATATTATTGCCATATATCAGTTTAAATATAGTAAAATCACATGGATTCAGTACACTATCATGGCTGATTTTTAATATATTTTTGTCAAAATATATTAAAGGCATTTTCTCTTTCTCATAGACTGACAGTGTTTTCTAGACTGACAGAGGAAAAAAAAATTCAATTTTCCCTTTTCAAATCTTCTCTCGTGGTAACAATGTGATTTTACCACAGTGCAACCTTACGATTTTAATGTCTCTTTGAAACTGAACTCCAGCTTGTTCAGTTTGACCAGTTCTGCCTCATCCAAACATCACGTGTTTGAAATTTGTCAGGTGTGAATGAATCTGATTCATCTGTTGACACAACAGTTGCGCCAGGTTTCACAGTCGAAGATGTGACTTTCTGGTGATGTTTTTAAGACAAAAGGTAAATTTTAGCTTTTTAAAAAAAAGTTATATGAAAAAAAGATCACAAACAATATTTTGTATTAGGGTTGTAAAGTATGTTCGGCTCAGCCATAGACGAGAGAAAAATATAGTCAATAAAATGAGAGCTAGAGCATGGATTACAACTTCTCTTCAGTGGATCAATGTCTGTGACCTTGGTGCCGTGGTGGAAGCTCAGCAGCTGATCAGCTTTGTATTCAAAGTAAAGCGGAGCAGTTAATTTCTCAAGCCGGATCAAATCAGTGAGGTGGTTCAGTGTAATGTTTGAAACTATGGGGGTCAACATGTTAATTGCATCTGAAAAGCTGACACTATACTGGAACAGCTGACTGCAGACTAAGTCGTCATGGAGGATACAACAATTACACCATGACACCAAGTGTAACGAGTCCTATATTCAGGTAGACTGTTAGCATAGCCAGCTTCCTTAATGTAATCAGTGTTGAGTACACCCTGATTGGCAGTACCTGATGTCATCTGACTTTGACTTGATATAATCACCAGACCTCTGGATGTTTTCACTGTCTTATAAATGACTCCACCAGGCCAGCATGTGTTAGCCTTCATTCCAACATGTCCAGACTGTTGTTTGGACAGATGCACATTTATTGTCCTTCAGACTGAGCTTCAGCTCGTTCAATTTGAAATAAAATAATGGATACAACATTAAAGTGCCATGTCTCAACTTTAATTTCAGTAGATTTACCTCCTTATTGAAAGAACTGGGTATGAGATATAGCCCTTCTAACACAGTGCACTGCACATCAAGTTGAGAATACTCGGACACGTTTCCTTGTCAGTGGTGAAGAAAAGACTTCATGACCACAACCTCAGAAGGTTCATCACTAGATGCAAACCCCTGATAAACCTCAAAAACAGAAAGACCATGATGCATTTGACAAAGACAGAAAAAGAAACTGTTTAGTTCTGGAACAAAGTTCTGATGAAAAATTCATTCTAAATAATGGATACTACATATAATATAAATACATATTAGACATTTATTTTATCTCAACCTACAAAGGTTAACATACCTACATTGGTACCACCTGTACTATACCATAATACATTATCAGTAGCATAATATTATGGTACCCACCATAATAATACATGGAACCTGCTGAAACACTGTGGTAACTACTGTGGTACTCCATAAAGTACTGTGGTTGATACCATAGTACTACCTACCTACAATTGTCATGTCTGAGGTACTGTGGTAATACTATGGTATACTATGATATCTATAGTAAACCATAGTACTATGATAAATGTCTTTAGGTGTGTATTTTGACTTTCTTTCACTAGTGTCTCAAAAAAATAAAAACTAGTAATGGGGTCTTTTCTTCACATTTCAAAATAAACAACAGCTTCACCTTTTTTACGCTCTCAACAACAAATTCCCGTGAAAACTATTGCAAGGCATGTTAAAGATGTAAGGGGTGCTAAAGTAGAGGGTAAAAGTAAATTTGTGACATATTTTGAGCATTAACAATCCGAGATAAAGTGGGAACTTGGTTCCCGAGTGTGTCCCTGAGTCTCAGTTTGTTGATGACGTTGAGGTCACGGAATTTATTCTGAAGGAGTCGCGCCGGAAGTCGTGTTCTCAGCGGAGCAGACCACCGGAGGAGGAACCAAAAAACATCCATGAAGGAACGCGTGTCAACCGGCTGACAGGTCAAACCCCTCAGCCTGCGGGCCACGGAAGCGACACACAACATCTGAGCGCAGTCGTGATGAAAAGCGGAGTTTTTACATAGTTTTTGTCACCGATAGCTCAGCCATGTCCGGAGCGTTAGCAAGGCTGCTCTTCTACCCGACGTTAGCCTACAATGTTGTCATGGAGAAGGTGTCGTCGAGGCGGTGGTTCGACCGGGTGGATGAGACGGTGGTGCTCGGAGCCCTGCCGTTTAGATCCATGACCAAACAGGTCAGACTGCCGCACACCAGCCCCTCCATCTGCCTGTCTTTTTAACACCTTACAGCCGGTTGGACGAAGCGTTGGGCCTGTTTCTTTAGTAGCGATGAGCTGCGGGGGCCGATCTACCGTTTTACGACACTGAAGTCAGTTTCTGACTCGGCTGTTAAAGGAAAAGTTAAGGGAAACCTAAAGGCCAGCTCTAACTGAGCGACTCTTGCTTGTTGTTTGGATCATTTATTGCTGTGAAACGGTTCAAACATCGAATTTATTTGTCAAAACTTTATTTTATTTCATGAAACAATTACGCTTGTCAGATTTGACAAGTATAAATGTGGGTTTTTTTCTGGTTTGTTATTGTGTCCATGGTAAAGGAACCATCTTTTTTTTTTTTTTTTTTTTTTTGCATTCATAAATGAAATGAAGGGCTCCCAAATCTGAAAGTGTTTAACAGTGTCAACAACAATGCTTTAAATTTGATGTTTGAACTGTTTCACAACAATAAGTGGATTAAAATTGGGTCTAGTTTCCCTTAAGTTTTCCCTTCACTGCTAAATTGGGATCTTTTTTTTTTTTAAATTATCAATTAATCTGATTATCAAAATAGTTACCAATTCATTTTCTGTTGATTGACTAATCGATTAATCGACTAATTGTTGCAGCTAGTATAAGTACATAAGTATGAGCATCAAAATAAACTTTAAGTACCAAAACTAAAGGTTCTCAATATTATACCAATTTCAGTTGTAAATGATTTTATTCTATTAGAATTATAAACATGAATGTGTTCATCAATTTAATGTTGCAGCTGGTAAAGGTGGAGCTAAATGCGAGGTACCTTAAGGATTTCCCCTTAGTTAAAAGTTAGGAATTAGAATAAATAAGAAATAATATTGATACTGAATAAAAATTATGACATATCAATATGATACTTAATTTCTGGTTTATAAAAAATGATTCTGATTCTGATAAATTGAGTTGCTCATTGCATATTATAAAAGTCTTACAAGTGTAAATGTTGCAAATCCTGAATATATCAGTGTTTTCATTTTAAAAATTTGCATAGAGTATTTAAAAATATACAGTTAGAAAATGTATCTACTGTGTTGCAGACAGTTCATATTCAGCTGGTAACAGTATGACTGTCTCTGTCCGATCTTGTGTCACAGCTGGTAGAAACAGAAAATGTTCGAGGGGTCATCACCATGAATGAGAAGTATGAGACTAAATATTTCTGCAATTCAGCCGAGGTAAGTTCACTTCGCTCATCTTCTCACGCGTAAGTTGAAGTTTCAGGCAAACTTCCTGTGTGCAAACAGAAACTACTTCTTATACAAAAAGTTCAATTATTGTGATTGATTGACTATTGTAACTGACTTTCTTTTGTGATACTCCACAAGGGTTAGTTTTTCATTTCTGTCTTGTGTTCATGTCATATGATGTAGATTAGCAGATGTTGAAAAACAGTCAACAGTTCCAGTTCATTAGATTTGACGATTTGCTGCTTTATCTGTGTCATATGACAGTAAATGGAATGTCTTTGGTTTTTGGACCCTTGGTTTTAAGAGCCAAATGTCATCTCAGTGTAGTTTTACATCTCCTCTCTCAGGCTTCTCTCTGGAGCTCTAGTAAAAGGTTGGTGACTGTATTCTGAGGGATAAATGCTCAGAGAAACCAAATCCTGCAAGGTTGGATGGTGGGTCCAGGTGGGCGGGGCTTGGGGCGTGGCTGAGAGCGGTGACTGCTTTGTTGTGACATCACAAAGTTCCAGAAGTCCTGACGGCTGGTTTTAAGGCTCAGTTTCTGAATACAGGCTGTGTGCATTTCTCTGTGGACTGAGGCTTTGATACTTTCACAGTATTAATATAGAACCTAGAGCTGCTTTATAATCACAAACACATGGACATCTACCTTTAGACTATATGGCACCTTTAACACTTACCAAGATGTTGGGGTAGCCACTGACAACAGTTAATCTTATTGTGGGGTATGAACACGAGTTATGAACCCATGGTGAACACAATTCTCCTCAAAGTGCTGCTGAGATCTGGAAACAACAGGCTGATTTCTACCAGTGTCAAAAGGACGGAGTGGGTCAATCCTTTACATATTCCATGTTTGATAGTGGAATTTTGTTTTGGGCCTGTGTCTTACCTGTACTTATATAGATGGCACTTGACAGTGTGAAGATGTAGGCTTTCTTACATGGCAGCAGGGGGTCTAGCAGATATGCAAAAAGATACTGATTTACAGTTGTCAGGAGTTACTATGTATGGTATGGTATATTGTTAGAAGACTGTTACAACCTATATAAGATCTGTGTTCAAGAGTTGCTCTTTGTCAATATCTCCTGAATGCATGTTTGCTGATTATTGACCCGTTGATCATCGATAATAAAATGTTCAACTGAGCTTCGACCTTCCAGTATCTACTATATTATACCAGAGCTGTCAAAGTCTCCAGCCTCCAATAAGTTCTTCTCATCTCCTCAAGAAATCCTCCTTACAATGTTAAATGACTGTTTGATATGTTGGATCCTTGGTGCAGGAGTGGCGGGCTGCAGGGGTGGAGCAGCTGAGGCTGAGCACAGTTGACCTCACCGGCGTGCCCAGCCTGGAGAACCTGCACCGAGGCGTGGAGTTCGCCCTGCAGCACCGAGAGCAGGGAACCAGCGTGTACATCCACTGCAAGGCCGGACGTTCTCGCAGCGCCACACTGGCTGCTGCTTACCTCATCCGGGTCAGTACATAATTGTGGCAGTGTTTGTACTATCATTTCATCCTCTGCTCTTTACATCAGTTTTAGGTAGATGTTTCACACGTAAACATTTAACAGAAAAGAGAAGCAACTGTACTTAAAGCACAGTAACACTGGACGACTAACTTCTTCCATGAGGGGATTCAGTCACACCAGGCTGTGCTGTGAATGACTGTGAGCAGTCGAGCTGTGCTGGCAGTGTTAGTGTTTTCCAACAGGACCGCACAGCATGGTAGTGTAGTTTACCTCGATGATATTTTGGAGGTGTGTGAGTCACAAAGCACAGTAACAGACTGTCGCCTGCAGCACTTTTCAGCTAACTATGACTGTTTCTGTTTGTGCTACTCCTCCCTGCAATATTTAAAACTAAACCACAGACAAAACAGTGCAGCATATGTCCATATATGGTTGATGAGACCGTTTTTTTTTTTTTGTTTTTTTTTAAGAATAGCACTGCTAATGTTCTGCAAACATGGTGATAAACACATTTCATTAGCAATAACATTGAAATTCAAGTTGAAATTCAGCAGTTGAACCTCAGTCATGCTTTCCTGATTGTACATCGAGTCAGTGAGTAGTAGGTAGTAGTGGGTACTTTGATTTTGACATTGTGCTATTACTGCTGACAGTTACACTGCTGGACTCCAGAGGAGGCCTGTCAGAAGCTGGCGTCTGTTCGACCCCATGTCCTGGTGCGTGCTGCTCAGGTGGAGATGCTAAGGAAATACCACCAGCAGGTGTGTGGACAGTCCAGCTGAGAGCGCACGGTGAGGACATGTCGGACTTCATCATGTTCCCAGCGGTGGAAAGACTCAGAGCCTTGTTTCAAGCCACAAAGACATGAAACGTACCTGTGGTTGTACCAACCAATCCTCCACATCATAAAGTACACCACTGAAGAGTGAATGCCAAACAAAACATATCCCCATCCACATTTTTTAAAAATAAATTTCAAGTCTTTTATTGGCAGATTTCAGATTTTAGTGGTCAATTCATGACAACAGAAAAGCAGCACTATCATAGATTATTTTTGTAACCCTCATTTCATAATACCTATGACTTCAAAATGTCAGCATGGAACAGTGACTAAAGCCATCTTCTACAAATCCCTGACTCTCTGGTTTTAGTACCTGGAGCTAAATCATAAATTCTGTTTCTAAAATATGTAAAACTCTGACTCGTGTTAAAAGAGATGGAAACAATTGGAAACTTTTTTAAATACCTGATGTCCTTTGTTGTGATTTTCCCCTACACTTCATCATGTTTCAGCCAAAAATTCATTCAAATTCAATAAGAAAAACAACGTTGCAATGTGTTTTGCATCTGGCTTTCATATTAAAAACACTCAATTAAATTGTTGTATGCTTGTTACATTTGGACTGCAGTGGCACAACAAGACAAGGACGTTCAACAATAGTGGTTACTGAGTATGCTGGATTTTTTTAAATTTTAGTTTATCATATTTTCCTCTGATGCCTCATTACTTAAAAAGTGACATTAAAGTGACATTTGTGAGATGAAAACAGTCTAATGGTGTTTATTCTCCTTTATTTTCAGTATGTCGTTATAACTGGCAAATACATGTGTATATGTGTGCATGAAAGCTGTTCTGGTAATGTGAAGAAGGTGAACCAGACCACAGAGGGAACTAAGAGCATCTACTCAGGAACTGTGCTTAAGTGAAGTACCTGACAATTATTGTTGGGTACATCCAGTATATTCAAGGAAACTTAATACTGTTTGTCCAGATTTTATATGGGAATGTTGCACTTATCTACTCTACAATAATTATCTGATGTCAACCTGGAGTATACTTTTTCACTAAAAGGTCTTGTGCTGTTAATACTTAGAATATTGCATTTTACTGCTAATAATTATTAACTTTTACTCAAGGGTTCTCTGATTGAAGTATCTATTTGTAATGTAATATATCCCCAGTGTAGTACTTCCACTTTTACTAATACCACTTTTACAAAGTAATATGAAACCAATCTCAGCAGTTGTCCTGGACTGTTGTGCAGCTGTATAGAAAATGTTGGATTACCAACTGGGTGGAGTGGGGAAACTGCCCAGGGGTCCCAAAAGCTTCAGATTAACTACATCTATATGTCTGTATAATGTGATTTGTCAAAAAAAAGTGTAGAATTTCTTCACCATAGCAGAACAGTATCTTCCTCCATCCTCTGTGTTGTGGCCCCAGTCTTACAGAGGGAATCTGTCAAAGTGTAATTTTAACCCTGTGATGCCTGACCCCAGAAATAATGGGCAGAGAATTCTGATTTCTTGAATCTGGACCTCTATTTGGCCCTTTAACAAAATTTGAAAAAAAAAAAAAAAATTACAAAAAATTATTTGCATATAGGTTTTTCCAAATTTTATACACGATTTTACTACATACTAAAATGCAAACAATTATGCAATTACAACTTGCTTCAACAGATTAAGTGTTCATGTTAGAATATTACTAAAAATTTCAAAGAAAATGTCTCTGGAAAATCGTAAAAATCGCAATTGTCTTGACCTTGATCCAGTGAGCTGGGAACTATCTGAAGGTGGACAACCTGGATTGTCCCATGTGCTGTGTTTGAGTTGTTGTAGTGATAAAGGATCCACCAGGGGTTGAAGACAAGTGTCAGATTGGATACAGGAGGGTTTGAGTGAAGTTTTTACCATGAGGTGATGCAGTAGGTCTCAGAAATACTTGTATTAAATTTGATGCATTTGGTTAAATGCAGGGGTTAATGGGGGTTAATGCCTTTGATTTTTAATCTATTTTGAGTTCATTTGTTGTAAACTCGTGTTTTACAGAAGGTAAGGCCAGTAAGAAAAGCATGAAAAGACGAGTAAATGTTACTTTGCACCGCTGTCCGGAGTCTGTTCCCTTCCACAGCTGCAGTCACAGTCCTCCGGGCCGCCGGGGGCAGCGGTCCTCCGGGCCGCCGGGGGGCAGCGGTCCTCCGGGCCGCCGGGGGGCAGCGGTCCTCCGGGCCGCCGGGGGGCAGCGGTCCGCCGGCAGCCGCTCCTTCGTCCGGAGACAAGCGTCCACAGTTAGCAAACATGGCGGCGTCGTTGATGCGGGTTGTCCGCGGAGGTCTTGGAAGGAGTTTTAACAGTAAGTCGACCAGAAAGTTATTAATGTTTCTACAGACCGTTCGCTGTAGTTTTAGGTCGAGTCCGTTTTCACGCCACCGGAAACGACGCTGCGTCATTTTCAACCGTGAAATGTCTCCGGTTTGACCTTCGAGCTAGCGGTAGCTAATGCTAGCGTTAGCCTGCAGCGGGCTGAGCTGAGCTGCAGCGGGCTGAGCTGAGCTGCAGCGGGCTGAGCTGAGCTGCAGCGGGCTGAGCTGAGCTGCAGCGGGCTGAGCTGAGCTGCAGCGGGCTGAGCTGAGCTGCAGCGGGCTGAGCTGAGCTGCAGCGGGCTGAGCTGAGCTGCAGCGGGCTGAGCTGAGCTGCAGCGGGCTGAGCTGAGCTGCAGCGGGCTGAGCTGAGCTGCAGCGGGCTGAGCTGAGCTGCAGCGGGCTGAGCTGAGCTGCAGCGGGCTGGACGGTGGATCCTGTTTTTGTGACACATGGGTTCATCTAGTCAGCAGAGACACATGCAGACGTCTTCTTGTTGGATTCTGAAAGAGCCTGTTGGTTTATTAATTTAGTTTCCTTTCCTCGTTTTGCAAAACTACATCACAACTGTAACGCTGGTACATAATCAGGAGGTAGCTTTGCACAATTAAGGTGCAAATTCAATTAATTTCAAGTCAGGTGCAAAATGAGTTGGTATGGTTTAGTGTATTTGCCAAAATAACCAGTATCCAGAACCAGTTAAAGCTATGAAACACAGCATGAATGAGAAAAGCAGACAGAAGCACATACAGCTGAAAGTCAGCACTAACCCTCCACTGTCGTTATATATATATATATATATATATATATATATATATAGAGCCAGAACAACAGCAAATATGTAAAACTTTACTTTAAGTATTTAAGGTTATAGAAATCGGGGCAACTTAATTTACTCCAGCTGGAATCAGGAAATGTTTGACCTTTTTTCTCATTAGTTTTGCTCAAAAAATGACAAATAATTAATTGATTATGAGAATAGTTTGATTAAATTATCAACCAAGCGATTAATTGTTGTCATACAAGTGCAGACATAAATGTGATGCATAAAGCAACAGCGATATGTGGAAACGGGTGTATACAGAACTTTAAAGATAGAATAAGGAGCAAAATCACATAAACACTGTGAGGCTTTTTTTGTGAGGAAACCTAAGTCAGAGCATTGAAAGACTTATGAAGAACTGCAGATGCCATGTTCTAATTCTTCTCAGAAGTCAAATAAAGCAGAATTTAGATATTATTTGTTCCTGGAAATACGTAAGCTCTACAAGTCCATAAGTTTTATAGATTTAGGTTTTTAAGCAATTTAACAGAAATAAGTATGGAGTCTGGTTGAGCTAAGAAATTAATTTTGCTCTTCCTTCAATAGTCTTTATTGTGTAGAAATAATTTTGGTGTTAGAACAAAGATAGACAAATAAGTAAAGACTAAGATCACCCCACAATTTCAAGGCTTTCTCACTGGTAAACAACAGGTGAGAACAGAAGTTCAAAGTTGGTTTACTTTGTTTTGATGGAAATAGCAGGATGTGTGAGGTAGAAGCCAACCCTTCTCCCAGCAAATGTTCATAATGCAAAACCTCCAAAGTAATTCACATTTAGTTCTAACTTTGTTCTTTCCTGCACAGGTCAAATGGATATGTTTGATATTAAATTTTTCATTTGTGAATTCAATGCCATTCAGTATCAGCGAGCCTTTGCTTTTCATTCTTGGCTTGTTGCTTTCATTACTCCAGTTCGTCTGCAGATCAGTAGATTCATTTCTCAGTGGAGTGTTTTATATTTATTGTTTTGACTCCCTCCTCCTTTTCTCTCAGTTGCGCGGAGTTCGTGTCTCCTCCAGCAGCAGACCAGACTGCAGAGCTCCACTACTGAGACCAGCCGTGAGTACACAGTGACCGATGCTGCAGGAGGCTCCTAATATAGGATGGTTGTTTATGAACAGTCAGACAGTTTGGCTGGACCACTAATCTCTTTCTTAACTCATTAGCTCTGGTTTGCGGCTCTCATTTATTATCAGCAAGCTGGACTACCAGCAGGTATATGTTGTATGTTTAGAAATGGTCTTGTTAACTTTGAAATTTGAATCTTATATCTTGTTTTTATGGAGAATATTTAACATCTGTCCAGTGACTACAGTTGAAAAACAGCCTCCTTGCTAACACCACAGTTTTTCAGGGAGAAAAATTCATCACAATCTCTGAAAAACCCAGAAGACTGTTTAACAAAACTTAAAGCTGCTTTGAACATAAGTCCAACTTTATTTTGTATAAAATGAGCCAAAAGTAAATACGTTTTATTACTAGATATATTTCTTTATCAGAATCAGAATCAGAATCAGAATCAGTTTTATTGCCAAGTATGCTTTCACATACAAGGAATTTTTTCTGGTGATTGGTGCAATTGATCAGCAACAGTGGGGCTCTCTAGCCTTGTTGATGAGGCTAATAGCAGATGGGAAGAAGCTATTTTTGTGGCGAGAGGTTTTGGTCCTGAAGGACCGCAGCCTCCTGCCAGAGGGGAGTGACTCAAAGAGTTTGTGTCCAGGGTGGGAGGAGTCAGCTACAATCTTCCCTGCACGCCTCAGAGTCCTTGAGGCGTACAGGTCCTGGAGGGACGGAAGATTGCAGCCAATCACCTTCTCAGCAGAGTGGATGATACGCTGCAGTCTGTTATTGTCCCTCTCCGTGGCAGCAGCGTACCAGATGGTGATGGAGGAGGTGAGGATGGACTCAATGATGGAGGTGTAGAAGTTCACCATCATAGTCCTTGGCAGGTTGAACTTCTTCAATTGCCTCAGGAAATACATCCTCTGCTGAGCTTTTTTGATGAGGGAGCTGATGTTTAGCTCCCATTTGAGATCCTGTGTGATGGTGGTTCCCAAGAAGCGAAAATGCTCCACGGTAGCCACGGGGGAGTCACACAGGGAGATGGGGGTGGGTGGGGCTGGGCTCTTCCTGAAGTCCACTATCATTTCCACTGTCTTCAGAGCGTTTAGCTCTAGGTTGTTCTGCCTGCACCAGGTCACCAGACGCTCAGTCTCCCACCTGTACGCAGACTCATCGCCATCAGAGATGAGTCCAATGAGAGTGGTGTCGTCTGCAAACTTCAGGAGCTTGACAGACTGATGGCTGGAGGTGCAGGTGTTGGTGTACAGGGAGAAGAGCAGAGGAGAAAGAACGCAGCCTTGCGGGGATCCAGTGCTGATGGTCTGGGAGTCAGACACGTGCTTTCCTAGCTTCACGTGCTGCCTCCTGTCAGACAGGAAGTCGGTGATCCACCTGCAGGTGGAGTCAGGCACGCTCAGCTGGGAGAGCTTGTCCTGCAGCAGAGCCGGGATGATGGTGTTGAAGGCAGAGCTAAAGTCCACAAACAGGATCCTGGCATAGGTCCCTGAGGAGTCCAGGTGCTGGAGGATGAAGTGGAGAGCCATGTTGACGGCGTCGTCTACAGACCTGTTGGCTCTGTAGGCGAACTGCAGGGGGTCCAGGAGTGGGTCAGTGATGGATTTGAGATGGGACAGGACAAGACGCTCAAATGATTTCATGACCACAGAGGTCAGGGCAATGGGTCTATAGTCATTTAGTCCTGTGGGCCTTGGTTTTTTGGGGACAGGGATGATGGTGGAGGATTTGAAGCAGGCTGGCACGTGGCAGATCTCCAGTGAGGTGTTGAAGATGTCCGTGAACACTGGAGACAGCTGATCAGCACAGTGCTTCAGGGATGATGGAGAGACAGAGTCAGGACCGGCTGCTTTGCGGGGGTTCTGCTTCTTAAAAAGCCTGTTGACATCTCTCTCCAGGATAGAGAGAGACGTTCCTTTGGTAGGGGAGGAGGAGGGTTCTGATGTGGCTCTGATGTGGAGGTTAGTGTCAGGCTTGTCCCACTGTCTTTCAAAGCGGCAGTAGAACTCATTCAGATCGTTGGCCAGACGGAAGTCATTAATGGAGTGGGGGGGTTTAGGTTTGTAGTTAGTGATCTGTCTGAGCCCTTTCCAGACAGAAGCAGAGTCATTGGCTGAGAACTGGAGCTGAAGTTTCTCAGAGTACAGTCGTTTAGCTTCTCTCACCGCTTTGCTAAACCTGTACTTGGACTCTTTAAACCTGTCCCTGTCCCCACTCCTGAAAGCTTCCTCCTTTTGCCTCCTGAGCTGACTGAGCTTAGCTGTGAACCAGGGTTTGTCATTGTTATAACTCACCCTGGTGCGTGATGGGATACAGCAGTCCTCACAGAAGCTGATGTATGACGTCACAGCCTCTGTGAACTCATCCAGACTGTTGGAAGCAGTCCTGAACACCTCCCAGTCAGTGCAGTCCAAACATGCCCGCAGATCCTCTATGGCTTCACTGCTCCACTGCTTCGATGTCCTCGCAACAGGTTTACACAGTTTTAGTTTCTGCCTGTATGTGGGAATCAGGTGGACCATGACATGGTCAGAGTGGCCCAGTGCAGCCCGGGGGACGGCGTGATAAGCACCACTGATTGTGGTGTAACAGTGGTCCAGAGTGTTCCCCTCTCTGGTCGGGCAATTAACAAACTGTCTGTATTTGGGCAGTTCATGACTGAGGTTCCCTTTGTTAAAGTCACCAAGGACAATAACTACGGAGTCCGGGTTGGTCTGCTCCACACACAGTATCTGGTCGGCGAGCGCCCGCTGTGCCTCCTGCACGTTGGCCTGTGGTGGGATGTAAACACCGACCAGGATGATTGAGGTGAACTCACGGGGGGAGTAGAAGGGCCTGCAGTTTATGATGAAAGTCTCCAGGTCAGGAGAACAGTGCTGCAGGATCACTGTCACGTCTTTGCACCAGCCACTGTTTGCATAAAAGCAGATTCCTCCACCTTTGGTTTTGCCGGACAGCTCTGTGTCGCGATCCGCTCTGAAGAGCTGGAAGCCGGCCAGCTCCAGCGCAGAGTTCGGAATCGATCCACACAGCCACGTCTCCGTGAAGCACAGGACGGCAGATGAGGAAAAGTCTCTGTTCTTCTGCACCACTAGCTGAAGTTCATCCAGTTTGTTGGGCAGTGAACGCACGTTGGAGAGAAAGATACCTGGGAGAGGTGTGCGGAGTGCGCGCCGGCGGAGACGCGCAAGCGCACCGGCACGTTTTCCTCTCCTCCGGCGTTTCACTGCGAGAGCAACGGTCAGTGCACCTCTGACCAAAATGTCCAATAATCCCACAGATGAGTCGAGAAAAGTAGGAAAAAAATCCACTGGAGTTGTTTCTCTGATATTAATGAGCTCTTCTCTGGTGAAAGAGCTCCGGAAACCAAAGCAGAAAACTGGATTTATAAAGAAAATAAGGCAAAAAAATGCGCACCAAAACACCGAGGCAGCCATCCGCGGCGCCATGGCAACAGAAAATAAAATAAAATTTATATTAATGTTACTGTTTTTCCCAAGATTGTATTTGATGCACTCCATGTGTCGTTTCCCGCTACTATTTTTATTTAAATTAGGATGTTGAGTTGCAATTTTGGAAGCAGATTAAAACTATTTGTTTTATTTGATCAATGTACAGACTGTTTTTTATCCTGATGGTTAGAGTCTTTGGTGATTCTGGAAATACACTCAAAGCTAAGGATTTATCTTTCATGATAACAGAAGCTTAAACGTTGTGATTCAAATGTTAAAATTCATGACAGGCACAATATGGATCAGATGATTGATCTGCTTGATTTTTCATGCAGTTGTACCCAGCCCACATAACATATTCACTTGAATGTCACACAAACTAAGCACAGTAAATTATGCCAAAGTGTAACCCCTTTTCCAATATTAGTACAAAAAATGACATGGAGAGCAATCGCTGCATTTTTCAGTCATGATAAACACGTTGTTTTCTGTCCTTTATGCAGCCACCGTCAGGCCCAAAGATGCCGTCACTCACAACCAGCTGGCAGCGTTTGGGGAGTATGTGGCTGAGATGATGCCCAAGTATATCCAGCAGGTCCAGGTCAGTTTATATTCCCATAAGAGTATCAGAGTCCTGAAAAGGTTCTCCTCTATTGCCTTCAGATTTCATAAACATGCAGATGCCTTCAAAGTGTGTGTGTGTGTGTGTGTGTGTGTGTGTGTGTGTGTGTGTGTGTGTGTGTGTGTGTGTGTGTGTGTGTGTGTGTGTGTGTGTGTGTGTGTGTGTGTGTGTAGGTGACCTGTTATAATGAGCTGGAGGTGATGATCCATCCTGATGGAGTGATCCCGGTGCTGACCTTCCTGAGGGACCACACCAACGCCCAGTACAGGAACATGATTGACCTGACTGCTGTTGACATCCCAACACGCCAGAACCGCTTTGAGGTAGGTGTCTCCTGATGCAAAGTTATTTCCACTGTGAAACTCCTCACAGTGACTGTCACTCACTCAGTGTGAAAGGAGAAATCGTCTCCCCACATTCATTTCAGTTATAATGAATGGCCAACCTTATTTAATAATGATGATAATAATAATAATAATGACACAGCTGTCTGGAGTTGCATCAGACAGTTACAGTTAATTCATCCCTACATTGTTGCACCTACAACAGCACAACATAAAAGTGTTATTTGTCTTTAATCACAACACTCACAGTTAGTGGTGGAAGAAAATCTCAGACCCTTTACTTAAGTACAGGTAACAGAACCACAGTGTAGGAATACTCAAGTAAAAGTCCTGCACTCAAAATGTTACTGATGTAAAAGTACAGAAGTATTATCGGTAAAGTGTTCTTTAAGTAACATATGTAAAAGTACTTATTGTGCAGAATGACTTATACATATAGAATAGTACATATTATATAAATTACATATAATTATTGATGCATTAATGTCTTGATCACTTTAATGTTGCAGCTCATAAAGATGGAGCTAAACTACTCTATGTACTGATGGGTAACTTAATCTATATAATACATAATAATGAGCAGCTGTAACTGTCAGACAAATGTAATGGAGTAGAAAGTACAATGTTTCTCTCTGAAATGTAGGGGAGTGGAATTATGAAGTAATTTAAAATGGAAATATTCAAGTAATGTACAAGTAGTTTATAATTGTTTTTGTACAGTAATTGAGTAAATATACTTTGATACTTCCCAGCCCTGCTCACATTCTCCTCTAAAACTAAATGTCTCATGGTTAGAATTGAAGTATTTGTGGTAATCTAAGGTGCACACCATGTGAATGGGTTTTCTGAATGTTTTTGTAATGATGTGTGTGCTGATTTACAGATTGTCTACAATCTGCTGTCGCTCCGCTACAACTCCCGTATCCGTGTCAAGACGTACACAGATGAATTAACACCAGTGGACTCTGCGGTCCCCGTCCACATGGCCGCCAACTGGTACGAGAGGGAGGTGAGTCACAGCCTGCGCGCCAAATCTGAGGATTCATTCATTCAAGTGTCTATTTAACACACTCAAAGTGCCTTTCAAACGAGAGGCATCCAACAGACATAATGACAACACATAAAATACAAAATTAGATTGACGCAAAACCAAAATAATGCAAAGTGCTATGGCTGCTCCAGTACTGTCAGCACCTGTGTCTGGCTGAGAGCGCTGTCAGCAGCCCAACAGGAGACACTCTGCAGGAGGGCAGGATCTCATACCTGAACTTACAAACAACTGTATGAACTAGTTTTTCCAACACATTCAAATGATTGAATATGTCTAATCTTTGAGATAGTAAAAAGCATGATTGCACAAGCTGCTTAATGTATATTGAAAAAATAGACCAGTCAAAAGTTACACCTACATTTTTACTGTGTGGTTTGATATTAGTAGTCAGACCTGGGGTTTGACGCATTCAGTTTTAAAACATTCAACATCTCCTCTGCATTCAGACGGTCATTTAGGTTGGTTAAAGAGATCCTCACGTTTCACAGACATGTAGTGCTGAGTGTCATCTACATAAAAATGATAAGATCTGTCATTAACACTCAGACTGAGACTGACCAGACTAAGAACAAAAGTGTGTGTGTATGTGTTTATACAGATATGGGACATGTTTGGTGTGTTCTTTGCCAACCACCCAGACCTGAGGCGTATTCTGACAGACTACGGCTTCGAGGGTCACCCCTTCAGAAAGGACTTCCCTCTGTCGGGTTATGTTGAGGTGAGTCCTGCCAGGAACACATCTCCTGAGTATGCCGATCGGCTTGATTTGGCTTCATCCATGTGTGGCTCATATGTTTTCTCCAATAGATAAATGTAGTAGTACTGGCAGGATGTCAGTGAGACAGACAGAATGGAAGCTGTGCCCAGAAGCTTTAGATCTCCAACTCTGCTGGATCCTGTGATTTTTTGTTATTTTAGTATTTAGTTTTTGAGCTCATTATAATTAATCCAGGCTCCCCACATGCTTTGAAAATCCTTGAAAGTTTGGGCAGTGAAAAAATAACTCCAACACTCCACAGTCTGATTAAAAGAGATCTGTTTTAAAATTCATCATTTGATCAGGACGTCTTGAGAAGAAAAGCCTCTCATGCAGTCTTGTTTTTATATTTTCCGCAAAGAACTGACAGTTGATAGTCTGTCAAATTTATCAACCCTAACCAACCAACACTGAAATTACTTCAAATTAAATGCAACTTGTTTCCGTCTGCAGGTGCGTTATGATGATGAGGTGAAGCGCGTGGTGGCCGAACCCGTCGAGCTGTCGCAGGAGTTCAGGAAGTTTGACCTGAACACACCCTGGGAGGTGTTCCCCGCCTACCGACAGCCCAAAGAGGCCGCACCCGAACTGGAGGCTGGTGACAAGGCCCCCGAGAAGAAGTGATGTCCGTCTGTTTAGTCTACACACATACACACCATCGTCATCATGTTCTGTCTGTCTGTGTCATTCTGGGACTCAAGCCCCCTGAACAAACCCACCTGAAATATTTATGTAAATAAAAATACTATTAAAACAATCTGAAGATGTTTTTTGTGGAGCTGTTTTTACTTGTGAGAGGTATATAAACAGTTATGTAAATGAGATTTTAAACAATAATAGCAGCAAACAGCTATCTTCTATGTAAAGATATAGTGGAGTAATGATGTCCTGAGCAGAGAAGAAGTCACACTCCCTCTGTGTATGTTATAATCTGACCTAATCTGTTCTTTGTTTTGGTATCCGGTCAGAACTCCGTGCATGCCACTGCATGCGAGTCCCCCTTTAGCTGTTGCTCCTCTCCACCTTCATACAGACACAGGCACCGCCCACAGGTGAGATGTCACAGTGCAGGACACAGCTTTCAGGTGGAGGTGGCCTTCTGTCCGTGATGTAAGAAGCAGAAAGAACTGTATGTCATAAACTTGATAATAATATTAGGGAAATATCGCATACACAAAGCTAGATTTACTCACTCTAAGCCCTGCTTTGTGGCTTTCCAAAGGGAAACGGAACAATACATGCAAAGTATCTGTGACTCAGATAACAAGAAAGCTGTAAAGACATAATTTTTGCTCTTTATTCTCTGTATTCATTTATTAGCCAACCCCCCTGGCTGTTGTTCAAATGTTTGTTTGAAGATACATTAATAATATCTGCCTTTGTATTGAATATTTTCTGTCAATAAAGTTTTATTGTGAGAAAAAAAAAAAAAAGTGGAGGTGGCCTTCCACAGTTTCCTCTACTGAAGAAACCAGGACTTAGTTAAAGGAAAGGCCACAGACAGAGAAAGATGTACAGGCAGGCGGACAGGCCATGAGGGCTACCGGCTGGAGTTTTTACCGGCTCCATCAGTGTCATCCCTTCTAGCTGCTGTGGAGCATATCACAATGAGGGCTAATGGTTGTGGCTGGGTTTCTGTGTTGACTTTTGTGTACATGGTGACTTTATTTAGTTGTGCTTCTGAATAACTGACTGAGAAAGTGAAGGGAGGGGATGTTGGCGGTCTAATGCGACATCTAGTGGCAGAGACGATCACTTACGGAACCTGTAAGCACGATTTGAATACATTACATTGTCAAAAGTATGTGGACACGTGAATATTCCACATAAATTGGGTTGTTGGACATAAAAAAAATCCACAACCACAGGTATTCATTTGCTGTGCTTCCACTCTTCTGGTTTCAATCTGTCCATCAGTTATAAAATTGAACCTGGTTGCAGGGATTTGTGCCCATTTGACCACGATACCACTGCTGAGGTCCAACACAGATGCTATACTTCCAGGTTCCAGGTCATGCAAGGTGTTGGATGGTAGCTGATTGGATGTTACTGCACCTTTTTTTAAATTTACTGTTGGTGCAAACAAACTGAGAAGCAGATTTAGGTGATTAGAGCATATTTTCACCCTCAGTCAAATCTACCACACTGGAATCGCCCAGCAGATGTCGCTGCAGCACAGACTATAGAAAGAAGACTGAAGCTTTCATCTGTCAGTTCATTATTTCAGACTGAGTTCACGTCATGCACACAATAACAGTCCAAGCTGTACATTTCTTCTTTTATTTTGTCAAACATTTTTCATTGCAGCATTCATTTTACATGTAAGAAATACTCAAAACGTTTCAAAGAGTCAACATGAGCCAGACTACAGAGAGCAAGACATGGGTCAACATATTTTTCAGTATTTTGTTTGGTTAGTTTTCCATCACAGTTGGATTTGCGCCTTTGGGACACAATCCAAATCGAGCAATAACCGGGAAGTGTTTTCAACCACATTTTGACCCATGCCTGCTTGACATAGTTTCTAATACACAATGATCAATCTTTCATCAGGATTACCAGAAAGAAAGAAGCACAGACCAGAAACATCCAACATATTGTCAATTACTGCACAGAAAAATCAATATCAATAAAAATATACACTTAACAGGCATCCACTGGGCCTGTGAAGCTGTTCGGCAATTATGAAAGCATCTTTTTATTTATTTATTGTATTTTCAGTTACATGCATGCATCACACAAGTGCCTCTGAGTGTGTCATATGCTCAGGTCGAGTTCTGTGCAGGATTTTTCACTGCTTGTTAACGGGAATCACCTTCGCAGACCGATCGTGATTTACTAGGTCTGTTTTTAAAGCCAAACTGAGGCCGCCACAGGTCCACCTCTGTGCACTACTCACTCACTGAGGCTGAAATAGAGAAACCACCAAGGGTTAGACTGTGACAGAATACATTAGTGTCTGAAATGAGGCACGCTCACAGTATAACTTCTTACTGTCTTTTTTAGAAGTCAGTGCAGCCGTAAAGGACGGGAAATTGATGATTAGTAACGCTGTAGTGGAGAGAGGCCTGGAGAGAGTGTGAAGCCCAGGACTTGCTGTCTGTGATTAGTTTCCAGAGAAACTGTGAGTCCATTCCCCTGATTTTATGACTTTTGATCACTCCTGCACAGTGTGGTCACATTTTCTGGTTTATGTGGACGGTATTTAATTTTTCTTTATAGTTTTATGTTATTTATTTATTTACCCAGGCTAAGTTGACACTTTTATTGTTAAAAGAAATCCCAGGGAGGCGAGAAGGAAGGAGAAACACATTAATAAAACAGAAATTGTTGGACAATATAAAACATGCAGTCTCAGTGAAAGCAATCACAAGCAGGAAGAGAATGATTATTGAGAGTGTTCTTGAAGTTACAGGGAGGTATGAGCATTTTGTGTTTCAGCTGCCCTTGCAGATAAGTCAGTGTATTTGCTGCACTAACAGCAAAGCCCATCTTTCCCAGATCAGTTCTGCTTTGAGGTTCCTGAACCACCCACCAGTCGCTCAGTAGTTGGCCAGAGAACCAAAGCAGCAGGGATGAGATGGGAGAAAGTAGATTTCCACTAATGACTGTTCAGACAAATATGTACCAATGTTTCTGACATCTCTCAGATATTTCATAGTAAATATATTGAGTCTTACCACCTGCTGTCTGCTCGCTGCAGAGCCTTTGTGCAGTTTTCATCTGCTGTCTCCCTCCATCTGGTTTGTGACTGTTTGATTAGAAATTGATCCATTTTTTATTGTTAGTGCACTACATGTTAGCCAGCATGCAACTCTGCAGTAGCTGAACAAATAAAGCTGCTGCACAAGTGACTAGATTGTGGCAGTTTTCTCCCTTTAATTCAGTAGCAACATTTAGGAATTTGGTAGAAACCCAAATATACATGAAAAGGTTGAATGGTTACAGTGCAGCATACTGTATGTATGTGATTTATTTTTTAATTGCCTCAAATGATCAAACATCAGCCCACTAATCATTACCTGCCCAACAGCACTTTTTGCTGAATGGATCGTTGTGTGTCGTGCTGACACAGTCCCTGTTCCTGTAATTCACATAGACTATTTCATCAGTGGAGAATAGTTCCAAAAAAAAAAAAAAAAGCAAATGTTTACACTGGATTATCCAGAGTACCACAGACACTCTTTAAAGATGCACTAAGGAAATTTTGGCCACTTAAGGCCAATGAAATAAGCTGTAAACAATACTGACATGTCACCATTTAATCTTGTTATGATGACGGTGTTGGAAACAGTTGTGTATTTACACGTCCATCAGACACAGAACAATATCAGCATCGCGTTAGTCACCTTTCTGTCCACACTGTTTTTTTATAGCTGTGATTTTGGTCTCCACCAGCTCCTCAGAAGAATCTCTGGCTCTTTTGCAGCTAAATGCTCCAATGTGTTCATCAGAGTGTGTCTGACGTGTAGGTATCGTATAGGGTTTTTTCTCTTTTTTTGACTGGAAAAGAAGGTGACGAGAGCAGCGAGAGTGAACCAGGACATTACAAATCTGGGCTGTACAACCAAAACATGGAGCTAAAAGATGCTAAAATGTTCAACAGAGCTGAAGAGTACTGTAGAATCAGGGGATAATTGTCCACAGGCAACTCCTCTCACATTTCAAATAGACATTTGAGCCGGTGTTTACATAAAAATATTGATTAGTATAACTTTCAGTGCTTTGAGCTACACAGACAAAAGTCTTTTCACAGATTTTATATCAGGTGAACCAACCCTTTAAAACTGTAGTCAAAGATTGTATAATTTGAACAGTGCTCTCTCTTGCTGAGTTAATTTTTAGAAAATCAATTCTTGAAGTTTTTAAGAGCTTAATTGGTCTACTTACAGTACACTGTTGTTTTTAGACCAAAGATTACATGACGTCTCATAAATGTACATCCAGTTAAATCTGATAGGAGACATTATACATATTCAATCAAAGTGAAGTATCACTTCACAAAGTGAAGTTTCACTTCTCCAACAGAGAAGGTGATTTCATGAAGCGAGGGTTCATCACAATTTGAACCACATCATATTTCTCCCGGCGGTGTGAAATTAAACAGACATGCATGTTACAGTGGCCCAGGAGAAGCAATCCAATTTTTCCCGCAGTGCTCGCCATCTGAAGAAATGAATTAAACGCTGCTAGAATTAGAAATCAAATTATGGTCCAGATCCCCGCAGGCTCAGAGGTGGCATGTGGTCAACAGTTGGATGGAAACGCAGTCTGCACTTTTCCAAACGGAGTCAGTTTCGTCCCATCCAGCTCTGCTCAGGCTGTGGCCAAGCACTGGGACGAGAGACACTCCAAGATGAAGAGAAGAGACATTTTGACACAAAACACACTGTTCATATCATTTTCACATGCCTCTACAGACATAAAGAAAGTAAAGTGACTTTTTACACACAAGCAGAAACACCAAGTCTTTGACAAGGATAACAAATGCACTTAAAGGAATATTTCACCTCAAAATGAAAATTCTGTGATTATCTGCTCAACGTAATGTCAGTTAAATGTCTACAGAACATGTGTAGTCTATGAGCTTTGCCTGCAGCTGAACAAAGAGCATAAAATGTGCATGAATTTTCATTCATCAAAATTAATAATCAGATTGAATAATCATTATGCTTCACTTTAATCAGCAGCGATTCAGACGTCTGGAATCAGGCGAAGTTTCTTCTTCTTCTGCCAGAGCACCAACAGAAGACGGGTGTGAACCCACAGCGCAATCACTTGATCATAAACCAATACTTTGATCAGCAGTTGGATGAGGTTGGTATATGTTGGATTGCAACTGATGGATGGATTCATCAGCTGATTATGTTCCTGATTAATCAATCGTTTGGTTTATAAAACTTCAGAATAGGGGAATGTAAAGATCCTCACCATGAAATCTTTTACATGGTTATATATATATAAATATAAGTTATAATATATTTTTAAAAATTATATTAATCTGTTATTAAAATTGTTTTATTTTTCTGTTGATTCACTCATCAATTAATCCATTTTAATCACTTCATCTCTAGTTTTATGAGCAGTGCAACATATTTTATGGGCTCTTCATATGTTTTGTACGTATAATATTAATTTGTAGAGTAAATATCAACTATAATGTAGCACAGTATCAAGTATATTTTTTGTGAAAGTATATAGCTGCATTAAATGGAAATACTCAAGTAAAGTACAAGTAACTGGAGTGTGTCTTTGAGTAGTGTACTTGAGTAAATGTACTTAGTTTCTTTCCACAGCTGCATGAATGTCTGATAACTAGGTCCTTGTGTGTTTCAGTGGTCGTGCTGACTTTAATGAGAGTTGCTCTGACTCAGAGATGAGCAGGTAATGACAGAGTTTTCATTACAGACTGAAATATTCAATTAGAGTTCACATTACTGTGATTCAGGGTTCCACATTACATGAGATGAAGTCATATCCTGCAAAACCATTAACTGGAAATTGGAGAGCTTTTCATTTCGGCTCTGTGGTCAGTCCAAGGTCCCTGTGACTTTGTGAAGGAATTCATATGAAGATGAAGCGTCACAGACAAACACAGAGCAGCACACTGCTCAGAAACTGCACGTCGCCTTCTGTGGATGAACTTGGACACTTTTCCATCTTGTATGAATTCCTCCCACAATGTTCAGTGCCTAGCCCGTGCCCTGCAGCTAGGGTTTCTTGTCTGCATATGACTGGCTGGTGGTGGTGATGGTGGTGGTGGTAGGGAAGTCCGGGTAAACCAGGAAACCAGTGAAGGTGATGTACTTGGCGTGGTTGCTGTAGGCCCCAAATCCATCTCTCTGGTGCGAGTAGAGCCAGACCGTGTCTCCTGGTTTCAGCGACAGCATCAAGCTCTGACTCTGCAGAGCTTTCTCGCCCTGGCTGTCGTCGTAGATCATCGCCTGCACCTCCAGGCGGTTCTTCATCAGCTTGACGGACAGCGTCTTCTGCGGCAGCTTGCCCACATTGAAGGAGAAGTAGTACACCCCAGGAACGCGGCAGGTGAACATGCCCTCCGTCATGTTGAAGTCTTCTCCGATGTTGACGAATGCTGTATCGAAGCTCACAGGCTGGTGCTGCGGCAGGCCCACTTGGTCGACTCCCACAATGCTCTGGGTGCGCCCCACCGAGAAAGCAGATCTCTGGTCATCCTCTTCATCATCCTCCTCCTCCTCCTCCTCTTCCTCTCTGTGTTGCAGCTCTTTCTCTTCCACTGTACCTCTCGTTCCAGACCTGCCATGATCTGTGGCTTGGTTACTATTCAACAAGGGGATGCTGTCCTGCTGGGGCTGCTGGGAGCTGTAGGCAGGATGGAGTTGGTGGTGGTGTGTCTGGTAGTCGTAGGTGTCGGGGTAGACGAGGTAACCGTTGAAGGTGGTGTAGTGTCCGGTGTTGCTGTAGAGCGCGTAGCGAGGGTCACCGTGGAGACGGAGCCAGACTGTGTCACCGAACTCCAGTTGCAGCATGACACTCTGGCTCTGCACCTGAGGATGGAAGCAGACTTTATTATCCCAGCGACGGAGTCATATCCGGGTCTGTTTTGCATCAAGGCCCCAACATCAAACATAATCCGATCATCTACCTCACGCAGCCCCTCATTCAGGGAATTTGCTGTGTAATCCCTCTGTTCTGCTTTCATTATCCACCCCAGCACAAACACACCCTCTGTGATAAGAGCCATGTTGCACCGTTTAGACAGTTCGAAAGCTTTGACATGATAAAAGACTTTTGTAAACATTTCCTTAGAGGGGAAAAAATCCATCCTGAACATAATTCAGCCATTTTTTTAACCAGAGGCCGTCCTCACTAGGAGATCTGTCTGCTTAACTCAAGTCACGAAGACAGATGTTTTAACTTTTCTCTCCTCCAGAGGATCCAGTATCATTAGCCTGGTTTTCTGACTGTATGACCGTTTCATTACTGTTCTGAGATTGCCTTCTTGTTATTCATTTACTTTGAGTGGAGGACTTGATTTTGTTCTAATCATTAGGGACTCGTATTAGTGATGCATGCTGCTGACATCCGTTTTAACCAACACAGCATTGCACAGTGTGCACAGTCCACCTTTTTCCTGTGTTAGAACACCATCATGCTGGTAGACAATCCCATAAATCACTGAAACCAACAATTTGTTGTGGGAATTCAGACTGAAACTAGCACTGCAGTAAAACAGCTGCATTGGTGGGGGCATGTAAGGTACCGTTGAGACAATGAAATGTGGCCCAGAAAGTTCAGTTGAATGTGGTAAAAGGCTGATCAGACACTATGACACTGCACAGCAGTTTGTGAGACTCTCAAACAGGATTAATTTGTCATGGCTGCAGTTATTTTAAGTTTGGTTGCAAAAATTGTGAGGTGAACAGCAGAAATGCAGCGATTATGTTGTGCACTAGCATGGATTTAATTGGCCAAAACAGCTTGGCTGAACTTTTTTGACGACCCATGTTGTTTTGCCCTCTGGGCTGATGGACTGGCTCCATTCAAATGAATGAGAAGGCTGTTTTTCCTGCACTGAGCTCAAGTTGGCTTGAATGCAGCCTTGACATGTCTCTCACTACTTTCTGTCATCCCTGCCCTGTCTGTTCCTCTTAGTCCAAAGCTGGATTCCTAGTAACATAAATCTTTACAAAGTGTCACAAACATGTAGTTTTTGTTTTTCAAAACATTCAGTAATTTCCTATAACAAGTGTTCACTGTCGGTTTTAGCAAACTTTACTCAAATAGGAGGAAATGGAGCATTGGCTGGAGTCTATTTTCAGCAGCAGATTAATCCACATTTGGTGCTCCAGTGAGTATTTGAGGCAGCAGGATCGTGTTTGGGACAGAGTCAAAATAAACTAGAGTGTGTGTGTTCATGATGATGAAGGAACATGTCACTCAGTACAACAGAGTGGCTCACTGATGTGATTTTTAATAGAGCTCTACAGCCCAGAGGAATAAGATTCATACTCAGGACTTGTTAGTAAGATACATTCATTGGTAGTTTTGGTCTTTTAAAGGGATTTAGTGACAGTAAGAAACAGATAAAAAATCACCAACACCAGGGTGACAACTTTAGTCCCACCGTCCAATGCTCTGATTTGTTCTGCTGTTTCTCCAGCTGGGAAATGAAATGAAAACAGCACTTAACCTCTGTCAAAATGAGAAGTGAACATGTTACAGGACCTACCTTCCTCTCTTCTCCGGCGTTTTCCTCGTAAACGATGGCCTGCACCTCGTTTCTGTTCTTCATCAGCATCACAGACAGGTCTTTGTGTGGAAACTTTCCCACGGTGAAGGAGAAGTAATAAGCCCCAGGGATACGGCAGCGAAACACACCGGCCTTGGGGTCAAAATCCCCACCGATGTTGACATAAACAGCATCAAAGGTCACTGTCATCTTAGGTCCACCTTCCATGCTGTTGGTGCGTGCAACCGAGAAGGCAGAGCGTAGCTCCACATCGTCCAGGAGACGGGCCAAACCCCCCACACTCCCCACAAGGCTCAGGCACAGCAGGCCTATCACCACACTCGCTGGGAGCAGCATCGTATCTGTAGAAACGTATACAAAATGAGAAAAGAGTTTCATCACATATGTTCAGCTTTTTAAATACCTAAAATACTGCAGCTGCATCTTTTCGTCATAGAGTACAAAACGAAGGAAGTGACTTTTGAGAAGATGCAGCGTAGATCATAATAAGTTATGAAGAAAGTAGGGAAACTGATCTGTATTACAACCTATGTTTCTGTTTGCAAAAGGTACCATAAGGCTCTATACTGGCACCTTTTTTGTTTTCTGTCTTAATAAATAATATTGGGAAAAACACAAAGCCTGCAAAGATTCTTTTGTATGCAGATGATACAGTTATTTACACAGTTGCACCTTGTTTAAATTAGGCTGCTACTGAACTCCAAACTGCATTTCACACACTTCAGTTATCATTTTACAACATAAAATCAACCTCAGATGCACAAAAAAAAACATTTTGTTGGTTTCTCCAGAAACTGTGCACATTCTGTTCAAAACACAGAAAATCTCCTGGTCCATTTCACTGTTTCATTCAACAACAACTACTTCAGTACCAGGATCTCAGAGCTACCTGAGGACAATTTGTTCATTTTGTTGTTCACTGAATGTAACTTTTGTAATAATATGTCTAAGTCCCTCATATTTTCATTCATTTACAGCATCACTGCTCCTCGTTGGGGATTACAGATCAGTATATTCATAGTCAGAACCACGGTTCTGTTAATTGTTGTTTTCATAATTGGAGACTGGAGTCAGTACAATACCTGAGTACATGGTTTTTCTTTAAGAACCTGTATTTATGCTAATTATTTAATAGTTTGACAGTAAAGCCTGTCAAGAAATTAGAAGAGATATTGAAGAGAGGCTGGAATTAAACTGGGGAAATTGCTTTTACATGGTGTGTGCCATAGGTTACATCCACACAACTACGTTTTAGTTTTAAAACTCATCTCTTTTAATACATTCACTCCTGGTGTCCACACTATTCTGGAGTTCTCAAGTCCTTAAAACTGAAACTTTCGGCTGCTGGACCAGTTTTCGTTTGACTTCTCTGGGGATGTGTTGTAGTCTGGACGGGCAAAAAATGGACCTTTGGAAACAATAACGAAGACACCCACAGTCTCTGATTGGGTCTTATCAGCTTTGACTATGAGAGGTGAAAGCAACATGGATAACGGATGAGTGTTGTCTTTGCTAGTAGCTATTGTGGAGTTAAATTCTGCTTTTTAACGCTACAACTGTCTTTGCTGTTCCTCGTTTGTTGTATGTTCTGCAACTAATCAACTGCAGAATAGACAGTCTGCTTCCTGGTTACACCAGCTCGCACATGCCCAATGTAATGTGAAGTGTTTTCAGGTGTGATAGTGTGGGCAGAGATCCTTTCTGATACAGAAGTAGAACGGTTGTCTGGACAGCAGTATTACTGAAGACTCAGCCTCTATTTTTTCATTTAACAAAAAAGTTCTTGAATGTTAAATGAAAAAATAAAATCAAACACATAAAAAAAAAAAAATCAATTCAGAATAAGTAAACATACTAATAAATAAGACATTTGATGCCAGTTTTTAGTTCTTGGCAGTTTTCAGTGCTTGATGCTTTGGGACACACTTTGGTTGGTAAAGATAAAAAGTATCACACATAAATAATAAATATATCGTAAATATCACACATCACAACCAGAAAAATATCTCATTTGAGATAAATGTGAACTCAGTGTGAGCTGCAGTCTGGGGGTTAAAACACTAAAGCCACATATGAACAGATACAATACTCACAGAATGGAGCAGGCTTACAGATACACATCAAAAAGAGCAGAAAAAACAGGTTTCAACAAATGTACCTAAAAGACGACTCACATACACACACATACACACACATACACAGACACACTCACACACAGTCCCTTTGCTCTGTTTAAGTCATTCAAGCAGATCGCTCTCAGTAGAGGAGGCATTAATGTGTCTTTTATTAGAAGAGACGAGCGCTCTCATTGTCTCATTGTCTCATTCTCCCCCTTTAACGAACCAACAGGAAGCAGACACACACAGGTGGAGCTGTCAGCGCTCTCAAAGCCCCCTGAAAACAAAAGGACACCGTGTATCTTGTACAGAGCTACCAGACCCAGGGGATCTGCCTCCATGTTCGGTGTACACCACAGTTTTCAGTGTAGTTCATCATCATGCAGCCAAAATGTAAAGTGAGGATGCTTTCAGAAATAATTCCTGATGGTACTGAATGATGCACACATTAAGTGTCTACAATGTTTGCACAGTATTATACCTTTAGGATATTATGACATTTATGAAATACATAATATTTGACATCTAATTACTTTGTCTGACCACTCCTTTACTTCTCCAAAACAGACAAATCAATGTTCACACCATCATCACACTGTGATCAACCAGATCTGTGGAGGTGAGGCCAAGCACACAACCACTGGCGACCTGAACAAGTATAAATACATACACTGAGCCTTATCCTCCTTTTCCATTAAGAGCTGTAGCGTATTTTACAGCAACTCATCTAATAATTGTTGGGATATTTCAGTCTGGAGCAAAGTGGTGGACCCACAGAGCAGCACTACCATCCCCAGAGCCATTCTGCCCTTCATCCAAGAGGCTTTTGGTTGAACAAAGGGAAAAAATTGCTGTTTGGTTAAAACACCAGTTGTGACTGTTGGTAGACTGTTCCCTTAGACATTATGTCTCTATATCCCTAAATTATTTTCCCAATTATCTTGTGATGACAGATGTTTTCACTGGCTGGTCAGAGGCAATGTTTTTCTGAATGAAAGTGCTACATGAACAGCAGCGGAGCCACCAGGAGGTGGTTGGGATGGATGGCATCCATACAGAGTGCCAGATTGTCACACCAGAGGCTGGGATTCACATCCACAGTCCTGTCTGTGGTTTAGGTAACAAAACACTTTGGTTTGGGAAAATCTGTGGTTTTTGTCAAATCTAAGTAAACAGGTTGTGTCTGAAGCCAATGTGAAGTTTTTCTGTATTAAACCAGATCAGGATCTTTCTCCAACCTTAACCAGGTGCTGTGAGAGTCTGAACAGAACCATAAAAATGGTTCTCATGATGGTACAAACACTGAAAACAAATATGTTGCCTATGAACATTTTACTGATAATCAGTTAATGCTGTTAGTATCAACGTATTTCAAACTTGTCAAATACTTAAATTAACAACATATTATCGTTATGTTAATAGAAACATAATCCGGTCACAGTTACATTTCCTTCATAACTAAACTGCTGTTGCAGGGTGGTTGTATATAAACACAATGAGACAGGAGTGTGGTTGGAAATAGGCTGGAGCTCTGGTGTTGAAGTAACAAGGTTTGTACATCCAACTAACATCCTCTCAGTGAACGCAGCATAATGCAAATTAATGGGACACAAGTGGATCAGGATAGAAAGTGATGCAGAACTGTTTGGCATTAAATGCTAAAATATTTTAACTGTATGCAAAGCAAATTAACAGAACTTCTGAAGCCTGTTTGAACAGCGATGAAATGTCCTCAAAACTGAAACAGTAAATATTGTCTCCTTTTCTTAGACATACAGTAATTCGTAGTAAGATTCATGGTATGGTAATTACATCCTAAATATAATCTTTTTCATTATGTTAGAGGTAGAAAAAAAAAACATTTATTTGAAACTCTTACTGGAGATGATGTCTTGATGTTGCCTTTAGGGAAATTTCTGGAAAATGCATCACTGCAGAGGCCTTTAAGTTATTTACTGTTGAAACTAAATGTTCTTCTTGTATGTTTATACTAAATCGACCTCTTTAAATGGAAACTAATTATAGCATTTAATTGTACTTAAGGCGCTGGGGCAAAACTGATGGTTCTTGTCTGATTACTCGTCCCTCTGCAGCAGGGGAAGAGATCCATTCTGCAGGAGTAAAACATGCTGCAGTACCAGGTCGCTGCAGATATTATAATTTTTTGTATCAGCACAATTTCTTTCCATATCCTAAAATTTGAAAGAAAAAAAAAGTTTGGAAATTGACAATGCAGCAATCAGACTTGTTTATATAATGGCAGCTTATATTAAGAAAGAGTGTTTGTTTGTCTGTGTAATGGCGGCAGTTTTAACTAGTCATGTTGACAGACTGTACTCCTTGGAGAGTGTGATGCTTCAGGTTCAAACAGCAATGAAAGAATAGATCAAACAAACCTCTTCCGTAATGAGCACCCAAGGGAGATGTGCACAGAGAAGAGCAACAGAACAGAGCAGAATAGAAAGGAGTAGAACAGAATTAGTCCATGCAAGTATTAAAAGTACACCGTTCAGCATTTTAACAAATCTGACTAATTAGTCACTTTCTTGTGTCCTACACAGTCAAAGTTAAAATTCCCCATTCTTAAATGCATGTTAGAGGCTATTTCCGCTCCATTAAACCTAGAATCGAGTATATTATGTGTTGGTGTGGCTCTGTCTATTTCCAGAAGTTTCTTGCTGAAGCTGAATATAGTTGTAGCTTTAGTAAAACTCTGTATTTGATGTTTTTTGTTTCAGCCATTTACTGAAAAACTTTCTCCTTCACAAATACAACATTTGAGCTACAGTAAATGTGAGTTTAGCTGTTGATGGAAGTGTCATTAGTTTTGAAGGTATCTTGATCATAAACCAAAGAGGATCAGCAAAGTTATTACAAATCATCCTGAGGCAGAACATGAATGCCTGACGTGAACTTCATAGCAATCCATCCTTGATTGTTGTTGATATTTCACTTAAAACCAGAGATGTTGACTTCATGCTGGCACTAGAGGAGCAGTCAGAGGATCACCAGAGTGATATTTCAGTCCTGACCAATGTGGTGGTCCAGGACTGAAGGAAACCTTTTTGAAAGTGCTAAATCTATTCAATAAGGCAAAGTGCAAGCAGATCAGGTAAAGAAGTGCATAATGAGTGCTAGTTAGGCTTGTGACAGTGTCAGAGGTGTTAGAAGAGGAGGTGCTCCAGGAAGAGATGAGTCTTCAAGAGATTCTTGAAGTTAGAGAGGAACGTCCCTGCTCTGATAGACTTCAGTAGCTTGTTCCACCATCAGGGAACCACAGGCTGGACTGAGACGGCCCTGTGTGCAGGGATTACAGTGCCAGACAACATTCCCTGGAGAAACGCAGCGGCCGAGAAGGAACATAAGGCTGAATGTCTAGATGGTACAGCCCCTGACTTGAATTTGATCCAGGCGGCCATGGGACGCCAGTGGAGGTGAATGAGCAGCGGAGTGACGTGACCTTTGAGGCTGATTAAAGACCAGATGGGCTGCAGCATTCTGGACCATCTGTAAGGCTTTCACTGAGCATTGCATTACACTGCAGTAGTTTAATTACACAAACTATTACTTATTTACAAATATTTTGTGTTGATGTTAATGGCAATAAGTTTTGAATGCCTGAATGATAAATGCATTGTTCATCCATCCATCCTTTTTCTTCCGCTTGTCCAAGGTCGGGTCACGGTGGCAGCAGACGTCCCACTGTGTTGTATTTTCTCTTTTATCCAAAATGAATCCAAACATTATCTGAACACTTGTACTTTCATGTGAGCCTCTGAGCACAACCACACTGTTTTCCACTGAGCGGCTTCACTGGAAGCTGCACAAGTTAATTGCCTTGATGAAAGATGTTGATGATGCTTGTTTCAAGAGGAGGGGATATTATATATTAATTTTTTCCCTCACAGTGGTACTACTCTCCACTCATTTGTGAATGTGAGCCAGTAACCATCCAGCAGATGATACCTTATGTAAACGTAATGTGAACACCAGTACTTTATGATGGCCAACACAGAGAGCTTCCTCTAGCTCCACCTGGAGGGGTTCCCAGTGGCTCAAGCAAACTGGGGGATCTCTATTAATTTAAGAGTGGAAGATATATACTTTTAGACAAAGGGAGGTTTACTCTGAGATGAGACTTTGTATACACACACTTTGTGTACTCAAAAGAATTAAGTGCAACAAAATGAACACAGCAGGATCGAGCTCCATAAGGTGATAGAAAGACATACTGATGTTCGGGCAGGTTTGATACTCTACTCTTTTCTTCATGCAACTGTCATCTCTCGGTGCCCAGCAGGGTAATTATTTCAGCCATCAAAGGCTGTCGTCTGATCTCTGGTATCTACAAAATCTGTGTGACTGTGATTATAACAGTGTTTGACATTCGGAGTCAGGCTGTTCGGCCTCGAAGGATTGATGTGCCCTTGTGAGAAAAGGACAGATGTTGATGGAGAGACAGAGGGAACATACCTTCAGTTATTTGTGTGTTTTCAAGCCAGCTGAAACCTGTCCGCTCAACCTCTTTTGTCTCCAAAAGGTCAGCGTATCAAGGATTTTTATTTTTAGATTGACCTTCATGCACTTCTTGCGCACTCGTTTCCTCGACGCCTGAAGCCTCCACCTCGCTTTTTAATTTAAAAGAAAATGCAAAAATGTAGAGGAAAAAAAACAACCTACACTGGATTTGCATATCAGCGTGGGCGTCTTCATTGTGTCACTGGTTGCACCAGAGTGAACCACACATCCTTGAACATAGGTAGGTTCATTACTTTACAGGCTCCATCTTTATTCGACTCTTTTATTGCCGCTGCCTCAGATTAAGCACCAACTCATGGTATCAGCCGCATCTGTGCTTCTCCTCCATCTTTCTTTCTCTCAGGTTGTAGCTCTCCCTGAGATCTGCTGTGGGTCTAAAAATAGAGGGAGGAGAAAAGCTGATTTCTCCTCCCTGGAGACAGATCAATAACTGATGATTGAGATGGGGATGAAAAGAAGGACAGGAGCAGGGGAGAGGGGGTGGAGGCAGAGGGAGGAGAACGAGTAGATGACAACAAAGAAAGCTGAACAAGTGTTCCTAAATTTCTAGTGAGAGTGGTTTTTACTGTAGATGTGGGAAGTTGTTTGGCTGTGTTACTGTTATTTGACTGGATACAGTAAACGTGTGTGGCCTATATGACTCTGTTGTGTGGGCAGTAATGTGTGTTTGCGTAGTTGTAGCTGCGTAGGTTGCTGCTGGTGTGTGTATCTGAAGAAAGGTGAGGCTGTGTGTGAGTCTGTGTGTGTACGTGCTGATTAAAGGTGTGTTTTGTGCAGCTATCTGTTTCATGTGAATATCCTATTAAGTTTTGTGTTGAAGGGGATAATGTGTGTGCTGTTGTGTTTTTGGATGCAGATGAGTTTGTGTGTATGTGCTTCTGGCCTCGTGGTGGGTGTGCCTGTGCATGATTTACATGCGTGACAATGCTTGTGTGGTAGTGCATGAGAGTGTGTGTTTGTGTTTCCGTGTGTGTGTGTAAGTGAATGTCTCCTCCATGCTGGGCCATCTGCTCTAGGTGATAACAAACACATTAGCCCTCAGACTGAAGCAAAACAACCGCTCTCTGAATCTCACCGGCTGTCTGAGGAGTACTAGTTGATATTACCTTTACGTCTGCTCTGAGAACCTGTTAATATGTTTTCATATTTCCTCCTGCTGCAGCGCACACGCAGCACTTTAATCATCCAAATGTCACAAGAGTCCATTTAACCCCAGCCAGGCGCTCCTGAATATTTCTCCCAGCTGCTCAGATTGAAGTTGGAGGATGAATCCACAGGGATTTGGAGTTCTCTGCTCAGCCTGAGAGCTTTTATCACCCGCATCTCCAGCAGCAGCAGGCAGCTGATTTAGTAACTAGTTTGTGAAGAAAGCTGAACATCTCACAGCTAAAGAGACAGAGCTTTTTCTCAGCAGTTGGTGGAGACCAAATCATGATATTAAGTCAATGATATTCGCCTGTCCTTTTGTTTTGGAGTTCTTATGCCCCATTGTGGCCAAAAGCCAGGCCTGGGGGTGACCCGATAGCCGAGGGGTCAGGGCCCACTAGCACAAATCCTCTGAGCAGGAGTCCCTGTTTTGATTCCCGGCCAACTGGACTCAATCCCCTTCTCTCTGTCCCATTTCCTGTCTCTCTACACTTGTCCTATCAAATAATATAGGCATAAAATGGAAGTTTAAAAAGTTAGGCCTGTACATACAAAACCTTTCTCGATCTGCATTCTTATCTGTACTTGTATTCTTGTGAACCAGAATTATTTTTTAATGATTTTAAAATGATCAAAGCTTCATATTGTATTTTCAGTTTTATCAACACTGTAAAGTTTAGCTCCCACCTGCTGATAGCAGCTTATGTAACAGAATTTAAAGCTCAGCAATTGGATGCCTCTCGCAGAAACTTCTCCCCCAAAAAATGTTATATACGCAAGCTTGTACCTTTTTGATTTAAAATTTTTTTTTAATCAGATGTGGACTGGCCGTGGGGAGTCCTGGCTCAAATCCTTGTTGGCCAGTGGACCCTCAAAACATCCATAAAGTTTTTACCAGCTCCATCAGTGTCATTCTTGCAGCTGGTCCCAGCGGATAAGTCCCAAGCTGAATTTCTTCCCCAGTCCCAGACAGTTCTGCAAACTGATTGCACTACATTTTATTAATAGGTTTATTAATAGGTGATGGCCCAGATGTCCTGTAGGACTAATGGTCATACAGTTGATTGGAGAGCAGGCTGGTCCCCAACCTGGCAACCCCAGAGTTGTTCTTTAAAACTGATCTATAAAGCATTAATAAATTATGTGTTACTCATTAATAAAAAGCCATTAGTTACAGATTATCAACCTTTTATGCATGGTGCCTTGTCAGGAAGAGGTACAGATATTTTTAAATCAACTTAGTCGGCTAGTGCTCTAATTTAGTTTGAAGCCAATAACTGTAATTTAGTCTAAAAATAGTTTCAGTATCACTCTTCAAAACCACATGGTTCCATTTCTATTGTAAACTCTTTGGTTAAGCTAAAATAAAATCAGTTCTTGGAGTAGCTGTTTCATTCTCAGCATGATCCAAGTGTAAATTCATCTCTCTTCTCCGCTTCCCTGAACAGCCTCTCTCTCTCTCTCTCTCTCTCTCTCTCTCTCTCTCTCTCTCTCTCATTAGATCAAAGCCACATAGAAAGAACCATTGTTCTGTTGTATGGTCGAGCATGACTGCCTGCCTGCACTGAAGCCAAAATAACAAAGAAGCACTCATCACACACGGGGATGGGTGGACACACACACATCCACACACTATTGTTATTGCCCATTCATTTACATACAACATGAACATTTCAGCTTACAGCTTTCAGGTTTGAAACAGTTAAACATAATAGATTGATGCTCATTTACTTCCTGTCCAGCATGTGACATAAACTGTAGTTTTTCAAGAAGTACATCACATAACCCTACTCTGTGTGCAGATTAAAGAAATGAGATCCAGTATTTTAGCCTATTTAATGAGGCATTTGAGGAGCCTGCTGGAGGATTTGACAGGAGTGAAAAAACAACCTGTAAATCCCTTAGATGAAGGTGATATAAAGATGATTCCTCATCAGTCAGGTAGTTTTCACAGATTTTTTTTCGCTCTTTAATCAGCTGGTGATGAACTTTGAGCAGAGGTAGGCCTTATGTTTCCCGCTCCTTCCAGTCTCTGTGCTGAGCTGAGCTGAGCTGAGCATCTCCTGGCTCTGGCTTCAGTCTTATCTCACACACGATATCAATCTAAAACCGCTGTCGCCAAGTGCTTGCTCACGGGGTAATATTGGGTCTCTGTAAATAATATTATAAGAGTACAGTCTAGACCTGCTCTATATGAGAAGTGGCCCTAGATCTCTGTTATGATTTAGTGCTATAAAAATAAAATCGACTTGTCCGTGTTCTTAGACATGAACTGAAAGGCCATGTTTACTCACTCTCAAAGGATAAAACATCTTTTGCTTCATGAGTTTGGACAAACATCCATTGTGAAGTTCCAGCTCAAGGCCAAACCCTCCTCCTCTCCTCTCCTCTCCTCACAACAAAAAGGGGGAGGGAGTGGGAGAGTGGTGGAGGCTGCTGCTTCCTCCTCTCCCACAGCCATCAGAGTAAAAGCTCCTTTGAAAATTACTTTTGTTAGAATTGCAGCACAGAGCCTTGAAGGCCACACAGATATGAAATCAGCGCGAGGAAGTCCAAATCCTCGGCTGCTGAGAGCACAGACGCTTGATCCTGATGAGAAAATAATCACAGTCTTTGACACTTTGTCTGAAGCAGCACGGAAACTCATCAAACTATACGAATAAGCAACAACATGACATGTTGAAGGCCATGGAAACTGGCTTTGTGCTTATTCCTGATCATTTTTTCCTCCTCTCTTTGTGTGTACTGTCATCAACAAGGATATTACTGCAGATTAAAGCTAAATCTGTTTGATTTCACAGTCAAACAGCATCAAACTGTGACATCAAGGAGTTATTTTGTGATGAAGTAGCCACATTTTCTTCCCTGGAATCTTCAGTCTTGTCAGAAAGTTTTAGGACGGTGATGTTTTCATTGTGTTGTGAGGTTGAAATGCTCAATTCACCTTGTGTTTATGCACAGACTGTCTGAACAATGCAGGACTTGTAGCACTTTTTACTTCAAAGCACCTATGGTTGATATTTTTTATAATAACAATATATGACATGACAATGGAAATGGATGGGACACACGTAGTGATGAACCTACAGCTGGACTTTGTGGAGCTTTGCACTGAGTTTCAGGTCATTGTTTATCTGTCTGGACAACGGCAGGCAACTGTTTTCAGACAGAAACACCTCACTGTCCACTTCCTGCTCAGCATCAGACACAGTCAGAGAGCAGCTGGTGAACACAGTGGAGCATTTAGCAGCTAAGAGCCAGATGTTTCCCTCAGGAGCTGGTGGAGACCAAACACAGAGCTAAGAGAGGGAATACTGGACTTAGATTCATCAGGTGACACAAACACCACTCCACGTGAATCCTCATGTTAATCTTTAACTGCTGGACGTGGAAATAAGCAAGTCTTTTCTAACAGGTTCACCATGTCAGCTTTTACTTTATGTCAACTTTCCATCTAAGCTCCTATCTGGGAGAAAATCAGCTATTGCTGGTTTTGAGAGGATCTTATTTCCATTTGTCTCATGGGAAACAAATTTAAAATTTTCCACAATATTCAGCAACTTCTTGTGTGTTGTTTGACCTTGGTCCATATTATACTGTTAAATTAAACTGCTGTGACAGCAACAGTAACAGGAGCAGGAGGTTGCTGCTGCTTCTCCTACAGTAGATTTCTCCCTGAATGATTATTGAACACTGCTGCAACATGGTGCAGATCATATATATGTTTTTTGGCAGTTTTAAACATAATTTTTATGATGAAGCCAGTTGCTGAGAAAGAAGACAGATAGGACATGAGACATGAGCAGTCGGTCAATCAAACAGCTTGTAAATAAACCTCCAAACTTATTTAGATAAGAAAAATCAAAACTAAGTGATCAGATACAGATAAAAACTTCAGTGTTGGCAATTATAGATACAAAACCCTGTTTTGAAATACACCTGTTTGAATTATATAATTTTCCATATTAATGGTCCTCTGACTTTTCCTTAGAGCTACCAGTAAATCACAGCTTCAAGTCATCCAGTGAAATTATGCATCTACAACATGGATTGGCACCAAGTTTGGAACAGCAGACATTCAGGGTTCCCATTAGGATGAATTGGCCCACAGTTTATCCTGTTGTTGTGCACTGACAGCACACAGCTAGAGTAAGAGCAGCAGATTAAAGTTGAACATGGAAGTCGATTCTGTGATGGATGTTTACAAGGGACAGTCTGGGTAATACATTTACAGTTCATCCTCTTCCAGGTAAGTTAAGCCAACTTGAGCACAGAATGAGGAAAAATGTTGGCTATCATCATTTTTACTTAATAAGATTTTAGAGATTTTCTAAATTGACAAAATGATCATTTGAACAGCTACAAGTCTGGCATTAAAACTACACCACAGTAGACTCAAACTGTGGTTATTTATTACAGGTTGCACATAAAAGTCAATACAGTTCATTACACTAGGACACACGTAGTAAGCGCAGAGGACTTCAGTGCCCTTTCACATCTATTGAGCGTAGCCACTTTGAAAAAAACCCCCACTACAAATCAATATGTGTTTTACCTGATTCTTTCAGAGCAGCTGATTGACTGATTCCAAGTCAAAATCCTCCCAGGGCTCATTAGACAGAGCACAAAACCAGGTCACTCCCTCACTTCCACATATCAATTTGATGCAAAACCGTGCAAAATTAACGTAGCTCATTCCTGCATGTGCTTGCCCTCATGTGCACTGAGAAATCCCAGCACATGGAGGTTTCCACAGTGATCAATATTGCCGTTGCCGTGAAGGCTGGAGGGTGTTACTGATGTTCTGAAGCTGCCTCAGTCGGCCTCCTACCTGCTGCGAGGGCGAAATCAAAGGACTGGCTTCTGAGGGAGGGTGGATATGAAAAGTTCACACCTCTGACAAGAAGTCAATATCAAAATGTGCACCTTCACTGAGGACGGACATCAAAGTGTTATGATTACATCCATCACCAGTATGTGCAATCTTATAAGGGAAAATAAGAGCGTAGACGCCTGAAATCACAGGATGATCCTGAACCATTATGCTCCTGTTGATGGAGCAGAGATTTCTATTGTTGGAAAAATGTCCTCAGAGCAAATCCCCACTGACTTTTCTATTGCACAGTTCATATAATCAGCCATGTGTGAAGACAAAAGCCCAGAGGAGTGTGAGGTTTCTGGACAGGAGAACTGACAGAGAAGAGCTGGATAATACCTTTTGTGCTCTTCAACGTTTGTATTCATACATTTTAAACGCTTTTCCTTCACCCTGGCTTAGTTTTTGAATACCAAAAAAACCCCCCAAAACTCATTAAAAAACAGCACTTGTAAAGTTTTATCTGGGACAAAGTGGAAAAAAGGATTAAATTTAGGCTTGGTTTTTCTTGTGGTGACTAAAACTGTCATCCCTAAATAGATTTTGAAGCGTTGACTGGGATTTCACTCAGGGATCTGTTTTGTATGAAGTGGTTGGAGCCAGACAGAACAGAGACATAAAGACACCGTCAGTGCCCCCCCACCGGCTCAGACAACCAGGACACTCTGCAGGAGTCGCCTGTTCCTCTGTGAGTCCTAGTCTTTCAAAGCAGAGTGAAAGTCTGACTGAAAGGCTGCACAGCTGCTCACACACAAACCACTGAAATAATGTGCACATATCGTTTAAGGTACCGGTTCATTTACCACTGTGCACAGTAAATTACACAATAATCCAAATTTACATAATCTGAGCAGATATCATTGTTTCAGAATAATAGGCCTGAGATGCATAATGTTTTCCATAGATGCTGATGGGTCATGTATTGTAATGGTGCATCCATATATTCACATGTTGAATAGCTGCCAGTCGTGTTGTTCAGGCGTTTTCCACCACATGCAGGTCCTCATGATGTGCTGGGGGGAGAACCTGGGTGTATCCAAACAATTTCACCCTCCCCATCCTTTCTCATTATTGTATCCTCTTTCAGTTCTGTGTTTGGCTTTTTGATCCATGCTACACCACCCTCGCCTGCTCCAACACCTCCTCCCTTTACAAGTGCAGGGAGGGGGAAAAAAAAGGAAAAAAGCACGGGTGGCTAATAAGCATCCCTGCCCCCGCCTCACCGGCACAAGCCAAGGATGGAGCGACCTGGTCACTTGGGACAGATATCAAAGAGAGTCGGGGGGGTTGTTATCTGGAGGTGCAGTGACAGACCCCTGCTGCTGCTGTCCCTCTCATTAGTCCCTCTCCTTCCCTCCCTCCACTGCTCCTCATCCTCAGCTCCTGTCACTGTGCTGTCAGCTGCCTGCTCAACTGTAGACACATGGACCAGCCTGGGGAGCGGAGTGATGCATAGATGGAAAGAAAGACGGAAAGAAAGAAGGAATACAAAGGAAAGAAAGACTCTGAGGTGCAAGCCGGGCTTGTCAGCTGAAGAAAACAACAGAGGAGATCTATTTCTATGAACTCTAATCTGTCCTGTAAAACGTCTTCTTTCTCCTGCCAGAACCTGAGTACAAAGAAAACCTGGAGCAGGGAGACTGCTCTCTCAATCCTGTCATCTCCACTGCACAGACGGGAGAAGAAACACGGAGAGAGAGAGAGAGAGAGAGAGAGAGAGAGAGAGAGAGAGAGAGAGAGAGAGAGAGAGAGAGAGAGAGAGAGAGAGAGGAGCAACAGCTATGGCAGCATCCTGGTGTCTTGCCAGGAAACATGGCAGAGTTCGATCCACCAGTGACAGGCGAGACACGAGCGAGACGGCAGGCTGGGCTGGCTGACTGCTGCCTCTGCTCATTATCTGTGTGATTACAGGGACCAGTGTCAGTCAAGTTTGGGCTTAAAATGTGATGTAGAGTTGCAGAAAAATCTCATTTCCACAAACATCTAATAGTGAATACAGTTGCATTTTTCGACCTGTTTTTATCGTCTGATTCTGGACTTTTCTTGAGGTATTTTGAGATATTTCCAGCACAGAAGGAAAAGTTTTCTATGATATAAAAATATCAGCTCTCAGGATTTGGTGTCAGTTCCTTAGAATCAAAGAGCTTCTTTTTGGAGCCGCCATCTTACTGTTACACGGATATTCAACAATCATACAGAGAGACGGATTTATCCACTTATTTATGGTTAATCCACTGAAACACAAGTATTTAACCTTTTGCTCTCAATCAAAACAATAACAAAAGACGGCGTTGGATGACGTCGTGGGATCATGGAGGAGTTCAGGAGGTGTATTATCCACAGAGGTCTCCTCCTCTTCAAAACAAACA